>NC_136486.1:87096136-87733636 GCF_053919585.1 Euprymna scolopes | reverse complement strand
TCGGCATTTACAGTGCTGTATGTGCTTTTCACTTATCTCGGCATTGTTTCCAACCATTTAGCACTTTCCTTTTTCACTCGAATCAAGCAGATCCGATCTAGAAGACGTGTGTTTGAGATTGTGTAACCCTTGCTTCACAATCACTCTTACATAGGGAATTTATTGTCTTTCGAGACTGAATGAAGACATCGATATAAACGAAAACTCAACAATGGTGACGTTTTATTTACTACCAATCATCACTACTGTTATATAACTATTAATGCGATAAATAGATATTTGACTGATGATGCACTTTATACGAGGAATAAAAACAATGACCAGTATACATATAAAGGGAGATAACTTACGTGATGTCCGGTCATTTCTTCTCTATAGGAAACATTATATTACACAGACAAGTGATGTTTGCCATTAAATTATAATTTAAAAAAATAAAGCTGTGATCAATTTTCTTAGCTGAATAATAGAGGTGAGTGATATTATTAATACTCTTGAAATCAATATCATTTTTACTCTTTTACCCGTCACAGAACCTTGTTCAACTACTGGTACGATTAGCAATTGAAACATTTAAACTCAAATAAACATAGTCAAGATCGGTTAAATGATATTGAACTGAAATCGTCTCTAACACACATGTTTTAATTCACGCATCATGTTATTTGAAATATAAATATTTAAACGATTTAAATCAGTTTAAGCATTGGTTTAATGTTCGAAGTGATTAGGAGTAAAGGTCATTGCAAATAAATTGTAATAAATAAGATGTTTATAACAAAGCACATATTAAAACATATATTCATCACGTAAATGCAGTAGATCTCGGACAATGTTTTAGATAAATTTATTCTTTATATATATATATATATATATATATATATATATATATATAAATATATATATATATATATATATATATATATATATATAATCATACTCAATATAATCTTATGGTCTTATTCCCATATACCCATTTCACTCCACCTTCAATCCATCTATATTAAGTATCTACCCAATTAAGCACTACATATTTTCATTTCAGAGTCTCTTCCACTTTTTAACATATTCTATATGTAAATTCTGTACCTTTTTTTTTCCACACATGCCTAAATTTCTACTCCTCATCTGTATTGTAAACGTGTATATTACTATATCCATCCCCCCCACAACCTCATCTTAGTATTTTAGTATGTTTCAATTCTTGTATAACTAAATTTTACTATGTATAATTTAGATGAAGAAAATAGCCTGACACCCGGTGACGCTTCGTAAATTGACCTTATTTTTATTTAACACCTTCTTTATTCCTTTATTATATGTCTGTACATGCATAAATGTGTATTGTTTTGTATGCGTACTTTATGTTCGTACCTATTTATATTTGCATCTGTTTGTTTGTACATCTATTAATATTCTCTTACTATTCTTATAGGATTTCCAATTCCATGGCCTAAAACTTACTATTCTGATAAGATCTCCAATTCCATGGTATAAAACATGTACCATCTAACTCCAATCTGTTAATAAAAATAATAATAATAATAATAATAATAATAAATAAATAATTAAATAAATAAAATAAAATATAAATAATAATAAAATAAAATAAATATTATAATCCTTACTTAATAACTAGTAAAATGAATACTTTACATAACACATAATAATATGATGTAATTTAACACATTTTATAACTCATTATAATGATGATACTAATAACTGCTTATTATTATTAATATGCATATATTTTCATATTTTCATTTAATTTGCTTAATAATTTCTTAAGAAGTCCATAATTGTTTTTAATCGAAAATTTTATCTTAAGTATAATTCATTTTTAATTTTTAATATCCTAATACCATTTAATTAAATATATATTATCTGTATAACATTATCCTTGTACGTAGGTTTATTTCGCTAGACGCCCGTCTGTGTATATTTATTGTATACCTGCATATATATGTAAGTGTACATATAGATGTATTTGCTGATGTATATATATATATATATGTACATATGTGTCTTTATATATATATATATATATATATATATATATATGTATATATATGTATGTGTGTTTGTTTGTGTTTGTGTATCTATATTTGCATTTGTATATATCCTTATATATGTGTATGTGTGTATATATATATGTATAAATATATGTATATATATATATGTGTATATATGTATATGTGTGTGCATGCCTGTATATTTGTACGTATTTGTATATATGTAAGCTTGTGATTATCTGTGTATCTATACATATAGTTTTATTCTTATGTATATATTTACGTGTGTATGTGTGCGTCACTTTCGCACATGTATGTATGTATTTGTATATTTGGTGTTGATATATATATATATATATATATATATATATATATATATATATATATATATATATATACAGATATATGTCTCCCCCCCACACGCACGACCTCATCTTAGTATTTTATTGTTAGATGAAGAAAAGAGCCTGACACCGGATGACGTTCCGTAAATGACCATATATTTATTTAACCTCTTCTTTACCCCCTTATTATATACCTGTACATGCATAAATGTATATTCTTTTGTATGTGTACCATATATCCGTAACTATTTGTATTTGCATTTGTATATTTATACATCATTTATTATCCTTCTTACTATTCTCATAGGATTTCGAATTCCATGGTCTAAAACTTACTATTCTGATAGGATTTCCAATTACATGGTCTAACACATGTTGTAACTCACATCTACTCATAGAAAAAAATATAAAAATAATAAAATAAAATAAAAATAAATATTATAAACCTTAATTTAATAACTAGTAAAATGAACACTATACATAACATTATGGTGTAATTAACACCTTTTATAACTCGTTATAATGATGATACTAATAATTGCTTATTATTAACAATATGCATATATTTTCATATTTACATTTAATTTGCTTAATAATTTCTTAATAATTCCATAATAGATTTTAATCGAAAATTTTATCTTAAATATAATACATTTTTAGTTTTAATATTCTGATACTATTTTATTAAATATATACTTAAGTCTGTATAATAGACGTACGTATATTTCGCTAGACGCCGGTCTGTGTATATTTATTGTGTACATACGTTTTTTTTTACACAGTGGTCACCACTTATCAAGGCCAGGAAGCCATTCAGGGATAAGGGTTATTGCAATTACAGTACATTAGTGTGGAGATTTGATGAAGTGTTTACTTAAGGGGGCGGTTCATTAGGAATTTGTTAACGTTGGACTTGAAGACATCCAAGTTGTCGTCAGGTGGGAAGCAGGCAGATGGAACAGAGTTCCACAGGCGTGCAGTTCTAAGAAAGAAGCTTTGTTCATGGAATCCACGTTTTGATTTAGGCACAGTTAAAGAGTGGGGGAAATTTTTCATAGTGGATTCAGCTAGACGGGTGTTTTTCGTGAAAGATTGGCGAGGGGGGACCAGAGATTGGAGTTCAGACGAGCACCTGACATGGAAATAACGATAAAACAAGGATAGGCTCGCAACGTCTCTTCTGTGGGAGAGAGGTGGCAAGGTAGAGAAAAGGGCATCCCCCACTAAGCCACAAAGTCTATTTTGTACTCTGTCAATGCAGTATAGGCTGGTTTAGCAGCTCCTGCCCAGATATGGCAGCAGTATTCCATCCTTGTAGATTTTCCATATATGTAGATGTCCATATAGATGTATTTGCTGATGTATATATATATATATGTATTTCTATGTGTGTGTATCTCTGTATATATATATATATATATATATATATATATATATATATATATATATATGTATGTATATGTATATATGTGTGCGTGTGTTTGTGTGTGTTTGTGTATCTATATCTGTATTTGTATATGTCTATATATATATGTGTATGTGTTTATATATGTATATATAAGTGTATAAGTATATGGATGTATATTTGTATGTATTTGTATATATGTATACCTGTGATTATCTGTGTATCTATACATATAGTTGTGTTTTTGCGTATGCGTATTCTTTTTTTTTATATATTTACGTATGTATATCCGCGTCGCTTTCGCACATGTATGTATTTGTATATTTGGTACGTATGTATGTATGCATATATCTGCCTCAGCATGAATATGCCTGCACTAGTCAATCCCCGCACCCCTAAATAAACGCATAACGATACGTAAGTCTCGTAGTAAAATCACACACGTGCATAGCCCTTTTCTTACCCTGACACGTTCAATATAAGTAGAACCCCCACCACACCACCATCCTATACAACTCACAGCCCCAGTAAAATTATGACCCAATTTTATTTCAAATTTATTTTCTGTTGTGAAAAATTTTGAATAATCTCCAATGGTCCTAATGCGATATTTCCCCCTTTTTTTTCTATCCTCTTTTTTCTCGCAATTTCTTATAAACTCTTTATGAACTTTTTATACTTTTTTGAAGAGCTCCATTTTTCTTTTTTTGCTTTCTCTCTTATCTATCCCATTTTTCTTTTTGGCGACGAGAGATTTCAGGTCGCCTAATGAAGTCTCTTTGACTGAAACAGTTGGCTATTTGTAGCGACTATATATAACTGTTTACCCCCAAATAATAAATAATATATATATATATATATATATATAAATGATATATACTAAACAATTTTCTGTAGTTTTTCTGTACCAGCGACCATAAGACCTATCACTTACTAAGATTAAAAGTAATGTCTTACATTGATTAATTTTTACTTTCCTTTACTATTTATATATGCCTGAGCTTAAGAATCTAATCGTTTATAAATTCAATATTTTATTAAATTGTTTCGCTTTTGTCACTGTTTTATAATTATATATATTTATGTATGTACATATATGTATAGAGACCGATCTATAGCTATATATATATATGTGCATATATATGTACATATATATATATATAGAGAGAGAGAGAGAGAAAGAGAGAGATCTATATCTATTTATATATATATATATATATATATATATGTGTGTGTGTGTGTGTGTTTGTATATATATATATACATATGCGTGTACATACGCATATATATATGTATGCATGTATATATAGATAGATATATTATATGTATAATTTTCATGTATCTATATAATATACTATTAGAAGATACAATATTTCATGCATTACTTTTCGCCATTTACACTGATAGTGCTCAATAGGTAAGTAAAACAATGTAGTATAGTATCAAGATATATGGCAATTAAGCTACACATAATCTACCGTGTTTAATCCTCGTGGGGATTTTCTGGCTGTTTACCTGACGATTTTATACGGGATGAAATGCAGATTACTCTTTTTTAAGTTGATTGCAATATGTGTTCATAACTTACACTAAATATCTCTCTCTATATACGTTAGATTATGTTGATTGTTCACCTTTTTAAATATAAAACCAATGTTCCGAAATATTGATGTTAAAAGTTAGATCTGAATCACAAACGTCTTTTTAGCATTTTACTATAAAGGTTTTGAATAAAAACCGTCGATTTTGCCAGGTTTATCGTCATTATTTTAACAAGGAAATCTAATTTTCATTTTGAATATATATTGAATATATATTTGAATATATATTTGAATATATATTTTTATAAAGACCTTATGACAAAACTTAAAGTTGAAAATCGACCATTTACGCCACCTTTTCTACCTGTGTCGACTTAGAAATGCTAATATTAAACCTAGAGTAGTCATATAAGTTGTTATTAATTGTAACGACCAAAAATATAAAAAAATATTGATATAAAAAATAATGTTTAATAATGTTTAATATATTGAATTAAATAGTTCTATATATAAGCCTATTGATGAAGATTAATTTCTCGGTTGTTGATGCAAAATGTGTGTCATTATGTGCTGGTGCACTGCTTTCATCCATACAGTGATCTGGACGCCTCTGGTTAGTAATATAACTGCTCGTCGCACCCTTTTAAAATGTGAAGGAAAATGTATCAAGTTAATCTTTTCACCAGTTAATAATAAATTCTGTAATTCATTGTCACAAATGTCTACTGTGAGTGGTTGCTCACAAACACGTACTGCAAAATCAAATGAATTTGTCCAGTATATATCATTAAAGTTGATCATCGCGACTTTTAAAAACATTATCTTGGCTGGCTTTCGTCATCTGAAAGAATATAATAAGAATTTAAATTTAAATCTTAAATGCAGTTTGAAATGGTTTAGTATATGTGGTGAAATGAGATGACTTCATTAAAATTGCTTTATTTTCATATTAATCATTAAACCAAATTTATTTCCAAATACCCAAAAATACGTTTAAGAGTCAGATATAATTTTTCGTATTAGTAGTTAATAGACATACGCACTACTTTCAGTACATTATTCTGTTGGATATATATTTTTTTTTTTAATGAAACATAGACCTACCCATATATACGTATATATTCCACTACATAATGCATGTCATTTAATATATTAAGTGAGCAGTTTTCCTGGGAATCTCTAGAAGTACGTTTGAAGTTATATTAATAAAGACAAAGTTTTCTGCAATTAAACCAACATGGCCAGATTATGTACACCATTCTGATATTAATGGATTTTTATGAAAAATGTGTTTAAAAAATGAGATAAGATGTCTAATAACTTTATCATTTTGACTATTTTTAAGAGTATTTGCTTAAACATTGAGCATAAATCTACTTAATATATTTAATATCATAATGATATTTGAACTAAAAATAGTCTTGATGTTCGTGTGCGTGTGTGTTTAGTTATGCGCGTGAGCAAGATAGTAAAATAATGAAAAGTAAATAAAAGAGGTCAATTCGTTCAGATGAGTTATTTTATCAAATTTCTGTCCTAGATTGCGACATTTATTTCTATTTATTATTAATTCCCTCCTTTCCTAGATGCATATCTTGAAACGAGATGGGGCATCACCGGGAAAAGTTACTTTCTTAGAACTGCTTGTCTTTGTAACAAAATACCAGGGCGTTGCTTTCTGGATTAATACAACATTGTCGTTTCTAAGTCTAATGAAAACAAATTCCTGTTGAACCGTCTTCTTATGTATTCAATAATTACTTGTTGCAAACATAGTTACTAACCTCCTGGATTTTTTTCTATGATCTGCCACTCAAATTATTCTCAAGTGGCCTCTTGTTAAGTGGGTAATTGTTTGTATAAGAAATGCCACACTGAACTACAATAATGAAACTAGTTTAATTTCAGAGATTCAAAAGTCCATATTATTAGAAATTTTCAAGCATGAATCTCTTGCGTAAATACCCGTAACGATTTCAATCCAATAGACCGTGTCGTATACAATATATTTAGACCGTGTAATATACGGAACAATCACATTGACACAGCGGTTCTCGCCAGATCACCGAAGTTAAGCAACGATGAGCCTGGCCAGTACCAGATGGATGACTATTTGAGAAGGCAAGGAGCTGTATGTACTGCGAGGTAAAATACCAGGTTGCGAGTAGATGGGAATCCTTTAAGCCGTGGTAGGCACCCCATCTGGTGAGGGGGTCACGATAAAAAATAGCCCTGATAGTCCTGATGAAGCATCAAGTATTCAACTACCGACAAGTTTTAAATTACACTACAAACTCGTGTAATGAGTTTAATCTGGATGGATGGATGGATGGATAGACCGTGTCAAATGATTTATTGAATGACGTCGAAAGTAGCATGGAATCAATTTCAAGAAAAGAGTACAAGCAGGTATCAAACATGCCTGTAAAAATCCAACGTCAGCAATGTTTTCTAGGGTTCGAAAGTAACTTTCCGCCCACTAAAACCTCGGGCGTCTTATCTTAGCAGTGATAATAGGGTCAATTTGCCTCTAAACCACTAAATGACAGCTTTGTGAGATTCCAATAACCTACATTGAAATGAATGATTATTATCCTGACTTGTATGATGTTTTCTCGTACATATATGCATGGCATTATCGCTAACTAATGAGCTTCTTTATTCAATAAATGTAATAATGTTAAACAAATTGTTTGGTGTCTTCATTGTTGTTGATGTAGCGATTACTTAACTATGTGCAAGTAGTCATCTGACAAGAATAAAGTTAATGTTATATCTTCGGAGTTTATGATATATTGAAATCATCACGTGGTTGTATATTTAAAGATTAATTCATTATGAAAAGAAAATATGAATGCGCTTATGTTTAAACAATCATTATGAATAGATATATCAATCAGTTTACTTTAAGAAATATCACGTGAAATAACATTGGGGAGAAGTAAAATTAGCCCTTTAACATTTATGTAATCATTCAGAATATATATATATATATATATATATATATAGAGAGAGAGAGAGAGAGGGAGAGAGAGAGAGAGATGTTTAAACAGCTTACAGGTGTTTTTTTTACAATAAAAACAGTGTATAGAATAAATGCGATTCTTAAACGTAAAATTAACGAAATTGTACAAAGCAATGGGATCTTTTAAAAATATAGGACAAATATTTGCTCAATATATTGCTTACATCTTGTCCACAAAGGTAAAGGTTTCAGCTCAACCCATTTTGTGACAAACTCGAGTTTACTATAGCTGAATATATACGGTGTTCCAATAACATGTATACACTCTTTAAATGATCTTAAAACCAACATTTATTATAAGAAAGAATAGTTTCGTACAAGGTATTGTGGACACATGGAACCCAGTTAATTATCGAAAGTGTTCCAATTATTGGGCATTGTTGTCCATGAACAGCTGACAACGCTCACTGATTGAAACGAAAACATTCCTAATCAGTTCAATTGGTTCAATTGGTATGTTGACACATCTTCTTTCAATGGTTGCTTTGAACCCATTCGTTGTAGTTCGTTTTGTAATGTGAACCTTGTATTTAACATGTCTCTACCTACCGCCTCTAAAAAAGAGAAAGACCTAGAGGAGCTACCACCTGGTCAGTGTGGACAGTACTCGATACTTCCTCTTCGTTCTTACTATCTGTTTCGACATGCTCTTACGCTCTTACGTCATGATGCTGGAAATGCCATTCTTTATTCCTAAACATGTCTTGGGAACGTGGCATAGCGCATTAAACCTAACGTTAACATGTATTCATGATAATTTTGTATATGACATTGGTAAGTAGCAGGTATTTGATTTAATAGATTTGTTTTATTCATACACCTATGTGAGAATCAAATAAATTTTCATATAAATTAACTTAAAACTGTCAAAGCATTGAAATGCAAGGATGACAGTGATGCTAATTTCGTTCCAAAGATTATTATTACTTCTGATAGGCAATCAAACCAAAGATCGCAAGCCACAAAAAAGACTAGAAAAACTATTTCCTACGAGTTCTTGAACCTTGCAGCATTTAAGCGTTTCAACAAATAAGAAATGTTGTTGGTTACAGAAAATAAATTATTTTTTGCTACCATAACTACTGATACTACAACTACATTTACTAATACAGCTACTACTAAGATTCATATAACTAGTGTAGTAAGTGATATAGTGATGGGCAATAATGTATGTAGGTCTAGCAGTACACTAGATCGAAGGTGAGAAAATCGATAAATATCGGAGGCACGTATTCAAAATAAGGAAACCTGACACTCTCGAATGTGATAAGGATAAGCAGTGTGATTGATTCCCTATAAAAATACGCAAAGATTTAGTATAAAGAATCAAACAAGTTGATAATCTTAGACGGGCAAAGCCGTTAACTATAACTAAAAGCGAAAACTCATATCCTTAAACTGCGCGAAGTTGATAAGATATGCTTTATAAGTGGAAGTAGAATGTGACGCCCTCAGCATCATCACCGTCATCATCATCATCATCATCATCTTGAGGATAGATGGTGATCATGATACAGGTGGTGGTGGTGGTGGTGGTGATGGTGATGATGATGATGATGATGATGATGATGATGATGATGATGATGATGATGATGATGATGATGATGATGATGCTGACATATAAAGCAGCAACGACTTATCATCAAACAAATATTTTAAAGCCGTTTGCATTTAAGTCACGAGTGCCAGATCAGTATGTGGTGAATGATACATTCTCCCGTTATATTTTTAGTTCATCGTAAGAATTCGACATTTCGTTTTATCGACAAATCAAATGAACCCATCTTCATCTGATTATATCGACAGGGATTCAATGCAATTGGCACAATTTCAAATAAGATTCACTTCACTTTCGTTTCTCCCAATTTTGTTGGCTTTTATTTTTAAGTAGAATCGATTTTCTGCCTTATTTTCGCATTTCGTGTAGAAATATTCTCACCTCGTCATTGGCACTATTATTATTATTATTATTATTATTATTATTATTATTATTATTATTATTATTATTATTATTATTTGTTATTATTTTATTTTTTCTGTGTTTAACTAGATCGTTTTAGAAGAGAATTTTTATGGAAATAATGCACAATTTCATAATGCCAATTTCACAATAGAAAAATATAATCAGGAAAATAAACACATTTCTATTTATATTTGTTTTGTTATAGTATTGTTCTATGAGAATCGAGTAAAACTTTAGCCAATATATGACAGTTCAATGTCAAAATATTATGGTAACTATTGATAAATAGTTTATACTTTCATTATATATATATATATATATATATATATATATATATATATATATATATATATATATATATATATATATATACTAACATTGGTACACAGCGTTTTCCGGGTCGACATGAAGTTCCGTTTGTAACACACCTGCTGGACTAAGGATATTAATCACTCTCATCATGGACAACGTCGATAAAACCACAACAATTTAAAAAATAAATGAACGGATTAAAACATGTAAATGTAATCGCCTGCCCCCAAGAAATACGTGATACCCTCTCCACCAGATATTTCGGCAAAAGGATACAACGAGAATAAACTATTCTCCGGATATTGAGCACTTTTGTTGCCCGTGCGCTGGAAATAGTCCTCTCCCCCCCCCAAAAAAAAAAGTATAATAAAAAGAAATAAATGAAACAACTTTTGTTTCAATAAAGTTAGCAGCGAGTACCCGACGACCGCAAAAAAAATTAACATTAGCGACATAGGCACCTTCTGACCTGAAATGCGAATAGAAGGTCTTTCGCAAACTACTTTGCCAACTGGACTATGACGACTTACGATTTTGTGACCTTGAAAAATAACGTTTTTTAAATAGTAATACGTGCGTGACTTGGGTCTATTTTTTGTTTGTGTTTTTGTAAAGGCACTGGAACTTTGAACTGTTTTCTTTTTTCGCAAATAAAGGAATATTTCGATTTGCTTTTTTGAGGGCGGGGGGTTGTTTCATTTTCCGGAAATTCGTAATAGGCGTTTCAAGCATAATAAAAATAATCAACTGAAATCTTTTTAATTTATTCGTAAGCGTTCTTTTTTAATTCATTCGAATATTTTAAAAAGAAAAAAAGTAAAGCATTTTTCTGTCTACACGTGATTTTTTTCACGCTTGACAGTTGTTGAGATTACCAAAGTATTTTATTTTGTGAAAAGTTTGTTTTACGTTTTTTTTTAATGCTTCGATGCTTCCAGTGGGAAAATAACTCTAGAGCTGTTTTTTTTTTAAAAGTCAATGTCGGAAATTATAATTCCAAATAAATTAATTTAAATATATTATCACTAATATTTTTTTAAGTTTAATAAATAACAATCTTAAATAAAGCACCCACAACAATTATCTCGTTAGAAACATTAACTAACATATTGCTATTAGTAAAATCAATTTTTCTTGTGTAATATTCAAATGAGTATATTTTGCAAGAATCTTATAGAGAATTAAATGCAAAGTAACGAAACCTTTGTATATATTAATCAAATTGTGAACAAAAAAACAAACAGACAGGAATATATATATTTAGTAATGTGATTGGTAATTTAAAAATTAAATTAGAATTAAATTAAAAATTCGTTTCATAAGAAAGAACAACATTAAAATTAATAATTTGTACGATCGTTTCGGAAAACAATGTTTTTATTGTGGTAGACATCAAGCTACGGACAATAATTTTTACATATAGTGTTTTAATTAACAAAGTGTCCTCATCAGCAAAGTATTGGGAAGGATTTTTAGTATATGTAAAAGACACCATAAATAAACCTAGCATTAAAAGTAAGGCAGATGTATCTGGAAAAAATTAAAATAAAGATATGGATTTACTTGATAAGAAAAGTAATATGGGTTAAATATAGAAATAAAATAGAGTAAAATTATAAATCTAAATTGGTTTAAGTACAATATTATAATAATATATTTCTAATAAAACTCATAGACACATACACATATATATATACATATATACACGCATACACACATATACATATACACATATACATACATATATACATAAATACACATACATATATATATATAAATACACACACACACATATATATATAAATATACATACAAATATTTACCTTTTAATTTTTCGCCTTTTGAAATCAGGAACTAAGGTATAAGTACTCATATGGATGTTTGTTATAGCTTTTCAGCTTATGAAATGATAAATTTTCAAAAGGAACGCTAATGGAATATTTTATATCCGTTAGCATACGTTTGATTAAAAAACGCTAAAATTTAACTTCGAAAGAAAGGGGAAGATAATCTTATTTGTATAATTAAATAATGCAAGGGATATAATTAATCATATGACTTTAATTAAAGAATGCAAGGGGGATAATTAGTCTTACTTAATTTATTACGGAATAATAAAACAATATTGTAATCTAATTTTTAATTATTGAATGTAATATATGATAATTTATTTATTTATTGAAATTAAAATATATCATAGGTTAATGTTAAGAATATATTTTAATCATCTATAATAATGGTCGATATATCAGATTCATTAATAATAACAATAATATTTTTTTAAAAAATCATCAATAATAATTTCACGATATCGTTTAATTTTACTATTGAATACTAATAAGTAATTTTTAATGATTTAAGGTGGTTTATATTTATTAAATTTAAACTAACGTTTATGACTGCATGTGAAGATTAGTCTCTCTTTTGAAGTTAATAGGGTGGTTGTATTTTTTATATCTTCATATTTCAAAATTTTTAGGACCTCTTTTGTACATAGTGCACAGAATTTATCTCCTGGTTTATATGGTTTGCAAGATCCAATTACATGCCATTTCAACTTGAAAGAAATATTGTTATTCTTGAGTTGCCAAATATGCTTGGATAGAGTAGTCTGGTTTGACAGGGAGATATTTTTAAAAGAATATTTGTGCGTTGAAATTCTATGTTTTATTAGGCCAGATGTGGAACCAAAATATATTGCCTTTTGTTTAATGTGATTATTTTCCGGTAGATCTGGTATTGGATTATTATATGGTGGGTTGGTTTGTAATTGATTGGCAGATTGGTTAAAGTTGGTGTCATTATTTAATCGGGGGGTTGAGTTATGGTTGCTAATAGATTCATGTAGATTTGGGGGTTTTCATACTGTGCAGCTATAGATTACATTTTTTTATTTTACATGAGCCTTGTAGGGGACATTTATTTTTTCTTCTACAGTTACAGTCTGCTATATTTTGTATAATTTTATTTTGTAGCTTTTTAATTTTGTTTAAATAATAATTTTAAATAATAAATTATAATAATGATAATAATATAATAATATAATAATAATATGATAATAATATAATAATATAATAATAATATAATAACAATATAATAATAATAATAATAATATAATAATAATAATAATAATAATAATAACAATAATAATAATAATAACAACCTAAAACAGCAACAACAAACAAAGGATACTAGCATATGACAAAAATAGTCGTGAAAAATAATGGAAAAGATTTAAAACTCGAAAAACGAGAGCACTAACCACACTATATTGGAGACTTTGCTTATTTAAACTTAAATAACAAAGGGTATTATTGTCATTGGCCGAGCAAAATCCATGATAAACGGCGGTTGCACTCATACAAAATCATTTGAAAAGGTTATCGAAAGATTTGGAGAGTACTGTAAATATGTGAGACTTGTTGCCACTCAGACACTAGGGAATACCAAAGAGTATTATCAATGGACACTCACCGACGATAACTTGTATGAAAACTCCTAGTGAGTCTTTGTGATGATTTATTTTAATAGCTAGCAAAATTTCAAATCTAGCTTTTTCTGTATAAACGTAATATTTAAAAATACATTTTCTGTTAAAAAATGCTTTTCCTTAGAATTGTTTTTTTGTATCAACACACTATCAAATCTTTATCAATATAAATACATCTAATCCATCTATTCACTATTTTTATGGTATTTATTTTGTATAGATTTTACGATTACCAAGATAAATAGATTTAAAGAGAGCTTTGATATTTACTTTTGGCTTACGGTTTTTGTAGTTTATCGATAAATCTGCATTCCGTGTGTCCCAATATTTTTAATATAATAAAATAACTCATAAAATTCAATCGCACTACGTAAAAAAAAACATGTGCAATAGAAAAACATCAACAGCGAAACAATATTGATTAGAAAAGAAATATAAGTAATTCAATTTTCTTGTTTTTCAATGTGAAATTAAATGTATTCAGTAAATGGAATTACGTGGAAGTGTTCTCTTGTCCACAAAATAGGAAGATTCTTTGGGTTTTTTTTATTTCTGTTTATTCTTATTCATAAATTATATTATTAATGGAGCTTCATTTCAAGAGCGGTGAGTGAGACGCGTGTCTGTATGTGTATGGATGTGTGTAAATTAAAATGGTAACAGGTGGTATTGGGTTGGATAAAATAGTCTGGCTAAGGCATTCCTTTTTTAGTTACACTTTGCGACGATAGATGATTACTACACTTTCCAAATTATAATCAGAATTGTACGTATTATTGATGACTAGACGAAGTTATGAAATTGGAGACAAACATAAAACTTAAAATGTTGGTTTTATTATGGAAAAATAAAGAAATCATGACTGAGAACACAAGGTAAACATAAAAACAAGGATGTGATATATCGAAAGAAGAAAGCTGATCACTAATACTACATTCTGAATAGAAAAATGGCGAATAATGGCATTATAATTAATTAGAATGTTTTCGGGGTAGACATTTTGTCGACCAGCCTAGTAACATCTTTCTTCTTTATTAGTCTCTAGAAGGAATAATCTATTTATTTATCTTGTTTCAATTCAAGGGAATTTAATCCTGTTAGTAAGATCTCTTTCTGGTTTTATTTGAAGTGATTCTATATTTCACTTCACGTTTATTTATTTTAGTGTGCCCTCTACACATACACACAGATACCACTTTACTATTCCTTATAGTAAAATCCTATTATGTTGGGACAGCATAAGCGGTCCCAGGTGAATGTTTCGTAATGTTCAGTCCTATTTTGCACACATATACTCATATTCTAGCTATTTGTGAGACTAATTATGACCTTCCACATGTATAATAGATGGTTGTTATCAATAGAATAGTATTTTATTAATAGCAACAATATACATGTTGAATGTTATTTTGCTTGTCCATTTAGACTCTTCCACGCATTTGTATGAGCTTGATATTTTTATTTGTTAGAATTTCCACTTTGCACGTGTTTCCAATTTTGAATCTCCTTGGTGCCTTTTGTCTCTTTGAGGTAGTCTTTAGTGCACTCCACGTAACATGTGTTCTTTCTATGCCGTTTCTCTTCTGGCAGTGGTTCTTCTGCTGATGATGCCATATCTAAGTAGAGATAATACATTACAACTTCATCCGCTCTTTGTCTTCGGTGATTATAATGTTCATCATTTTAACTGTATTACCTCTAATGAAACTGGTGAGATCTGTCTTGACATATCTATGTTGTCCCAAGTTGTCGCATTCCCTACACACTTTCCTGATAATGACCATCTTTAGCTGGTATTTTTCTCGCTTCTGTTCGATGTCCTCCTTCCCATTCATTGGGTTCGTCTTATTATCTTGTTGTTGGTGCTCAGTTTTATTCTTCTGTTAAATATTTAATTGGTTGTTCCTTCCATAGAAAGAAGTAAGGCTGATTGGGATGGGTTTTGCATCTTCCTATATGACGTTTCGTAGGTTCCTACTTTTGGTATGTCTCTGAATACTAATGCAAGGAGTGTGTAACTGGCTTTTTATTGGAACGGACCCCTTCATTCCAGTATGTCAGTTTCAAATCAAACCTTATCCTCTTTCCTGGTTTTCAGCTGTTGGTAGTTCTGCCATTGTCTGGCATAATCATTACTTGCAATCAAAATCGATAGCAACACTTTCAAGAGATCAATTTTTCGGCTAATTTTAGCTATTCTCAAAGGATGCGTGACACTATCTCATCTTAAAAGGCTGAGTCTTGTGATTTCTGAGGAATCTATAATATATTGATTAAGAATGGCAAGTCTGCTATTCGTCCTTGTTTAATATAATTCCATACTCTAAGAATAAGAATGGTGTGTTTGCTCATCTTTTAACTAGCAATTTTTCTATCGATGATTCTCTTGTTGTTCTCCGAGATTTTCTTTTTAAAGCTTAGAACACTCTTGATTTTGTAATTACCACTCCAACGATGTTTACAAGAATTTGTGTCGGTTTTGACCAGTGAAAACTTTCCAGGCCCAATTTAATTCTTGTTATTTTTCTCAATCGTTTTTCTATCCTTTCGAACATATTCGATCTCAGTTTATCTCAGTCCTGTTTCTCATTTTTCCTGGAAAAAGTCCTCTGTTGTCTTTGTCTTTAAAGTTACTGGTAGTCAGTTTAACCCAAAAATTATCATCCTGTTTGTATTCTATCTTTTATGAGTAAAGTTTTTGGGAGGTTGAGCAATAGCAAACTTACATTTCCTGAAAAATTTGAGACTATTTAGTAAGGTTCAGTATGGTTTTCGTTCAACAGCTCATCTATTAAGTGCTGTAACTTAACGGATATATCGGTGTATTGATATTTCAGTAAGGAGTAGAGTCATTTCTCTTCGTATTCTGAAGGCCTTCGACAGATTGCTGCATTCTAATCTTCGACATAAACTTCGAGATTGTGGTATTAGTGGTAAATTTCTTGACATTAGTCTGATCGAACTCGAGTAACTTTGAATTGCATATCTTCATTTTATTTTCCTAGCAATGTTCATCAAGGCACCATACTATGCCGAACATTGTCTCTGATCTATATAAATAACATTCCAGAGAATATCATTCAGAAAGTTAACACTTATGCTGTTTACATAACCCTCTATTCTGCCATTGCTCCGCGCCCATTATTCTCAGAACATGTAAAATATGCAGCTAATCTAGAGGTTCATCTATAAGTCCATCTAGAAGTTCATCTAGAAGTTCATCTAGACTAAGATGTGAATTGGGAAATGAAATGTCTTGTTTCGCGCAATACTCTTACTATTTTGCTATAGTCTTTTAATCGTATGTCTGTTTTTGTTCGTTCTAGAATTCTTAGAGGTGCTTCTGCTCTCGATGAGAAATCGATTGTAAATCCTCTTGGTCTTTCTTTCTCATCAAATCTTTCTTAAAGATCATATATGAAATCCATTGATCTTTTTGCTTCTCGTTAAAATACGTTCAATCTATCGCTTTAAATACTTCATCACACTATAGTCTATATACTCTATTACTACAAAGTTATAATCAGACAATTTATAGGCTACTGTTGCCATATGTAGTCTCTGTCTCATTTGAAAATTCTTGATAAATTGCATAAACGTATCCTTTATTTGATTTGCACCCACCCTTTATTCTTCAACGCACATATGTGGTGTAGTTAGTTTTTTATCAATACGATATTGGCAATAAGGTAAATAGTTATCTCCAGTCATTGCGATAATCATCTTAAGTTCTTGTTAGCTTTTACATACAATGGATTCGTGCATTGTCTCATGCAATTTCCATAAAAGTAAGAAGAATAACTAGAATGTTATTAAATGAACATTAGAAAACTTATTGAAATATCAGAGTCAGTAATTAAAAGCGCGAAAAACAAATACCTATATAACATTCATTTATAAAGTTAGGAAATGCAGGACTCAGAATAACTCTCCACCATTTCTTCCATCGCCGATTTGCTGCATCCAGGGCCTTTAACATAAGTACTTTAATGGGATGTGCTCTGATGAACTCAAAACACTTGTGCCCCCTCAATATTCATACCTCAGACTAACCCGAACAAAGAACCAAGTCCCTTCTCTTAGCTGCTGATAATCCTAAATGCCGGAGTACTTCTACCTTAATAGTTTATTCCCTAAGATTTCTAATTTTTTAAATTTTTCTCCCAATTCTCTGCTTTTATGGTTGTTCTTGACATACAGAAGTTTAGACGTAATGTAATGGACGTCTCGTTGTCCAACTCCCCCTCAGTCCCGTGTTACACGCGATTGTAAACAAAAACCTCTTACGTTTCAAGTGTCAAGATGTTTTGCTTGGGGTAAAAAAAAAAAAAAAATATCCTTCCTCCAGCTAAGTAGGAAATACTGTCAAATCTTGCTTTAATATTAGTAAATACAGAAGTAGGAATTTTCCTCTTTTTATCCAAGCAGTCCTGGACCGCTTGCTACATAACGCATATTCAGAAAATTTGCGGTTGAGATTTGCACAACAGCTGTTTCAATTTCGACTACATACATAGTAAACTTACAAGAAATATCTATTTAAATTGTGAATTAAAGTAAAGCGAGGAACCGTACTCCGTGTCCTGGACAAACAAAATAACATAAAAAAACAGAGCTAACGACAAAGGAAGTGGTCAATAGAAAAAGAAAGGAGAAGCCGAATATATGAAATAAGCGATAAAAATGAGAAATATAAATAAATAAAAAAGTACGAATTTATTATAACAAAATAAATGAATTTAAAAATAAGAAAAACATGTTAATCGATGAAATAATAAAAAAGTATTATTTTTAGAAGAGTATAACATAAATAAATAGAAAGATAATATAAAAACGGAAACATGAAAAACCGAAAGTGATGAAAATATTTTTTTAAATATCTAATATCACATATTACGAATGGATAATATCTAATATCACATATTACGAATGGATAATATCTAATATCACATATTACGAATGGATATTAAATCCTTGGGGATTATCAATACGAATTCGTTTCTCTGAAACCGTGACGTTAGGTAAAGGAGACGAGGATTGACAAGATATTTTTAAAAGTTTTAAAGGAAAAGTATTACAAATTTAAAAGAAAAACACATATTACGAATATGTTGATCAATAAATAAAATTAGCTAATTTAAAACAAAAAGAACAGTTATTTGAAAATTTACCTGTGAAGTTCAAAGTTTAAAACCTTTTTCAAAACACCTTGATTTTTTTATGTGAAGCCTTATAATATTGTTATATTGTCCAGAAAATTTCGTAGAATTACGACATTTTTTCTATTTTATTCAATGTTTTTTTTTAGATATTTCAAAAAAATAAACATTCACTTCATAAAGAAGAAATAAAATATATTAAATAAAAAGTAATGTATTTCTTTGAGAAAAGTAAAAAATCAAGTGGTTTTCTTTTCAAGGCAAAACCTGGCAAGTAAAATGTGATTATTATTTACTTACGGTGAGACATATTTCTTCACGCACAAGTCTTTACGGTTTACGCGTATGTGTAGTTTTTACGTCATTTTATCTATCCGTATTTGAAAACAGGATGAAACCCCGTTTCGCTAACACTGGTTAATGCTTACGTAATGGCGGTCTTTTCAAATAGTTGTTTTAAAAAATTATTTTATTACAAAAAAATACATGAAATATAAATATGGACAAAATACATAAAATATAAATATGGACAAATGACCATAAATGAAAAATGGAAGACTCCATCGATTAGTATTTAATATAGGTAAGTGATTTATTTATTTATATGTATACATGTATTATATTTAGATAAAGTTAAAGTTCGTTGAATTTAAAGAAAACTGATTTAAAAATATTGTATATTTTTCGATAATTTTTTTATTTTGAAGTTTTAAAGTTTGGTCGTTGCTCCTTTTATTGAAAAAAAATAGGGTTTAAATTACATTATCAATATAGTGATATGCTTTGAAAGATAGCGAGTCTACATAATCGCTCTAATGAAAAAAACTTGCGTTGCACTGAAGTCTTTGTCTTGTGGCATTCATCTGAACCGATAAGGATAAGCAGTAATAGCGAAAAGTAGTTGGTTCTACACAAACCCTTCACCACTATAATCAAATCATATGTGTGAATTTCTCCAACTACTTAGTTTGTGTTTCAGAAAATCATACGTCGAAATCGATAATAAATATTGAAAGGAAATATTTCTCTGTAAACAAATAATAATTAGCAATTAATGTTTTTAGATTATCAAAAATAATAATTTATGAATAAAAATGTAAAACAGAGATTTATATAAATACTAGCATGTTACCTGCGTTGGTCAGATATAGGTGATGGAATTAAAAGGTGTTTTAAAAAAGTGGCATAGTAGCGAGCTATCCATCTATTGCTTGGGTCGATTAAGGAACACTTGGGGAATAAAAAACATAAATGGTAGTAGAGGAGGGGTGGCAAACATCAGTAGGCAGTTTGGGTGGAGAGAGAGAGAGAAAAAAAGTGGTAGTAGGCAGGCAGGCAGACAGGCTCGAAACCGTATCGCAAAGGAGGATAAAAACGTGATGTGTTTGCCGATGTATTCATCGTCCGACCGGAAGTTCGGAACATTGAATGTAAGCGAAGTCGATCCAACCGATACGTTGACTTGCATAAATGGCGACTCAAAATAAAATGACACCTCCTTGTAGAAAACAGACAAGTTGAGGGTGAAGAATTAATGTTTTTAGCCAATTTTTCGATATTTGTGGGCAGATGGTCGATCTTTAAAAGGATGCCGATCTCGTGAGGATTCATTGCCTCTGTCGAAAGTTTTGCGAGACATGCAAACATACACACTCACATACACACACATTTTGTCATTTATATATAGAGATAGGGAGATAGATTAGTAGGAGAGCTCAGAAAGTTGAAATTTCCATCGTTTTTGAGGGAGGGTGTCCATTTGTGTAAAATATAGGTATCCAAAACATGTGTTATCTTGTTTTTACGATTCGCACCTATGGCTATAACGTGCTAGATTACAAACCGAGACTTAAGTAAATATTGGCGTTCTACTAATGAGCTACGAAGCAATTAGTATTGGCAGAGGAACTATTATACGTAAATAGGGCCATTCGTTTATTTATAGATTACGATAATGGAACCTGAAAATCATTACCTATAGTCATTACCTACGACATTGCTATGGATGTTGCCACAAATGCAGTTATCACCAAGGTCTTAGTTGCTATCTTATTCCTAACCAATGTTGCATTATCATCATTGGTTCAAACAATCTCGTCATGAATTAAAAACATACTCAATTTCATAAGACTAATACACAATTGATTTGATTAATAATTAAATTTTTCTATTTTTTAAATGTCATCCGCAGTAGTGTTTTTATAGAAATCTATGTATTCATATTGATACGGTTTCTGTATTACACACAAATAATCATCAGAAAATTGTTGTTTACATCGATTTGTATAAACATTTATGTGTGAAGTATTTATCTGATTTAAAACAAAAAAAGATTCTCCAATCATCATTTATTTTAATTTGATCGAATATACAAATGTATTTGTGCCAATCTGTAGAACATATACATAACCAGGTGTCCGCGCCATAAAAGCATATAAAAATAATTATACTAATTTTAATGGAGAAATATAAATGAAATATTTGTAGAAGTATTAAAGAAAATTTAGAAAATTAATAGCACTATGTCTAACTTCATATGCACAGGCTTGTAATGGCATAATATTATCCATGTTGTTTAATTAAAAAAAAACAGCTGAATATAAAAATTGTTTAGATTTTGATGAGAAAAAAAGACTGCCAAAGTAATTGAAAATGTACTAGCATTTTAGGAAACACTATCACTCATTTGATATGAAAAGTTAACGAACAAAATACGTATGTTGCATCGAATGAAAAATAAGCGTATTCATTAAGTCCTTCTTTTTGCGTATTATTAAGATAATTATTAAACTCTATAAAGAAAACCGCACACACACACACACACACACACACACACACACACACACATATATATGTACTTGAATTCAAAAGTTAGACGATTAAAACTACTGGAAGCACTATTTATACGAACTAAACAGCCAGAAATTAACAATGTAAATTTGGAAAATAGTAGTAACATATTTACGTGCATGGGTACATAACAATCTAATATATATATATATATATATATATATATATATATATATATATATATATATATATATATATATTGCCATCCACATACAATATTGTTTCGTTGTATCACAACTCATCAGCCTGGCTATACAAGCACGTTTCCTCAGCCGTGGATCAAACCTACAACCATCGAGTTGACAATCAGCAGCTCTAGCCACAAGGCTACGAATCAGTGACCGCAAATGTCCCTCACCAAGTGCCTATTTTAGAAGCACTTGCTCATTGCTTCATATATATGTGTACATGCACATATGCATATCTATATATATGTTGTTATGTAAAGTTATAAACTATTAACATAAAAATTGCTGTAAATTCAATACTATTTTGTAAATCACACATTTAAACCATTGTATATTTATTTGAACCACGTTCTTACCACGTTAAAAAAGGTATATATTTTTTACACACTTGTTCACTTGTTCAAGAAATTTAAAGTTAATTCTAACTGAAGCATAAAAAAGCATCCAGATTTTAAACGAAACAATATTCAAAACTGCCCGAAGACAACTGATGAAACTACTTGAAGTATGTGTAAATTACAACTAACAGAAAAAGCAGATGGACGAAAATGACTATGGAACTTTCTTGCACAGATTCAACAGAGAATTAAGAACGGCAATTCAAAGAATTGAAGAATTCATATATCTATAAAAGTGTAATTATCTGTCTAAACGTTTAAAAGTTTGCATAAAGGGTATTTATACATGGAGGAGGCGTTTTATTCAGTTTTGCGGCGGAATTTTGACTGCCAAGAGGTCAAAGCTGAAAGAGTTAACCTTTGAAGATTCTACAAAACTCACGTGCCAATTTTGGATCCAAACACTTGAAATTTCAGATGTAGGTTACATGGAAATGAGTCAAACTTTTTAATACATATACAAATTCACATGCAGTTATGAACAGTAGATAGGGTCTGAGTAAAGCCGATCTGAACTGCTAGTTACAAGAAAATCTCATTAAGCAAAACAAGCTCGTGCTGTTTAACAATACTTGTCTGAATATATGTATACGAGGTGCCTTCAATAAATGTCTACACTTATTTGTGAACGACATTTGAAATTGTCGTTGACTCTTGAAAATTCAGAATATTATTGTTATACATCATATGAGATAAATGACTAATTTTTATTTCAGGTTCAAATAAACAGCTACAGTAGGAATTGGAATACATCCTACTAATGCCTACTTGTCACAGCTGGTGAATTTCAAACATGCAATTTCGACGTGAAAACACTTAATAAGGACGACATACATAAACTTATGTTTTAAACATGGAAAAATGCCACAGAAACGTACGGAATGCTTCAGACTGTTTTGAATAATCTTGCCTGAATTTACTAGCATTGCCAGTACCGCTACGAAAAGTGTAGGTTCTCTCTACCGTGCTAGAAAGCTACTGACGCCTGAAATTATCCTGTATTGCTATAAGGCCACCATTCGCCCATGTATGGAGTATTGTTGTCATATTTGAGCTGATACATCTGCCATTAGTCTCTCTCCTCCTCTCCTAGACAAGTTCAAAGGAGAGTTTCCAACCTAATAGGTCCTGAACTGTCATCCAAGCTTCAGCCTCTGTCCCATCGACGCAATGTAGAACCCCTCTTTTAACCGTGAATGTTCTGACGAGTTGAAAGCACTTGTACCCCCTCTACGTAAATACCCCAACAAACCCGACATGCAATAAAATCTAACCCCTTCACAGTAGAGATCCCTAGATGTAAGAGAGCCAGTAGTTTCTTCCCCAAAACCGCGAGACTTTGGAATTCACTGCCAGGTTCCTGCTTCCCCAACTGTACTGACATGAAAAAGTTCAAGTGTAACGTGAATCGACATCTTACTGCTCAAATCCCCACCTAGTACCCATGTAGCCTGTGTCTCTAATAGTAGCCCTCTACATCAAAGTGGCAATGTGCCTTGTTAGGGGTGAAAATGTAATAATATAAATATATATATATATATACATATATATACACACATATATATATGCATATGCATGAACACACACACATATATATATATATTCAATTCAATATGCAATTACTATACAAGTATCTTTATAGGTTTATCTATATATTATAATATAGATATAGACTATAATCATATATGTATTCACATTTATGTGCAAGAATTGAAACGCTGATCGAAACCCGACTGTTTTATTCAAAGCCGACGTTTTTTATCATGTGGTTATCGTTAGTCTGCTTAGTCATTGTTAGCTATTTATCGATCTCGATATAAATTATATATATATATATGTATATGTATATATATAATTCAATATGGAATTTATATATATAAATATATATGTATATATATATATGCATATATATATATATATATATATATATATATATATATATTATCCAATATGGAATTACTATATATGATTTATGGATAATATTATGCATACAATGGCATATAGATATAATCTATAATTATGTCTTCATATGTATTATATGCAATAATTCGTCCGTAAAATATCGAAGGGAAACCTGTTTCATAGCAGCAAAGGATGCATCATTGAATGCATTAGTCTATATAATAAAGGTATAAAATAACGTATGCGTACACGTATTTGTAGCCGTGTTAAGATACAGTAGTAAGTGTATTTATGTGTGCATTTGATGGTGACACAGACAATACTTTTTGCGTATTTACAAAGCAGTTTCTGTAAAAAAAAATACAAGAAAACAACAACTTATAATTGCCTTCATAAATAACTTCGGCTAAAGAAATAAGAAAATGGCTGCAAAGAAACTGAAACCTTTTGGTACAAGGAGAAAGAAAATGGCATATGATAAGAACCCGGGAAAATCGAGCTGAAGCAATAAGAAAATAGGAAGAAAATAAAACAAAGAGTATCTCAAATGACAGTAAATATAAAAAAAATATATCAAGTGGACAAATAAAACCAACTGATAAACAACACCAACAACAAAGATCAGAAACAGAAAAAATGAACAGATATCAATATGCATCTTATATCTCATGTGTCTATGTTTAAGACATGTTTACATTTATGTGAGTATTCATATATATATATATATATATATATATATATATATATATATATATATATATAAAACAAGGAAATGAGGAACTATCTAAAACGCGTTAAATATATTTTTTCCCAATATATTTGTTTTTCTTTAGATAACCAGGCATGGCTTGGACAATATACAAAGTGCTTGACATTTTTATGAGGAGACCAACATATGCGAAGTCTATTAACCGATGTTATTGTCCGAACGTGTGTCGCTATAATATACTAATGCCTAAATTGTAGATGTTTTTATTATAATCTTCAGGCAACGTTAGAAAGTATTTTTTCTGTTGGTTTGCTCGAAGAATTTCTATTAGAGTTCATCTGATGAAAGAGATGGTTCAATATATAAAATATGCGTGATGTATTATTAGCATGTATTTATTTTTACTGTGCTATTATTTATAAACATGCGCTGCGCAGCAAGGTTTCCAGATTCATACGAATGATATGCTCAGCAGGCGATAGATATACCGCAAACTGGTGAGAGTGGCCAACTGATAACTTAAAGTATATCTGTCCAGACTTACACTGTCACGGCCACATTTTCTTTACGTAAAATTTAAGGGATTAATTTTTGTTTGAAATTTATTCTGAAAGCGACCTGCTTGAGAAATCAATTCTCCTACATGGGATCCAGATAAAATCCTATGAATACAGACTATGTTTATGTTATCTTCTGATCAATCAACGACTGGGTGGTCGAATTGTAACCGCAAATAAAATTCAAGAATCAGTCGAAGATAAAAAGATCACATGAAATACGGAAGGGGTTGTCATAATCAGACTTCCGATAGTGTACGGACAAGGGAGAGATTTGTATTTGAACGTTTGAGACAAAAAGTAGATGTCCAGGAGTACTGCACACAGTTGGGGGAGTGTGCTATCTAAGAAGAGGTTAGGTCCATTTTGTGGTCTTAACAAACGGACTGCATATTTCTCTCTAGTCGACCAATTTTTTTTTTTTGGGAAAGTTTGCCATTCAACGTTGGGGATAACATTTCATCTATATATATATATATATAATTCTTGGTTCGTTAGTTATCAATAAAATGATATTCTACATTACCAATTTAATTGAGATTTGCAGATAGTGTATCCTTACAGTCGAGAAATGTTTTTATGTTAGTAAAATAAATTAAAATTACAAATTATAAATTGAATTAAATAAAAATATTTTTCTTGAGTCGATTTTGCGTGACTTTTTTCTAGTGGGACTGAATTTTAAAAAATTTTCCAACACATCGGAATACACTGTATGTGTATAGGTGAATAAACATGTTACATTAAATAAAAAAAAAACACTAAGACATTTTCCAGTAAGGTAGAAAAGTAGTTTATCTTGCCTATATTATATTTGTTATATATATGTTTTTTGATACCTTTTTCAAATCTATGTGTATAGTAAAATAACCCCCTCCCCCAAAAGAATTCACTCCAGAAGGTGCGTTTTGAGTTGGAACATAAAAGTTGGAGAACATCAATAAAACTATCTTTGTTGTAAAACCATTTTTTTAAATTGGCAGTGCACGTTCTTTTTGTTTTTGTTTTTGTTTTTGTTTTTTTACAGTTCTTTCTATATGAGAAAATATGAACATTTTTATTATTAAAACTATAAATTTTTAGGTGAAAGTACAGGTATTTTCGAAGAAAATTTACGGTTTGGTAACTGCTGAAATAATACTTTTTTTTCTTTTTTCAGACATTCTTACCATGAAGAGGGAAGGTTTTTTTTGTAACTACTCTGTGCTTTAAAATAACCATTTATTATTAAAAAATATATCGTGAAATTATGAAAAATAAAAAGATATTGTGAAAGTGGAATTTAATTTAAAAAACAAACAACACGAACGGCGCGTTCAACATTGTAGCCGGAGCCTATTTGGCAATAAGGTCCGATTCCTATACGTTAGTCGATTAATGTTTTGTGTTTGCTTTTTTTACCGTAAATTGTTAGGTTAAAGTGTTTTGGTTTTTTTTTTCAAGAAAACCTTTTTTAACAAAATTGAAAGTACACTTCTTTTTTTACAGAATTTGTTTTTATATAAGAAAATATAAACGCTTTTTCTTTATTAAAGAAATTGTTGGGTGAAATATAGAAAAAGTTTCTACCAAGATAACCGTTATTTTTTCAGCAATTTTACCATGGGGAGGGGATGATGTTTTGTAACTATTCTGTGCTTTCAACTAACAATTTATGAAAAAAACAGATGGTAATTTTCTCCACCTCCACAATTGTTAAAATGCGTAGGTTGGGAATGTTTATTCCGAAAGCCGTTCTTAATATGGGGAGAATGGTGGTATTTATTTTAAAAGCGGTTTTAACATGGGGAGGTTAGGGGTGTTTATTACGAAGCCGTTCTTAATATAGGGAGGTTGTGAATTGTAGTGCATAGTACAGGTCTTTATATCTCAAAAACTACTTGCCTCTGCAAATTTTAAATGAGATTTTCTTATTCAGCATAGTCGAAATCCTTTACAGGTAGCAATTTTAAATAAAATTGTGGAAGTGGACCTGATGTAAAAAAAAAATACAAAAAAAAAAAAGATATCGGGAAATTTAAATTTAACTTGTAAAAACTATTTTAAATAGCGCGGTACCGAAAATAATAGAAAAACAAAATACCCGTTCGTGTTTGTACTTGCAAAAAGATTTGAAAAAGTTGTCAACAAAAACAAATACATAATAAGTAAATGTTTTCAAAGACAAGATAAGTTACTTTTCTACCTAACTGGATATTTTTAGTGTTTTTATTGGGTTTGTATTACTGTACACATAGATTCGAAAAAGGTGTCAAAAAATGTATAACAAATATCAAAGGCAAGATAAGTTACTTTTCTACCAAACTGGATAATTTCTTAGTTTTATTTTAATGTAAAATGTTTATTCGGCCGGAAAAAAAACACAGCGTTGTAAATTACAAATGGCGAAAGACTCTCTGTTAAACACGTTAAGTTTGGGAAAATGAGTTAAAACTAAAAAGCTATACAAAATACTGTAAAAAAATACCGATTATATGTCAGCCTACGTCACTGTAACATATATTGAGTACGTTCCTGGCAGTATTTTGTATAGTTTTTTTTAGTTTTAAACTTTATGTGTTCAACACAGTCTGCCGCCATTTGTATTTTTCAAATATACCGATACACACTGCATGTTTGCGAACCGATTTAACATTTTACACAAAATAAAAACACTGTAATCTTATCCAGTTAGGTAGAAAAGTAACTTATCTTGCCTTTGATAACATTTATTTGTTATATATTTATTTTTCGACAACTTTTTCTTGTCTTTGTTTAGTAATACAAAACCGTTTTATTTAATGTAACATTTAGTCGGCTCGAAAAACAGTGTTTATCGGTGTATTTGAAAAATACAAATGGGGGCAGATACTGTTGATTACGTTAAGTTTGGAAAAAATGAGTTAAAACTAAAAAACTATACAAAATACTATCAGAAACTCACCTATTATGTCAGTCTATGTCACGGTAACGTATGTTCGGTGGGTTTCTAACACTGGTTTGTATAGTTTTTAGTTTTTAAGTGATTTTTCCAAACTTAACTTATTCAACAGTTCGCGACCATTTGACTTTTTCAAATACATCGATAAACACTGTGTGTTTTTCGAGCCGATTAAACATGATCCAGTTAGGTAGAAACGTAATTTTCCTTACCTTTGCTTTCATTTAATTTTTTTTACAACTTTTTTCGAATCTGTGTATAGTAATCCCCCCTCACCCAAATAGTCCCTGATTGTTGGTCGAGCACAAGCCATGATTGACGGAAAATCCCGAGGATCCGGATCCAATTATGCAAGAGTACCATCTTTTTTTCTTTTCATTTCCGCCTTTTTATTTTTCACTTTTTAGAGTGGATTGCTGTACTAAGAATATGAGAAACACGCATTTTCTCTTTTTATTAGATTTTATCATTACACCAAATTGAGCCACAGCAATGCGTGGCAGGGCACAGCTAATGTGTAATATAAAAACATACATGAACATAATGATTTGATCATAGATTGGGTTTGGGGTTTTAGTTTAGTACAAAGAGTGTGTTCGTTGCAGATAACAGCAACAATATAATTCCTGTATAAGATATAATTATGTATCTTTTTTATACAACATACCAAAGAGTTAAATATACAAAATAGGCTGTTTCTCGCAGAAGTGTGGAATAAGATCAAAAACAATCTCTAAAATGATGTCTGAATTATTACGACCGAGAGATGAAGCGAAAATATATATTCTTATTCGTCACTTATTATTCCGAACATGTCAGATCACAGTTCTGCTCTTCTCCGAACTTTCCGCTAGAAGTTACATTTCTATGTCAAAATGACGACTTTCCGCTAGATGTTGCATTTCTATGTCAAAATGATGACTTTCCGCTAGATGTTGCATTTCTATGTCAAGATGACGACTTTCCGCTAGATGTTGTATTTCTATGTCAAAATGACATACCCATGTGTAAATATTGATTGATAGTAGGCTATTTTGTTAATCTATTGAAATTATTTAATATAACAAATCTACATGATGTTATTTACATATGTAGTTCTGAACAAATAGGCAATTAATATTAACTGTGAAAAGCAATTATACTTGACTGATTTTAAATAGCTTTGGATGAATATTAAGTACACCATGAAATTCTCTCATGTAATGTTTATGATTGATTGGACTAATGTATAAGTGACGCATTCCTTCATTATATTTGCTTAAAAACATACTCGAGTTGATTTCTTCCATTTGAGGCTCGATTTATTTGTCTTTCTGTTGGCAAGTTGAAGAAATATCGCGTAAAACTGCTGAAGTTATATTAAGCAATGTTTCGATAGTCAGCAGATATAATCCAAACTCAGCATTCGGAAAAAGTAAAATATATTTCAAAACTTGATCGTATGAAACATGTATTGGATGAATACAACTGCATCAATTCAGAATTGGAAGTAATAAATTATATTCATTTTTTAAATATTTATTTTAACTTTAATTATGTTTAAATTCTAAAAAAATATAATCAGATATATTAAAAAAATAACTCCATTAAAACATGTCGATAAACATTATAACCGTGTTACGTTAGAAAATATTTATTCGATAACAGATGTTAGTAGAAAGTATTACATAGGTATATCATCACAAAAAGTACATTATAATACAGAAAAAAAAACTTAGCAACAGATAAATCATATGTTATAACATTTTATTAACAAAACCAAATATATATGATTTATACGGACAAGTAATTTATTTATGAAATATTTATCTTAAATAATGGTCTGTTTTCCATGGAAAATGATGTGTGCACTATTAGTGGAGTAATTCTTGTTTAAGCAAAATATTATAAACTAATTCTATTAGGGGTTCTACAAACAGTTATGTAAATTTCAAATTGCGACACTTGTAAAATTTGTACATGAGTGAAACAGCACAATGCAAACGAACGATTAACGGCTATAAATATACATATATTACTTGATCACCAGTTATTTGTTGGGTTAATATTCATTATATATATATATATATACTAGCATGGGTGCCCGCGGTGCCCTAGTATTTGGAGATGTATGTTGAGAAAAAAACCCCAAAAAAACGTTAATTTTTAAACATTTGGCCCCTACTATGACCCCTTAAAATTTATTGATTTGGGTCAAATCAAGTTATTAAGAAAGATCCATGTCCAAGAAACGTATATCTTAAATTTCAAGTGATTAGACCCAAAATTGTCGTGGGAGTTTGGTAGAGTCCTACAAAAGTCAAATTGTTGAGCTTTGACCCCTTAATCGCCAAATGTCTAGCCGAAAACCGATCACATTAGTTTTCCCAAATCTCAGTACCCGGTATATACAAATTTCGAGTCTGTAGACTTAAAATTGACAGAGTTATTGCGTAGAGATATGTACACACACATACACAGACATACACACACTTTCACTTTCATAGATATATAGATATAACAATTATTAACATATATACAATTTTGAAAAAAAGTTGATTAAATATATTTTACATTTATCAAGTAAGTAAATAATAATAATACATACATGATGATTGCAACGTCTTGTCAGACGAGTGCCACTCCCTCAGTCATTTAAAATCCATGAGCCCAAATGTCTGAGGGAGTATCTATACAAAGATGATGTTACAGAACCTTAGTCTCTCTCTCGGTTCAAAATGTTGAGATCCAGCAACAAGCAAGAGCAAGATAGCCAGCAACAAATTAAACTGCAGACAAGCTTAATGCGGGTACTGGTCTCCCGCTTTATGGTTTTTTAAATCAGAGATTTGCTTCTCCTAGAAAGGTTGCCTTCACCACGGCTTACGGGAGCCCTCTCCACCCCAATACACATATACACACACAAATATACACGGTGCTAGTTGGCCGTTGACCCAGAAAAAGAGTTCATCCGCCCTTTGGAAGGTTTTGTTTTTAATCCTCCAGGGAGACTAGCCGCCCTCCTCACCAAACAAGTCTGGTGGGGGAACCAGTTTAGTCGCCGGTGACCCGACCATGAGGCAGGTAGTACTGGGTTACATGGTACCAGTAGCATATGACATGGCCTGACATATATGAAAAAAAGGTGATTAAATATATTTTACATTTATCAAGTAAGTAAATAATAATAATACACACATACATACATACATACATACATACCCGCAAGCACGCAGAACTACACGCAGGTACATATATATATATATATATATATATATATATATATATGTGTGTGTGTGTGTGTGTGTGTGTGTGTGTGTGTGTGTATAAGCTGAAGGTCTGCGTATATATGTGTGTGTGTCTGGTCACGAATATACTCCTATATGGTTGAGTATTTTAAAAAACTGATTGCATATAATAATAGAAGATGTATCGAGGATCAGGAATGGGTATTTTTGATCTGGCTGAACGGTGATTCATAAAAATTCTGAGATCTGCGTTCGCGCCTGGCCCTCAAATTGTGGAAATAAATAATGAAAAAAAAACGTTTACAAGGGGTTTTGATATAGATGTACATAAGAATATTTTGATAAGTATGTTTCAACTTAAATAGGGATGGCATAATAAAATTGTGGGGACTGCGTTCGCACCTGTACTCCATGGAAATATGACACAAACTTTAACAAATACTTCTCATATCTATTTGCGTAAGTATACTTTGATAATTGTTTCAGTTTGAAGAAATATTGTATAATAAAATTATTGGGTGTTCGTTCGCGCCTGACCTCCATAGAATGTAAATATGTCACAAGGTTTACCAAGGTTTTTTAAAAGGGTTGAGGGTCAACAATAACAGCTTAATTTTAATCTTAATTCACATTAGGCTTTATTTATTTTTTGAGTTGAATCATATTTGTCGAATAAATTCACCTAATAAATGCACGTTCTTATTGTAAAGCCCCAAAAAAAAGTCGGAATTTTAGACAATTCACGAGACAAATTTTGCATAACTCTGTTATTTCCTTCTCCACTTGCATGTGGCACTCTTTCGACAATAGATAAATAGATAAATAATAAAAAAATAAGAACGTTACTTGTTATCCTATCAAAAGAAGAAAAAATCCTGCTCACGTGATTACGTGTCTTTTTAAAAACATTTACATAACCTTTTTATTTTTATTTATATATCTGTTTAAGCTTTCTTTGTCAGTGTACTAAAGGTCATTCAGTTGACTACAACCCTTTCTGCGTGTTCTTTACATTAAAATAGTACAACCCTGAATCCGACGGCGCAATACTACACCGTTCAATACTGTAAAACTGAAACGAAGCTGTTCTGCTTGAAAAGGGGGCCATTTTCTTCTTATTCATATTAATATCGATTCTTTACTTTAAAAACTAATTAATTACGTGTTTACTTTTTTAATATCCCATTTTGCTGTTTCGCGTTATTTTACTAAATAAGTAAAGCTTCATTATTTTTCAAAACTGTTTTTGTTTCTTTGTTTTTCGATATTTCGTCGATATTATTTAGTAAGAATGTTTAGCAGGAAAGAACAAACGACTACCCGGAAAAATAAATATACAAGAAATAAATGTTACCATAGTCAATAAAAGTTCAGTTCATGTGTTTTTTGTTTTGAAATAGTTTTTAATGTTCTTTGCTTGAAATTATTTCAGCGAACCGAAATTAAAACGAAATTTTAGGCGATAATTACTTCAATGAATTTTTATATAAAATACACATGATATAATGGAGTATTCCTCCAGCACAAAGTAACGGAAAACATTAAAATATGTTTATAAATATTCCTTATGTTTACGGAACCCACTTAAATTGTTAACACAGCATGCTCAGATGTCCCTCCTTCAAATTGAAAACGGGGCTCTCTATTTCAAAGTCGCTGTCATTTTTATTTTTTTACTCCGGTTCGTGAATTAAAAAATATTTTTTACAAACTACTTAAAAATACAAACCAATGACATTTTCTACCATAAAAGTAACTTTTATTGACTATGGTAAGATTTATTTCTTGTATATTTATATTATTATATATATATATAACATTTTCTATTTGTAAGGAAACATCATTTTGTTGGTCACTCTTGGCGACGAATGGAAACAATGTTGATATAAAAAATAAATTTTCGCGAAAATTATCTTTACTTTCATCATATTTTGCTTAGGGTAAAATTTTAGCGTATCAAAACCTATCTCTTTACAACCCCCTCCTTTTCATAACCTATCATATTTACACCAATTACAGTCCATTTTCTTTAGGTTGTTTTTAAACCCAGTCAACGACGGGTACGTTTGCTAGTATATATATATATATATATATATATATATATATATATATATATATATATATATATATAATAAAAATTACAATTAAATTTACCAAAATGATCCAAGATGGTAAAATTAAAGTATGTTATAAATATTACAGAATTAATATTTATAAAGTTATCTCAGTAAAAGCCCGATAATATATATATATATATATATATATATATATATATATATATATATATATATATATATATGGCTGCGTGCGTGTGGGTGTGCGTGCGCATAGGTTTGTATTATTATTATTATTATTATTATTATTATTATTACATTCTTAATAAATATCAAATGATTTTAATCGCCTTAGTTTCAAAATAGTTATGAAAAAAGATGTTAATAATTAACACGATATAAATCGATAACATCTTTATTCTTATTCCAGATTCCCGAGGTCGACGAGCAGCACATGAAAAGAAAATTGGCAGAAAATTCATGGAAAAATTGATGAAAGAAGAAACACTAATATCAATAATGCATATAATAAAAAATATCAATTAGAATTACTCAAGCAAATGTATTTATATATAAGATTTTAACGGTTTTGATTTTTCTTTTAATTGCTTAATGAAATTTGAATGCAAAATACATCACTGAATGGAATTTAAATGTAAAATACATTTCTGAATAAAATTTGAATGCAAAATACAGACCAAACCCGTTATTCATGCTCATTTGATTAATTGTAAAAATTTAGAAACCCAGTTAAACTTTTGGTCTCAAACAAAGAAGCTTAGTATTGCATGAGAGTAATGTTTTTATAACAAAAATATAAGTGCTATATATATATATATATATATATATATATATATATATATATATATATATATATATATATTGTTTGGTTATACATGTATATATAACTATTTAATATTTGATATGACTAGAAAAGCCTGGAAATAATTCGATTTGAGAAATTATATAATGTTTTATTCCTTCAAATACTATTATTTTTTTTTAATTATAAATATGCTAAATCTAAAATGCTGACGTTTTGTTTACATTTTATTATAACAAATGTCTAGGTTAATATGGAAGTATACCTAAAAGCTTATGTCTGGCGTGTTGATATTACTAAAGGGGTTCGTCCATAATGTCTCCATATTTTGTTGTTTAATTTTAAACAAATATTTCAATTATGTACTAAAGACCAATTAATGAGATTAATAAAAAAAATCAGGCACCGCATATTCAAACTGGAAATTACTATTGTAAAATCCTTTGGTAAGTTTCAAGTCATTTAGACATATTTTGCAAAAACGATTCATTCTCCATAAATATGTACAGGCTATTACAGGAATCGATAAGAAATTTATATTACCAAGCATGATATGTTTATTTAAAATAACCATATGATAAAAAGTTCAGTATGATAAACTAAAAGATGTCTTAGAAAATAAAATTTAAATATGCCATACACTATATTTTTTACGATCGGATGTTTCCATTAATGTTTTAATTTAATGAATGATATATTATTTATTCAATAAATTTATTTAGTAAAAAAAAACACATACACAAACACACACACATAAATTCCTGCGTGTGCATGTGTCTAAAGTTATGCATATGTTTATAAATGTGGATGTACAGGATGTATTTAAAACCTTTGTAAAATATCATTATGCGTTTTAAACACATGCTTTTCATCCTATGAAATGCATTAAATTAAAGGGTTAATCAGTTATAGAATCAAAATACTTCAGTAGATTTTGATCAGAGTCGCAATAGAAATTCATAAGATTAATAGCATTATTTCTCGGGGTATGGAGAAATAAAAAAGTGTTGAAAATCTGCTCTGTTCGTTCCATTGATAATATCCGTCCTGTAACCTATATGCATTTAGTATGCATACATTTACATTTATTTAGTATACATTCACTTGCATGTATTCATATATGTATATATAGTTTACTATAGTAAAGAAATATTGGCATAAATTCGATTTATTGTAGTTATATATCTTTTTATTGCTTGGGTAGTATTGCGAATCACCCCGTGATAATTTGCAGCTACTTATATGTACATCGTCTACTAAAATTGATTTCTTATATCTATTTAATGCATGTGTATAATTAAGCAGTTTCAAATTTATGTGCAGGAATTTTACTAACATGCTGCCATTTTCACTCCATCCATTTTTGTTTTATAGTCTGTTTTATAAATGATACTATTACTCAGTTTTGTAAAAAATAAAAAATATATACATATATATTTCCTAGTACGCCATTTAATTTTAAATAAAGTATTAGCTGTGATATCCATTTGAATTTCTCTTTGTTTAATATTAATTGAAAAAAACTGAAATAAACATTCAAATAAAGTCTATACATTTGTCAAACTTGCCTTGTGTTCATCGGGGTTTTTTTTAAATACAAATACTCATTTCATATTTATGAATCTTAATCAGTAGCACGGCAAATATAAAGTAAGTTAAAGAATATCTGTAAAAACAAAGTAATTAAAAAAAGGAAATAAGATATTTAAAATGTGCTTTCCCTGAGGAACAATTAGTATTAAGTTTAATAGAAATAAGATATATGTTTTCTTACCCTTTTAGCTTATAATTCTGGAAAGTGCAGTTTCGTTTGCATTTAAATGCCAATGCGGGATTAAAACAATAGTTCATGGTGCCATGTGTTATCGGCATGTCCATACGTTTATGAGTGTGAGTGGCCTTTTGTGTAGATGTCAATCTGTGCAAATGCCGTCCACTCCATCGGCATTGTGGGTATACGCACACATGTGTTGATATAATATCTGCTACTAATGTGTTTTCTTTATATTTCTATTTCTATAGTCACATGTGATTTTTGCATGCATATTTAAGATTTTTAAAGAGAACATGTGTGGTGGTATTTTTATCAATATCTTCATTGGCTATAGAATTTTGTGCGGTCGTTGTGATAGACAAGGCCGAACGAGTTTGAATCGGTTTTAAACTATGTGCTTGCAGAATAGGGATTTATGAGTCCGGCTTATCATAAACATGTCAAGAGGGTTCGATATAAGGCAGAGAACATTCTGATTAATTACTTAATATTAGAATAATGTTTTTAAAGAAGGAGAATGATATTTCAGTGATATTTAAATGCTATTTGGTTATTTCGGTGTAAATGTTCACATCGAACAGGTGTTTTGGAACAGGATAAGAAATTTGATAGCATAAGGTTTACTTAATACAATATTTTATTTCGATTGGACAATATTTCTTTATTGCATGCAAGTTAAAATCGAAGAAAATCCAGTTACACATAGATTCTATTATTTGTCTTCGAAGTCAGACGTTTATTTTTTACATAACACCTTTTAAAAATACCCCATGACCACAAAAAAAAGACACGCAGATGTACACACAAAAACGCGCAGACATATGCAGTAAACCCCGGGATCTGGAATTAATCCGTTCCGGTGTTGGGATCATATCGTAACTTGAGAAACCGTAACCTTGCGCATTCGTACCTCAAAGTTATATATATATATATATATATATATATATATATATATATATATATATATATATATATATATATATATATATATATATATACTAGCATGGGTGCCCGGCGTTGCCCGGGTGGTTGGAGGTGTGTATGCTGAGCAAAAAAAAAAGGTCATTTTTTTTTTTAATTTTACTCCTATTATGACTCCGTAACCTTTATTGTTTTGGGCTCAAATAAAGTTATTAAGTTAGATCCATGTCCAAGGAACCTATATCTAAAATTTCAAGTGTTTAGACCCCAAATGGTCGGAGGAGTTTGGTAGAGTTCTCAAAAGTCAAATCGATGAACTTTGATCCTGAAACAGCCAAATTTCCGGCTTAAAACCCATCACAAATGTTTTCCCAAATCTCAGTATCCCGTATATCAAATTTCGAGTCCGTAAACTAAAAATTGATAAGGTATTGCGTAGGAAAATGTCAATTTTAAGTCTACAGACTCGAAATTTTATATACAGGATACTGAAATTTGGGAAAATCTTTGGGATCGGTTTTCGGACGGAAATTTGGATGTTAAGGGGTCAAAGGTCAACGATTTGACCTTTGAGAACTCTACCAAACTCCTCCAAAAAATTTTGAGTCTAAACACTTGAAATTTTATATAAAGGTTCCTTTGACATTGATCTAACTTACTAACTTGATTTGAGCCCAAAACAATAAATATTAAAGGGTCATAATAGGGATCAAAGTTAGAAAAAATGACCTCTGCGGTCTCTACCAAATTACTCAGACAATTTCTAGTCTAAACATTTGAAATTTGACATAAAGGGTATTCAGAGATAGGGCAAGCTTTATCATTGGTTTTGGTCGAAAAATTTTAGTTACCAATATATAAATGTATGTATGTATGTATGTATGTTTGCATATCTGCCCAACACTTTCGACAGAGGCGACAGATTTTCTCAAGAGCAGAATCGTTTTAATGTTCGACCTTTCATACGACAAAAATCGATAAATTGGCTAAAAAAATTAATATCTTTACCTTAAACTGGGCACTTTTCCACATGGTGGGGTCGCTTTTTTCGCCAATATTTTTTAAAGTCATCATGTCCTCTCGATTGTCTAGCCTACATTTTAAAAAAATGTCACTTCCGTGACATTTCCGGTGGTCGTAACAGCATATACATCATGTTTTTCCCCAATATTATGCTATTTTGCGGTACGGGTTCGAGCCTGACTTCCTACTACAACTTTTTTTTTTGTTTTTGCTCAACATACACATCCAAACACCCGGGCAACGACGGGCTGAAATGCTAGTAATATATATATATATATATATATATATATATATATATATATATATATATATATATATATATATATATATTATATTATATATATGTATATTATATATATGTATATTATATATATATCCTATATATATATATATATTATATTATATATATATGTATATTATATATATATCATATATATTATATATATAATATCTATATATATATATAATATATATGATATATATGATATCTATATACATTATATATACATATATATAATGTATATATAATATATATATGCATGATATATGAAATATATGAAAAGAGTAATATATATATATATATATATATATATATATATATATATATATATATATATATATTCTGAGGCGCAAGTGCCAGGTTATTCATTTACCATCCAAGTAACAGGTTTGGAATTGCAAGGACATAAGTCGCTTCGATATCTTCCAGTCTCCGACTTTCCTTGCCTTTTTGTATCTAACTTATCTTAAAAGCTGTGTGGAGACGTAAGCGACTTACGCTGGGCCCAACTACAAAATTTATCTCCATATGTTACTCATCTAGTTACCGTGACTAAATAAAATTAGTAGTTATCGATTTATCTCTTTATTAACTTACCGTATATATACACACGTTTTACTTTGTGTGTGTACGTGTATATATATATATATATATATATATATATATATATATATATATATATATATATATATATATATATATGTATATATATATATATATATATATATATATAAACTCTCCACTAGGACTATCCACTTATTTAGTGTTTCCGTTTCAAATTAAATATATTTTTCACTTTTTGTCAAAGTGTTTTTTAACATGTTTTACTAACTATTTGGTCTTATTTTTATCATTTTATCATTTACAAATAAAAATATGATAGTTTGAGTAAAATAAAAATGTTAAATTAAGACCATTTTGTTTATTATTTACTTCACTGTATTTTTTAATTTCTGTTTTCCTTCAAGTTATAGGGTTTAAAGAAAAGTCTAAATTATTATAATTTTTATCATTTTAATAGTCTTTAAATACTTTATTTTAAATACAATTATAACCGCCCGCCATAAGTCGAGTTCGTTATACAATAAAAGGTAATAATTGGACTATTTTGACTCTTGAGTATATATAATTTTATATATAATTTTTTATCATAAGCCAAGTAATTTATAATACAAACTTATCTGATCTGTTTAAATGTATGTATGTCTGTGTGTGTTTGTGTCAACCTTAAAGTTTCGACAGAGGCGAGGAATTTTCACGAGATCGGTATCGTCTTTAAGTCCGACCCTTCGGACGACAAATATCGAAAAATTGGATAAAAACATTGATTACTTTACCCTCACCTAGGAATTTTTCTACAAAAGGGGTCCTTTTCTTAGCCGATATTTTCAAAAGTCATCCCTCTTTTTCGATTAACTAGCTTTAATTGAAGGCTTCTTCACTTCCGGTTTGGCGATGGGCGCAACAGCAAATGTTTTTCACATTTCTTCCTCCTTATGTATGTATGTTTGTATGTAAGCCTATAACTTTCGACAGATTTCACGAGATTGGCATCGTTTTTCAGCCCGTCCCATCGGATGACAAATATCGAAAAATTGATGAAAAAACTTTAATTCCCTCACCATCAACTGGACATTTTCTACAGGGAGGGATGGCTGTTCGCCAATATTTTCGAAAATCATCCCTTTTTTTCGATTGACTAGCCATAATTTAAACTACGTCATTTCCGGTTTTGTGATGGATTCAATAGCAAAGACGTCACGTTTTTTTTTGTTTTTTGGTTTCCACGTTCTATTCCTCCTTCGCGGTACGGGTTCGAACCTGCCTTCTTACTGCCATATTTTTTTTTTACTCAACACACGCGTTATTCCGTAAGGCAGCTTTTTACTGGATAGTACAGCTTCTTCATTTCCCACTATCCATAAAATAATAATTTCTTTTTAAAAGTAATTGTAGGTTGCCTACAACACCAAGCAAAATCAATGTGTATGAACAGCAATGCACATCAAGAGGATATGTGCAGCTTAAAAATACCTCCATCGAAACAAATACACCCCGTGACAAAATTATTTGTTTGTTCTAACTCCGATAGTTTTAACTGAAATTTTGTGAAATGTAGCACGTTATATGGCAATACTAACACAACCGCAGATCTAAAATTTGAAGCTAATCTGCATAGTAATAAACAATGGCAGCCATTTTGGTAATTTACATTTTTTTCAGCGTGCCAACTTTATATAAAGTTGGCACGCTGAAAAAAATGTAAATTACCAAAATTTAAGTTAAAACCAATGCTAAAATATGTTAAAACAAAAAAAAGTTGGCACGCTGAAAAAAATGTAAATTACCAAAATTTAAGTTAAAACCAATGCTAAAATATGTTAAAGTTCTAAAAGATTATCGAAACATTGATTATTTTAGGAATTTGTAAATTGAGAACAACAATGATAAATAACAAACAACTTCACTAAGGTTTCATAATACAATCAACATCTATATATATAAAAGCGAAAATGTATGTATATATGTATGTATGTATGTATGCATGTATGGTTGTGTGTCTGCTAAAAACTTTTGACCGACTGAACAAAAATTCACAAACTTCGTCTCATATGAAAGCCCCACCCTCCGGACAACAAATATAAAATTTGGCCCAAAAGGACCATCAGAAGTGTGTCAACTGACCGATTTTCTGTAGGGGGGGCAAAAAAGTGGCAGTTTAATGTTAAACATTACATATGTTTAAATCGATTTATAACTGCCCCCAAAAATACGGGCGCCAACTCTTCTACATAAAGTGTACACGGGGCCGTTTATTTTGGGTCAATTTGTATTTAAAACACGCTGAGTCATGTCACGTGATCTTGACGTCAGCAAGCTATAATGGCACTCTGAATTTAAAAACATTGTTTTTATCGGTAAAAAATTTTTTTAACCCTCACTCAAGCTAAACTATGAACTTCTACGCTATGACAACGTTACCAAAGTTATAAGGACGTTAAAAATAGTTAGATACGATAGTTAAACGAAAACTAACAAGGCAAAAAATGTGAAGTAAAAAAAATACGCTTACAAAAAATATTAACGATCGAAGTTTTTACAAAAAAAACAGCCAGACGCCATTTTCATTTTTAGTAACATTCTTTAGAGTAAGGAAGACGAAGTGAGAGAGAGAGACATACACAAACGCAAACAGAGAGAGAGAGAAAGAAAGAGAGAGAAACAGACAGATAGAGAGAGATGTCTAGACAGGAAACGAAATACGTAATTTAATAAACGCTTATGTGTAGTAAAACAAAAAAAATAAAATACGGCTACGTCATCTCGTAACGCTCCCGCGATGACCTCATTTAGTGGCTATCTGCCAATCAAACCGCTTTCACTCGCTTCATAAGCCTTATTTTAACACTATAATCAATTTCTCTTACTCTTGGCCTAGACGGTTAAGTGATTGGAGTTTGTTTCACCTTCGCGTCAAGGCTCCTGGGTTCAATCTAGCCTCACGACCAAAGCTATTTTTTTCTTTTATATCTTTAGACACGCGGGTAACGTTTCTTTTTTTTCGCTTTTTCTTTACTTTACTTTCCCCCCTATACACAGCGGTTTTATTTTCGCTGTTTTTTTTGGGGGGGCCGATTTTTTTAACATCGTTTCAGGGTTATTACATACACACACCTACAAACACCCGGGCAACCCCGGGTTCCCCCCCGCTAGTCTTATATAATTGCCATTTTTAGTGACAAGAGCAAAAAGCCGGAAGATGTCAAACTTTCGATTTAATCTGATGAAATGTCTTTGGCAGCAGTCAGAATAGCATTCCAGACGGCATCCTTGGAGTTGTACTGCCTTCCACCGGAGTAAATATTTTGTTTCAAGATGGCCCACAGATTTTTTATGGTATTTAAATCTGAAGGCTTGCCATCGCATTATTTTCCCATATCTGGCAAAAAACTATCTCTAAATAATCAGTGGCTATCCTTGCAGAATGAGACGGTGCATTATCATGCATGAATACTATCTTTTCCCGGAATGTGCCAGGGTTCCAAGTGTTCATTAATGAAATCAATATAGAGTTGACGATAATTTTCACTCCATCTGCGACTCTGAATATTCCTACCAGCTCATTGTTAATGATTGCAGCCCCAGACATCACACCGTCACCTCTTTGTTGATGCCTGATCCTTTGAGGACGTAGACCCTCATTATGGTAACATCGTCCCCTCCACCCATCGGGTCTATCAAAGGTAACTCGACACTCATCGGTGAACAAAACAGTTGTAAAATTCACCTTCATGTGATCTCCTGCCCACTCCATCCTCTTTTACTTATGGATATCCTTCAATTGAAGACGGACCTCTGGCTTTCCAAATTTTTTTAATTGTCCTCAGGATATGACAACGAGTTGATTTGGGGACATCAGGAACGCCAGCCTTTTCAAAATCTTTTTTCCTAGTTTCAAGTGGGTTACGCCGAACTTCTCTCTTGATCTTGCTCATTGTTTGACGTGACAGATATGATTTCTTACGAATTTTTCCTTTGTCAGAACGTCCGTTCGAAGTTGAGGGTTAGTACAATTTTTGTTATTGTACGATGATCACGGTGTAATTATTTGGCAATGTCTAAGGTGGCACTCTGATTATGGATCCTATGAACAATTTGAGACTTCTCAACTTGGCACGCTGACAAAAATTGCAAGTCACTTAAATGGCTGCCCGTTGCTCGCTATTGAGCAGATCTGCTTAAAATGTTATGCGTGCACATGCGTTGGTGTTGCAGTATAATGTGCGAAGTTTCACGAATTTTCATTGAAAACTATCGGAGTTAAAACAAAAATATCGATTAGCATATAATTCTGGCACGGGGTTTACTTAGAGGGTATGATACCAGCTCCAATAAACCTGGACCAGACACCAAAGGAAACTATCCGAAAACCCACCACAACTTGTATATCATACATGTAATCTATAGAACATCAGGACAGCATTCAACTGCGACTCTATTCTTCGTACTAGGTTAGGACAACTCAAAATAGGGCAAATACACTAAAAAATAAGAAAAGTCGTCTGAAAAATCAAAATAACACGAATAATACGAAAAGAAAATCCTCTTCTATAAAATTCAGAAACGTAAATTTAATTCAATGGCGATTTTTATAGCAGTTAATTCGAACGGTACTATTCAAAATTGAAGGCGTTTGTACAATAAATAAGTCTGAGAGCACTTTCAAATTTTGAATTTGTCAGGCAATATTTTGACAAGAAAATAACTAAATAATATCCAATAAACGAAAACGTCCCATATAAAATCCCTTCAAAATGAAACCGTTTATGAAAAGCAACTAAAGAGTCAAATTTAGTACTTGCACCAATGTTAAAAATCGTTGGATTGAATGACGCATATAATTCGAAACAACAACATGAAATGCCGAAGCAACCATAAAAGCAATTAAATAGTGAACAGGAAAAAGAGTGTTACGAACGGAAAAAATGCACCAATAGAAATTTAATCGGAAATAAAAAGATATTGAATATCTAAATAAGAGTAATCTTTCTATATTTTTCATTTGAATAAACTTACACAAACATGCTATTCTCGTGTAAAAAACGTTACTTAATCAATTTTTGTAGGCTTTAGAAAATATTTTATTTCTGTCACGAGTATATATATATATACACGCACACACACACACACGCATATATATATATATATATATATATATATATATATATATATATATATATATATATATATATATATTACAGATCTGTGATTTTGAAAACAAAGATTTAATGTCGATTTAGGAGCATAACAATTTTTACATGCTTCTGGAAAATAATCAGATAGTTGAACAAGACAAAAGCTATTTGCTCCCTACACAAATTTTGGTAATTTCCTCCATTAAAATCCTCTGCCTGATATAAAAACATCAGGGTAAAACAGCCAAATGCCACTGTTTTGTGACAAACAATGCATTAATTTTAATTCGATATCATTCTAAACCTCTATTTAGACACAAATATTAATTTTCAGAGAAAAATAAAATTAGCCTCAAAAGGGGTGTTTCTGTAAACTTAAAACACCCTGGGGCCAAAAGCTCACAGTTTTCCCAGGGTAAAATATTACGTTTCTAGATGTATATTCTTATTGCATTGCTTTTGGGTACTTTTCAGCAAAATCAAAAAGTCGGAAAAATTTTATTGTGAGAACACCTACCAAAATGAACCGATAGTCTAAACAATCGACATTTATAGCAATCCTCCCCCCTCCCCCCCCAAAAAAAAATTAAACAATTTATCTAACCGGAATGCCTCAAATTATAGAAATTTTGTTTGAAATGAAAAAGAAATTAATTCTAAAAAAAAGTGTATCCTACGAAAAGTGTTATCTTTCGATTTTGGACGAAAAAAGTTTGACCGCTTTTTAGCCCTTTGGGATGCGACCAAAATTTTCCCATCGTAATATATTACGTTTCCAGATGTATATCAATGTGATCTTGCGTTTGGGTAATTTTCAGCAAAATTTAGTGGCCCGAAGATATTGCATACACCGAAATGTGCTATTTTGACCCCTTTTGCCCCCCTGGGAAGCAACCAGAATTTTTCGAAGGACAAATATAACGTTTTCAGATGTATATAATTTGGTCTCGCTTTGGGGTAATTTTCAGCAAATGTTATGATTGGAAAAGATTCTATGCCTCGAAAAGTGCTATTTTAGGCCATTTTGACCACTTTTGACATCCTGGAGATGCAACCAGAACTTTTATATGGTCAAATACCACGTTTACTGATGTATACCGACATAATCTTGCTTTTGGGTCATTTACAGCAAAATCTAATAATAGGGAAATATTTTATGTCCCGAAAAAAAGTATTTTGGCCATTTTTACCCCTTTCGAAACCTTAGGGAGGGATGCACCCAAAATCTTTATCAAAAATACGATAATGTAACATTTCTTCCGTTGCCTGGTTGTAACTTAATGAAAGATTTCAGAAAGATATAATATAATTGAGAATTTTTGAACGAACGGACGAACGGACAAAATTGAATTCCTAGGTCCAAATCCGACTAAGTCCGGGGGCCAATTGAGGTACACGTTACCACATAAATATCCATTCTTCAATATGGCTTAGCAGCTAAGAGACTTAATCGAAGATTGACACTCAACAGTATATTATAGATATAATAAATAACAAATAACTTCCTATCTATGAATCTTTCGTTCTCTGTCTGTCTTTCTCTCTTGCTCTCTTTATCTTCCCCTTTCTCTCTCTCTCTACACACACACACACACACACACAACCATATATAAGTATATGTATATATAATTATTTACTATAATGATTATTAAATACCTACAGACACTAGTGTTTCAACCTTTTGTGAATCATCAATGTAGGGTGTCACGATTAACACCAGTCGATAGATTCGAACCCGGTGACAAAAAAAAACATCCCTGCTTTCATTACCAAGGGCCTAATCCATTCGTCTACCGTTAACCGCAAGAAATGCCCTTTAATTTAAACATTTAATTTTTAAATGATTTGTAACGTATGTCACAGTGATCTAATGTATAAAGCTAACATATTTGTATGTAATTTAACTACTTGTGATCGTGATTATAAAAGTGTTCAATATTATCGTTCAATATTGCAATACTAGAGCTCTGTATATATTTTCATTAAATATACCATGTTTATAGGGATAGGTACACCAGTATTGGCTCGTTTTCGCAAGTTTTTTCTTTTATTGATCACAACATTCTGTACAATTTTTCAGCCTATTAACGTTGTAGTTTTAAAGGAAAATATATAAAGTTTTGTCTTATTTAATATCAATTATTGTCGTATTAAACACCGGGAATGGCCTCATTAAAATAGAACAGATATTTCAATACTCTCGCAAATAGAAGGAGGCGTGCTTGACAGATGCAATTATCACAACATAACAAGGAATACTACTCTTCTGATAGAAAGAGTATGTAACGGCTAAGAAGCCCGTATTATATAAACAGAATATACTACATTAGCTGATACTAATTAAAAGAGCAGCATTAAGCATTCATTTGTCTGAAGTAGTGTAATAAACTTAATTAAACATTACCATGAAGATATAGAAGTAATAACATATTTTCGGTTTCACAGAAATAAATTGCAAATCTCCATTTCTAATGGACTCGCAAATATTTAATCTCTCGTTTTCATTATATAGTTATCCGATTATATGTGTATATTTATAGCGTTTATAACGCATATGTCAATAATGTTTGTATTAATACATATTTTCGTTTTATTTTTGTTTTTCTATTTTCAAACTTAACTCTCTGATTCATCTCACTATTTAAAAGTGTTCTAAGGAGCAAACACTGGAAAAATGTTTACTTATTTCTTCCCCGTTCGTACTTTCTCGGTTGTCTCATTTTAACAACCGGATTGTACAAAACGTTTTTCACACACGCAGTTCATTCAATCAGATTGCCCTCTTCTTTCCAACTAACAAGTATGTGAATGTGTATATTTTCGGGTATAATGTATTTATTTCTGTTCTTTTTCCCTGGTCGCCATAATCTAATTACATCCCGTCTAAATCTGTGTGACCACAAATGCATTGTTACGATACATTAGAGAATATTCCATTACGTGCGTCTACCACTACATTATATTGTCACTTGCGGCTCAGCCAGAACATGTTGCAGGAGCCGAAGGGTCATTATGTGGCCGTAAATCAATGGGACGATTCAACCCTTTATAATACGGCGAATCTGTTGAATTTGCAGCCAACAGTGTAGCTTGAGGCACGTTCAAATATATTTTGAGATAGGGAAACACGATAGACAACCAAGAAAGGTACACACATAAAATGGATGAAAGAGGTTTAATGGAGTGATATGAGAAAATGTTTGAAATGGAAGGGAAGGAGAAACGCGGGTAATATAATTTTAGTTAGAGTGGATAAAGAAGAGGGGTAACCAGATAAATAGAGAGAGGATAACAGAGGGCGAGAGAGGAGAGAAGGGCAAAGTGAATATAGGAGCGTAATGAGTTTTATGTATGCCTCTTTTGTTAGCAACTAGCATTAGAGAGAGCTAGTAAATGGCGAGGATTACAAACGATAGTAATAGATTATGTATAGAGGGGGGCCATAAAAATAGGGAGAGAAAGGAATTAAATATAAGGCAGAAAATGGGGTGTTCATTTGGTAGCAACAAAAAAGATTTAAAGAGAGTGGAAGTTTTCAAGGAAAAGAAAGGAAGTAGAGAGCAAGTGGTCGCGCGAGAATAGAGAGAGAGAGAGAGAGAAAGGAAGAAGGCAGATAAATAGATAGATCAATAGATCGATCGATAAAGATATATATATAGAGAGAGATATAGATAGATAGATAGATAGATAGGTAAGTAGAAGGAGAGAGTGTGTACTGCAGTGCACGTAGGACATAGAAAGAAGAATGGTGTAGGAATCATTTAAGAAATACATATCAAATAAAGGTTTAAAAAAAGGGGGTACAATTGTGAATGTCACAGAAATAGTTAGGTCAGTTTGTCATTAGTTTACAGCATACTATTCACGACTATGGATTTTGCAGTTTTAAAATATTCGCGCTATAATTATTATTTAATCCCTAAAACCGCATAATAGCGTATGAATGCTCGATATCCATAATAGATATAATAGTAAGTTACGTGTGTTTGACAAATAGTATATTATAAAATGTTTACAAGCGGTTACATGTCTATAAAACATTCACATCTAGAACCCGCTTAGCCGTAACAACATATATTACCTTCCTGTATGTCTATATTTCCCAAACCAATGAAAACTCTTATAGAACAATATAGTTTTCCTATAAAACGGCATACCTAAAACACTATACAATTAGTGCAGCATGTTTGTCTTAATGTAAGCAAACACTTGTTGGGCCGTTCTCCAGCATAATAACTTCCTCACCTCTAATATCCCGACCATTCTTCGCATTGTTTCTCGGTCATCACGTGAAGTGCTCCACGGCTTTGATGACATTAATAAAAACACACAAAATATTGATAACCATAGCAACATATAGATAGTCATACCAAACCATGACAGACCATAATTAACCCTTAGGGTACGATCGTATGCTTACACACATTGCCTACGATAGGTGTGAATTTTTTCACATAACATAAAATCAAGTTTAGGGTCTTTGAAAAAGATTTTTCTTTCTAAAAACAATATACACATTCAAACATGGGTATCAAATATGGGTTTCATTCACTGACTAATGTAGTTAGGGCAAAGAAAATTTCCATAGTCGTTGAAGACACCATTGTTGCAGTTGTTTGTAATAGTAAAAACTAGGTGTTAAAACATTAACAGCCATTGTAGCCTAACAGTTAAATGTCGTATGGAAAGTCTTCGGTATATCATTTCCACCATCGTTCAAGGACTATGTAATAAAGATCATGGTAAATTTCTGGACTGTATACAAAGTTTGTGGAAACCATCACCATTTAACGCATACGAGACGACATGGTACTATGAAAATAGATAGATGTATGACATGCTACATAAAAAGGCACTTTTGCTCTTTTATTTATAGCAGGGCAGTGAAATCGATGCTTATTCTAGAGACATTAAGTAAAGTAATCAAAATACCCAACTGCCTACTCTCTCGATTTCATTCTCTCTCTTTTTCTTTTTCTCTCCTTTCTTCAAACCCTTTTCTCTTGCTTGTCCGCCATTTTTTCAATGTCCTTCTTTATTAATGTGTTTTTCTTTCAGTAAACAAATACAAAATAAAACTTAAATAAGTGGTTTGATAAAAAAAAAGTATTTGTCAGTTTAATTTCACCTTTTCACCTGTTTTTATTAACCTCGTGATCTCTCGTTTTCCTAAAGTTTAGTAAAACAACTTTTGCACAACGAACGATGTCCGCCTTCACCGCTGATTAATAAGCAAAATGTTTTGTTTTTCTTTGTACACTCGTAAAACTTATTCACTTTCGACATTTTTGAGTTTGGTTTTAAAGTTATGTCTGCTCAACTTGCCCTTTCGATATGAACATTCTCTTCTCTCGTTGCTTTTTATGACTTTTTTTTTAGATTCGTCTGTTGTCGATGACGGGAAACCAAAACAATATAAACATTTTTCTCTGTTCTCGATGCACGTTTTTTTTTTAAGTAAATTTATTTCATATAACTTTAAAGACGCCTTAGTTTTAATGGGAAATAAAAACAAAATGTTGTAGGAAGAAATTGTTCCCAGGGGCCGAGAAGACCCACTCTGTTTTTATGATCACGATGGTACGCAGAAAACACACATTGTTTTCTGCGTACTTCCGTGGTATCTTCAGCTAACCACTCCTTCGAAAGTATAACTACGAAATATCTACGTAGAAAATCCTTGATGTCTTACTCATTTAATTTTTATGACTAAAGTAAAAAGAACGATATTATTAACAAAAAAAAACACACACACACACACACACACAAAGATGCCTATTAATCTCTGCCTTGTAAACATAGAGATTATACCTAGGAGGAAAAATGTGAGAACCAAAAGAGATCAAACTACTTACAGGTCTTGGAAAGTTACTGAAATATTAAGACGTGTCATAGTAATATGAATGAGTGAAGATTAAACGAGCTGGGACAAATGTAGCAGGCAATAAATCAGACAATCATATAACGCAACAGTTAGAATGTATTTATTTACTGAATTTTATGTGGACATCCTCTAGAATATTCAGAAATGACATCAAACCTATATCCTACGAGAATATTCAACGATTTTACCAAAATGATATGTACACTTCTTTCTTAGGCTAAACGTAACAGTCTAATAATTAGGACAGCAGAATATTTTTATCATTATTTTGACAATCGAGTATATATCCGACACAGTTAATCAACCAAGTACCACATCACTCTATATAAAAAAAAACATATATCAAAGTATAAACACTCGAGAGTCCAAAAAGAATGATGTTGTTCTCGCCTTACAATAATCGATATAAGCTAATCCTGGCTTAATATAACAGATATGCACGCGTTATTTACAAAGTGCTTATAATTTTAATAACAAATAAAACTAATGGTGTGCACATTAAACTACACCTGCATTTAGTCTCTAAATTTAAACATTTCACTATCGCTACGTGGCAAAATACAGTGTGTTTTAGTAACATGTGAAGGTTATTTGTTTAACTATCACATATTATAATATATTTAAAATCTTATTTCCTTATTTTTCTCGTATTTTCTGGTGAAAATTAACAACCAAATAACGAGTTTTTTTTTTCCTTTGAGAAACCTGATCTTTTAAGCTTGCGTGTAAAGAAAAATCTTTGTCATAATTTCACAATTACAGTTAACATCAAAATATCTAATTGTGTCCATAAATATCTTTAATAATTCTATCCCTTTTCATTGGGAATTATATCGCATTATTATCATTTCCAGGGATTGAGTGAGCAATAGGTTTAGAGCACGAATATGATTGTTCCTTGTAATTGTCTGTATTTTTGAGATGAGGTGTTTTCATTGATTGAGATTGTCGAACTGACTTCCTCATCTTGGTTGTTATTGTCACAACGTTTCGGCCGTTTTGCCCTCCGGCCTTCGTCAGGTGAACCGTTTGTTAGAAGTCTCGAACCCAACCCTTTATTATTATTATTATTATTACGGGGGTACCGTGTTCGGACTCCAGCTAGGCTTTGGGACAAAATGTTACTTTTTCACTGCCTTCGTTCAGGATTGAACTCAGCACCTTTGGGTAACTGTAAACTTTGATACAACGTCTAGGACCACTCGGCCATATGTCGGACGTCGTTTCGAACGTGCTCTCATACGTGATCTCGAACATGCTGAACGTGATCGACGGTCTGTGCACACACTGATTTATAGTCATTTTCTTCGCACACGGTTCGGCGTTCGCATACGCGCGACAGCGCTCTGTTATATAGCTATTATTTATTATAAACAGGCGTTTTTATATTATACAAAAGAGTCGATAAACGAATACACACAGCAAAAATTAAACACATGGAATTCGTTTCGCCACTAAGATTGGGGAGGAAATCACCGGTAGCTTTCTATGCGCAGTGAATGGCTGATGAAAAACGAAAAGTAGCATGTAAGATGTTTGGGGGGGGGGCACCATGTATGCTGGAACAACGGCGGGACTTTTTTTCACTCAATCTCATCGAAATATCACATGTTTTTGTCAGTCAGCAATCACTGAAAATGACTCTTGTGTGAAAACGTTTATTAAATACATGATAATAGTGTATGAAAACCACCAGAAATTTCATATTAAAATGTATTGTTTCCAGGCAAAGATAAATACGTTCCAGTGTATTAAACAATCTACGAAACAACTATTTGTTAAAACTTTACGAACAAAAAACCAAAAAAAAAAAACCCAAAAACACATCAATAAAATAATCCACTATTTGCATTCTCTATTATTTCCCCTGGCAACGTTGGATTTCTTCTAAGACAATACAAACTTGACAACAACATAAAGAAACAAATAATAGTATCGTATAAAATAAAAATAATACTAAATATTAAAAAGTACAGTTTTGAATTGATTGCTGTCAGGCAGTGCCAGGTTATTCCTGTTAGTAGCCAATCATGTAAAAAACACATAAATGCTTTAAATTTACATAAAGGTTTAAAAGTGATAAAATATTCAGAAGTTTAAGTTATAATGCATTGCTACAACGCAACGACGGTTTTTCTACTCCAGTATATAACGATATCAAGGAATAAATAATGGTTTTAATTTTATTCAACATGAAAGGTTAGAAAATATCCTAACTATTTAGCTATGAAGTAAATCTTTCCGAACAAAGCTTAGCCCCTCCCCCTCACTTTGGTTAAAAACTATGTAAAGATGCAAAAATGTCTTTTAAATATATTAGATTTTTTTTAATGTATATAAGAATTACCAGTACTTTCGGTTTCAAATTTGTTGCGTTCAATGCTGCCAAGACTAAACTAGTTTCATTCAATAATTACAAGAAACCCTCTCTACCACCCATAGCAATGGCCAACGACTCTTTATCTGAGAGTCCATCTTTCAAACTCCTTGGCCTACCGTTCACAGGAAACATGAGTTGGAACAATTATATTGAAGGCATTGCCAGGGCCGCTGCAAGAAAGGTGGGCTCTCTCTACCGTGCTAGAAAACTACTAACACCCGAAAGTATCCTGTACCTCTATAAGGACACCATTCGCCCATGTATGGAGTATTGCTGCCACATCTGGGCTGGTGCATCTGCTACTAGTCTCTCGCTCCTTGACAAGGTTCAAAAGAGAGTCGCAAACCTGATAGGCCCTGAACTGGCATCTAAGCTTCAGCCTCTGTCCCATCGACGAAATGTTGCATCCCTCTGCCTTTTCTACAAGTATTTTAGTGGTGAATGCTCTGACGAACTGCAATCACTTGTGCCCCCACGACGTGATCACCCTTGACAAACCCGACAAGCTGCTAAATCTTACCCCCACACTGTAGGGATCCCTAGATGTAAAAGATCTTTTTACTCCAATAGTTTCTTCCCCAGAACCGCTAGACTCTGGAATTCCATTCCAGGTCCCTGCTTCCCCAACAGTACTGACGTGCAGAAGTTCAAGTGTAACGTGAACCGACATCTTGCTGCCCAAACCCCTACATAGTACTCCAGTAGTTGTTGCCCCTGATAGTAGCCCCCTACACCAAAGTGGCAATGTGCCTTGTTTGGGGTGAAAATGTAATAAAAAAAAATAAAAAAAAAATAATACAGGTGTATACTCAAGTGAACAGCAGCACAAAGAAACGAATATATGTTTAAATAAGTAAATTACAAAAAAATACAACATTGCCCGTGATTCGATCAAGAAAGGTATGTTATTTTTATGCGCCAGGCCCATAATATAATTATTCATTTTTTTATGTGAATAATTGAGTCAATATCGATTGTGGGGTTGGCAATATTAATTATGTGAGATTAATTTAAAGAAAATTTAAATACCATTGAAAGCCCAATACGCCATCTAGGCACACCCGGCGTTTTCAAGGTAACTAATAAATATCTATAACTTGATTAGCTATTTAACATTTCCAATTCTTATATCATTTATATTTTATATAATTTTCCAGTAAATAAATTTGTATTTTTCTTTCCTTGATAAAAAGCCGAAAGATATGCCTCACGATAATATTGCAAAATGAAAAGTACTTTACTTGATGAGGTATCATATATATGAAACGTGTGTTTGTTAATAACAATGTATAAATTAAAGATTAGTAATTGTGTGTAAATGTTGTTGAAGTATTATTATATGACCCAGTTGTTTTCTGATCGCTTATGAAATAAAAGATAATATCGTATCCAACGTTTTCAATTGTAATTTGAAATAATCAGATTATTTTCTTTAACCGTTCGGAGGGCATCCCAAATAATTATATAATTATATATTTAATTAATTGATCGCTATTCTTTTACAAATTTTACAACTCACTTGACTCTCTCAGATTATATCAAAATTAAACAGCGCTTTAATGGTATGATAGACCAAAACAATATATTGTGACTTGAATGTGGGTGTGTGTTTTTTTTACAAACGACGGCTTCAATTGACTGACCAATTGTATAATAATAAGAAAACGTGAAAACAGTTTTGATCTGCTAAGAAATTATATGTATGTACCAAGGCAGAATTTTCAATAAAAGACAAGGTAAACTTCAAATTTCCTTAATTTAGATTGAAAACCAGTCAAGATCTTTACCTTGTTTTTTTTCGTCCAGAATGAGCAACACATCCTTTGTATTATGCAATGAGACTGTTTTCCAAAATGTATTATATTCAAGGCGACGTTTCTGATGCTTTTTTATTGCCGACCTGATCCACCAAGTACTTAAATGTTCGACTAAGTTGTATCAAATTTATTTCGATTTTCAAATACAGCGTGCAGACAGAACAGTTGGCAAAAACACTAGTAAAACGTATGTAGCTATTGGTGCATCAAGTCAAATTATATCAGGGCAATATAGTTTTAGAATATACAGTGATATAGATTTTCACAAAGTCTGGCTACATAATGTAGTCAGACTTTGTGTACACCCTGTATATATATATATATATATATATATATATATATATATATAAATGAGACGAATAAAAAATGGTGATATCTGATTATAAACATTTCAATATAATATGGCCTATAAAAATAAGAAAATATGTTTCAATCTGGATTTAAATAAATGTATAATAAGATTTGTTTAATATTCTGCTTGATGCCTCCTTTAACTATTGTACTTTTTAATTACAATTAAGAGCTTAATTACTTTCTTTTTAGCAGATGAACTACGTCTTCTGTGATTACTTGTCCTTTGATTTGAGTTTTTTTTTATTATTGAGAGGATCCTCTTTGGATAAAAGGCCATGTATCTAGTAATACTTAAAGACATGGTCGTAACCTTATCAATCAGACATTGATAGGGTTGAGATAGTATTTTCAGACGTATGTTGCCATTCGGAGCTAGAATTAACGTATGTTTGTGGGAAATTTAGATAGAAAATTCTCACTGACCTTTGGGCTTGTCGTGGGATTAAAGGGTGTGTGTTAAGAGGCACGCGACTGAAAGATAAGATTATACAAAAGATTTAGATTTAGGAAGAACTATCCATCCGTACTTAAGATATATATTAACTTTAAAGGAGGATTATTTGTAGAAGGTTGCTACTTCGATGTAGAGTAAGAATTTTAAGATAATTTCTTAGCATAAACATTCTAAGAAAACGCACCGATACAATATTACATACACAAAATGCCCATTGATTTACTGCTCTAAAAAGCTAAAATGTCCCGCAAATACGGGCTAATTAAAGAGTAAATTTATATCGGGAATTCATTAACTCACTGTTTAAATTATTGTTAGTTTTCTTTCTTATTCGCTAATATTATATGACTTCCACATGTAACTGCTTCAAACCATAGGATATCATTTTTTCGGGAAGTAGTAGGTTGTAAGGTATAACTTACCAAATAGTTAATGGCTATTCTTAATCTCTAATCATGACTCTAAAATTTAAGAGAAGTTGAGAAAAACAAAATAGACACGAATTTTATTTAGTATGTTTATAAAATGAGGAAAATATTGGCAACAAATGAGTTAATAGTGTTTATTTCTATCAGTTCGTTTTAAACATTTAATACAACGAGCCACTTGACAAAACGTCGCTAATTATTAATTCTATGCTGCTTTCAAATATTTAACGATATTGAATGTGTAAAAATACATAACATCGTTTGTAAACCAATAGAACAAACGAAAAGTCTCGGCTTATTTCCATTAAAATGATGATTAGCATAATAATGAAGAATATCAAGATGAAACCACACAGGCTATGTATTGGAAGAGATGGAAAATGTGAAAAAAAAAACACGAGCAAAATTAAATAGAAAGTCAACGAAAGAAGTGAGAAGCCCTTTGACATTTACCCAACGTGTCCCCTGATGCGTAATTCTGACTAATAGTGATAATATGGGTTATGAATGCCTTACCAGCCATTTCCATCTGACACGGGCCAACGTGTGGCCGATCATAGGAATGACACATTAAATACCCGTTCGCGCCCTTTCGGTGCCACATTCATCAAAACTAAAACACGTGCCAACCATGCAACCTAAAAAAATGAATAAAACTATATGTCTATCTAGCTATCTAGCTCGGTATACATATATGTTTTAAAGTATGTTTGTTTGCGTATGTGCGTTTTATGTGCATCGCTGAAAATGTTGTCTTCGAAACAGCCATTACGCAGGAAAATCAGATTCATGAACCATGTTGAACCCTATAAATTGAGTGTCAACCTGGAACTGAGTTGCCACCTTCTTGGTTTATTGTAATGTACTTACTTATCAGTCAATATACGATTAAAGCATTCTGACAATGTTATTGCTTGTCATAACGAACACCTCAGCTGAACATGAATGGTTTAGATTATAGGATAAAGCGCGATTAGCCTAAAAAAAATCCAGATTATAAGAGAAGTAGTAAGAAGAAGTATATGTGAGAAATGAAAATCAAGAGATAGAGAAGAGAGACGGGGAGAGATTGGACCTAAAATGACATCACAATGTGTTCTAACTTTGTGGTATTGGAGGAGTGCCGTATTCTATGATGGCATTAAAATGTATTCAATCTATTTTATATGCTAGCATTGTATTCTCTTAAAAATTATCAAAGACAAGCAAATGTAATAAATTATAAATACAATTTCCCTATATAATATTTCGATTGTAGAAATTTCTCTCTGGACCAAAGTACATGTGGTTTGCAACGACAGATGCCACATAAAAATATTTTATGTCTAGACTATTAACCACTATCTTATGTAACTTTAGAACGACATTCTTAGACACATTTATTCCTCATACATTTCTTATACCTTACATTTCATCTTACAAACAACACCATCACAATCGTAGCATCTTTAAAGGAAGTAGCTCCTATTTCCCCCTCTAAATAATTAGCTCTCCTATCGCCCCAAGTAAAGACCGGGTAATATACACATTTTGCAGATATTGTGCATGCACGTTTCGTAACTGAATCATAATCTCATAGACATAACATAATCTTTCCATTACCCGTTCAAAAATAATAAATTCGTCCTTTTAAAATTCATCCCATCATTATTGGCTGAGAGCTGACAATTGGATTATCTCGAAATATGCCTCCTAAAACATAAACCAACGTTCCAGAATTTTTCAATTACGGTGGTACTCTTTAAAAGAAGCAGGCGTTTAAAATATAAACCAAATACAAATATAATAACCGTTCATAGGTCATAAACAGAACATTAACTGCTAATACTTACACTTAACTATGCACACATTAACAACGCTCCACTATCCCCCAAACAAAAAAACCCAAAATAAAAAAAAATGTGTTTCTTTTTCAATTCTAGAGCGGCTTAAGGAACTTTACAGAATGTTTTTATTTTCTTTTACACTGCTCCCCCCATTTTTTATTGGTTTATAATATTTGCGGGTGAGTATCCTGCCAACGATAATACAGGTTAAATTTGTGGCCAATAGTTTAACAACTCCCCTCACAAAAAGTGGTGTCTATTCCAATAGCCATTCTTAACATAGGGAGTTTGAGGGAGTCCATTACGGAAGCTGTTCTTAACAAAAGGATATAGGGGGTTGGGCAGCAACACAAACGAATTTATTTTTTACCAACGCTGGTCAACGCTGCAGTCTCAGTGATCATCTAGTCTTTTATATTATACATGATATTGAACCTGAAATAATTATGAGAGTTATACTATACATGTACAGGACGCGGCCCTCAACGACGCTTGGAGGAAGCATAATGCATTTATTCAAATTTTATTAAAAAAAAAAAATAAACCGTGATTAGCAGTAAAGCAGAAAAACGCAGCTGATTATTTATTTCTCATATATTTGGGTTATTCGGCCTGCTATTCTTATCTTGGTTGAATTCCGTCATTGCGCAAGGGTTTCATCGGCCAAAACGTTACGAATACGCTAACAAATATGAAAAGAGTAGCACACAACGAATAAAACAACTTATTATTCCTCACTTGAAAAATCCGTAATTTTGTTGCAACATATCTCTTTTATTTGCACATATGAGCAATTAATTATTTTCTAGCAAATAGGAAGTATTCCATGATTCTAGATAAATGAAGTGTCAATGTGGCAGACTTAAAAAAAATATTCGAAATGAAACCGGTAAAACATTTTCGATTCCTTTTTAAATTTCCATGTTAATTTGAAAGAGAATATCATATTTTAGTCGGGGAAATAATTTCAAACTACATATATGTTGATATTACCCTCGATCGGCTTTATTTATTGAGAAACATATTTTGCTAAATTAAAAGAAGCATCATGTTACAGTATGTTTGAAGTGTAGAGATATCTCTATGTTTTGTTTTTACTTCAATTACTCATGTGGTTTAAACATTATATTAAACAAGCAAACTGTTTTTTCAACATAGCAAATGCTTAATATAAATGAAAAAGTACACATTTTTACGTAAGCGATAAGGAAGTTGTTGTTTTCCGAATATAATTATGAAGGTATTTGCCTAAAATAAACCCATCAATTTATCCAGCAATATATTATTTTTGTTTTGCAACTTATCTCATATAAAAGAACCTAACCCTAACCCTAACCCTAACCCTAACCCTAACCCTAAGCTCTGAAGTAACCGACCGAGGCACAACCTGTATATAGAGTGCTATCTGAGTTATCTGAATTAGTTTTATTTCCCTCCGGGGATCTCTGGTTGTGTAAACATTTTGTTGTAACATAGTTCGTATAATATAAAAAATGTAAAACAAAGGTAAGAATAAATTAGGGAACATGTATACGGAGGAGAGTATGTAGCAATTACAAAGGTGTAATTCTTATATTCCATAAATGTAATGTCCAAGGAAGAAGAAAGCAATTGTTATTTTGATCGAGAATATGCAGTAGCAAATATGAAAAAAGCTAGCGTGAAAAAATATACAGTGTTTATGGAATTATTATACAATAAAAAAAATTGGGCCGGTGATACTGTGAGCGGTATGAGTAGATTTTAATATGAGAATAAGTTCTTCTAACTTCTTTGTGAAAGACATATTTGGGAGAAAACATTACCCGGAGAAAATATAAGAACTTTTGAAAAAAGGAGAATTGAACACATATTTTTTTTACAAACGCGCATGACCTATGTAGCTGCCAGAATAGATAAGCATATTAAGTCTTAAACTATACGGCACTGAGATAAAGCAGAAAAAGTGCTTTATTATAATTCAAGATGAATATCACGAATTATATTCCTATCTATATATTTGTACTTTTTCAGTGTAAAATTTATAATATATATATATATATATATATATATATATATATATATACAGAGAGAGAGAGAGAGAGGGGGGTATGTTATTAAACATGATATTCCATTAAAATTTGCAAAAGTTAAAGTAAAAAATATACTTTTCTCTTGCAGTACTAGAGGCCATGTCTCTGTAAACAAATCTGAAAACGTATTTTTATCGCAAACATTCGTGTGTCATCCTACGTTCATAAACAACATTAACAGGAAGTAAGACATTGCCAGCAAGATCAACGTTCGTATCGAATTTCATCGGCATGTCGGTTCTAAAGCAACAGCTGCCTTACCGATAAGAACCTATATCTATCCGGTTGCTCTCGCTTAATCTGAATCATATAACTATTTCTTTTAAGTTTCATATGCAGCTTTCGTTATTATTTCTACTCACTAGGTCTTATCTAATAAGTCGTTATCAGTGATCGTTTACTGTTAAAATCAAGTAGTGCTCCCTGCAATCTGAATGAAAACAAGTTCCACAGATTTCTACCAGTGCCGGGATGTGTCAATCGCAGTTTGATTCATGTTACCCTCTCGCATTAGGTGCTTTCTTTTGAATTCTGACCCTTATTTTCGTGGAATTCTTGTCACAGTAACCCTTTTCAGAATTCCAAAAATATTGCTCCCTTACATTAAAAATCTGGATAGTTCTCTCACAATGAGGGTTTTCTAGTTTTCTTCGTGCGTCATGATCAGTTTGTATCGTATCAAGAGATGCTGTTTTGAGCGAAGTATTTTCGTTCAATTAGATTCCATGTAATGCTATTTCCATATTTCTATTTGTATCTCTGAACCGTTATTTTATTTTATTGTGGTTGTTATTTTTCCACACTTGTTATATGAGTTTCATAATAGTTCTGCTGTTCCGTGATTTGTATGATTTAAATTGATCGTTTCCTTATATTCCTCCTAATCTTTTTCTTTGGATTTTCGGTTTACGAGTGCCTTATAATGCTCTTACAGTGTTTGTATTATTGACGTTATCGCCATGAGCCATACTGCGAATGATTCCCCGAATCGTGCTACATATTTCTTTTAATTTCTTTGCATTATTAACTTGCTGCAATTAAAATCCGGTTCCCTGTTAGGTGCAAATTATCAGCTCTGATCTTTAATAGTTTGCGTGTTTGTATTTCCAAATCTCCAAAATTTGTGTGTCTTTTTTCAGTACTGCCACACTTCTTATTATAGTGTGCGCACCTTACGGATAATAATGAATTTTCCCTTTTACTAAAAGTATCGGGATGATATGGATCTCGGCGTTTATCACAAGTCATACACGATGGGCAATCGAACTGACGTATATGCACACTCTTTATTTGTTGCGTTTTTTTCTGTCCAATATATACTGTTTGAAATTAATATAGACCACTATATCTCGTACCCTTACGATGCTACAACAGTCCAATTCAAGTTTGAATTATTTTCATATTTTTCATTGGAATATTTTTCCAATAATTTCATCTCTTTTTCTGTAAGGTATTTTCTCAATTCACTTATTATGTGATTTACTGTTTGTATTATTGTTTTTACATTTACACTTTGTCTTTCAATATTGCTTCGATTGCATTATAATTTCTCTCTTGATGTAGTTCATTTAATTATATTTGTATTTACGGTATTCACATTTAAAAATGCCCTGCTTGTTGCCATATCATATTAATACAGCTCTGTTCGATTCTAAGTAGCCGAATCAGATGCAAACGTTCATGGTATGTGAACATTTTATTACACAAAACAAAAAAGTACAGAAAAATGAATAAAGCGTTGATCTTATTTTCATAATATTCAATATAATTATCTATTGTGTAGAATTGTAATAAACGTGGCATAATTGCTTATCCATGATTGGAACTGCTGTTGCATCGCAGCGTATGAACGACATTTGTCCAAATTTTCAAAAAATATATTCGCATTCCTATTTGATTTCATTCTCTGACCACATATATATTTTTTTCCACAAAGGCATGTTTCCATTTATTTTATTTACCTGAAATTTCCTGTAATCCGGCATTTTAAGCTTTGAACGAGAATAATTGTTTACTTGTTAAAACAAGACTTCGTATTTTATTATCTGCGACTATAATAGAATACATGATATACAACGTGTTCAAGAACTGGACATCAATATTTTTCTTTCAAAAATCGCAAGTGACTCAACATTTTGTGACGTGACTAAAATATAACCAAATGCAAGCATTTTTCAAATGTTTGAAAATCCCTTATTAAAACAAATGACATGCTGCAGTATTTCCGATGTTTAACGTCTTTTCAAACTTCTCAATATACCCATGCTTTAGTACTGTAGTAAAATAGATCTAAATATTTGTCCACATGGACTAGCGCATCTCACTCAACTATCTGAAATAAAAAAGGATTCTTTAATAAGATCAAAAAAATGTCGGCGATCTCCGGATTCACCACAATGAAAAATATGCGTAGAGAAAGACTCATAGAGCAGCCAGCTTAGATTCCAAATGAAGTAAACATTTCATCTATGTCACAACATCCTGCACCATGACATCTGATTTCTTATCGCATTTTTATATTTCACATTGCACTCAAGCTTCTACTGTAGTAAAATTGATCTTAATATTTGCATCAGTGCATAACACTACGACTTTCATATATTAAAAACCAGGGGGTGTCTACAAGCTCTGAAGTACCCGGCGTATATCTCTACAATAAAATACGCTTGTATCACCAGTATTTAAGTTTTTATTATGACAAGTAGCCCCGTTGCAGCCAGATGGATGCATAATGTGAAAGAAAAGCGAGTAAGTACAGTTTATTTACACAAGTTTTATTTACATGAAAGAAACAACAGTGGAAACAACAACAGCAAGGAAATCTTCAATACGAAAGTACTTCTACTCTCTCATCGCTCATCAGGACTGAGATTTCTTTCAGTCCTAGGTTGTATCTCCTTGAATGCTCTACAGTGGGTCGTTTTCTTTCATCCAGCGCCAGATTTAATTGTTGTGGATTCTCTTGGCGGAGGATCTGACAGGCCATCTTAAAGTCATGGGCATAATGGTTCCAGTCTCTCAGATGTTGCTGGAGAATCTGCTTTTCATGGATAGTAGCTGATGCTTGTAGGGTTACAATAGCTAGCCTGATTTCATTCTCTTTTTGAGCATGATCATGGTGTATGACATAAAGCTGGGCAAACTTGGATCCTTTTCCGACACCTGGCTGCAGTCCCCCCATCAGTATGGATACCTGTCCTTGTATGTTGACTGTTGGTTGCTATCCATTGTGTCCAGGTGGTTCTGGTAGGTGATCGACTTTGATACAGGCCATTTCTAGGGAATTGTTTATCTGCCTAGTGTACTTGAGGAAGCATGAAGAGTGAGGATGATTTCCTTCCCAAAACTGTTTCAATGGATCAGGATGATCAGGGAATGTGGGTGGCGGTCACCTTTCCGTTCTTACTACACATGCCGCTTGCTTCATTTTTCCATTTAATCGCATGACAACTTGGGCATACGTTAGCCATTGAGAGACAGCGCCGTCTTCAGTGATGAGAGATCCAACACTGGAGTAGGAAACCAAGTGGGTTATTGTAAGCAAGACCTAGTTGTTTTCTCTGGTGCGCTCACCGATCAGCTGTCTGTCTTCTGTCCTGACCACGCCATAAACTCCTGGTGTGTGACTCCCCTCGCCTCGCATTATCAGTAGCCTCCCGATCCTCTTGCAGTCTTTTATCCCTGGTATGTGGTGACTCCCCTCGCGTCGCATTAGCAGTGGCCTCCCGATACTCTTGCAGTCTTTTATCCCTGGTGTGTGGTGCGTCCTGTCGCCTCGTATCAGGTGTGGGCTCCCGATTTCTTTGAAGCTTTCTTTTTTACTCCGGAGATATTTGTCGTCTTCTTTCTTGAGATTTCACAGCTTGATTCGTTTTCTGACCCAACGAACTTTTCCATCATTTACGCATAGTGATATCTGGAACAATAATACTACAGAATAAAATGATGTTGGTGAAATTGAATATACGACATGGACAGATAGACAGACATACATAGACACATAGACACACACATAGACACACATAGATAGATATAGATAAATAGATAGATAGATACATACATAGGACATTATAGGCATATAGATATATAGATACACAAAAAGATATATAGACATAGACACAGACATATAGATATATAGCCTAGATATATAGATATATAGATATACACATATATATACACATCGACACATATGTATATATAGATATATAGGTATATAGATACATACAAAGTTATATATACACACATAGATAGATACGTAGGACATTATAAGCATATAGATATATAGAGCACAGAAAGGTAGATAGACATAGATACAGATCTAAAGAAATATAGGCCTACTATATGGATACACATAAATTTCTGTCAGACACATATAGACACAGATATATAGATATATAGGTATATAGATATGCAGATATATAGATAAAGACATTGAGAACGCAGTAAAATGTGACTTTTTTGCATTGTTTCATGCATTTTTTTGAATTTTTTGCATTTTTTTATATTTCCATGAAGCAAACATAGATAAAAATACCACTAAAAGATTCGCTGGGTCATAAGATTCATTTCAGTACCTAACTTGCCTGGGTGGGTTGCCTGTAGGTTGAAATAAACCGTGTCACACAGACAGACAGACAGTAGGAAAATTTATATATAGATTAAAAATAATAATATTAAAATATACGATTTATTTAAAAAAACACGCTTTGGTATCGGAATATCTGATTTTCATTTTATTTTTATTATACTCATGGTTAAAATGTATAAAAAAATTGGTGTTAATATTATCAGTGGTACGTTATAATGAGCATAATGAATTCAAAACGTGACAGAAGTTTTGTCAATGTTTATTCCTAGTAATCGAGATGTAGCAAGGCCTGACAACGGTTTTTAAGAGTCGCCAAATAAGCAGTGATGAGATTGATTTTTATTTGAATAATGATGTACTAGCATAACCCACGGAAATTCCACGGTAGTTGAAAATTATTAAAGCACGTTTTTAAAAAACGAATAGAAATTTACTCAGAAAAATTCCGACAGAATTCGAAATCATACTTTAGCAAATGTGTTCTTAATCTTTTAAAGATGAAATAAATTTATTTGAAAAATTTTGGATTTTTTCAATAAAAATCCAACACACAACACATTGTTTTGTTTTGTTATTTTTCTGGGGGGGGGGTTCATATACATTATATAGGAACAGATGTAAATTGACTTGCACATTTTTTATTTTATAAAAAGTGAAACTATAATAAACCAACTTGTAGTCTCCTCTTAACGTGATATTTTTAATTATAAAATAAAACAGCCAATTTGAAACTGTAAACAAACAGCCATGCTTTTTCTTCATGATGATTTTTGGAAAAAATGATTTTTAACTGATAAAGAGTGACTATAAATGAGGTAATTCGTTTCTCATTCATTAATATTTGCGTTGATAATCGTTTTTGTGATACTGGACATACGGACAAGTAAATAAATATTAAGATATTGTAAGAGGAATTACACCAATGAATCTAATGAACAACATTTGATTTTTATTTGTTGACTTCTGATTTGAATGCGACTAAAATGTAATCGGCACAGTAGTCGTCTCGTAAGAATGTCGTTTAGGGTTCCTTGTTCAGATTACGTGATTTGGAAAATAAATTTGATGTTAAACAATATGAAAAGGTTCTTTGCAATTGTGATTTAAAAAATTAGATATTACTGTCAATGTGTCGTGTGTATCTACAAAGAATAAGCAATCATCTTCACTGGAAATAATGATAAACTAAAGAAGGACTAGTAACCTCTCTTCACTTGATTACGAATTCGATTTTAAAAACTTGCAAGACAAAAATCGGCACCAGCCGAGATGTAGCAAGGATATGACTCTTCTATGAGAGAGGATTGTATCAGTTTCGTATTTGCTGCTGTGGTAGTGGAATTCCGTTATGTTTTCAGCAACACTGGCAATCTACTAGATGTATGTCTTCCAACAGAGTGAAAATATTGTATTAGGAGTGTATCAAAAGATTTTCAAAGTTAAGTCATAATTTACGGAAATATGAATCTGAACGTTGATTATATAAACGAAAATACCTTACTTTTCGATATGTCAAGAGTAACAAGACACCTTTTTTTCTATATTGAACAAAGTGTTTAAGATCGGAAAGAAGAGAATCAGAAATATGTTGGTGTCCGATCTTATTAGACGATATAGTATACGTGTTCTGTTTACATAGATGTCTACATGATCTTAAAACATATTTTGAAGATCATTAATAAAAATCAGTAAAATAAGTCGGTTTGTATAGAGAGGGTTACTCACAACGTATAGGGTCCAATTAACACGTACTGAAAAATGGTAGCAAAAGACAATAAATGCGAAACATGCTTTAATGTAATCAGACTTTAAAATATAGCTTGAAAATATTTACAATTATGAATAGAAGTATAAATAGTATTTATGAGGACTTAAAATGAATGAAAAAATAATTTTCGATGTGTGTGTTTAAAAGGGAAAGTTTAATCTTCATAGAAGCAAAGATGTTCTCTTATTTAAAAGGCGAATTTCGTGCGGTGAGTAAACGTTGTACATTTTTCTGTATGTTTTCAAGTTTCATTAGCTTAGACTCAAAAGCATCTGTGTTTCTCTTTAGCAGTGATATATTTACGACATTTAATCCGTCTTCTTTTAAGAAATGTGACTCTGTTTCAATTAATCCAGTTACATATTCTTTTTTCACGGATACACAAGTAGATTCACTGATTTTACGTATATTATGTAATACTGAAACGGAATAAGCTTCCTGATTTTAACAGGAAATTGCAATGTGAATATCGTTTTCTCGAAACAAAAAATGCTAGTCGCTCAAAATATAACCATTTGTTATGCTAAAGTCAATCATGTTTTGAGTTTCCATTGGAATCTAATCAACAAGACAATATAGACGGTATTTATGGCCTCACTGTTCGAAATTTGTTTGATCACACATTATCATTATTTGCTTATATAATAAAAAAAGTCTCAAGTGTAAGTGAGATTGTAGGATAGTGTATATAGTATATATACGTGTTCATATAATCATCTATGGCGTATTTTGTTTGACAAGTGAACTTGTCTTTTCGTTTCCTCTCAGTGCAAGAATTTCCTCCATTGCTATAAAATGCAAGCCAGATATTTTGTTGTAAAGTATGCTTTAATTATTCACATATAAAAACAGATCTGGAAACTTTTAAAGTCACTCCATTCACAACTGGTCTGTCTGTCTATCTGTGTTCTGGGGCGACTATAGTCAATTTTTAAGGGCATTTGCTTTAGTTATTTGATATACATTCCAATCTACGCTTTTCCAACAAATACCTATTCTTGTCTACTTCGTTCTTTCTTACGAAAATAATTATTTGTTTTCTTGTACGTTTATTTTGAACCATGCCCGTCTCTCGCTTTAAATTACACAGAGATTCAATTAAAAAGAAAACCTAATTCGTCCATGACTTTCTCTGCTTAAATGTACGTATTACGTTTGTATTCAGGGTTTTTTTTACATTAATTTCGTAGTGTCTTTCTCATGGGTACCTAAAATATTTACGCATCAATGCAACGAGTCGGAACACGTTCTGTTAAAGTTCTTATAAAATATGTATATATGTAGAGGTTCAACATTCCTGCGATGGGACAAAAATTGGTGGTCGAACTCGTGTTCAACAGCAGAATCTCGTGTGGTTTTGCGATATCTACTTCAATTAAGGCTTTTAAATGTTCGTTATCAACCGCAGTCGGCCGGCCGCCACGGTCTTCATCTTCAATACTCTTGTCACATTGCAAAATTTATTGAACCACCGTTGTGCCACACATTCGTTAGTAGTTTCTGGATCAAATGCATCATTGATGTCATGAGCTGTCTCGGCAGCTTTTCGGCCTATTTTGAACTGGACCAAGAAAATCGTGCGGATTTAAATTGTGTTTATGCTGTTGAAAAGCCTGCAAAAAAGTGAATGAAGATATCGAGAATATTCACGAATAACACGATTCAATAAAGCGAAAACGCGCTTCAAAATGATATATGACAACCTCCGGACGAGAAATATCGAAATTTTGCCACAAACGGTCAACTCTAAGTTGATCAACTGGCCGTTTCTCTGCAGGGGGGGGGTAAAAATGACATTTTTTCGTTTTTCCTATGTATTTAAGTAGTAATAAAGTAATAATCTAATGATATTTATACGTAATTGAAAAATTGTTTAGTCATGTCACGTGACGTGACGGCACCACGCTGTAATGGTAATGTCTGCAAGCAAAAGAATGCATATAATAAGAGATAATTATCGGTAAAAATGCGAGTATCATACAAACTAGTGAGGCGTGTGGAAATTCCACAGCGGCTTATTTTATATGTAATATATTGCTGCTGGGCATTCTGTGGGCGTTCCTTTCAGCATGAAGAAAGACACAATCATATTATTTCAGCCCTTTTATTAAAACTGTATCGCCCCCTTACTAAAATAATAACTTTGATATATTTCCTGTGCTTATTACTTCATTACAAACACACCAGTCAATTAACCCACATGTCATCATTTCTCATAATTATTGGATATGTTACTATGTTCGACAATAATTTATCATAATTTTAACCCACATTATCGCGTCTCCTTTTACTAAAATAAAATAAAATTGATATATTGTATGCGCTGATTACTTCATAATAAAACTAAACTATCTATTAACTCACATTTCATCATCTTTCATAATTCTTGGATATGGTACTAATTTCGACAATAATTTTTCATTAGTTAAACTTATTATATCGCACACCTTACTAAAATAATAAGTCTGATATATTTCCTACGCAGATTCAAACACACCAATAAATTCACATTTCATCATTACACACACACCAATAAATTCACATTTCATCATTTTTCATAATTCTTGGATATGTTACTAATTTCGTCAATCATTTTTAATAAGTTATACACACCTAATAGATTCCACCCTTACTAAAATAATAACTTTGATATATTGTCTGGGTTGAATTTTTCATTACAGCATACCAATCAATTAGGTAAAATTTCATCATTTTTCATAATTCTTGGATATGTTACTAATTTCGACAATCTTTTTTATGATTTTAACCGACATCATATTAAGGTAATAACTTTGATATATTGTCTGCTCTGGCTATTTCATTGCAAACACACTAATGCATTAAATCGCATATCATTTTTCGTAATTCTTGGATATGGTAGTCATATCGACCATACTTTTTTGTAATTAAAATCATCCCTATCTCCCTCACTTAGTAAAATAATAAATTTGATATATTGTCTGGTCTGATTATTTCATTGCAAACATCCTAATGCATTTAATCACATCATTTTTCATAATTCTTGGAATGTTACTAATTTCGACAATATTTTTTCATAATTTAAACTATCCTTATTGCTCTCTCTTGCTAACATAATAACTTTGATATATTGTCTGGGCTGATTATTTTGTTATAAACATATCAATCAATTAACTCACATTTCATCATTTTTCATACTTCTTGGATATGTTACTAATTTCGACAATAATTTTCATAACTTTAATCCATTATGTCGCTACCCTTTACTTAAATAATAACTTTGATATATTGCCTGAGCTGATTATTTCATTAAAAACAAGACAATCAATTCCAGGTATTCTCATAGTATATATGTTCCACCTATCTTATGCAATCCCGGGTGGCACCGCGTATTCTGCTAGTATATATCTTTCACCTACCTCATTCGATCCAGGGGTACACTCGGTATTCTGCTACTGTATGTTTTCCACCTATCTCATTCAATACTAGTCGACACTTTCTTCTATTATATATTTGCACTTATCTCATTCAAACTCGGGACTGACTTCATGTCCGCCACTCTGACTTTATATCTGCAACCCAATGCTAAAAATATACATGAAATAATGTAATGTCTAAATTGTAACCTGTTTCAGCCCTTTCCATGACTGACTTCATATCCCCCACCCCACTGTTTAAAATATACATTAAATAAAACTATGTTTAATGCATAAATGATTTCAGCCATTTCCGGGACTGATTTCCTATCCCCTACACTAGTGTTAAAAATATACATGAAATAAAGTAATGTTTAAATCATAAACAGAAAGTCATTTCCGGGACTGACTCCATATCTCCTACCCTACTGTTTAAAATATTCATTAAACAAAGCAATGCTTAATGCGTAAAAGGTTTCAGCCATTTCCGGGACTCATTTCGTATCCCCTACACTACTGTTTAAAATACACATGAAATAAAATAATGTTTACATCATAAACAGTCTCAGTCATTTCCGGGACTGACTTCATATCCCCACCCCACTGTTTAAAATATATTTGAAATAAAGTAATGTTTAAATCATAAACTGTTTTAGCAGCTTTTCGAAATTAATACATAAACACATTAACACGGTTAGTGATTAGCCAACCGCCTGGGATTGGATTAGATAGGTGGATATATGTACTAGCAAAATACCCAGCGTCTCAAAGTTATTATTTTAGACAGGTGAGCGATGATGTGGGTTAAATCATGAAAAAATATTATCGAAATAGGTAACATATCTAAGAATTATGAAAAATGATGCAATGTGAGTTACTTGAGTGGTGTTTTTGTAATGAAATAAACACTCCTAATAATGTATCAAACTTATTATTTTAGAGGGTGGGGCGATTGTATCTTGTAATCGAAAAAAAATGAGTATCGAAATTAGTAGCGTATCCAAGAATTATAAATAATGACGAAATGTGATTTATTTGATTGATGTGTTTGTAATAAAATACACAGCGCAGACAATCTATCAAAGTTATTACTGTAGTAAGAGCGGGCGATAATGTGAGTTCAATGGTGAAAATTATTATCGAAATTAGTAACATATCCAAGAATCATGAAAAATGATGAAATGTGCAATGTATTAAAGTTATTATTTTAGTAAGCGTGAGAAGATAATATGGGTTGAATTATGAAAAATAATTGTCGAAATGTGTAACAATCCAAGAATTATGGGATTCAACGAGATACGTCCACATATATACTTACAGATTACCCGGTGTCACCCTGGATTCATTGAGATACAAGCAAATGTATGCAAACAGAATACACCGTCGCCTGGGATGTAATGAGATAGATGCAAATATATACTAGCAGAATACTTGGCGTTGCCTTGGATTGAATTAGATTGATTGAAATATATACTAACAGAATACCTTGTGTCGCCCAGGATTTAATGAGATTAATTGAGATATATACTAGCAGAACACCCAGCGTTGCCCAAGATTGAATGAAATAGGTGAGAATATATATTAGCAAAATACCTGGCGTCGCTTAGGATTTGATGAGATAAATGTGTTGTATATTACCCGTCCTTGCAAAGGTAAAATTATTTCATATATATGCTGTAAATTACCTACCCTAGGTAAGATACCATTATTTCATACGTGTAATACCCGTCTTAGGTAGGTAAAACATTCTTTTGCTCGAAATAGCAAATGATACATAAACATTTAAAAGTTCTCTCTCATAAGAATAACAAATATATTACAAAATCAAATTTAATTTTCTCATTGTTTATATGGTCCCGAGCAACGCTGGGTAGCCCTGCTAGTCATATATAAAAGTAACATATGTGCAAAACACTATTGTTTTTGCGCCAGCCTAATATTAGCTTTTTGATAGCGTAAAAATAATTTTTAGGCCGTTATATGAAATCAATTGTCCATTTTCTTGCTCATTAACTCTCTCTTTCATTAGTTATTTGTACGAAGAATTTGACGAATAAAATCTCGTGTGATTGTAAAGTTTGCAAAACATTATTATACTGATAAATTATAATTCATCTGAAACACAGAAAGAATGTTTGTCGTTGCATGAATTATAATAACTATATTTAATTAACGTCCCTTTCATGTGTTTGTATTATGTTGGACGGGTTTTAAAAAACAACCTACACTTTGCCAAACCTTATTTTCACTCATTGTCAATTGAATTGTATAATTTTCTTAAACTTTTTCATTTGCCTAACGATAAAAATTGGCATTCTCCGACAACTGCCCTACATCTACCAATCCACATCTATTTTTAAATGTAGGCGTAACAAAATATTTTTTCAGAAATACCTATAAGCTACAATTACATTAAATTATATATAAATCTATTATTAGATAAAACTTGATTTTTTTTAATTAACAGGCATTTATTATACCGTAAGAAAAAGAAAACAATTTATATAAATAGTTAAAGGTAACGGTGTTCCTGAATTTTCGTTGATTTCTATTATTTGGACTACATATTTGAAAAACCCGCGGCGTAACGGATAAAGCGTAAATTATATTTCTATGCTACAGTGTTCTGTAGGTTGGAAGGTTATGCTTTAGGTTATACTCAGAAAACAATTAAGAATTTAATACTTCTGCTCGATAATAACTAAGCGATAGCAGGCGACATGAAAGAAAGGGTTTTGTTCGAACTTGTTTACAGATTCACAGGTCCGAAAGAAATATTACCGAGTTCGAAATAGATATACCTGAATAAAATGAGATTTTAGGTCGGCAAGTATATTGTGAAAATAAAAGCTAAAATTAGTACCGTAGTCGAAAAATTAAAATAATTAAAATATTTTGGTGTTATAATTTTTAACTAATCAATTGCAATCTTTTCGCAATGCAATCACTCATTGAACTCATTGATTGAACTATATAAACAATTCACCTTTATTAATTAACCTTTTTTTAAACAAAAAGATATTTTTCGCTAAGTATTAAAGTAAATGCTTATAAAGTTTAGAATAGTGAATAATTGTTCGTTATTCGATTATTCGTTATTAACCTAATGTTATTGCGTTTAAGATTGTCATAATCTTTTTTAAGCTTAGCAATATATCTTGAATCATGAAATCGTCTAATTAATGAAATTGTATTAAAAACGTGTATTATAACAACACCGTAATTAATCGATATAGAATATCTAAATATATATAATCCGAGAATATATAATGTGATATGTTTGATGATGTTGAAAAGCTACCGGAGAATAAAGCTCATACAACTTTATTTGGAATTTGTAGGAATGATGAATTTCTAATTCAATACAATATGTTTAAAGTTTATTGGAAAAGTTTTCCCGAAAATTCTAGTGTAAATTTAATGGATTTTTTTTGTTTTTACATCAGAACATATTTGTTTTGCGTTCTCAACTCTATAGGGAACATCATCATTGATCGGAAAATTGATTACAATCAATATGCTTCTTTAGAATGACAACGAAATCATATTTCGGCTGATTTATTTATCCATCTCTTTCTCTGCCTCGTTTTTGCGTGACTAATTCTACTACACCTGGATTCTGAGAATTAAGACGCTATTCGCGATGATCATTTAAATGTAGTTAAGAAAAATATGTTCCAGCCGGTGAAAACCAATAAATAACAATTTGCTGTATTTTTCTTGTATTTATCTTTTAGATACACTTTGGGTTTCATGCGATGAGAAAAAGGATTTCCTGTTATTTGCTGGTAGAATTGAATTTGAGCATATTTGTAAGAGCTATTACGGATTTTGAATTAGGAATATTCAATTTGGTAGTTCCAGGAAAACACAAAATTAAATTGAATTGAAAATTAAATAAATGAAATAAACCAGAAGACATATTTCAAGATATGAAAACGACGAACGAGAATGATGGTAAAAGAAAAGAAGAAAATGAACACAGTAAATGAGGGGAAATATATCAGATAAAACAATAACTACGCAAAGAAAAAAATAAATAAATTCACTGGAGTAAGGACAAATGCATTTAAATAAAAAGTAACAAAATACCCAAAACTAAAACAATATTGTCATGCAAGATTGCATGATTGAAGAAGCGACTAATCAATAAGATTTCGGGGTTTTTTAGTTAAAAAAGAATATCGTTAAAATTTAATTTAATACTCAATAGTAATAAAACAAAAATGTATCAAAATTTAAAAAAAACAACAACTTGGGGAAATGAATTCCCAAGAGAAAAATACAACTAAATACATCGCCGAAGAAGTAGAATAGACCATGTTTGTGTGGAGAAAAAGGAATAATAAATAAACTCAAAATTAAGTGAAACGTGGCTGATAAGATTACAAAAGCAAACGTGGATCTGATGAAAAGTAAGAAACAAGACGACGATACTTAAATTCACTTTCATTAAAAGCAACACACATTCGATATTTCGCTTCTTCTTTATTTTTTAATTCATATGATTTTCATTTCGTCAGATTTGTTTTATAATTTTCAAAATGAATTTCAATATTTTCGTTTTCCAAAAAAATTAGTGTTCATCTTACAGGTTTTGCAAAAAAAGAGAAAAAAAGATAGAATTGAATAATGTTATTAAAATATTTGTGCAAGCAAAATATGTGATATTCGGAAAACGTGATAATTTATTTAAGCTCTACAACGCTAAAGGCTATACACATATTTTTGTAATTTAGTTCACAAATATTGACAGGAAATTGGAGCATCTTGTTTAAAACATTGACATCAGATGTGAAATGGAATCAGCGTCGCATAACATATGCTTCATTAGGTAAAAACAAACAGTTTGCCATAATGTCACTAATTTACTTGTTGTCACATATGACTCACTAGTTATGAAAGCTCGGAGAAAACTCGAGGATAAAAGTTTATGAATTTGGTAGGTAGAACGGTAAGACAAACACCAAAATGATGGTTCAAAATGAACTCATATTGATTATTTAAGAATTTGTTAAATTAGGTCTTGTAATCTACCTATATTGTTGTTAACTAAGAGGCGATCTCGTTGAATTGTGTTCTGCAAACGTTTATTTATTAAAACTAAATTATACCCATGGAATTTCCGTTTAGCTCCAAATATACAGGAAAATAAAGGAAAATTGTAAACAGCGATGTTTACTAGACACTTTTTTATGATAAAAATAGCCAGGAGTCGAACCAGAGATTGGTATCCAGTCGGGCACCCATTATATAAAAAAAAAACAATAGAATAAAGAAAGCAACATCTTTTATGTTAGAAAAGAGTTTTCAAACCATATAGACCAACTATATCCAAGAGCAATAGACACTAATCGATACTTTTTGTTACCAGTTTACTCCCTCTATTAAAATGGCGGAGAAAAGAATAACGATAGACTAGAGTTAGCAGTAATATTTGTAAAACATGATAGAATTACATAAGTAATTTTATTTTTATTCATAATAATTACACTCATTTTTGATAACAAATCAAACGTGATTTCTGACAGCGGGGTTTGCTTGATTTAAAAAAAAATGTTCTTGCTAAATTGCACCATTTGTTATGGTTTCATTCAAGGTTTCAGCTAAAACACAAACTTTACTTGAAAAAATGCATGGGGTGGTGCACATATTTTGTATTTACTGAAACTACTGTATACAACTGAATTTCTTTACAATTAGTCTCTATTAAAATGTGATAGATAGACTTGTATAGGTCTTAGCCATTACAACTTAATGGCTATTTCTGAGGTTGGCCATTTATTATTAAATTGAAAATGGGTAGAAGTTTTAGATTAGTCATTTGGTAAGTTTCTTTCATGAAATTAACATGTTATTAATCATAAAATTTTATGGGTATAGCGTAGCAAATCATATCAGATGATATAAAGATAATATTCCTAATTGATATAAGTTATAATATTAGTCATACAATAACATTTTGTGCTATTTTCCTCGTTAATCAAAGGGTGATTGTCAATAGCAAAATGTACATAATGTTTAATCAATATAAGAACGTAAAATTTTGTTCATATCATAAAGTATCTTAGAACTAAAGGTACAGCTGTCGATCCTAAAAGCGTTCACCAGGTGACATTGTATTATTATGATATTGTAATTCTGAAATTCTTAAATCGGTAAACTCAAATTCAAAACAGGAAAAATTGAAAAAACAGAAATGTCAGAAAACAAACATTCCAGCGTTACCCAGGAATTATATAACGTATATTTTTGTTTTGCACTAATGATAATAAAGGAGAAAGTAAGTATGCGGTTTTCAGTTTTTCCGAATAGATTTTTAAACGTGTGATTTTAAATATTAAATAATTTAGGTGTTTTTTTCTCAGTAAATTTATACATTTTAACATAGTTATTTACCATTGTATCACGTATGGTTAATTTTTACTATTGTATCATCTAGACTTTGACTTTATTCTTTGTAATCAAAGATATTAAATATGATATGTTTGAGTAATTCATGAACTTATTTGTAAATCTCTGTAAATAAGTATTCCATATAAGTAAGCTAAACAACGCTACTTGTTATATTTAAAATAAATAATGATATTAAAAAAATATTGTTGAATAAATTACTTTTAAATCAGTTTTTTATTATAAAAAATGTATCAATCACTTCAAAATCGTCGACTACTTACAATGGTATTACGTATTAAAATGCAAAACTCTGTTTGGATTTGGTATTTGTTTTATCGATGCCTTAAATCACAAGTAAAATATTTAACAGTAAATATGAATTAAATTTCTAGAGTTGAATATTTACCTTGTCAATTTGCAAGATGGTATAATCATAAGATTTTATTCTATTTTGAGACCGAAAAAGTCCATTTGCTATGCTTTATATAGCATTTTTACGTTAACAGTTTTATTAAATCATTAATCAATCATGCAAATAAAATTAAAGGGAGGATTTTAATCTAATTCTATTAAGTATCCTCAACAAAGTTAATTATAATTGAAACTATTCAAATGCAAATTGACAATGTTCAGGTAAACATTATGCAAACATCTGTGTCTAAATATACAGGAAGTCTGATGGATTACATGCAATAATTGTAATAATTGTAATAATAATTTCATATACATTTTCAATAACGTTTTCCATAAAAATTTGAATATGTTATTTTTTTTCTAAATCAAAGATTTAAAAGCATTGGGTTAATAGTAAGTAAGCGGAAATAGTTTTCCCGATTTAAAATTTAATCTTAAATAACAAAAAAACTTGTGTTTATGAACATTTATGACTTTTCCATATAAAAAACCAAAAGGGTGTTCTCGGTTTTTCGTGCCGACGCGTCCAGAAAAGCAATCAGCTTTGATCAATACAAGAGAAACACCTTAGGTCAGACAATTGCTATTCATTTGGACACTCCCATTTTTATGGAGAGCTGGTTTTCTCCAACATCTCGAGAGAACTGGCTTACAGCCAAAGTTAATTCGCATGATGTTTTACCTCAGTGAATTCACGCACCTGCCACTTAACATTTTAATCGTTTAATTAGAATGGTTTTAACTTCCTGTCCTGTCGTAGCCGAGCGGTAAGATGTTAGTTTTTTCCCCACTTCCTTTTCTATCACGTTTATGAACATCTTTATTCATGACAATAGTGACCTTTGCTCTCTATAATTTCATTATGTCCGTCAATGAGTGTATACATGTCTCGCTTGTAAAATTCACTTACTTAGATGTGAGATATTAATCTGTCATATTTAATCACCATTCATGATGCGAACTAGCAGCACCTAAATGGCTTTGTAATCCTCGAAATAAATGATAATCTGAAAGAACTAAAAAGGATAATATATCGGATGAGTTAAGATTTTCCAAGTAAATTACCGAAGAAAACGTCTTTTTGGGGAACAACATGGCTGAGCATATTTCAGAAATGATGAATTATGATGTAGTAATATGAGAGAAAAAGTGAGTCATACTTATATATTCTATTAATAAAAATATACATAAAATCTAAATACGTTTTTTATAAATCCGGCAAATATTTTGCACCGACCTGATATTTTCTCAGCATGCCGCAAATGTTCTTTTAACGTAGAAGAAAAACCAACAATACAAATATGTCAATACTGTATTAAGATTAATGGTTTAGAATTAACGCTACTCACTCTATCGGCAAAGTATTACAATTTAGAAGGCCAACAACATAAAAATGTTTATAACACATGACATTCAGATATGATTAGACCGACTTATTTCAGAAGTAAACAACTATTTAAGTGTAAAGCCTACCCTGAAATAAATTCGTGAATTAGGATTTAATCCAGCATATATTTGGAATTTTTTCAAGAGGAAAATTGACATTCTATCATGGAAGGACGGTCGATTCAGGCAAGCGACATTTATATCTTGTGCACTAGAAATGCTTTTCCGTGGCCTTGATCGGCCTTATGACTTGAAATGCTACTTTACGACGAGTTCTTAGCTCACTTTAAAAACGCTCCAGTGGACACATAACCTGAGTTAAAGAGCAAAAGGTCAACAGTGCAGATTAGCTTTTCTCTCTGTGTGTATTTTTGTGTATGACTGTATGTTTTCGTGCGTGAGCGTGTTTGAGCGTCTGCGTGATTTAAGATCTTAGTCGTTACAGAGATATATAATTCTTTAAAGAAAATACACTTATTTTATTCTTAAAACACTAAGGACAGCACTTAATACAACACTGCATACCTTTCTCTGTTCATAAACGGGTCGGGTTGTTCACCAACTGCCGATCGGCTTACGATCGTATAGATTTTAATTACAATTATATGCTTGTTAAAAAGCAATTATACTAAAACATGTGAAAGTGATGTTTACTAAATGTTTAATTAACATAAAATAATTTGAATTTTAGTAAAATATGTTTGAATTATTACATTTGATATTCTTTATTTTTTCTTACGAAACAATAAAATAAGATTTACAGAAAGTTATGATGCCGTACATTACAATGCTTAGAAACTACATCTGTAATATTTCTTTAATTAAACGTGATTAAACTTGACAAAAATAAGTGTCGCCGAGAAAAAAATAGTTTCAACGAAATGGCATGAAGAGTCCTAGAGTGGATGAAACGGGGAATATTCAGTGTAGCTTAATCGCCATATACATTTCATAACTTACTATATATATATATATATATATATATATATATATATATATATATATATATATATATATATTTATTTATATATATATATGTGTGTGTGTGTGTGTGTGTGTGTATCACGATAAGTAACATTTGACATTTTATTGGAACTATATATGATAATTTTCATGTGTAAGATTTCATGTAATATTTATCCTTAATATTTGCCGATATAATTATTGTAAAATATACAGTATGTTATCATGCAAATGCATAGTAAATCCACAATCATAACCGATTACATCATTTATTTACCACATAAACATAACACAAGAAAATTAATAGCATATAATATATGAAATCAGTCAATTTTAATATTTATTCCAATACATACTACAATCTAATATCATAGAATTTTTTCGATATTCTTAAAGTAAATAGAACAATTTTTGATTCAGGAAAAACCGTCTATTCGTATTCACCACTACACAAAACCTTATCAATTTCGTTACAATACACATTCTTAATAACTAAACACAATATATATCATCACCCAATGCTATCTAAATATGATACAAGAACCATATAATCTACTCCTTTAGAAAATGTACTCAACAAACATAAACCTATGACTGATATTTACATAAATCGTGATTGTTGAAATTTAAATTCCCTTCGTAACAAATCTACGAGAACAAAGAGCTATGAAGTGGAACAATCAATAACCTGGTTTCATACATGCAATTTAATAATCACATTTTCAACACACAAAACTCTGCGATAGTTAAACACACGCATGACATTAAACTCAGACAATCATCGAATGCATTTTTCTTATCTCTATATAAATAAAATGAACTCATTTTTCCCGTCTGATTTTGACCTTAATAGGATTAAAAATCAAGATATTTCATGCAAATATAATATGCACAAACGGCAGAACAATATCTGAGGTGTGTTATAGGCTTATTATTTCTCAAATTCCTCGATAATCTTAGATTTCTATACTTTTTCTGCTGAGAAGTCACGGCCAAAATCGGTTAAGATCAATGGAAGTGGTAAAATATTCTCTCTCTAATAAATTCCTCCTCCCCCTGCCACCACTTAACACCGTTTGGGGATCGTTCACAAGGAACAGTTGAGAAGAGAACACCGGTTTGGCTTCGTAGTTCTTTCATGTGAACTTATTTAAAATCACTAAACTAAGATGCAGTGCTCTGTGGCGTAGTGGTTAGCGTGCTGGACAATTCACATTATATTTTCACGTTCGCGCCGACCTACCGTAGTCGTTTTTTTTTTGTTGTTTTTTTTTCTAAACAACTGGAATGGACTTTTCTTGGTGGCCGAACTGTTAACGTTGCAGATGTTTTTGTTTGTTTTTTTCACACTTTATTTTCCTACTTTTACTCATGACTCCGGGTTTGATCCTTCCTACTTACCTACCATAACATTTTTTAACACTCCCCCCCTTCCCGGAAACAAACACTCGGGCAACGCCGGGTACCCCCGCTAGTACGAAATAAAACTAAACTCACACATGGATTTGTTTTCTCGTCTTCAAAATTTCCAGTATAATTAACGGAAAAATTCTAAGACAAAACTTGACAAAATTCGGCAATTTCGAATCCTATTCCATGCCCTTCTGTGCCGTTTCTTCCTTTTATATCTGCTCTATTTTTTCCTTCCTTTCATTAATTGATGATCGTAAATGTAATCACCGTTCTTGAATGAATAACATGCTATTTAGGTCCATTACCTTCTCGTTTTATATATTTACTTTTCATCTTTTTAGCAGTTGACCGAACGCAACACTTTGTCCATACAAAGTTCATCATATTCATGCTTATGCATACATTGAAACTTCTTGTGAATAAATTTGATTTTTATGAAAATAACATCTTGCTTAGAGATCGAAAAATTAGTGTATATTAAAATTTTAAACCTCTTTAAAAATCTCGTGTGCTAAGGGCAATGAAGCCGCTAGAGGCGTCTTTGATATCGCTTAGGTTTTTTAAGTATTTCTCACGTAGAAAGTTGTCGAGATGCTTGCAAAAGTGGCAGTCGGTAGGTGAGAGGTTCAAAGAATATGGCAGATGAGGCAGAGGTTCGTAACCTTATTCATTCAACTTCTGTAATGTTAGTTTAGCAACATACGGTCGAGCATTGTCGTAGAGGTGAATTGTACTTTTTTTCTTTTCACTAATGTTAGGTATTATTGCCGAAGTTTCTGCTGCATTTCATCCATTTGTTGGCTTACTTTTCCGTTTTAATTGTTTAGCCTGCATTAAAAAAAAACTAATCGATGAAAGGATTTCAGACCATCAAACAGTCGTTTTGGCATTTTTTAGATATAACTCTGGCTTTGGAAAGTGTAATAAAAATGAAACTGGCTTAAAATGGTAGTCTCATTTATAGAAATAATAGATTTGTTTCAGGTCATCAGCATGTAAATCTCAATAAAGAAGAGATGTTAAATTTTAAAAAAATAAAAATTGTTAAGACTATGAAAACAGAATATTCTTTCCATTGTTTTGACTCGACTGTGTATCCGTTGATATCTTATATGTTTTTATATAGAATGATGTGGTTCTCGGTTGATTAACTGTGTCCAACTATGTCGGCTATATACTCAAGAGTCAGAACAACAATGAGAATATTCAGTTGTATATCTTATCTATGCCATTTGCGAATGAGAATTACACTGAAATTCCTTTAACTCAAGCGAATATAAATTTTGAAGGACACATTGTTTTATCTTCTTACTCTTTTTCCTCTCACTGAAATTTGCATGCCAAAGATGCACACCCTGACAAGCATTAGCAATGCGTGTGGTCTAATCGAGTGCATATGTTTTATTTATCAAACTTCATTAATCAAAGCAACATTGGCGATGAATTAAAATGCACAAGATAAATAAAGCAAAATGATAATCGCATAAAAAACACGGAGTTGGTTGCACGTGGGAGAGATGCAGAGGGTTAAGCAGGTTGTAGGCGTGGGCCTGTTAGGAGTGACGAAATGAATTTGTTGGAGGCCATGAAATAATCCTCTCATTCACCCCCGCCCCCGCTCAGATTACAGGATAAACAAGTGCACTTGATAAAGCCACCCAACATGCAGATTATTCCCTCTTTTATACCATGTACTAGATCTCCCTTCCCATGAAAACCCATCGCTATTTTAGCGAGCGTAAATATCTTTACATGACAGTTTTGATATATCACTCTTTGGTGACGGACGTGACAAAAAGAGATTATTTAGATACATGCAAATGTGAATAACGGTAGGAGTGCAGGTGTTGGAACATATATGTATATATATATATATATATATATATATATATATATATATTTGTATATACACATGTATATACACATGTATATATATATATTATATATATATATATATATATATACTTGTATATTTCGGCTCACTCAATAAACTGAAAAATACATAAGAGAACAAAAAAGTCAACATCAATATAGTTTATGCTTTCAAGCCCACTTTACGACTACTCTAATATTTTCTGAATATATTATAGATAAGATTATGTTCTGAACGGTAGTTTTTATAATTCGCCTGCTACGAGTATACAAAGAGTAATTTCCGTCTTATGGCATTTCTGATGCATTAGATGTACTTAGCAGTAGCTATCCGTTTTCAAATGGCATGCTAATAGCTATACTCTATCACAGCAAAGACCAAAACATAATAAGAGCAGCCATATGTTTTTCTTTGCTTCTACACATACTTATTTCTTGAGCAATCTGATTTGTAATTATCCAAGTTTGCGTAAATCTAAGAAAAATGAAAAACTAGATATGTATAACCTTTAATACGACATAAATTCGTTGATACACCAATTACAATTAGATCACCGAAGTTAAGCGGTCAGTAATAAAATGGGTGTGGATTTGGAAATACTACATACTTTATATCCTCGAGAAGGATATGCGCCACTAGGCTATATTTGCCAAAAACACACTGCATAATATAATGCATCACCCCTACAACCCTGGACGGTTTAGGGACTCATTCATCATTTATTCAATTTTTCAAATTTGCGTAAGGTTGCCTTTTCAAACGTATATACTCTAATATTTCAGAGAAACGACAATTTAATTAGCCACACTGGAACCTAATGAGGTTTTGTTTTCGCTCATGTAAATTTAGACTTGGTTAATCTGTCATTAATGTATGGAGAAGTGTAATACACACTTTTGATATTTTTTATAGGTAAATAACAAATGTGTGCTCCCTCTAATCTTATAATTTTTATAGAATATAAGAATGCTATGATGGGCGAATATATTGGATCCCAAAAGAAAAGCGCAAGATTAAGATGCTATCATAACGAACCCCCCGCTACCTGAAAAAAATGCAGAATGAGTTAATGTCTAGGACGATGATATTAGGGTATGAGAACAGATATTAAAATACGCTGCACAATATTTTAAACATGGAATTATGACATGAAGAATAAACATATACCATACTCCCCCTACATAAAGCGAGGAAATACCGAGGGGCGATCATCTCATGAGAAGAGAAGTTAATTTCTCACATATGGTATCATAACACATAACAAATAGTACAGTGTAACCTCGAAAAGGGGAATCTATTCCCTCGTATATTGCCCAAAAGAAAAGAGATACATAAAGTTGTGATATCATAGAGGATTAGTTCAGCTCACTTAAAAATGAAAATAAAATTCCTGGGAGGGATGTTTTATGATCTGGCGGAATACATTAGCTACTCACTTCTATTAAAAAAATAATAAGTAAATTAAATATTTTTACTCTTATTTCATTTAAAAATACTTGGCCATACGAAAATTATTTTTGCCCTTCTTTCATCTATGAGCGAAAATCAAATTGTAGTAATCCAGCGACATCAACCTGTTTACAATCGACGAAAATATAAACATGCAAAATTACGACAGCATATTATAGAATACGTATTTATTATATGTTCTTAATATGATAGACTGACAACGTTTTCCTCCGTTGTCAGCTTGTATGGACTACAAAATACCAGAGAACATGTTTTTGTTTTACTTCCATCACACAAAATTATGTCAAGGTCACTCTACTATGATGTGCACCTGTTTGTGAATTCGTTCCTCGTAGGTTCTGAAACGGCTGCGCCTATCTATTAAAAAATCACACAATAGTAGTTTATATTCTGCCAGTGTTTATAGATCTGTTTTATACAGAAAGTCTGCCGATAAGTATTGAAAATCGAACAAGTCCGATCCTAAATATAGTCTTTATTTTTTTATAGATTGCTGTGACAGAAATTTCCTATGTTATCTACTAATAAACTATTCAAATCTCAATAAATACCGGAAGATTAAGCCTTAAGGTCCTAATTGAAATCCATTGAATCTAATTAAGTCGTTCCTCAGCTACGACGAAACCCCCACCTATCGTTTGCTTGGCAATACATATTGTTACTTTATGTTGGCGTTCTGTTTATCTTTCTAACCCTTTGTTTAGGCTGTAGTTTATGCAACCTCAGATTCTGAACTAACAGAAGCCACTCGAAATTAAAATACCACCAGCATCCAAAAGAATTCACGACGGAAGGCTTAATTAAACAAAGCAAGTGTTCAGAAAACATTGAGGAAAGGACAAAGAGAGGAACTCATGAAAACCAAATAAATGCGTGGACATAAAAATTTGAGTTGCAAACGCGTGGAAATAAGAATATTTTCATTTTTTCCTACATTTGCTCGCGACTGTCCTGACATCTCGATGCGTCCGTTAATACAAAAGAAGTGAAATACAAGCCATGCGTGTATTTTACTCGCGATAAGTGTGTCAGCAATTATTTAAAAATTTTCACTTACAAAAAAAAAAGTAAATATAGTTTTCGGCATTCTTCTTCACAATCAAGATTTTGTTTTGGTCTGTGGCAAAGATATTTTTTTGGAAGAATTTTTTCTAAGGATATATCTATGGCTTTTGACAGGGTGTGACAGGATGGTCTTCTTAGGAAAATATGATCATATGGTATCATTGGAAGAATACATAATGTAATTAAATCCTTTTTAAGTAAGAAAAAAATACAGGTGGCCCTCGACGGTCGTACATCTAAACAATATGATATAAATGCGGGAGTACCTCAGGGGTCTATCCTTGGACCTTTCTTATCCTGATATTCATAAATTACCTCCCTGATTAAATTGTTTCGGAGATGGGTATAGTTGCTGAGGACACCACTCTCTATAACAGGCACGAGGGGAAAAGAAATGAACACATATCCAAGGGAATGGCAGAAACACTAGAGGAAGACTCCAAATCTGTAGTGGAACGGGGACAAAAATGGACGGTCACATTGAATAGTGCCAAGACTAAGCTTGTCTCCTTCAATAATTAAAAGCAAACCTCCCTACCACCAATAGCAATGGCAAAGAACATATTACCCGAAAGTATTTTCTTTAAACTCCTCGGCCTAACCTTTACAAGGAACAGGACCTGGAATAGATACTTTTAGAACATTGCCATGGCTGCTGCAAGGAAGGTGGGCTCTCTCTACCGTGCTAGAAAATTCCTTACGCCTGAAAGTATGTTGTACCTCTATCAGACCACGATTCGCCCATGTATGGAGTACTGTCGTCACATTTGGGCTGGTGCATCTACTACTTGTCTCTTACTCTTGGACAGGGTTCAAAAGAGAGTCGCCAAGCTGATAGGTCCTGAATTGTAATCTAGGCTTCAGCCTCTTTCCCATTGATGAAATGTTCCATCCCTCTGCCTGTTCTACAAGTACTTTAATGGTGACTGCTCTGACAAACTATAAGCACTTGTAGCCCCGCGACGTGAATACTCCCGACAAACCCGACAAGCAGCTAAATCCTTTACAGTAGAGATCCCTAGGTGTAAGAAGGTCTTTTACTCCAATAGTTTCTTCCCCAGAACTGCTAGACTTTGGAACTCCCCTCCCGGATTCTACTTTCCCAACTGTACTGACATGCAGAAGTTCAAATGTAATGTGAACAGACATCTTGCTACTCACCTCTCTTCATAATACGCCTTATGTCACGTATAGTAGCCCGCTACTTCAAAGTGGCACTGTACCTTATTTCGGATGAAAATTGAAAAAAACATGTTCGATTTCAGTTTGCAACGAAGGAAACGAAATACTGTTCCCTTTTTTCCCCAGTTCTTTAAAAATAGTGAAACGTGGTTAATCACAGTTTTGTAAAATTCATGTAAATTTACTCATCATATCGAAATGGGCCCCTTAAAAATACAATGAAATAATTATTAAAACTGCAAATTGATCCCAACAATGTGCAGAGGAAAGGCAATAACAACATAAAGAAGAATTATTTAAACACAAGAAACGCTCAGATAAAATAGAATAACAATTATTTTAACAATATAAGCACCTAGATAAAAGACAACAAAAACGACTAATAAGCAATATGAAAATAACCAGCACATGAAAGAGCTGCTTACTTAAGTCATAAAACATAGTACGCCCACTGATACTACTTCCGCATTTTCACAAGACTCAATATAAAATGGGATTGACAATTTATTCTACAGACCTGAAAAAGGTGAATCATTTTAAGCTTATATTCGTCAGTATGAAACTTTTCTTTTTTCGACTGCAGTGGTCGGATCAGAAAAAAAAGATTCGTTTACTATTACTGAAACTAGAAACGGCTGAACATAACAAGTTTATGGATTTTAATTTACCACGAAAACATCGGAAGTAACTTTCGCCGAGACGGTGGAACTTCTTACAAAACTATTTAGTCCGAAATAAGCGTTAGTCATGTCACAATTTTCAGAAGAATGATGAAGATGATTTCGCTACGTACGCAGCCATGATAAATAAGCATTGCGATGAATTCAAACTTGCAGACAGCTATGTAGACAATTTAAAATGTCTAGTATTTGCGCCAAGGTTTACTTTTGATCAAAACGCCGAAATTAGGAGGCGTGTCCTAACGAAATGAAAAAATGAACATAACCTAACCCTACAAAAGTTAACCGAAGGCTGCCAGAAAATAGAAATTATAAAAATATAAAGTTTGATAAATACCGAAGCTAGAGTAGCGCTGATACAAAAGGAGACAGATAATTTTTAAAAACACATAAACAAATATAACACAAGTAAGGGAAAAACACATGTCGACACAGAGCTAAGAAAGAATTTGAAGAAAGAAAACCCCATCTCCACGTAATCGATATAGTAATCTGCATTGGATTAAGGATTGTCCAAATGTTTAATATGTAAAAAAAAAATGATATGACACAAATGTACTGATTACAGAAATAAAATTAAATCAAAAACCCGAGTGTGTGGCGGAGACTGAGCATAACGGAGAAGGGTTGCGGAAATGAGTTATTCTAAATATTTATGATAAAGAAATAAAATTGCAACAAGATTCGGGTTCAGACCTTTCGATAGTAAATTGAAATACCCGAAAGAAGAACCCCACAATATTTAGAACACATGAAACAGAAAAGGCCGTTAACGGTACGCAAATTAACTTCCAATGTGATTTTTGTGAACGTCACGTTATTAGGAAAGACAAAAAATATTAAAAGAATACCACTAACCTACTTGTGTAGGACTGGACTTATGAATTTCAATTATGGAATCACCCAATCAATATTTTTTAAAACGACAATAAAAAGTACAACATACGCTAATGCCTTAAATAACTTAAGATATAATATTTTCTTGTTCTATGCCATGAAAAATCAAAGAGAAGCGCAAACAAACTGATACTGTTATAGATCGAACAAAAGTAGCTCTCCCCTAAAGAGAACAAAACCTGACCACAAACTAAGAAACAAAAATCAGGCAGAGTACTTTATCGCTAGTCTTGAATGGATGACACCCTGTCTACCGACTGAAATGTAAATCGGAAATGTCAATGGAACTGCAGATAATTTTTCAAAGGATACAAAAATTACACGTATGCTCAATAGGTAGAAACTCTATTTATCCGAGTATTGAACAAAATAGTTACCGATAATCAACGTCACTGAAAGATATAACGTCTAGCAAAATAGTAGCACAACATGAAAGAGCTGCCGAACCGTTTTACACAGCATCGTTTCTAAATAGACAGGCCATCATTTTAACCTCACTCGTGGAAATCCATGGGAAAATACCCCTCCTTGTCTGATGAATTATTTAAGCGAGGTCCTAGGTGAGGTTTATTGACCCTTCACACGCAGGTAATAAATTGTTGTTGATTTTTTTTTAATTCTCGCGATTTATACATCAGAAAATGGCAATAAAACAATTTTCTTTCAGGCCAAAGAAAGAGTTCGTGGTGAACAATGAGTTCCCCAAGAAGTAGAGGCTACTGAAAACGTCTATTAGATGTGATATTAGGTAAGCCTCCCCAATCACACGAGAACTACGATGTTCGGGCAGGAAAAAGACACTCATCAAATGGTTCATGGTTCACCCAAAAAGGAAAATAATACTGATGCTTAGGAGGTGGGGTGTTGTGGTGGAACTAACATGTTATATACTTATAGACTTTTCGAATCTCAATAAATACCGAGAGACAGACCCGTAACCTGTCGGTTGATATCCGGTGGACCAACCTAATTCGTTCTTCGGCTAGCAACAAAACCCACTTATTGTCTGCTTTGCAATACATATTGTTACTTTATTTTGGTGTTATAGTTTTGTTTGTAACGCTTAATCAGGAATATAACGTAGCTAAAAAAATAATTTTTACAGAAGAATATTTTGTTATACCGGCAAAGGGAGATAATTCATTCTGCATAAGCGCATTGTACGATCGGACAACGCTGGACTTTTGCTAGTTTAATATATTTTCAGATGTCAAGAAAAATATATATATATATATAATTTCATCATTGTTCTTAATTATTGCAAATATTTTTCACTTTATTCAATATATCCATAATAATCTCTTCATAAAATCGAATGTTGGATTTAATAGATGATAACAAAACTTTTAATATACATACATATATATTTAATTATTTATTTGAGAGTAAACAGTTACATATGGTCGCTACATTGACTGAAACAGATGGATGTTTGTAGCGACCATATGTAAGTGATTACCTTCGAATAGATAATTTAAATTATTTTTCTATTGTAATGGAGCAATATCTAACAACCACCCTGGGTCATTCATTAGTCCCGACTTTTGAACATCTCAAACGTATATATATATATATATATATATATATATATATATATATATATATATATATATATATACATATATGTATGTATATATATATATGAATATATATATATGTGTGTATGTGTGCGTGTGTATATATGTATATATATGGGAGAGTTCGAAGAATGAGAATGAAATCAATTCTTTAAGATGAGAAGTAGCGGGATAAAGCAAAGCGTAATATATTATTTTGGAGGCGTGTAACTTACGTATAACTTACACACACACACACTACCTCACACACACATATATAGGTGTGGGTATGTATTTATATATACATATATGTATATATTTATATGTATATATATATATATATGTGTGTATATATATAAGGAGACAGAGAGAAAGAGAGAAAGTATCAATAAATACAGAAAACGACAATATAAAATATACACTAATGTATATATATATATATTTATTCGTTTGTCTAATAAGGATGATACATCAATTAGGAGTGTAAGATAAGTATCAATATTACTTATGCTACATCCCTAATTGATGTACCTTCTTTACTGAATGAACGAATAAATCCATATCCATTAGACTATATTTTTATATTGCCGTTTTCTTACATTATTGATACTCTATAGAGAATACTCATATAAAAATTCAATAAATAGAGAGATACAAAAGGACCACTTTCATATCAAGAAAGACGAAACAATGCGTAGATAGGAGACTGAAGAAAGCTAAACACGGTTATGAACTAGAATATACTTAAAAAAACACATGGCAAAAAAAAAAACAGATGATAACGATTTGGAGGAAACAATTTTTCCACTTTTACTCAGGTAACAAGTACGTTCCGCCCACAAACATAACCTGTCAAAGGCACAGATGGTTTCAAGATTGTATGATGCTCAGATAAACTTAATGAAAACAGAAGTATCAGAACGCTCATGAACAGAAAAAATCCCTTAAAAATGCCCATAGCAGTTACAAAAATCCCTATTTTTGATCAGTGTCACATCACAAAAGCATAGTCAGAAACACATCAATGTTCATCTGTGGGTCCAGTCGTATTGTCTCACCCTGAATTGATTATACCATTGGTATTTCGTTTGTCGGATGACTCTCGTTCAGGATTTATACAACGAGCAGCTAACAATATTAGACCTCAAAACACTTGATTTTGGTTCCTGCTCGCCACTTCCGCGCCAATATTAGCGAGTAGATTGCTGCCAACACAAAGGCCACCACTGCTGACTCAAATATTGCAAAACTGGATGATGAACAGATTACCACTGATGAAAAACTTAGTAAGATTATTGAGGTCTAGAGGATGGACCGAAAGGAAAACATCCGCTACCAAAAGTCTAAACCAGAAAAATCACTATTGCAGCAAGAGAAAGAGTTAAGCATGCTCACCAGAGATTTGTATCACGCAACAGATCCCTCACAGAGCTTAACTTAATGTCTTATTTTATAGGAGTCTACATTGTTAAAAAAATGCCGCTCATCTACAAAAAAAATCAGTGAGTGTCCGAAGCACAATACACAACGTTGGAAACGGAAGCTCCAAAATCAACTAAACCTTTTAAAAAAAAGTTGCCCCAAAGAAAGGAATTCCTTGTCGCCCATGCAGTCAATGGACGATTGAAAATATAAGTTTTGGCTCAATGTAAAATATAGGATAAAAGCCGGGGAATGGAAAAACATATCGATCAAGTACGACGGTCAAAAAATCAAAAGGGAAAACAAAAATTAGGCGCAAACCCATCATAATATGTTAACAAAACGCATAACTGTGCTACTAAAATTTAAAATTAAATACACTACGGTAAAAACGCCACCGAAAAAGCAAGAACTAGATGGATTATTAAAAGCCTTTCTTAAAGAATGAGATTGCAGACAACCAAAGGGTTAAATGGATCTTAGATGTGACGAAAAATAAATAAATTCCAGTGCTTATCATAACAGCAATAAAACAAGTGCTGACTAAATTCGCGAATTACCAAAATCCTGCAAGAAACTATTAATTACTGGCTTAAGTAACTGATAATACTTACTAGTCATTGCTTTACTTATTTATTAATGGTTTAAGAAGCAACAAAAGCATACATTTTAAATAATGACACAACAGTTGTTCGCAAAACAGATGAAGCACAAAGCATAATTATATATAAACGCTGTAGCACTACTAAGTACACGCTCTTATATAACTTGGTCGCAAACAGAATCTATAAACACCGCCATGTTCAAACCGGAAACAGAACAAGCGGGAGGCAGAAGGAAGTGTTTAGGCACCAAGGATTAAGTGTTGAACAATAGAATCTTTTAAGAGAGATACTGGAACTTAAAATTATATATATATATATATATATATGTGTGTGTGTGTGTGTGTGTGTGTGTGTGTGTGTGTGTGTATGTATGTAAGCATATAAAGGGTATCTGGAAAATCAATGACATATGTTTTGACTATATTCTATATTTCGCTATCTATATCAGATTACCTAAGTTTTAAAATGATATGCCGCAAAACAACAGATTCACATATTAAATTTAACGTACTTCACATTAATGTCTGTGATATTGCTCTTTCTTTTTACATACACGAGGTTTTTGGCATGAGTATATATATATATATATATATATATATATATATATATATATATATATATATATATATATATATATATATAATTCGCTTAACGCATGGACACACAGTCTCCTGATTTGGATTGTTAAAGAACACCTCACGAGTTTTGCTTGTTTTTTTACTGACAACATACCACAACATAAGATAAATAATTTAAACACAACTCTTTCTATCCTGACAAAGGCGATATTTTACGCCGGAAAATTTCTTTCATAAATAACTAAATGTTCTGCGTTGTATTGGCCTCGTAAACCTTTTTCTTTATCTCTGTCTCTCTGTCTCTCTCTCTCTTTGTATATATATATATATATATATATATATGTATATATATGTGTGTATATATAAGTGTGTGTGTGTGTGTGGTCGTATAACCGGTGCAGACAATAACACAACTATAACAAAATGGCATTAAACTAACAGAAAAATTGTGGTTCTTAAAATTCAAACTAGATTTTACGTATAGGCAGAATTTTCTTTCTTGGTATTTTAGGCGAACCGTTCCGGATCCTGCGAATCATGCCTTCTTACACAAGATACTAAGACTTCATGTTAGGTGAGCAGCTCTGTGCAATTTGCATTACTTATAGATATGCTGCTGATGATCTTGCTCCTGTTAACGATGACGATGATGGTAATGATGTGATGATGATTGTAATCTTAACAAGACAAAGAACAATTCTGGCGTTTGTAATTACTTGTTCATTTCAGCTTGAAATAGAACTCGTCGAACTGATCGCCTTTGACTTTAACCGACGGTCTTCTGTGCCAAATTTGCCGCCATGAATTCATAAACTGTCTGTTTTTTTTTCGCGTTTATTGGTTTTATATTAATTTATTTTATTACTTCATTTTATTACGTTTCTTTTTCTTCTGATAATTATGTATTTTTTTCTTCTGAAAATTATGTTTTTTTTTTCTGAAAATTATGTTTTTTTTTCTTCTGAAAATTATGTTTTTTTTCTTCTGAAAATTATGTTTTTTTTCTTCTGAAAATTATGTTTTTTTCTTCTGAAAATTATGTTTTTTTCTTCTGAAAATTATGTTTTTTTCTTCTGAAAATTATGTTTTTTTCTTCTGAAAATTATGTTTTTTTCTTCTGAAAATTATGTTTTTTTCTTCTGAAAATTATGTTTTTTATGAGTTTTGTTTCACATCACTACATCTATTTTTCGCAACAAAGTTGTGTCTATATTGAAACACTTATGGGCGTTGTTTCGAACCGGTTTTATTTATCTTACATAGCATGCCAATAGTTGTATAATAATTGAACATTAAATGAAAAAAAATCGTTTTAAAAGTCTGAGTATTTGTTCAAACCACATAATAATCTAAACCGATAGTTCACGGAAATTATACGAAAATGTTAGTTTCGAGTTTTCCATATCAGTATCAAAAGCATTAAAATGAAACTGCTTTAATATAATTAAATTAATATAATATTAAATATTTAATATTTATTCTGTAATATTTTAGCGAAGATCAAATAGAAAACTTTATTTGACGAGTTGCCCGATGAACTCTATTACAAATGTTGCAACACAGAATAAAAGTATAATTACAAATATTAAAGTGTATAAATTAGTATATTATTTAAATAATGCGAATTGCTGTTCTCATCTTCAGATTTATATTTTCATAGTGTTTCGACGATGTAATGTTTAAGATGCCTCACGGGTATATAACTGAACTCGGGAACCTCTCCTTCGAACTCGAGAATCTGCAGTAGAATTTTGAGTAGAACGCGAGTGAGTTACTCATTTTCTGTCGGCCATGGCCGGGTAGAAATCGTAATAAACATAAACAAATGTGGTTTTCTCAGTGTCATTCGGGCGGAGGATTTTCAAAAGAATGTCATTTGCTAGTAAATTTCGCTTTATACTGTATCTGTTACGACACAGATCATTGCTTGAAATTCTAGTATAACTTTTGGGCGCCGTACACACACACACGCACACGCACATATATATATATATATATATATATATATATATATATATATACATATATATGCTGGGGGTATATACATGTATCAAAAAGTTTCTCTGTATGTTGATATGCGAATATATAGTTACATGTGCTCATATATCGCCAAAATGTGTCCTCGTTGCCAGACTCTAAATTTGGAGGTAAGTTATATGTGATTCGCCACAAGCTTTCAACACTAAAATTTATTTTGTTTAAAACCGTTATTCTTTAACCAACTTGTAGCGAGAGTTGTAAAAAAACAAGCGGAATGAATACTTGTATCGACAGGCCTTCTACAGAAAATAGGCTATCAGAAGTATGTAACGATGTTAACGACTAGATTTTATGTTTGTGGAAGGATAAGTAAAAAACATATATAAGATGTAATTATATATATATATATATATATATATTAGTGATGGGACGATTCTAAAATTTTTCCCCGATTCCGAACCAATTACTTATTCTGTTCTTAATTCCCGATTGCGATTCCGATTCCGATTCTTTCATATATTATAAATATGTAATTAGAGGTGTCTTTTCATTATTTTTATACATTTTCAAATTATTACGTAGATCCCCGAGAAATGTCCGTGTATATATTTTCTCAAATATTTTTCTTGTAATTGATTAAAACTTGTAAGGCAAGAAAAGGTTTATTTTGAATTAAACCAAAGTCAGATTCTGTCAGTTCGTTGTTTGAGTACAACATGCTACTTGAAAGTTTTCATAAACAGTTGAAAATATTCAAAATTGGAAAAAATGAGAAAACGATGTAAGAACAAAATATTAACACCCCCTCCCATTGTTACGAACGAATGTGTAAATAATAATGATACTATTTAGAATACCATTTTTAACATAGTAGGGCGTGTGCATTGTTAACTATTATGTGTCGTTCTTCTATGAACGAAGTTTTAATTTTATTTTAATTATAACAAAAATTGGTTAGTTATTAAATTCATTGCCTTGCCGTAAAAATACAAAACAAAAACAAGAGGCAAATAATAATAATAATAATAATAATAATAATAATAATAATAATAATAATAATAATGATAATAATAATACTAATAATAATAATAATAATAATACACTTATTTGTACATTTTTATCTAGCGAATACACATAAAATATTAGAGAAATATAAAGTGTTTATTGTTTTTTATATCCAACAATGGAGTTGAAGTCGATGTTTTGATTTTAAAACAAAACTAATTTTTTAATAAACCTCTCCATGACGTTCCGGGAAAATATTTTTGCAATGAAATAAAAATTAATATTTATACATTTATCTAGTCAATAGGCATAAAATTGCGTAAGAAAAGCTACATTTATAATGTTTTTAAAATCCACTGATATTCTAATACGAATTTAGATAAAAATGGCACCAGTAAAAATGGCAAGAGTGAAGAAATATGTAAAAATGGCACGTTAGCAACGGAACCGTAGAAGCGTTCGAATGGTGCGGGCTAAGCACTTATTCCCCGAGTTCAAAATCCTCCTCCAAAATAAGATTAAATTAATATTTTTAGTAGACGATTACACAGGTAGGGGTGGGGTTAGGCTTTTTAAATAGGGGCTAATTCAGGTTGACGTAAAACTGAAAATGCTTTTTTGTGTGTTTGACCGAGCAAACCAGTGTGAAATGTCTTTAGAGAAGTAGAGAAAAGGACTATACAATTTCTATTTCTTTCCCTATTAGTTTGACTGTTTATCACAATTTATAACCCCAGCAAAGCCGTTATCAAAGCATCAAGGAAAGCCAGGCATATAAAATCCACAGCGGGTTATTTAATATAATAGGTGCGCGTCTGAAATATATATATATTCTCTTTAGAGCATAATTGAACCATGATACTTGATTTTATGGTTTAAACCTTAAATCAAGCCATTATATAAAAAAATATTTTATAAAATCAACATTAGGTTCACTACTTTGCAATTTAGACTACAATATATTGTGGACTAATTAACTGCGAAGAGGCATATGAAGCTTTCTCCCGGTGCATCGTCAAGGCTATTCAACTAGATAAGGCATTCAATCCATTTTATTGAAAAATCGACAGTTTCGCCGATTTCAATGACAATAAAAGAATGGGTGTGTAAAACATTCGTTTATCATCATTTAATCCCGGGCAACGTTTGGTCTCTCTGCTAGTAATAGCTAGTTTTCTTTCACCAAAAAAGTTATAATTGCGAATTGTGGAAAAACATAAACAAACAGAAACAAAACAAAAGCACCGATAATTTCATAAATATTGGCAAACCAGAAAATCCTCTATACATAGTTAGCAGCAGACGACCTCTGGTCAGATTCTTTTCCTGGTATTAATCTTCATCAGCAATATAACTTCTTGAAAGAGTTTCAATTTGTCAAGTTTATTTATTTATTTATTAAATTGTTAGAGGAAAGTACAGAATAGTTAACGAAGAACTTTCCACTTTATGTTTAGGGTTGCTTTCTAAATAATGTTATTATTTCAGCACGGTCAGTATCTTTTATTTGGTGAATTTCTACCTGCATTTTTTATTATTTATTTTTAAGTCATTATCGAGACTCGAAAATGTGACCCTTTCGTGGCGTTTATTTTTATTATTATCAGGTAACGCTCGACACCACTTGTATTTCGAACCGAGTAAACGTTAACGTATATTGCAAAACAAACTCAACATTCCTATTATATAAAAAAAAGTGTGATTTTATTATTTGTAAATGTAAATTTGTTATTCAAGTTTTCTAATTTCCTGCAGAATAGCATGTTTTTAACAATTAAAATCGTTTTGGTAAAAAAAAGTAAAAGCAGTGGCCACAAGAGTTTAAATCTTTGAATTAAATTTCTATTTTCAAGGCTTAAAAATTAAATTGAATTTAGATAAAAATGGCAGCAGTAAAATTTTATTTAGACTTTTTTCAAATTATTATTAATAGTTATGATAAAATAGTTATTAAATAAAATGTTATAATTATTTTTATTTAATATTAAATTTTATTTTCATTTGGAGGGTGAGGGCTCTTTTAAAACTAAATCCTCCTCAGCATTTTCTCTAATTTTCTATTTTAAAGCGATCATTACCAAGACCCCTAAAATGTAATCCCATCTTATCAAACATTATTTCTCGTTCTAATGTAACACTGGACGCTACTTTTTTACTGAATAAACGCTTTAAAATAAATTCTCACTAACAACATAGCCAGCTTGGTAGGAAAATCGATTTTGCCCTTTTAAAAACAACAGTAAATATGTATAAATATTTTTAAATATAATATGCGGTATTTGGTCTCGTTTTTGAACTTAATAAGCACTTTAAAATAAGTGAAACAACTTAGCCAGTTAGGTTGAAAACGAGCAATTAAAAATCGATTTTATGTTTTTTTAAAACAACAGTAAAAAGGAAAAATATTTTAAAAATTTATTATAGGGAGTATAGTATCTTTAAAAAACAATATCTCCTTCAAGAACTGTCAAAAAGTTTTCGTACCTAGCAAAAATAGACGAGTTTTCCAGGGACAGCACCAAAAAACACTTTAAAAGAAGTTTTAACACAAATCAATTTATTCAGGTATGCAGAAGAGGCTTGCATTTAGTAGCATTTATTTTTTGAATATTTGTTTATTTTTTCTTTTCTTTTTCTGTTAATTACAGTAATAAATGTCCTAATCCAATTCTTCTGTTTGGGGGACGTGTATAATTTGCAATGTAGATATAATTTCCTTTATAATTAAGAAAATCTTCAGAAGGTTTTTTGTGTATCTTATCCAATATTTTGATGAACCCAACGGAGATTTTGGTTTATATTTTCACTTGCGTCTAAAGATATGTCCCATACACTTTAATGTTTTCAGAAGATGCCGATGGAAGCCCCCGCCAATGTACAGCTGACGCCAACGAAAATTTAAAAAAGACTTCCAGAGGATTTAAAACCTTCTAATAGTCAAGTGAACACCCTGTGGTGGAGGCATATAGTCATTTGGCTAATAGATGCTAGATGTTTGCAAAAGGATTATGTAAGTTATCTCTTAGTAAATGACCAATAAATAAGATAAATTAAACTGTACGAATCGATGTCAAATCTATAAATGGGATATAACCCATTCTGTGGCCCCTATCAGTTTTATGTTGTGAATGAAACATTCTAATAAACTACAATTTGTGCTTGTTTAATTTTTTTATTGTAAAATAAAATAAAATAAAACGAGAAGAATAGGTTTGGAATCGAAAATTAGGTTATAATTTATCCCATTCGTATACAGATTCCGATACCCCCCCCCGCCCAAAAAATCCGATTTTTCCGATTCCCGATTTCGATTATTCGTCCCAACCCTAATATATACAAGAATAAAAATCATTGGAAATGCAAAAGGATATAGAGATGGTATGCCAAAAAGTATACAAACAAGATAGCTATGAATGGCTAGGCACATGGAAATAGAATTGCATCCAAAGTATAGCCCTATAGCTTTTCTCCAATCTTCATTCCGTGCCATCATTACGGTTGTAAAAAGCTATAGGGCTATACTTTGGATGCAATTCTATTTCCATGTGCCTAGCCATTCATAGCTATCTTGTTTGTACACTTTTTGGCATGCCATCCCTATATCCTTTTGCATTTCCAATGCTTTTTTATTCTTGTTAATTAGTATTTTTACTTACAGTCTTATTTTTAAACTTACATTCATGATAGTATTGTCTTTTTTAGGAGGCGGCTCATTGCCGCCTCCATTAGTAGCAGGTCGCTTCCTGCTGGGTTTTAGGTCTTTGGGTTTTGGGCCTTAGGAGTTGCCTCTTGGTCCTCCATCGGTTCTATATTACATAGAGAGTGCTACCGCCTCTCTGATAAAACAGTTAGAGTATTATAAACTCCTAAAATGTTCATACCTTCACTATTAATTTTTTCTTGGTTCATTATTTGGCGTTTTGGCAAAGATTTGGCAGTTTTTTATATTTATATTTATAATAGTTTGTGCATGAGGCAGCTTTTTCCCCTTGGGATCCCTGTTATACCGTGATTTTGAGTCAGCACGTGAGGCAGCTTTCTTTTTTTTCTGGTTCTTTGTTATAAAGAGCACGTGAGACAGCCTTCTTTTTTCTCCTCAGAATCCCTGTTATACCGTGCTTTTGAGTCAGCACGTGAGGCAGCCTTCTTTTTTCCTGGTTATTTGTTATAAAGAGAACGTGAGGCAGTTTTTTTCCCCTCTGGATCCCTGTTATACCGTGCTTTTGAGTCAGCACGTGAGGCAGCCTTCTTTGCCTCAGGATTTGCATGATACTTAATTTTTATTATTTCAGCATTTTTCTGATAGTATTCTTTTTGATCAGATAATACATTGATATATATATATATATATATATATATATATATATATATATATATATATATATATATATATATATATATATATAAAGCATTGGCGTAAATCTCTTCAAAAAGGACGATTAAATTAAACAATTTAATCTAAAATCGTAATAGAATTTATCAATCTGTCACTCTCCATTCTACTGAAAGTTGAACTCTACTATTGGCTAGCATTAGGTTGAGAATCATTGTGATGCAAATTAGTATAGTTAGTTGAGGTTCTTCATTGATCGGATTCTGAAAATTATCTTAATATTTTGGAATAATCTCTCTATCGCTCGTCGTAAACTTTCCACTTTGACCACCTCCCTTCAGTTATTTTCTTCCCTCGCGGTGCCATTTTAATCGCTTAATACACGTTTTATTGAATTGGATTGTTTATTTTAATCGTCATTTTGTCACCTTAATTAACATTTAAATGGGCTTTTCTGTAACCACAACCAAGGTAAATGTTTCCCGCATGCCTTTTCCGTAAGGGACCCCCCCGCCTTTTTTCCTTTCTATTCAAAAAATGCTACATTGCCTAAAGTGTGTTTATTCATAAAGTCTGAAGAAATGCTGTTTTTTTTTAAATTTTCAAACGATATAATGCTTGAAATTGTCTAACTAGACATTGAAACAATTGTAATGTAAAATGAAATACACTTTTCGTTGCTATAAACACCTTGTCTTGAGGTCTTGATTTTGCACACACAGTATATATATATATATATATATATATATATATATATATATATATATATATATATATATATATATCACTCATGGTTCTTTATTTTCGCTATTAATATTCTTTCTATTGCTATCGATTTCCTCCTGATAATATAAGAGTCAAAAGATACCTAGAAAGATTTCCGTCAATGTTTAAATGTGTTTATAAATTTTGTAACGCCATATATATATATATATATATATATATATATATATATATATATATATATATATATATATATATATATACTAGAATACCGGTCGGCCCATCCATCCATTAAGTGTGAGAGAAAAAAAGAGGAAAAATGTCCAAAATAAAAGTAATTCTTACACGCTATTGTATTTTATTCTGTTAATATGAAAAGTTGAAATATTTAGTTGGAGCTTATTTCTTTTGCAGTGTAAATTATTGATTCGATACACTAATTTTTGTAAATCTATTTCGGTTTACACAAACTTTGATATTTTATTTCTGACTCTCCTTAAAACAATAGATAACTGGACTTATTAAAAACAAGTGACTTTTGGTAAAACAATACCTTATCTAAGGTTTGTCCCATTGATGTTGTAATTGCGACTACAAAACGTTAATTTTTATTATTGTATTAATAGTGATATTTTAGAAAAAGCTTACTATTAAACATATTGTGCAGTTTTCAATTCAGTATGTCTCCATTACTAATAAGATATATATTCTATCAAAGGTATTAGCACTGTTTGATCTGACATAAAACTTAATACGAGTAAAAATATATTTTAGCACATATTAGCTGCGTTTAGAGTATTGCGTACAATTCAGCAATTAGCATAATCAAGTAGCGTGGTACGCTATTGCACTTATCTGTTACATGTAGAGTATTAAGCATTCTTTTGTGTAATGTATACATTTATGAAGTGTTCTTTTTTATTAATAATGCATTGCTTCAGGTTTAATTTCAGATTATAAACCTGCTCCTGTAATAATAAAGCAATATTAAAAAAATATGCTCAATATATTTCTTTTAAAAACACATGTCTTAGTCTCTCATTATCCTTGAACTTATTTGTTTTAAAGCAAAAATAATGAATAAAACTAAAACAATTTCGGAAATAAGCAGCGTAGAAAACTCAGATTAACATCGAAGCGATACAGAAAGAACAAAACTAAATAAAATTAAAGGGAGCACAACTAGAACCAAGTTTCTAATCGTTTACTGCTAGAAAAACAGTTATTTTTCTAAGTGAGCATTGACGTCTAAAATTTTGAAGTGCGGATAGTGATTAAGCAAATCTTGCTTAAATAAACATGTCTTACGTAGTAGAGTCCAAAAATAAAGGGGCAATTATGAATCAGGCAATATTTGCTTCACTATTTATTATCAAGCAGTGAGTTTTAGAGAACGAGGTGCAGTTATGCATAAGACAACACTTGCTTCAATATTAATTCATTAAGCAATGAGGTCCAGAAATGGAAAGTGGGGTAAGGTATTAAATAAAATACTTGACACTGGACTCATCAAGTTGTGAGGGTCAGAAGAAGAACGCTCGGTTAGGAATTTAGCTATACTTGATTCGCTATTAACTCAACAAGCACTGCCAGTTATGAATAAGAGGTGCGGTTTAGAATTGCTCCACTACGGATTCATTAAATAGTAAAGTGTAGATGAGGAGATACCGGTAAATATTAAGCTACATTAGCTTTACTATTAACTCATCAATATGTGAGTTTCAAAAGGGAGAGGTGCGATTAGGTATAAAGCAACACCAGCATCATTATTTATATCACGTATTGACGTTCAGACGGGTAAAGTTCGATTAATGATTAAGCAACATTTGCTTCTCTATTTACTCATCAAGCAGTGAGGTCGTCAAAGATTAAGTGCAGTTATAGTTAAGCATCACTTGCTTCACTATTGACTTCTAAAACAGTGCCAGTTATGGAGAAGAATTGCGGTTAAAAATAATGAAACAGGTACCAACCTTCTAACTTCCACCTCCATTTGTTTTAGTAATGTTTAAATGTGCCCTAACATTAGGTACGCACCTCGCTTTTATCGGCTTTGGTCAGATATTTTTAGGCGCATTTAAATATGATGTCATGACATGAAAATTAGAAACGGTGACATCGTGATCAGCAATTTCACAGTTTTAGCATAACACCCCCCCACACACACATATATATGTGTGTGTAAATACAGTCATATCTTGCTACGATGTGCAGACCGATTCAATCAATAATATATATATATGTGTGTGTGTGTGTGTGTGTGTGTGTGTGTGTGTGTGTGTGTGCGGTTGTGTGTTTACCTATATGCTTGTGTGTGCATCAAATGCAGGGGAAAACAATTGCCTTTCGAACACACTTTCCGCCCAATGTTTAAATGCTTTACACTTTAAGCAGGCGTCAGGTTTTAAGAAAAAAAAAACTTCCTCTAATACATTTAGACATGAGAAATTTCTAATGATTAATCTTTTCTTTTAATTCTATTGGCAGCCACGCCGTCAAAGACGGCTGTTATTGAATGGAAAGAGACGAAAACATGTCTTGTTCTTTCGCTACGCGTTTGCTGATGTTTGTGTAAATGAGAGCTGCCATTATTCTTAAGCATAAGTGATTGATGAATTCAGACTCTTCACTTAAAATTTTATTTTCAACACTATATACGTGTGTATATATATATATATATATATATATATATATATATATATATATGTATATATATGTGTGTGGGTGTGTTATATATGTGTTATATATATATATATATTTATATATATGTGTGTGTGTGTGTTATATATGTGTTATATATATATATATATATATATATATATATATATATATATATATATATATATGTTTCATTCACAGAAACACTGAAATCTCTGAAAGTGACACCTATCTAAAATATTCTCACATTTTTTCTATACGCTCCTCAAGACGAAGTGGAAAACAGAATTCATAAACCTACATTCAAGACAAAATTTTCAAATGATAATAAAAAGATTGTCGATTTTATTTAAATTTACGCTGTATTTGTTGGCTATTTGTTTTATATTTTTATCACAAAATCACAAGGAGTCTCTCCTTGCTGATCCGAAGTAGTGGTTGTTTCTATAAAGAAAATATCTCGTTCTGCAACTGCTTTTTGTTGGATAGAGATGATCAAACCGTTTTGAGGGTGACTAACAAAGCGTTGATAAAATTCAAAGGCGTCAAGCGTTAACATGCCTTCGCTAGCAGGACCGTAGCAAAATAGAGGAAACAGCATAATCATGGTAGCAAACTTAAACCATTGAAGTCAGCCATGATTCTTCCTTTGTCAGAGAGGAATTTAATCAGAGAGTGTAAATAATCAAGCGTGGATCACAGTATGTATGGGAAATAACGGAGTTCACTTAAATATGTATCAGACAATATGACATATGTTAAAGGAAACTTTTTTTGGAGAAGATGCGTCTTATGTATATATCCAATAACTTATATATTTTCACTGTTTGAAAGAAAATTCACAAATTGTGGATGTATGATTGCCGACAAATACATGAGTAAATTGACAGTAATACGAACGTATATATGTAACCACATACACACACACGCGCACACAGATACATATATATGCTTATATATTCATTTACAAGTATATATATGCATTCATTTATATATGATGGCTCTTATTTTACTCAAGTCGAAGTTCTGATGAATCAAGAAACCCCTTCCTAGGGGCTAACACTGGATTTTTATATCAGAGAAGTATATACAGGGTGGGCCAAAATAAGGGTCCTATTTTTAAAGTTATTCAAATTTAAAGATATGACCCTTATTTTGGCCCACCCTGTATTTGTATATATTTGGATATTTTATTAAAGGTGTTCCTTATTTCTCAAACACTGAGTACAAAAGTTGAAAACAATTTTCCTTTCACTAATTGATAATTTTAGTATGTTATAGAACATCTGTCTTGTGGTCTCCTGGTCTTACTTGATTTAAGGATAAGAATTCACTTAGTCTGGTGGACTATTCAGCTTCATGCTATTACTTAAGCAAAATCAATTGGAGAATGTGTACCATAATGTAAAAATCAGTATTGGTTATCCATACCAATGAGATCTTACTTGGGTTGTGCATTCTATGCGTATTTGAATATTTACTCAGTGTTTACTTGTAACACAAATATCATCATGCCAGGTTAATCTGGTTAACCCCAGTACGAAGAGACTTTAGAAACTCGAGGACAGTTACGAGCCGGCCTACATGTTCTCTCCATATGCATTCAACATTTTACCATTGGAATCCATGTTTACTCCGTAGGTATTCAAGTTCTTGTATGTGTGCATGTGTGTGTACCCGACACCTAATATATATTTTAAGCGCCATAATTACATAATTATATATCTGCATATGCACAGTCATGGTGTGTATATAGGAAATAGGATACATTCGTCACACACACACGTGTGTGTGGGGGGACATAATAAGAGTTTAAACGAGAAAGAAAATTTAAATGCATACGAGGGAGAACCTATGCGCCAAATAGTTACCATCCTGGAGTGTCTCAGGTATCTCTTTGCAGCGGTGTGTAATAACAATCTAGCACTGTGACCCTTTCCCCTACAAGTAAGACATGAACAAATATACAAAATAGCATGATACTCGCAGCTCAAATAAGATCTCTCTGTAAAACTACTCCATACTGGCTTATACGAAATGCGATGTTACCTACATTTACAGCTATAAGCTGAAACTCCCCCAGTATATATATATATATGTGGTTGGTGCAAAAATAATGTCGTCTTTTGACGCTTAACTTCAAAAGATCGTAACTCCTTTCATGTTAAATTTTATTAATCGAAGTAAGTACCAACAAGAATTAAGTTTATTCATCCCATTAGCATAGAAACCTGGAATTCTGGAAGCGATTACGTCATTAAAGGCCGATTCGGAATTATCTCGGTTCTTGAAGTATTTTTCGCACGCAGTTGTCGAGATGCTTGAAAAAGTGATAATCGGTGGGCGAGAGATACAGTGAATATGGCGAATGAGGCAGAATCTCATAGCCCAATTCTTTCAGCTTCTGCAGGGTCAGTTGAGCAACATGCGGCCGGGAAGCTTGTTATGAAGGTAAATTGGTCCTTTCCTATTGACTAATTTCGGGCATATACGTTAGAGCTTCTATGCATTTCGTCAATTTGTCGGCAGTACTTCTCCGCCGTAATCGTTTCGCCCGGATTCCAGAAGATGTCATAGATGAGACCGGTCGCAGAATACCAAACAGTCACCATAACCTTCTTTTGGTGCAATGTCGGCTTCGGGAAGTGTTGCGGAGCTTCTCTGGTATTCGACCACCTTTGTACCACACGTTCGTAAGTTGTTCCTCGCCCAAACGCATCATTGATATCACGAGCTGTCTCGGCAACTTTTCGGCCTATTTTGAACTGGAACAAGAAAAGCCTGCAACAAAAACGAAGAAAGACATTGAGAACAGTAATGAATAATACAATTCGATAGAGTGAAAAACGCACTTCAAAATGATATTAAACATTACTATATATATGTTATGGAATTAATTAAGAAATCTATATACATAAAAGTGAAAATGTGTGTGTGTGTGTGGGTGTGTGTGTGGGTGCGTATGTGTGTGTGTATATGTCTCGCAAAAACTTTCGGCACGGATTTTCACCACATAGGTATCATTTTAAAGCTCCAACCTTCGCCCGACAAATATCAAAAAATTGCCCCAAAACATTAATTCCTTCATCCTAAAATTATCAGTTTTGTACAGGGAGGGTGTAGCAAAAACCGTCCTCTCATGACAAGTTAGTTTCTACGCATGAGCAAATGATGTCAGAACATAATTTAGTTTAAATATTTAAAATTTCGGCAACGTCGTCTTAGCTCACTTGATTAGACGTCGGCGTCATGATCTAAAGGTTGTAAGTTCGAATCGTGGTATTTTAATATTGAAAAAGGGTTATTGAAGCCTTTTTTCACGTTCTATGCTTTTTTTGTTTTTATTTTTCAGATTTTTAAAAAAAGTTTTAACGTTCGTTTTTCTGTTTTTTTCCCATGACATTCGCATTTTCTTTCTTTGTTTTTGTTTTTCCGATTTTAAGAAATTTTAACATTGTTCGTTGGCATTACGTTGGTTTTTTTTGTTTTGTTTTTCGATTTTTTTAAGTCTTAACATTTTTTATATAATATTTAAGCAAATAAAAAAATTAATAATTTAATATTTAAAAATATTTACTTCCCTTATCTTTTGTTTTGATTACACCCCCCGCCCGAGCACACACACCTCTAAACGCTCGGGTAACGCCGGGTACACCCCGCTAGTCATTTATAAATCAACATATGTGAAATAACGATATTGTTTTTGCAATAGCATAATATTATCTTACACAGGAAACTAGTCTTACATAAAGAAGGGGGCTCTTAATTCTTTAGAGATTTTCTAAAATAAATTAAGACAACAAAAATATATACACACATATATAGACACAAACGTGGACATCACACACACACACACACACGGACATACATACATACATATATATGTATATGGATTACAGATCACTAATATATATTGTGTCTGTGTGCGAGTTAGTGTTTGTGTGTGCAGAAAAACGTATTGTAGGATATGAGAGCAAGTCTGATCCATTGTGACCATGTCATCAAAAAACAAATCTGCGAAGCCACAAAGTAAATTTACTCGTATAATATTGATATTTTACATCGGTTATTGCTTGTTGATATCTAGTTTCTTAAACGTTACTTATTTATAAGGCTTACTTTTTACACTTGTCGAAACACTTACGGGAAAAAACAAAATCTATATACATAAAAGCGAAAATGTATGTGTGTATGTGTGTTCGTTTTTTGTGTATGTCTTCAAAAAGCTATTTTCCGGCGAATTCTCGAGGCCATCGCTCATTTTAAAAACTTTTTATATCACGTCTAAATGATAATATCTATGACTTAACAACGGTGGTCGCCTCTCTCTTTAATTTGCCCGATTTTGAAACGTTAATTATTCGACATTTTCGGATCTGCACGTGTTGCATTCGTTTTTCGGTTAAAAAAAAAGCGAAACTCGATTCGAAATACTGGTCCACAGCCAGTGGTCTCTAGAAAGCTATGTAACTTTTGGCCAATATCGGCTTCGTCATATCAGACGGTTGCTTTCATTTCGAGACAAGATATTCCCCCCTAATAAATAGGGAGCTGTTTGTTTCCAAAGTTAGTTAAAAACAAACAAACCGGTTTATTGACCTCATTAAAAACTGTCCCGCAGAAAATGTTAACTGCTGAATAGCTATCGCGTACCATCGCGGCATGTGCATTAAGCTTTTTCAAAAAACAAACTCGCGTTAAATAAAACACTGTCCCGCACTCAAAGTTCACGACAATAACTTGTCAAAAACGGGCACCTGTTTTTTTTTCACATTTTACTATTTTTCAACTGCGCGTCAAGGCTTCGTTTTTTTTTTTAAAACAACCAACGACTTTTCTTCTTATTTACCCAAAACCACACACACCTCCAAACACCCGGGCAATGTCGGGTACCCCCGCTAGTATAATATAAAAGGTAAATGTTGATATTTCCTTTAAATCAATGTTTAAAACTAGATTAAAAATTAATCAATAAATGTATGTAAACACGATAATACCTTTTTACAGCATGTTTTATAGAATTCAATTGAAGCCAATTCAATTTACTAGAAACTATTTTATTCCTAAGATTTACAGAAGAAACTAAATATAATAACCGGTCATTAATTTTATTTTTATTGTAATGCTAAGTTACTCTCAATTAAGTACGTTGTTCTATGATGCGTTTATGCGTGTTGTGCATATGAATTATATAGATCCCAAACAAAAGAATACAATAGAATTGAAATCTGCAGATTTCATTCAGTTTGCTATGAGCAGAAATAGACAGCTTCTTTTTCTATAAATATTTCATGATGTTTAACACATCAACACAATGCAGTTATGAATGGCACTATCATCATGAGTTGTGTATCTTCAGATAGTTGTATGAATAAGTATTTTCTTAAAATAATACTGACATTAATGTTAGCAACAAGCTACATTAGAAAATCACATCTATAACATTGTCAAGAAAAATAAATATGTACTAACCGCTTTACATCAACGTTCAAAGAATATATTCATCTATGGTGCGACTACGCGTAAAATTCATATTATTTTCTTAAGTCTTTATCTTGCCTCGAGGATTTCTTATCTTGAAGGTGTTAATACAGGTGCTCTGCTCATTAGTCAACATTTCATTACCTGAGTTTCGATCAATTAAATCCCGACTTGTTAAACACGCGAACAATTTTAACTCAGCTCGACACCAGCAAGACAGAATTTTTAATGCCGATATGTTTGATAGACGTTGGGTTTCTTTATGGAATCTGACAGCAGAACAACAATCATGACTTTAAAAAAATACTGATATTGATAGATATCAATATGTAATTTGGTTATCTAATTCAGGAAATATATTTAGAATCATAATTCTAATAAATAATTGCCTACGATTCCAGACGGTTTTTGTTCTATTTTGTGTACGAAGATTATACACATAATTGTAGATAGATCTTTATACATAAAGCAATTGTAATGGTGAGTTATATGCATATATCATATAGATTTATAGGTATTTGTAAAATGATTTAATATGTGTGTTAAAAACACATTCATTTTCACATCATAAGTCTATATGTAAAAAGCATCTACGCATTCTTAACAATTCTAAACTATTGCTACAAAAATCTGGACAGTTGATGTTTTATTTTAGTTTGAATGTGCGAGCCAATTCATTACATTATAAATATAGTGAGTAAAATAGACAGAGGTTTCTTATTGATAATTCACCTGTCTACCATTTGTCGAGACAATAAGGCGGGTGTGTCGCCAATTTTCAGGGATGAAACAAATACAGGTTAGTTCTGTCTGGTTTCATGCCTCGCCAGAATGTTTCGACAATCATTATGCGTGACTGAAAACTTACTTTTTCTGTTTTCCTTAAGCTTGTTTACACAGGCAAATTTTGTATGTGTAATTGTTCGTCTATGCATACAAGTAGTTACTGTTGCGTTGCCCAATAGTAAAGATTAGAATATCGGTTGATCTTTCACACAAACGTCAACAAATAATCCATTATTGATTTATTTTCAACACCAACTGGTTTGCAAAGAAAAAGTACTCTTGCCTGCATGTTTGATTTTCAAACAGAATTGTTGTAAACAACATTACTTAGATAGTAACAAAATATAAGAGGTGAGCAATAACATAAGAAAAACAGATATTTAGACACACACACACACATATATATATATGTGTGTGTGTGTGTGGGTGTGTGTATGTAGGATTGTGTGCGCGTGAATGTGTGTGTGTATGTAGATGTGTATGTGTGAAAAGGGACACAATTCTGAAAAGAAATCCCGTTGAATTTATATATATTATTAATAAGGAAATCATGTTATGGGCATGCGTCAAGAACAGATATATATATATATATATATATATATATATATATATATATATATATATATATATAAATATATATATATATATAATTGAATTTCTATCAAATTCGCATTGAGAATATCTTTTTTACATAGACATCACCACTTATCAAGGCCCAGAGCCCACTCGAGGGTTAAAGAGTGTACAGTAGTCAATTGAACAATATCGTAATCGTTAGTCATGGAAATTCGGGACATTTGTTAACTTAAGTGGAACGGCTGATCAATAATTTATTTACGTTGGACTTGAAGATAACGATATTGTAGTCAGTTGGAAAGCAGGAAAACGGAAGACAATTGCACAGGCGTGCAATTCTAAGGAAGAAGCCTTGTTCATGGAATCTCTGTTTAGGTTTAGGCACAGATAAAGAGTGGGGAAAATTATTGATAGTGTTTTCAGCTAGACGAGTGTTTTTTGTGCAAGTTTGGCGAGGGGGGACCATAAAGTGGAGCTCAGACGAGTACTTGCCATAAATATAATAATAAAGCAGAGACAGACTCGCAACATTTTTACTGCGAGAAAGATGTTGCAGGGAAGAGAAAATGGCATCCCCTACGAGACTACGAAGTCTTTTTTTAACCGTATCAAGGAAGGATAAGTTCTTTCTAGCAGCTCCTGTCCAGATGTGACAACAGTACACTATCTTTGGACATACCTAACTCTTATATAGATAGAGAATTGCATCAGCAATGAGATATCTACTGGATCGATAAAAGGATTCGATCATTTTACCAGCAGCCTTGGCAACATATTTGATGTATGTGTTCCATTTCAGATCAGGAGTAAAGTTCAAACCCAGAAGCTTGTCAAAACATGAGGCCTCCCCAAGATGAGAGACATTCATTTCAATCGATGCCAGATTGGAATCAGAGCGATTATGATGTAAAGATAGACGCTTGGTTTTAGATACATTAAAAGTAACCAGCCACCTCTTTCGTCATTGTACTACCTGCTCAAGATCAGAGAAAAGGGAATCAGAGAGAACGTGGTCGTTTACTACCTTAGATGTGCTACCATAGATGATAGTGTCATGAGCATAAATGCCTACGAATGATGTATGTGGTTTGGAAGATCATTTATGTAGATCAGGAAGAGGGTGAGGCAAGATGGACCACTGAGAGATTCCAACATTTATACTGTGAGCTTCTGATTTCTGCCCATCAACCACTACTCTTATGAACCTATCCGAGAGAAATGATTTAATAATTGAGAAGACATTTCCAGATACTGGGGATTATATATATATATGAAAAAATCTGGAGTACAAAAGATCACACGTTTTATGGTACCACTCCCGTCTCCGTGGCTCTTTTACCTTTGGAGTTAAAAAAAAAAGAGGTGATACCTTTCAAACGGCACCCTCTCTTTCTGTCTGTCTGCCTGCCTCTCTCGCTCTCTCTCTCTCTCTCTCTATATATATATATATATATATATATCTCCATATATATATATATATATATACATGTAATGTATATGTAGTAAATGTATATATATAAATATAAATATACTGTAATAATTATTAAATACCTACAGTCACTAGTGTTACATCCTTTCAGGAATCATCACTGCAGGGTGTTACGGTTAACACCAGTCGATAGATTCGAACCCGGCGACAGAAGCCATCCTGGCTTCATTAGTAAGGACCATATCTATTCGACTACCGTTAACCGTGAGAAATGCTGCTGAATTTTAAACATTTCTTTGTTAAATGCTTTTTAATGTCTTTCAGAGTGATCTAATCATTATATGATGATCTCTGCATACGGGCTAAATTGACCGACTTAATTCAACTGATGTGCTCAACGATAAGAAACGAGTTTCTTAGAGGGGCTGACATAATATATATATATATATATATATATATATATATATATATATATGTATGTATATACAAGCAAGGAGACACGACGTTGTCCAGAATTGTATGAGGATCAACAAATTTTCTATCCTCACAGAGTTTTATTATTATCTAGCTCGGTTAAATCGCCAATTTTTACATTCGGAGCGTTTGATTGCCTACTACAGTTGGGGACCCCGGGTAGCGTACAGGGAGAATGCTTCACATGCCTCCCCGCAGTGAGTTAGCCCACAATATACTGTCGTCTATATTGCACTGAAGAGAATTTAATGTTGATTTTATAAAATTGGCTCTAAATACAGGTTTCACTTAAAGTTTAAAATTCAAAAGTTACGTATCATGACTCAATTGTGTTCAAAACACAAATATTAATTATGAACGCGCCTTTATCTTATAAAAATACAACTATTGATTTTATGAAGTCATTTTTACATAATCACTTGAATTATAGTAAAACGTACAAGTCAAGTAGCATGTTTCAATTGTGCAATAAAATGAAACATTCATTTCGAATTCGGTCCTGTCTATAAAAGAATCTACCGTTATTGTCTAATGACCTTCTTATAATAAAAGAAATGTTCACTCTGATCGAAATAAGACTTCCTTTCTCAAGATCCGTAATTAGTGGTGTTTTTCGCTGATTACGTGCAACTTTTAATTTACACGTAATATTTCTTAAAAATCCCTTACTATTCCGATGCCGTTTGGTTCCTGCCACTTAAATGATGACGCATGATTAAGATCGAATTCTAGTACTTAAAGAAAATGTCAGTAAATGTTAAATATCGATATTTCGAGAAAAAATACCCTGTTGTTGACTGTTGACAAAGGAATTTAAGTGAGGGGTAGAGCTATTATGCTAAAGAGGTGTGGATTTTTAAACGTGTATGGATTATTTTTATGTGCATGGATTTTTTACGGCCATGTATATATATATATATATATATATATATATATATATATATATATATATATATTGGAGATGGTAATTAATAAAAACTGAAGAAAGTGCTCAATACTGTTGTAGAGCAAATATGCGTTTTATTTTTTATTACCGTATTTCTCTGTTAAGTTACATTATGGTTTCAGCTACTCGGCCGTTTTTTTTGCCGTCTGTAGCTTCCTCAGACTTTTACAGAAATTTTCGCTATTTTGGGATGAAAGAGTGAAAGAGTGAATGAGGTCAGGGGGTGCGAGGAGGGCGGAAGAAAGAGAAGAAGGGAACAATATATATATATATATATATATATATATATATATATATATATTTAAATAAATGTTTAGAGGTACAGAATTTGTATATAGTTTTATATAAAATACTAGGCGGAAGTTTCTCGAGAGCTCTTTCGGCTATCATCTCGTCAGGAGTAAATCGATAGCAATCTAAATAATATTGTAACGAAAATAAAGAGTTCTATTGGGGAACTTATTAAATGTGCCAACGCACGGGGGCATTAATTAAATTTATTTACGTTTAAAAACGATTAAAAATATTGACACAACGAGGAAAAAAAAAACCGGGAGAAAAAATTCGAAGTTCCCCAAAGAGAAACAATGCGTTTGATGTTTCTTTTTGCCGGCACAAAGAAGGTTGACGCACCGCGATAGAGACGCCCTCCAAAATCTTTAAATGGTTTTTGGAGTCCGCTCTACGTAGCACCTCGAACCAATCTATTTTATATCTATCGGCACAGCACGGGTTGTCAACCAAATGCTGGCCAATAGCAGAGTCCAAGGCTGCAGAAGGAGGGAAACCACCAAACCCCACCCTCCCTTGTCTGATCTTCGATGGAACATGCTGGTTTATACGAGTCAAAAGGTGCAAGGATGTTCGCCCAACATAACCAGCATCGCACTGGTATCTAAACTGATATACAATATTACTATTTGTGATGTAAGGCAAACTATCCTTGCGGAAAGACGGAAAAGCAGGTCTCGTAGTATATACCAAACGCAAGGTCACCGAATTGAAGCATCCGTAAATACTTCTTCGAATCTGTTTGGAAATTCTATTACTCCCCTCCCCAATCCACGGTAATTTCAAATAAACCGGGCATTTCAAGGGTCCAAACTTTTTAGGGGATTTAAAATCCGCAACCTTTTTGAAAATACAGTCATCAATAAGGTCAACAGGATAACCATTATTGATGAATATTTCCCTGATCTTATCGAATTCAACATCTAATCTGTTAGGCGAACAAATCATGAGGGCTCTATGTACCAAAGTATTAATTAAGCCGACCTTACGTGATTTAGGTACAAAAGACAACCAGTTCACATATAGGCCAGTAAATGTCGGCTTTCTATAAATTGTAGTGAGAAAGCCCCCCCTTTAGCGTTCAACAAGAACATCCAAGAAAGGAAGCGAATTGTCCTTCTCTCTTTCCATAGTGAACTTAAGAGCCCCATGTAAAGAATTCAACTTATTAAAAAATATCGACGCGTCACTTTGCGAAGGAAAAATAGCAAAAGTGTCGTCAACATATCTGAAATATGCAGTGGGTTTAGTTGTAGAATTAAACATAACGGATTCATAGTATCCGACGAAAATGTCCGCTAAAGTTGGGGCCAATGGACTCCCCATTGAAACCCCGTCAACCTGACAGTACATAATATCACAAAAACTAAATTCCACGGATTTCGTACACATTAAAATGAGTTCAATAAGAATCTCTTTAGAAAACCGTGGAGCAGTCAGGCGACCATCATATAAAGCGTCGGCACATATGCGTATAGTCTCATCCAACGGTATGTTGGTGAAAAGACTAGAGACATCAAATGAGCACATGAAATACGTCTCTGCATTGGAATCCAACCCACGTACACAATCAACGAACCGAAAAGAATCTGGGATACAATGCGTGGTGTATAACTCACGCACAGGTTGCAGAATTTTCACAAGTCACTGAGCCAAAGAATGTTGTGCTGAACCAACCATTGATAAAATGGGTCTCAGTGGAACACCTTGCTTTTGAATTTTGGGGAGACCATACATTCTGGGACGTTGTGACCCAGAGGGCCTGATCCTGTCATAGACATCCTTGCAAAAAACCTTCTTTTTAAATAATGCAAGTAGACGTCTCTGCATTTTAGCCTCGTTCTTGCAAGTATTATCCGTCAACTCGACAGAGCCGAGTTTACGGAATTTCGAACCATCATTGAGAATAACTGCCATTTTCTCAACGTAGTCCGATTCATCCAAAATCACCACTCCTGCACCTTTGTCTGGGTTACACATATAAATATCGGTATTAGATTTTAACGCTTCATAGTCTTAAATTGCGTTATCTTCCAGACAAAGTCGCTATGATCGACAGGAATGTTACCATATCGGTGAGCTAAGGCAACTAAATTAGATTTCATCCCAACAATTTTTTCTGGGGAATTAGGCACATTATGTCTAAGTTGAGAGAATAAAACTTCAAAGGCAGAAAGTGTTATCTCTTTATTTAAACTCGTAGGGAGAATACAAACATCTAAACCCCTAGAGAAAAATCTATTTTCAATTTCTGTAAGGACAGTTTTTTGAAAAATTGAAAATATGTTTGCTTCCATTAGTGAGTTCACACCCATATCTTCTGCGAACCAGAAGAGCAAGTTGTTTACTATTATCTTTGGAAGCATTTTGCCTAGCAAACTGATCACCAATAGATAAATATTTGCAAAAACGGAAAAAATCACAAAAGGACATGAACCCCTTCACTACGGACCAAAGTTGATGACGATTATTAATATACGTCTCAAGATTCTCCGTCAACTTATTCATGTCGTCACGTATAAACGCATGCTCCATAGACAAACTTGGCTTCACTCTAGATGCAGCAATACGTTTACTAATGTAAACTGGGGCTACATCTTGTTCCAGACAAGAACGCAAAAAAGCTAAGGAGAGATTGGTAGATCTAATTCTACTCCTAAATCTTACAATATTATTACATAATTCTATTTGTTGGTGTGTGTACCTCTTCCGAAAATATTTAAATAAATGTTTATAGGTACAGAATTTGTATATAGTTTTAAATAAAATACTAGGCGGAAGTTTCTCGAGAGCTCTTTCGGCTATCATCTCGTCAGGAGTAAATCGATAGCAATCTAAATAATAATGTAACGAAAATATGCGATGCTGGTTATGTTGGGCGAACATCCTTGCACCTTTTGACTCGAATAAACCAGCATGTTCCATCGAAGATCAGACAAGGGAGGATGGGGTTTGGTGGTCTCCCTCCTTCTGCAGCCTTGGACTCTGCTATTGGCCAGCATTTGGTTGACAACCCGTGCTGTGCCGATAGATATAAAATAGATTGGTTCGAGGTGCTACATAGAGCGGACTCCAAAAAACATTTAAAGATTTTGGAGGGCGTCTCTATCGCGGTGCGTCAACCTTCTTTGTGCCGGCAAAATGAAACATCAAACGCATTGTTTCTTTTTGGGGAACTTTGAATTTTTTCTCCCGCCTTTTTTTTTTCTCCCTCGTTGTGCCAATATTTTTAATCGTTTTTAAACGTAAATAAATTTAATTAATGCCCCCGAACATTGGTACATTTAATAAGTTCCCCAATAGAACTCTTTATTTTCGTTACAATATTATTTAGATTGCTATCGATTTACTCCTGACGAGATGATAGCCGAAAGAGCTCTCGAGAAACTTCCGCCTAGTATTTTATTTAATATATATATATATATATATATATATATATATATATATATATATATATATTGATAACAGAAGAATAATTATACGTGTAAATAGGTTATTCAGCAATTTAATACAAAAATACAATACAGTGCGCAGGGGTTATGTCAGCTCTTTATGCCACGCATTTCGAAGCCTACTGCATTTGATTAGAGGATGAGAGGAGGGGCTAGATAACAAATAACGGTTTAAAAACAGGTACATAAGGAATGTTGTGTAGGTTGTATATATAAGAGGGGGGAGAAAGGGTTTTCTAGAAAATTGTTAGATAATTATTGTACTTTAAATATGCTAGTGAGGGGATTTAGTAGAAGTGGGCAATAGAGAATGGTGAACACCTTCGGGAATAGGTACTATATGCTATCGGAGTTTATTAATTAATGAATTAATTAATGTCCAAACAGGGTGATATATGATGAAGTACAGAATTAAAATAAGAAATAAAGGATTAAATTAAAAAATATATATAATGTGAGAGAATAGAAATATAGGATAAAAAGAAAAAAGGTAAAATCAAATAAATTATAAAATTTGGAGACGATAAGTGAAAAAGCTGAGAACTTGTGTTAAAATTGTGTAATATGGAACCGAGATGATGAGTCAGGTTTGGTTTATATGTGATATATATTTGAGCAAAGGAAAAACATATATGGTAGTGAGTGTAAATGCATAGCAGAATACAAAGCAATGTACTGCCAGAAAAATAAACTATAACAATGATAGTAGTAATAATAATCATTGCAAAATAATAATAATAATAATAATAATAATAATAATAATAATAATAATAATAATAATAAGGAGAAGTAATAATAGTAGTAGTAACGATAACAACAGTAATAAAATAATAAGACTAAATATTGTGACTCTAAGGTTCCTTAGAATATAAAGAATAAATAGGAAATAAAATTAAAATAGTGTCAGAAATAAAAAAAATTATAGGTCATGACGCTATTAAGAGAATAAGTGCTGGTCTGGTATGGGGTGCCACAAGGTAAACGAGGAAAAATGATAGAGGAAATGGAATATTAAACATCAGATTTAAATTAAGGGAGACGAGAGATATGTACGTATAAATTATATATAATGAAGGACAAATGTAGAAAGTATACATATATATTATTTTTCCTTACTCATACAAACATTATTGGTGACTATATGTGTATACATGATCCAGCGATGATTTCATCCCTGGAGCAAGTGACTTTATGCTTGATTTCGAAAGAAATCCCAGCTGAGACAGGTATGCATATATGCAACAAATGATGTGTCTACAATAGCACTTTTTATAAACGGCGTATTTTCACTTGATTTAAATCTAAGAAATAACAACCATATAATCAGTATACATATATATATATATATATGTATATATATATGTAGAGAGAGAGAGAGAGATACGGCGAGATATGTATATATATATACCTATATATATATATATATATATATATATATATATATATATATATATATATATATATATATATATATACGAATGTAAAGATGGCTACATAGATACATTGACAAAAAGATCGGTTGATAGATATAATCGTGTAGGTCTCATCAATAGGTATGTGAAAATGTATCAAAATAATCAATGCTTTTCTTCTCAATGATAAAGACGTCATTTGATTCCAACATAGAATCACACGAGTATGAATAGTTTTATGAACAGAGACACCTTATTGTCAATGAAAGAGGCGATACGTTGCACCTCCTTCCGATCGGATTTCGTCGAAGATAATAAAAACGCTTCCCACCCTTCCTTTTGTACTTTTACGTCGAAAGTATTGGGCGTTTGCGTAATTTCTTCTGTAAATAGATTCCTGTACAAAAAGGGGTAGGCGGAACTAGTCGATTAAGCACGACTGGCGGCAACGTTGGGTGTGTCCAAATATATACGCGGCAAAAGAAACTGCGAACACATTTTTGAAGACACATAACAATGCTATCTATAGGTAGGTATACAAATATATATATATATATATATATATATATATATATATATATATATATATATATATATGTTCGTTTACATATATGCTTTATAAATGTACCAGTATGCATAATATAGGATTTCACGCCAAAATCATGTTGGCACACAGATCGTTACTTCACTGAAGTCTAGGGGCATTGAGCCTGTCCAATACTAGATGGGTAACCATTTGTGAATACTTGGTGCTGTACGTATTTAGGTATGCAGATATTAATAATACCTCAGGGATTGGAACTCACCTGGCTTGCACAATCCAGATCACCTTTGGGCGAGATCTAATGTCCGTAAGCTTCCTACTATTCTGGCAGTTTATCATACGGTTTGTACATGGAGCTGCTCAGTCGTGATTAAGGCAAAACTCTTTAGAGAAAAAAGAACTTTGATGAAAAATCAATAGTTCTGCAAGGTACTCTTATGGTGATGTTGTCACAAACAAAATACCTTATTCTAGTTTATTCTAAGCCAGCACTGACGTAGTGAGTCTCAAAAAAGATTGCACATGTTAATGTGCAGCCTTGTCCAACCGCTAAGAGCATAACATAAACATGTATGTGTATGTCTTCAAACGAGGCTAAGTAAGTAAGTAGTTCACAATTTCCTAGATAACTCGGAAAACATTGTTAATTATTGTGGTGAGCACTTTATCTATGCATGAAAGTTTAGATGGTCGGTGTAAATATATTAGATGGTAGATGGAAATGCAAATGATGACAGAAGTGACGGGACGATTGAAATGGGGGAATTTATTAAAAGATCGAGAGAAAAGGTTGACAGGAGGAGAAAGATGCGAAAAAGAGCGAAAGAGAAAAGAATATGTATAGGAAAAAAGAAAGATGATATGAGATTCTAGTGCAATTAGTGGAGGGGAGAGGGGATCTATTAAGACTTCATAATTAATCATGTCTCTACGAATTCCTTGGGCATTGCAACCTTTGTAAAATATGATTATAAATAATATAATTGTTTTATTTATAAAAGTTCAGACAAACAAATTTAATATTAACTTAGAATTTCTAGTCTTTCATCTTTTTGGACAAGATAAATCATATCCTGGAGTTGAACAAACGATGTACACATTATACAAACCAGATCTTATCTAAGGTTATGTCTACCATCCTTTGTTGCAACGTTTATTTCTTGAAATGCTTTTTTCAAATAACTTAAAAGATAGTTAAAGTGTTATATACTGTCCGCCATCCTATATAATCGTTTCTAGAATAGTAAAATAAAAAACCCCAAACATTCTTAAACGCAAAATACGAGATTAATTTCCTTGGAACAAGAAATGTATAATTCTCTTGTGAACTAAATTCATTCTGCTAGCTATCACTCTTTCCAATCTGTAGTCGGCATTTACACTCGAGACGTTGTAACTCGATTTCTATTTCTCAGTCAATCTTAACCATCAATAGAAAAGTTCGAAACTGATTCGTTTCTCTCCTATTCCTGTCGCTTCTTTCTCAAATCTTGACTTCTTCAAAACTTTCTGTCGTTGTAATACATTCAAACGAAAGTATCCGAACCAATTACAAGTTGAAATTTTCGATGAGAAATTGCTGATTTCTCCATCGTTGTTTTCCATGGAAAGTGCTCGGTTGCTCTTCAACCTCTGCTAATCCTTATAAATGATTCACAGCAAATATCTATCTTCTAACATCACCGCAGAGCAATTTCGTATCTTTACTGGGTTTATAACAAAAAAAGGTAAACGTAGCTTTTAAAAAAAATAATGTGTTTCTATTTGTGGGACACGTTGCAGCAATATTACTCCTTCGACAAAATACTTTCCATAAACCGTTATCACCGCTCATCAAACGTTATTCATTTTATCTATTATTTTCGTAATATTACTCATCATTCAACTGTTGATTCATTTATAACATTAATTTGTATCTTCCAGTGTCGGTTATTTTCTATATAAATAAAATAGTAAAATATGTGTCTGTAAATATCTAACAGGTAAACTATTAAACTACTGAATTCTCAGGAAATAATATTCATGCACCAAGGGGGGTTTATAGTGAATAATATATTTGCTTACATTCATGTATATCGCTTGCAGACATCGGCAAATTTACATATAAAATGTTCATTAAGCGTTAGCTCACATTTTGTTTTTGTGCGCATGCGCGTACATTTTTTTCTCAGGCTGTAACGCTCGTTTTTTTTAATTTCAATTTGTATTAAAAAAAAATCATACGTACATTATACTCGCGATTTAAAATTTGTAAATATGAAAACAAACCTATATATATTTTTTACGATCTCATATTTACTTAATTTCATACATTATTTTACGACGGAGAAGGGGGGATGACACACGGAATATGGAGCGTGCTGAAATAATAACGTTATAAGTTAGAAAGTTATTCTTAATATAGAGAGGGGAAGGTATTATGTAGACTATTCTGTACTTTCACCTAACAATTTATTAAATCAGAAACTAACATGCATTATCTCTATTTTTGTTTAGTATTAAGTATATGTTTCTCAATTCACTTTCTTGATCAGATTATTGTAAAGCAAGTGTTGCCTAATCACTAACTGCGCTTTGAAATATTTATTTTTTGAATAGTATGAATTTTAAATAAGGTGCTTCTACAGTGTAGTACACATATTTAAAAAATAAAATAATTTATAATGCAATCATGTATTTCGAAAAACTGCTGAGTCATTTTCCGGAATTTACGTCATATTTTGATGATAGAGTGGGGGACACGATTATATTGCTTTAAAAAGTACTCTGGAGGCATCCAGGAATTACCAAACCTTCTTTTTTTAGGTGACTTTTGGGATGTGGTATATTAGTGCCTGTTCATTCTCCCAAGAATTACCACCACTTTTTCTATCTATGGAGAGGGGGGTGTAGATGATTTCGCTGATTTAACGTCAGACAAATACTACACTTTGATGTTAGCCAATAAGCCAAGAAAGCATAGTATAGTTTTCTGTCAGGCATTACCACCTTTAAAAAATACGAATTTTCATTACTAACGATTACTTGATTGTCCAATTGACTACTGTACACTGTCTAACCTTTTTCCTCGAATGGCCTCTAAGTCTTGATAAGTGATGAGGTCTATGTAACAAAAGTAATTTATTACAAAACTAAATACAGAAAATGATTAGAAATTACTGAAAACAATATGGCATCAGTATTTTTTCAAATTGTTTTCCCTCGAATCTTCACTGCACTATAAAATCTTTGGAGGAATTCATCTGTAACAGCAGGCACAGCATTAAAGTGTATTTTCTTCCAGCATTTTTCAATTTTATCTTAATATTAGCTTCGATTATTTGTTAGAGGAGTGGAAAAGGCTTCACTTCCCAGGATTGACCACAAAGACTAATCAAGTGCATTAAGGTCAAGTGATGGGGGAGGCCAGTCTTCTTTGGTGATTCAGGACGGACATTTCTCTACACAACGTCTGTGTTACATGATCAGTGCTAGCTTGTAGCTCCATCCTATTGGAGAGTCAAAACTTCATTACTGTACATAACATTATACAATGGAGTCAGTGCAAATACAAGAATAGCCCGAAGGTTTTTGTGTTAATCTTGGCCCGTTGAAAAGAAGAAAAAAAACTGGAGATTTCCCTGTCTCAGAAATTGCTGCCCAGATCATTACTGATGCTGGTTTCTGCGTTATGAAAACCTTTCCTGCTTTATCAGGTATTTTCTCACGACTTTTCCTAAGACTTCTATCATTTTGATGGCTGTGGGACTGTTGAAATGATAATAACTTTTCATCTTAGATACGGTGTAACAAGAGTCAACTTCTGATGATTATCTTTGCAATTGGGAATGCAGAGACTAGCTCTCGCTTTTCAAGCGTATAGGATAACATCTGAAGATCAATTCGACATATTCTTCGCATAATCCTTTATTACGTTTGTGCTTTCATTTCCATTTGTCTGATGGATCATCTTGGATTTTGCCAAAAGATTTTCCAATAACATTATTATGAGTTTAAGTGTACTTGAGGTATGGGGGCAACCTGATTGTCCTCTATCTGTCATCGACTAAATTTCCAAGTAACGATCAACCGTATTATATATAAACATTCTGTTGATTTTTAAGTTTTTCCCCAACTTTAATATTTCTAGTGGACGCAAGCGCTTATTATGCTGCTCTATGATGTATCTTCTCTTTACTTCAACTGACATTGTTAACAATTAGTATCATCCGATTTTGAAAACTAATAAATAATATACTACATTGTCATATAATGGTAATAAAATAGTGCATTTATTTTAATATTATCATAAAATATAGTTCCCAAAATTTTGTAGCATGGCTTATGCCCCACCATGTAATTCAAATAAAATACATACACAGGTTGTTTTGAAAATCTATTGAACAACTTTGGTTATGTGTTTATTTGTGTCTGTGTTTATATTATTTTGTCAAAAAATACAGCCTGCATGTCCTTGTGGGGTATTTCTTATTGTACATGGTGTTTGGTTTGTGCTGGTCATATTTACATATATGTTATCTGTTGTCTTGCATTAGCTGAAATTAGGAGGGCAAACACGTACAACTAAGACCACTTTGTTTGCTATCAAAGGTGCTCATACCGATCAGTCACATATCTGTTTTTTGAGCCCCTAGTTTTATGTAAGTGCTAGGTCATTTCCATATTGTTTTCTGTTATTTTATATGACGATACTGGGTTAAGGCTTATTGTACTTGTAAACCTATTTGAGGGATAGTGTTTATTTATCAGATATGGTGAAATGCCAGCACACTATCAGTATATTCGACGTGTTAGATTTTTGAATAAGGAATGATTATCAGTATCGCATCCAAACCATGAAAACAAACATTTGTGGACATTTATACATAGCTAGTACATATATTTTTGTTATTGAAACGTGATGGGCTTATGAAACTACTAGTGCTCAAAAAGTTGCATCTAGAACTAGCTGTCATACTTACAAATTTGTTTACGTATTGTCTTAAGGAGACTTGCTTCCGAACACCATTCAAGTGATCGGTCATCTCCCTCTCAATACAGACCAATCAGTCTTATGTGCGTCATAAGTTGCTTGAATCTCTGTTAAATAAAGTAGTAGTCAACCACCTCAGCAAAAATAACCTCCTCAGTGACATGCAATATGGCTTCCGTTGTGATAGATCTACAGCAGGTGAGCTTAAATTATATCTCATATGGTTTAGCGAATTTCAAAGGTATTTGACAGGATATGGCATAAAAGTCTACTTCACAAAATAACCAGCTGGAAATGTATTTTTTAATTATTAAATAATTTCTTTCTCATAGGTTCATAACAGTAGTGTTTGATGGACGGACATCAGAAGCTCACAGTATTAATGCTGGGACTCTCAGGGGTCCATCCTGACCCCCACTTCTTTTCCTGGTCTACATGTATGATCTCCCAAATCACATCAAGATCATTCGTAGCCATGCTGACGACACTACCATCTATAGCAACACTTCAAAGGCTGTAAACGACCAAATTCTCTCTGTTTCTCTCTCCTCTAATCGTAGGCACGTGATACAATAGGGAAAGAGGTGTCTGGTTAATTTTAATGGATCTAAAATCAATCTTCTATCCTTCCATCATTAACTCTCTTATCCCCGTGTAATCCAATTAAATAACTGAAGCCATTATCAATAATTTCACCACTCTATATCTGTGTAAAAACCTAAACGTATATTCCATAAACAGAGCGTTTTTCTTAGAACTGCACGCGTGTGGAACTCTGTACCGTTTTCCTGCTTTCCAACTGACTACAATGTGGCCGTCTTCACATTTAACGTGAACAAATTCTTGATGAGCCACCCCCTTAAGTAATCTAATTTACCAAATTTCTATTACTAACGATTACTACGATGTTTTCCCATTGACTATCATACACTTATTAACATTTATCCTTGAGTGGCATCCGGGCCTTAATAAGTAGTAATTCTTTTGTAAAAAAAACACAGTAAATAATAAATCTCAAACCCAAAAGTAAAAATAAAAAAGATATCAAAACACAGCATTGAAAAGGGAGCTTTAGAACTTTAGCTTGACTTTTTTTTTTAATTATTATTTACGTTCGCCATCTTCTAATTGTAAACATTTACATTTGTATTAACTGCTACTATCTTGGTCTTTATTAGAAAATGCATTCATCTCTAAACTCTACAAAAGTGGATAAATACGAAAACGAAATTTAATGGCATCTATTTATAAGAAAATATAACCAGATTACATAAAACGTATGACGAATAAGAATCAAACATTTATTTTGTAGAGAGAAAGCTACGCCCTACAAAGAGTATAAATGTCTATAGTTCTGCAATTTTTAATTCGATTTTTAGTGTTGATGTATTAAATCGAGGAAACAAGATAAGTAAGTTTTTCAATTATTTCTCAGTTTCCTTATGTTACATTCTGAATTGGTAGACGACTAGTTTTTGTTTAATATAGTTTCATAGAGAACATTTATTTCTCCAAGTGTGTTTTTTTTTATCTTGGAATATAATCTTTGTTATACGGCATCAACCACGGTGCGGGATTACCCAATCTTTTCTCAAAAACTTTATTCAAACTATTGTTCTTGAACTTTATTTATCCTCTTTAAAATCGCAAAATTTCGATGTAACGCACACTGAGATGCAAGTTATTTTGGAACAGACAACTCCTTGATTTGTAATATATACCTAGTTCTTATGTATGCATATTTTGAGAGATCATACTCTTAATCCCTTAAAACAGTTTGAAGGCTTGCAGATGTTATATTTGTAGCGGATAAATTATTTCGGCATTTGTGTTGTCGTAGAAAATAAAATGTTAGTTTTGTTTAAAAAGGGAAAACGTATTACGCACGGAGCGTTTACCATCATACTCGCTCAAGAGTGTGTTGTGTGATTGTAATTTCCCCTCACTAAAAAAATCAAATGCATACAGCATTAAATCAAAAGATTGATCAAAATAATATCAGTTTATTATTACAACCTATATTGACCTATTTTTAATGGAACATAAAAGATTAAAGAACTACAAGTTCTATCACCAATAAAAGACATTATCCTATTTCTCGTGATAAGAATAGCAAAGAATTACTGGTGAGAATGAGATTCCTTTCGTTTCGTTTTTTCCATTGAAGTTCTGGATAAGATCAAATTAAAGCAAACAAAGAATATGATAGCGAACACTTGATCTGGCATCATCGATAGAAAATATCAGAAAATATTCTGAACACAAAGAAACTTTTATAATGGGTTCCGTACTGAAGATATAATCGTCGTGAATAAAAAAGGGGAAATAACCGGATAAGATTAACGAAAATCGAATGCTTGTAAGATGTCCCGATTTCTTTTGTTGATACAACGTTTGGAGTGAAAAATCTATAATCATATTAATAAAATGTTAAAAGATTAAATGCTGTTATGATCACAAGATTGCGGAGATAGTCTTCATAAGTAGCAGCGTTTATCAACGCCGTATTTTACGCTTATATTTCTCAGAAATATTTTAAAAGAAAATTAATTGACAAATATTTTATCGTTTTAGTTTTCTTGTAATTTTGATTCAAGTAATCTTTTAATCATTTTCAATCTGTTTTAATATTATCTCTGAAAACAACAACAAACTATATCATATTTTTGTCAGGAATTTAACACCACATATGTGAGAACAGAATTTCCGCCAACGTAGGCAGTTTTTTCTATTGTGTCAACGTTGATTGATAAGTAATAAATACGTACGTGCTACAGAAATTTTAAGGCATTATATGCTTCAAAGAAGTTTAGCCGTCATCTCCCATGCAACAAATAGTTACCCACCCATTATTGACTGATCTGTATATTGCTTTACTACGGTGATCAAACGGAATCGGTGTGTCCAGTTGATTGGCATCATTTGTAAATAATTTGGAGAAATTTAATAAATACTAATAATTAGGAAGTGGTTCTGATAAATTCTTGATAATTAAAAATTGAATTTAATTTGAAATCGTAAAACATAATATAAAGAATATACAGAAAAACAAGAGGTAAAATATGTTTGAAAATTATTACAAAATCAAAAAATTAATCAGAAAGAGAATATATTTTAAAATCATTCTCATAGATTTATTTTTTTAAAAATTGATATATAATTGATTTCTTCCTTAATAATTATTCATGCATCAGAGAAAAAATAAAATGGACATTTCACATAACGTTATAGTTTAGAAGTACGTATTTATTTCGATCTCATATTTTCATATAAAAAAAAATCAGTTGCTTAAGACAAAAATATTATATGTGAAAATATAATTAAATATTACCTTCAACGTTTTTAACACTGATTATTGTAATTTATGCGGCAATATTTTTAAATTGGACCAATCGTAACTGATTATTAACACAAGATATTCATTAATGAGTGTTAAACATACTTTTCGATAAATACGAATTCAGATTTCCCATAGATTATATTGAAATTGTGGAGCAGAGTATTATAATTTGTTATATTCGATAATTTGGGTTATTTAGATTACTTTTCAAATACTAAATGTCATGTCACAATGATCTAGTATACGTAACCTTTGACATTTTTTTATACTAGTCGAGTTTGTGAACATTTATATCGAACTCTGTATCAGTATAGCAAGTAGAAGGAAACGCTATTGATCAAACAAAGGCCCCTCATTCTGGTTCGGACAGCCGTGGTCAGATATAACTCTTCAATATCTTATAATTGCATTTTAGTATTGCTTATACTGAAGAGAAACCCTTCCATTTCCTGAAGACTAATTGAAAATTGATTATGCATGGTACTTTTATCGGTATCTGTATACATAACGGAGTGAATAAAGAATTCAGGTTCAAATGTTGTTTAGATTCTCTAGTTGACAGAAAGACTTTTAAGCTTTGGAAGAAGCACGCGAAGAAAGATGAAGTTTGCATTGGCCGAAACGCTCTGGTAATAAAAGCTAAGATCAGAGAGATGTACGAATTATCCAAACAATCAGCTTACAGGTTCGGAAACATTATATTCAATTATATTTTACATTCTAGCATTTATGTGTGTTGTATATCTGTGCATTGTGCGTTTATGTGAAACACTTTGAATCAGATAATCCGATATGTTTCATGCCAATGTTTGTTTTAATAAATCGTGCGAATCAGATAGTTCATCACAGGAGAAATAATTGTATTCGTCCATTAACAAAGAGAGAGAAATATGAATAATTCATTTCCCCAGGTCAAACAGGATAATGTTATTCAGTGTGATCTCGTCTTTAATTCTTTACTTCAGTAATAAGACTGATATATTTTGTAAGTCTGTTAGTTGATGTGCACTATTCCAAATTGAAACTATAAATGATCATGATAATATGAAAAATATTATTGCACGTCTTTGATAACCATGAGGCCAATATAAAACAGTTGAATATTTTTTTGCCTATGTAAAACTAAAAGCAGTTACGTTAAATTATAAAATATATATTTTTTAAAAATGGATTCTTAATATAAGATGTTTACTATTTCACACGTTTCTCCTTCGCCTAAATAACAACAGATCTGATTACACATGACTGGCAAAGTTTCTGATCATTATTTGGTCATCAAGGACTTGTTCATGTTGGATCATATCAATTTATTGCACAAAGATTCGAAGGCAACTCTTAGAGCATGTCTCCCAATTAATAAATGGATGCCACAAACAAAACAATAATTTTATCAAAGATCATACAATATAATAGTAATATTAAATACATGATAACTGACTGGAGATGCTCGTCCGTAAGAACGACGAGGACCATCTGATCATCGCGCTGAATTGTGAAGTAAGGGTTGCACAATCACTAACTTCTTCCGTCGGCACTGCTTGATTCAGTGTGGCAAGTAGAAATCGAAAACAGCCGAAAACAATGCTAAGACAAGCGGAGAGCAAATACAGACTTGGTATCCCAAAATGGTCACCAAATTTAATATTGAATAGTCTGAATGACGCTTAATTTCGGTGATATAACGGGAACTCGTATGTCAACGTGATAATGCAGCACTTATATAATACATAGTGCTACATGCCAAGGCAAGTTTTGGTAAACATTCTTAGGTATCAGCACAGTTATGAAGCAATATGGAAGTATGCATAAATATTTTAATGACAGTATGGAACATTTCGAAATTCGCAGTGATTTTATTTTGAAGAAGGAAAACTTTTTAAATTTATTTAATAAAGTTTAAGCAATGTCAGTTTCACCTATTCAGTTTTTACTTTACAGAATTATTAATTTGTTTTACGCTTCATTCATTTTTCAAAATATCTTAATTAAAAGCAAATTAATTAATTGTATAAATCAATTAGTTTTTATGTTAATTAATTGATTGTTTAATTGTTTATTCATTAATTAATTTTGCTGATTTATTTATTTGTCTACTTTAACATTTTATTGTTATTTTTAATTGGCAGTCGTGTTCTTTTTTTAACATCCCTTTGCTTTCTATTTTCCTCTGCATTCTTTCGTTTGAGAAAAAGTTCGCCAAGAATGTGTAGTTAAATTACATCGCCACACACACTTTTGGTATTGGGAATTAAGCCACCCTCACTGTTTGGAGTTCTCACATGAAAATATTAGATTATATTAAGGATTTATTATTCATGCATTTTTTTTTTATTTTTCTTTAAAGATTTATTTTTCTAAGTCCTGATTTCTTTGGATTATTTTTCTATATTTTGTTCGCTTGATGATTTATGTGTCACATGCATAAACGTGTTATTTATTTTCACACTTTTCAGGTAAACTGGATGAGGAAATGTAGAGAGCAAACAGATGAACGAATACACAGTCTAAAGGAATCGATTAAAAAAAGTAATTTTGTGAAAAAAAAAATAAAAGAATTTCATATAAAATTTGGAGTGAATGGTGAAAAAGGTGTAAAGGAAAGAATGTTATGAATTAGTTAATCACGATTATATATTGGATCAAGAGATACAAAACTACTAATTCAATAAAAACTAGTCATGAAATGAAGAAAACGTATTTTCAGTTTTAAAATGCTGGAATTAAATCTGATGCGAATTAAAAAGATCATAAAAACGAGCATTCTGAGCATCTAGGCTTGGCCAAAACGAAAACGACGGAGTTGTTTTTAAAAATCTACCAAAACTCAAGTAATTGTCCAATCAATATGAAAGTTTCACCAATTATTAAGTCAATAATTACCTTGATAGTTGATTACTAATTGTTCATATTCGATGTATTTATATATATATATATATATATATATGCGTGCGTGTGTTTTGCCTACATTCTCCGCCTTCATCATTTGTGGTTACAAATATGCTTAAAATAAGCATACAAAACTTAACAAAATTTATTGTAGTCTGAAGAAGGTGAGGATTATATAAAAAAAATCAAACCAAAATAAACATCTGCATACGTATCAGATTTTATGGTTGAAATGCGAAATTGTAATATGCTTAATGTTTCATCCACTGTGTTTTGAAGTGTGAAATTCGTTGAATATGTTAATAATAATTATTTCTTTAGATAAACAAACAGTTTTTACATTATATCTATAAAAACACTACTTTTAAACCTCTAAAAAATATTTTTAGTGAGCCTTATATTGCTTATATTCCATAGGAAATGCTTTAAAAAATCAATACCAAAAAAGAAGGAATCGAGAAATAACTGCATTTTACTAAAAACAAAATTCGGAAATTTGGCGTTACGTGATATTTTTCCAGCTGTGGTAGAACATAAACACACAGTTGCTGTCTCTTTCATTTCGTTTTTACTGTTACTTTGGCATGATTACATTGAGGGGGCTTGCATTTACCACACTCTTTCGTCCAGAAACACTTGGTCCTTAGGGTAAGGCAGGGGCATTACTATCAAGCTTGATACTAGTTGCCGGAAATGTTGACAACACATACGGCAACTAGCACTCCCAAAATTGTCATTCATCTGGTATTGGCCTCATCTTTGCCCAACTGCGGAGGTTATGCAAGCAACAAATATGTATCGCTTATGAAAAAAAAATTAAACTCTTATAGTTGATTATTTTTTACTTAATCGTCGAAAATAAGATAAAATAAAAATAAAAATTTAAGGACTACTTGATTTCATTTAAGGCTACAGTTATTTTTTTAAACTATCATTAAATTTTGGATTGTTTAAATTTAGCCATGCGAAATTTATAGAGTTCGATAAAAAAGCAAATTATTTAAAAGTCAGATACTTATAATATTTTTGCATATTCTCATAGCAAATAATCCTAAAAAAATAAATGATTCAAAAAACTTTTTAAAAATCTATCGAGACAAAAATTGCGGTTAATTGTGTCTTTTTTAATTACAAATTTGAAATTATATTTAACATCATAGAGAAGTTTTATATTATTCTACTTTTCAAATGATAAACCTCAGGATTTTATCTCTCTGAAAAAATGCCTATCAACATCTATGGCATCGTATAAGTTTGTACCCTAAATACATTGAAGGAAGTTATTACAAACTCCACTTCACCTGAACCGTAATTTCATAAATTTACCAGCAAAGAAAAATTCTGGGCAGCATGAAAACGTGCTAAGTAAGTAAAATTTACTAGTATTGTCATAGGTTCCCTTCTCTTTGATTCATTGCACAGAAAAAGCAATTGAGACATTATTCTAATACATTTTAATAGATGATATATAAATATATATATATATATATCTTCGTTAGAGAAAGTAAACAAAAATGATGCAAGTGATGCCATAAGTCGCCAGAAATAAAACCTAAACGCAAAGTCATTAACGGAGAATATGTTTAACTGTAGAAAATGTAAATTTGTCTTTCAAAACATTGTATAATCTTGTTTTTTGCCATTGTCAGAAATTGAACGTAAATCCAAAAGTATTATTAAATCTTTATCTTTATATTTGTAATTCTTACTATAAGCAAAACTTTTTTAGTTTCCTTGTTAAATTTTCCAAATATTTTGTAAAATCAAAATCACGTCATTGATCAAAATTTGCATAAAGACATAGTATTATTTTAACGTTGTCCAGGAAGCAACAAGTTTTAGTTCCAGTAACAAAGTAGATTAAATAGTTTTTATTTACTTAACTAAACATTACTCTGTCGTCCAGGGTATTCTTTTGCTTATTAGATTATAACCTTGCCCATGTATCTACCTCTTACGATGAATGTGTCCAACCATTGGTTTATTTAGGGATCCATCCCGGGGCAAATCACAAGGGGAATGATCACATTGCTGAGAAAAGGTGACAGGAATGGCGGAAAGAATTAAATGACTACATGCCTATAACTCTGCTAAACTCAGATTGAACATTTTTAACTAAGGACTTGTCGAATCGACTGCAGGTTGTTATCGGCGAATTGATCGAACCGGAGATGAACAACGCTATGAAGGGGAGATCGATTCAGAACAACATGCACCGTATCCGCACGATCCTAGGGGGAAGTATAGAAGACGTCATGTAAGCCGCACTGATCAATTTAGACCATCTTTCGATAGGGTCGACTATCGGTTGCTGGAATCTGTCTTAGAGGCCGCTCGTTTTAAACCGGACTTCTGCAAGTTGATCTCCGTGATGTATCGCCAGTCATCGGTTGTCTTACTAGCAAAGGCGCTCTAAACCCTTTATATATCTCAGTCGGTCTGTCAGGGTTGTCCGCTGTCGCCCCTGATTTACGTCCTGGTTTTGGAGCCGCTGCTCCAAAAGCTGAGACGTGGGCAAGCAAATTCGGCATGCACGGAATAGCTCTGCCTTGCGGCCCGGCCGCTAAAGTATCCATGTTATCCGATGCTGTCGCGGTCTTTGTGTCGAGCTTCCGATATATCGAGATCGTGTCAGGGCGCTTGCTCGGTACCAAAGAATAACAGGGGCAAAGATAAACTGCAGCAAGTCGCTCGGACTGCGATTGGGCGCCTAGAGCGATAACGCAAACCTTCCGGCGCCCTTCAGATGGATGGATGGCCCTGTTTGGACTCTTGGCGTGTGGTTCGAACTGGGTCTCCATCTTGAAAAGAATTTGTCGGAGGTATGGTTAAAGGTGGAGGCTGTGATCAGTTCGTGGCATATCAGGACACTTTTTTTTAAGGGTAGATCTAAAGCATGCGCCACATACATCTTCCCTCATCTTTTACTGACTGACCTAACTTTTCACAACAACTAAAAACTCTAGACAAATACTTGTCCTCGTTTCTTTGGGACGAGGGAAAACACTGGGTTCGCAGACAGGTTTGTATTCAACGTCCGTGTGAGGAAGGCTGGCGAATGCCGGACTTGAAGTGTCATCGAGACGCGGAGAGCCTGGCTTTTCTAAGCCCCTACCTTCAAGAAGATCAACTGTGAGATCCCGAGGTTACTAGCGCCTTTCCCGACCTCATTTTCGGCCCTACTGCCCATAGCCTTCGCAAGCCGCGGGAAAAATCAGCCTTTATAAAAGAGTGCTGCGCGGTGCTAAAACGACTACCAAGCTCCAACTACCTTGATACTGTTATCCCTTGCTACCCGCAGGGAACTCCACAGGGATTTAATGAAGGGGGCTTCTGACGACTAGCTATGTGCATGTTTGGGTTGGCAGCAGAGTGAGAGCCGCTTCGCGTGGAGTTTGGCGACAGGTTCGAGTCATCTGAACAATTCGGAGTTCTCTCTGACCTGGCGATTGACCTGAAATATACTTCCCTGAAACAACATACAAGGCATTTTTTTATTCGTCTGCCTGTCCCAGTTGCGGAAACCCGACTGTAGAAACGACTGATTACCCGTTCTTTGATTGCCGAGAACTCCACCGGTACTGGTCGTATGTCAGCGAGGTGACAGCTCACATCGATCCGGAGCATCCTCGCCTGATTACCGTATCCAGCGTCGTTGACAATGTGAGGTTGCTGTTGAACCTGGAATGACAGATATTTTTTACATTGCCATCCTTGTCGTAGCAAGACTAGTGTGTTGGATGTCGCGACTGCAAGGTGGCTGGGGTGTTGCCTTTTTTATATAAGGGTCTGGTCGCTTTCTTTAAACCCCAACTATTGGTGAAGATCAGATGTGATAGAAAAAGGCTGCATCGCGCGGTATTGACGAAGATTGATACACGTAGCAAGTCTGCGTGTACTAAAAGGAGCCAAATTTGAATACGTGTTCCTCGCCTAGGTGTGGAACGCGGAGTTCTGTTAAGTATAATTTAACTTCTAGCCGTGCGCGCCCCATCCCTCCACGACTAGGAAGTCTCAAAGATCCCCATCTCCTGCTAATTGCAACATTTTCGCCCCCCCTCCGCCTCTTAATTACACCCTTATCCGAGAGAAAAAATCAACAACTTACATTCCCTCACTCACTCATCAATCTTCTTTTTCTACTTTTTGTCCCATCAAGAGGGAACCCCCATTACAGACTGTCCCGCTGGACCTCAATATCCTTTACATCCCGAAGTGAAACGAGTGGCCTATCAATAAGGTTGGGAGAGTATAAATAACCACATTTTTATGTTACCCTTGACACAAACGAATTTTTGTATCATCATTGCTATCTTTTTGTTTTTACATGCGAATAAAAAATGTTTTAAACGATTGGCTTCTAAGTAGGACGTTCCCTAGTACGAAAGGCGAATGTGGTATTATAGTGAAAGAGGATGCTAGCTAAGAGAACATTTTGTTTAGTTTTGTTTTGTGCCTAAATTTTTTGTTCGTGTTGAATTTATATTGTGATTTTAACCTGAATAAAATGTTAATATCTTAAAGTGTAGTATCTGTTCTGATGCTGCACAACACTTTTTTGGTCTCGATTAATGGAGCAGTAATCCTTCATGCCTGAAACATTTATTTTTATTTTTTATTATTATCCAGAGTGACTCTCAATTTTTTCCTTCTTCCTTTAGGTGCGCTTTCGGTTTTTCCTCGCATGCATACATAGGTTTTAAAGATAATAATGTTTCAAATTAAATACAGGTTTCAAACTTTGGTACACACAATTATATTATAAAATAATAAAATAAGGTTAAATGTTAAAACGGAAATGGCAAATATATATTCTTAACATAAAAGATATTTCATACAGAATGAGATTAATTTCATTATATTTTCGAATAAAGTTTTCAAAGTAAAAAAAAGTAAAATACGTGAAATAGAGTGATTGCATTACAATATAATTTATTCTTCTATTTTAACCTAATTAAATTATTATGTTAAATATCAGAGCATTATCATAGAAAAATATTCTTTTTAATATTTGTCATATTAAATTTTTTTAAATTTCATTGAGATTTTTAAGCTTGGTTGTAGAAAATCAGACCAAAAGCTAAAAATTCTTAACAAAAAACACAAACGAACACGCAAAATCCCAAACAAGCTATCACAAACGCACACGGGATTACAAATATACACACACATAACCTACAGTTAAACGCACGCACACATTTTAGAATTTTAGTTACTACGTCAGTTGTCACTTATTTCAATTTTTTTAGCTTTAAGCCATTTTATTTTTGTTGATAATATCTTTAGCCGTTCAATTACGCCTGTGGGCTTTCGCTGTTTCAGTGTTATTAGGCAACACTAAAATTAAAATTCTATTTTCTACCATTGGATTAAAAATATTGCAGTCATGTTCATAATTTTAGAGCAGAGCTTTTATTATTTTACAGAAATATGATAATATCCAAGCCGACTGACATTTTCTTTCTGAGAAAAAAAAAGGGTTTTCTCTCTTAAGGAAACTATCTCTCTCATCCATATCGATAAACTGCGATCATTGTTTTTCTTCCCTGAAATTAGTAATTTATATAACAAATACAATTACTTGTCCATAGGTACGTTATTATCTGGCACACTGTTTTTAACGATGAGGTCACTTGTTTTTAATGAAGCTGTTATTTAATAGCAATTTTTAAAGATTTTCAGCTAATGCAGTAAAGTATTAAACATGATACAATATCTAAAATACACTTTCTTGGCTTTAAATTGGGGATTCTTTTTTATTAGCAGATCATCAAATAATATTATGGGATATGTCCTCTAGCCAAACGTACATAAGATCACAAACTTCTACAAATTCAGAAATAAAACCTATAATAGGATATATTGTTCATATATGTTAACCGAAATACTTCAATCAGTATGTTTCCATTATAAAATATGGCAAAATTGTATTAGGTTTCGCGCTGGACGTCCATAGAATGTAAATAATTTTAAAAATGAGAGTAAAAATAATAAATGAAAAATAGATGAACAATTTAGCAGCAACATGTCGATGAAATCACCATATATATATATATATATATATATATATATATATATATATACATATATATATATGAGCTAAATGTCCATGAACTCTACTAGTTATATATATATATATATATATATATATATATATATATTTCAAGATTATGGTTTTTTAAGCATTAAAGCAATGTTGTTGATTTTTATATTTCAAGCGGTTTCCTGATTGTATTATAGTTTTCCGCTCTTGATGACAAAAATTATACAATCGGGAAACCGCTTCAAATATAAAAATCAAAAAAATTGTTTTCATGCTTAAAAAATATAATACTCTTGAAATCAATATATATATATATATATATATATATATATAATATTGAAATTTATGCACATTTTGATTATATATATATATATATACATATATATATATACATATATATATAATAGCTATGATAGATGAAGAATTAAAAGTGAAAAAGCTTGCTAACCGGTTTTGAACCTCGTTTAACAAAACAGAAATGTATAAGAAAAAATACATATGGTTGAAATATGGCGACGACGGGTTAGAAAAAAAAAACAGTGATAGAATCAGATAAAAATTTCATTAAGTCCTAACAAATTTTCTCTTCGTTTGCAAAAATAAAATCTCAAGGACGTAATATAGATACGAGCTTCTAAAATTTTCAAGTGAAAGTGTGACATGTCTAAAATAAAGAAGACTTCGACACTGACGTTTAAGGTATAAACATGGTTATTTATTAAGTGCTCACAAATGGCCGAACAATAGTTATTCAACAAAAAATCTGATAATTAATAATAACATGTCGAATCGTGGATGGGACGTGGTGCTTGATACGGGAATCTAAAGTTTGTGATGTACACCCGACGTAGTTCATTCCACAACAATATCCAAATAATCAAATAAACATTAGAATAATTATGATGGGGAGGACAACATTTTGGATAGAAGACATGATAGTTTTTGTGGAAAAACAACATAAATACGCAAAATAACGCTGCTGAACAAAGAGTGAAATTTGTTTAGCATATCTGTCACTAATGTTACCTAGTCAAGGTAAAAGAATGTAAACAGGATATCTACGTACAGAAGATTCTGTATTACGCTATTCAAAAGGATAGCCATTGTTACACAGTGTGTTAGTGATAAAGTTTATCTTATCATCTACATAGGGCTAAGAACAAATCATTAAGAGCCCAATGTGTAAGGGTCTTAATTAAATATGTTATCGTTTTGCAAACGAATATAAAGACATGAACATGTGTTTAGGATGTACTGGAATTGAATAACCCTAAGGAAATCTTAGAAAAAAGTAATAGAAGACTAGAATCCACGAATTTGTCAACCGCAGAGGAAGGATATGATGGATATTATTGGTGGCCACAAAAGCGTCCGCTTTCCTTTTGTTGTCTAACAAGCAAAATATATCGTCAATGTAACGAAAGTAAAGGTCCGGTTTTTGAAAACCATGTAGTAAACCTTGTTCATGTAAACACACAAAAATATTTGGCAAAGCTGGTCCAAGAGGAGAACTCATAGTAACGCTATCAAAGTGTTTATACAAGACGTCATTAAAACTTAATGCAACCGAAATAATGAATTTCTCTAATTCAAGGAAGATAGCTTAAGGAGATTCGCTAGGTTACTGGGATATAAAGCACCAACATATATGTATAATTAATCTTCAAAAGTGGGGCACAAGTAAACAGACAAGAAATATCAAAAGAACAACTAATTTTGTCGGAGTTATAACATAAAGTAAGCAAAAGACATTTAATGCAAAATGAAATGTAATATTCCAAAAAATTGTTGAAAGCCATTGTGCTAACTTATGTTGGGAAGACCTAATCATTGTCAGCATGAGGCTTAATAATAAACCATCGTTATGTGTTTCCGGTAAGCTATATAGAGGGGAACGAATAGAACAGATAGATGTGATCAAATTTGAACCTAGTAGACCTATTACGATCGTTTCCATTTTCAGCCATCTCAGTTACTGGATTCTCTCGCCGTATATATTCTTCCTCTCTCTCTCTCTCTCTCTCTCACACTCACTTTCTATCTCTCTCTCTTATTCTCTCATATGTGAAATATCCACAACCGTTAAATTATTTTATAGTATACTATATTTTATGTTTGTTTTTTTCACTACTCTTAGATTTAAATATATGAAAATACGTAACCATTTTCATCGATTGTTTTTTTAGTTTTAAATCGCATATCTTTGCAAATAACTATGATTATTCAAGTTAATAGCTGATATATTTTGTCAAACTGTTTATAGATTTCCCAATTTGTGTTTACATACCGCAATTGATAGACCTATCGGCGTGTTTGAAATTTTGGTTCTTACCGATTTTTTCCACTGATAACCTACCCAACAGTTAAAACGAAAATTTCAATAATTAGGGAACTGAATTCTGTGAAGTATTTTATTTAAATATCCTTTCCTGACTAATTCTCGAAATTGCGCACACGTTAACTTTTGTGGGTGTGTAGGGGGTGGGGTTTATACATTAGGTCCACCTCCACAATTATTTAAAATGGCAACTATTGTAGGTTTCCGACTATGCTGATTAAGAAAATATTATTCCAATTTTGCGGAGACAAGTACTTGTAGAGATATAAAAACCTGTACTATGCACTGTAATTTACTGGCTTCCAGGTTTGTTCGCACGCGCGATAAACAAATCTAAATCTCTTCTAGCGCCGACACCGCCACCCCAATTTTCGTTTTCTTTTTATCATTTGCGGGTGGGTATGCTGACTATGATTATCACGGCGACACTTTTGAGAATTCTTCTTACATCCCTCCCAAATGAGGGTTTTCTACTCCAAATACAGTTCTTTACATGGGGATTTTGTTCTTAAGATTGGGAGGTTGGTGGTGTGTATTCTGAAAGCCGTTATTAACATGGAGAGTTCGGAATGTCTATTCTAAGCGACACTTATTACATGACAATACTCAAAAAAGTGAAGTGAAAAAGGTTGTAATTGTTTTGTTTTAAACGTTGAAAATATGACATAAAACTGGAATTTAATTTATTACTATTGGCCAAATAATTGAAAAGAGGAGGAAGACTTGAAAAACAAACAGAAACAGCTCGGACTGCTCCCGATGATTTCGACCATTTTAAACCATCCATTTACAGTGAGAATCCCTAACCTCAAAAACTTCTGTTTGTACTTTTCATTATTATTTTAATGGACAATTTTTCGTAATTCATACAGATTTATGCGTTCCCTTAATTGTTTTTTTGAGATCCAAACGTCACCTGCATATTATCGACCCAACCCATCACCACTAGCCAGTGAAAACCAGATTATATCATTTCGGCCACGGCCGACTGTGTCCGCATTTAATCAGAGACGGCAGTAGGCGCCAACAACAATCGTAGTTTACTTTTTTGCAAAGGGTGGGTCAGGATTCCACCAGGCAACGCATATTTACGGCTCGTGCTAGTGTTTTAATAGATCGTAAGTGTTCATAATGGTAGTGCAATTCCGCTCTCTGTGAAGTTATTTTTCGCCATGAATGGAATATTTTTTTTATTCATAATCATACGGCATGTTCAACCATTTTGTAAAAACTTACTTTCATCGATTCTATGCTGCAGTAATGATATGCTACCTAAATATTTAACATTAGTAAAAATCTCACATTTATACTAATTTATTAATGATGTTTTTTTTAAATAACCTGTCAAGGTTTGTGTCAACACATGTGAATGATTTCTTATGAGTAACAACCAAGTATTGGTGAAAAAGGTGCCGGTCTTTCAAGCGGATAGAACGGGTTACACTTATGATTATCATTGACCTAAAAATCCTGCAAACATGTTCTTTTATTATCAACTGTAAGATCTATATAGGTAATCTATTGAACATCTGTTCAAATAACATTCTAAGATTAAGTGTGTAAGAAGTAACATCGAAAGAAAATATGTAATCTTAATTACCATGATATTATTATTATAACTATAATTCCATTTAGGATTATCATAAATAAAATCATTATTTGTAGATATTTTACGTACATAAACTACATCGGACAACTTTAGACAAGTGGATATTTTACACTTAACCTCACTAACTCAATCTATACACTTTTTAACTTTTATATAACTTTTTTCTGCCGATCTGATTTCTCCAACGTTGAAACTAAGCAAGTAATTCTTTGTTCCAAACAAGTCTGAATAAAATATAAGAATACATTGTCCAACTCTGAGATGAGGTGATATTCCTGTAAGGTTATCTATTGATAAAATAAGATTATGTAATATTCCTTCAGAGAGTATATACAAATAAAGTTCCACTACAAGGCAATGATTTACCAAATATAATAGTGCGTACCTAAGTAATGCCTCCTATATTTTATTTCACTTCAATGGAAGTGATTACAAATTACATTTTGATGATAACTGAACTTAGTTATCAATGATTAGAAAGGTGTATCTCTCTGTTGCGGATATTGATAATATGAGACTCTAAACAAGAACCCTTCCATCGACGTGCGTCAGAAGCAGATATCCGTACATGAATAACTGTCGAAATGTGCATTGTAAATGGTGGGGAACGCGTATAAACAATCAATTCTGGAGCAAAATAAGCAGCTAGATTTAATGGTGCTACTCACTTCCTCGTAGTTTGTCAGCATTTTTTAGTGAGAAACTAGATTTTACTTTTTAAACCACCCTCTTATGAAAAAGCACTATCCGGGGGTCTATGCACAGCCAATGTCCGTCGATGGAAAACGTGCATGTTGAATATTGGTGACTATGCAGACAAATTTATAAGCACAAAAAAAAACGATTCCTTGTAATGGCACCATTCTGGTCTTCGTAGCTCTTAAAGGTTCTGAGGTGAAAAAGTTATAAGAAGTTTTACTTTTGTAACCATCCTCGTATTTGTACAGGTTGGGTTTCTATTGACCCAATGACTGTTGGCAAAGCGTAAAAACAAACAACAACTCACCCGAATTTATAAACAGACAAATATAAAAGAAAAAGGGAAGGTAAAAGAGGAGTCATAATCCAACTTTTAAGAATTACTTACTCATATAAAACGATTTGTCGATGAAACATTTTTATTATCTCTGCTTTATTATATATTTTATCTCTATGCTATATCAGTTATTTACTGACGACTGAGTTTTAAAACACTGTGATAAGGCGTGACTTAAGGTACACACACACATACAAACAAAATTTAAATTAATTTTATTATGAACAAACATCTACAAAATATTTACAAAACTCTTAAAAACATTTTACTTACCGTTGAATCCCATGTTATATATATATATATATATATATATATATATATATATATATATATATATATATATATATATATATATATATTCATTCCTTCACTACAAAAAAAACTACAATAGTAACAGTTTTGGTTGCATATTTGTTAACATGTGAAAATAATTGAGGAAACCCATAACCTGACTATTTTTGCCGGAAAACCCTTAATACGACTGCATGAAGTCCATAAGTTTTTTTAAGTTCCGTTTCATGTGGACGCAGTGAAACGTTTTTCGTCCGAACTGATCCGGTTATGGTTTGTTTTGATTGAAACACGTGTGCAAATGCGGAGTCTTAATATATCTGTATGGATAAAATCGTATACTAAATAAAAAAAAGAAATTTATTATACACATTTATAAGTAAGGATTAACTGGATTTTTATCCCGTTGATATATATATATATATATATATATATATATATATATATATATATATATATATATATATATATATATACCTTTGTTTACTATAATATCTCTACTTATCGAGACCGGGAGGTTAATCACGTATTATGGTTAAGTGTTATATAATTGGTAAGAACTCAATGATGATCAGTAATTGTGGAATTTGAATATGGCTTAATTATTTGAAAGGAGGAGTGAGCACAAACTTATTTACATAGAATTTGAAAAGAACCAACTTATAGTTCGCTGGGAAGCAGCTGTACAGTAACTTTTTCTACAGACGGGATTATCTAGGAAAGAACATCTCAGGGAATTCACGCTTAGTTTAAGGCATATATACAAAGGAAGGGAATTTCCAGACGGTTGTTGTACTAGACGAGTATTTGTTTCCAATGTTTTACAGAAGGGAACCATAGATTGGAGGCCAATCGAACATCTGCAATGACAATAACGAAAAAATAGAGATAAACTCGCGAAGTTTCTTCTGTGAGAAAGAAACAGTGAGGAGGTGAAACGTCCTCGCCCACTAAATTCCGAAGCCGGTTTTAGAATCGTTGTAGGCCAAAAAACGGATAATCTTAGGACCTACCCTCAGATGTGGCAGTAGTACTCCATCAATCTACGTATCAGTCTCTATCTCTCTGGTGTATGGATTAAAATAAGACAAGCATAATAAGTAAATAATATCTATATAATAATACCTAAATAAGTAAAACATGGTAAAATTAATACTTGTTATGATAAATAAATAATAATTAACATTATTAATCACACATTCGTCTTTTCGTTACTATTATTTTAATAAAACTTAATTCTGTTTTAATAAAATGAAAACTCACATGTCATCACGTATGCATCCATCTTTTTTTTTATTAATCTCCCTTACCACGTGACTTTCCCTTACCACGTGACTTCCACCTTTCCCCTACGCCGTTTCTCCATTATCTTCAACCTCTTCAATACATTGTGTGCGCTTCTGTCTCTCTTCTTTAAACGGCCCTTGTAATCTTCATAACCTTCCCTATCCCTGCTAGCTAACCTTACCTACTGACCAACAACTAAAAACCTTCCGGCCTAACTGTCAACCTTTTTGTCTTTTTCATTAATCCTTACATCCATCTTTTTGACTCTATGTGTTGGCCCTATGCATTCCCTGCCTTCATTTTCTTAATTTTCCCCTTTTTATTCTTGCACTTTTCACTTCTCTTCAACCTCAACCCTTTCCCTGTTTCCATGAACACCAAATAAGTGGCAGCAGCCATTGCACCCCTGCTAAGCCTTTAACACGAACTCCTCCTCATCCGCCTTCCGCCGAACCTCCTCCAGGACACGACGTATCGGGTCGTCCCATCATTTTGTATGTGTCTCATTTCTTTATTGCTCCATCCAATAGGCCCCTCCTCTGCCTTTTTACCTCTTGCGGATTTCACCTTTGCAACTCTTCCCTACCATCAACCTCCGGTGTCTTCTTCCTTATTTTCGTTTAGAAAAAAATTAAAAAGAAGAAAAGGCCGAACACCCTTTCCTCAACACACACACGTAATCATCACCACAACTAAAGGGTTTATTTCGCATTTATTCTATCTCCCTCTCTTTCTTTTGCCTTTTTTACCCCTCATTTAGCCCTGGACCATCAACCTCTAAAACTTTAGAGAAAAGTACAGCAGATGTCAAGAAGAGATGAAGCCTTGGTGACATGCTGATGAGGAGTAGTTGATGGTTGGGTCAGGGTTTCGTTTAGGTTTAGGGTTAGGAAGGGAGTAAGGGAAAATGAGAGAAATAGTGGAGAGAGAAAGAGATTAGAAAATACGGGAAATGGAGAGGGGCAAATAAATTGGTGGATCTCATTTTAAAAAAATGCATATAAAAAAGAACGATGACAGTAACACAGCGATGAGGGTTGGACTGCGAGAACATACTGGATAGAAGCCTCATCATACAAAACAAAATTACATTACATGCAAGTTTTAATGAAGGTTCCACAAATTAAACCTTGCTTACTAAGCATCATATGGGTGATGAAGTATGCATACATTTATATAGCCACGAGTGTATGTATGGCTATGGTGAACATGAACACTATAATTTCAATATCTGTTAGGGTGAACATAATAGTGTAAAGCTCAAATAAACATATTGCAGATTTTAGATACACAAATGATTTGATGGTCGGGTGTCGTGTCATTATGAAAAACAATCGCGTATCAAGCCATATATATATATATATATATATATATATATATATATATATATAAAGGGTGAACAAAAAAAAAAAAAAAAACAGAGGGCATTCAATTGTTTTTCTGGGCATTTCACAGTCACCGGAGAAAAAAAGGCCAAAGACCCGAGTGTTTTGATGTGATGTTTTGAATATAATAAACTAGTTATGACAAAAGTTTAATTTTATTCAGACAAAACACTAAGAAACGGGGCCTAATTAGAGTCGGGCCCGTTTCTTTTTGGTTACCCTATATATATATATATATATATATATATATATATATATATATATATATATATATATATATATATATATATATATATATATATATATATTAAAAAAAAGCATATGCCCCTCTCCATTTGGGGGTACCAAATTGGTCAAAGGGAAAATCATTCCTAACCCACATTTAGGTAAAAATTGTACTTTCGTATAAATAATTGAATCCATTCAAAATGTATCGCAAAAACAAATAAGATAACATCTATGAAAATCACGATATATTCAAAGGATCGTGTTAAATGGTCCAGTGGTAAGAGTTTAGGCTTCTTAGGATGAGGTCCCGATTTCGAATCTAGCTAGATTCAGCCACTTCGCTGACGAAACACGTGTCAGTGGATACTTACATTTTAAGAACTATGTATATATATATATATATATATATATATATATATATATATATATATAAATGCTCCTCACCTTGAGTTGAGCATATTGAGAAGTGAAAAACGAATTACCATTAGCATATAAGCGACGCTGTTTGTGTAAACAAATCGAGCGGAGGTATTTCAGACGATATCAAAACATCGTTAAACTCACTACTCGTTCAAGCAGCCGCCAATAGCGTAATGGTTAGAAGCCTTGACTGCCGTATAAACGGTCGGGTTTCAATCCTGGCTTGAGGTAGTTGCCTGTCTAGCCGCATTGAACTGCGAAACAGTACTGTATGTGGATGACTATATATATATATATATATATATATATATATATATATATATATATATAAGCATGACAACAATTTAAGCAGATACATCTGCGTTTCTAATTCAATACATTACATGTAACTGTCAAAATTCTGCTCAATCTTCAGTATATACTTTTGTTTATAAAATTCCGTCGGTTGAGCCCATGTTGTCATTGTATTCGAATTTAATTACTATGTTTATATATAGAGAGAGGGAGAGCGAGACAGATGAGGGGAGTGATAAAAATAAAATTGTATAAATTACAATATTTATCGATCTATACTTTGAATGTGATGGATCGATAAATACTGCAATTCACTCAATTTCATTTTCATCATGTATGTGTTCTTACATTTTTACTGCGCTTTCTAATATATTAAGCTTTTTTGTTACCAAAACTTTTACTTTTTTGTTTTTTTGTTACTTTTTTGTTAGTTTTCAAATTCAGATAAACCCTATATTCATCTTTGTAGTTGTATGTATCTATGTGTGTGTACATATACATGTATGTGTGTATATATATAAGCACATATATGTGCGTGTGTATATAAGAATAGTATGATTAATAACATTCACCCACTAAACTCGTGTTAGATTTTGGAAATCATGAAAATGGGTTTGCAACCCCAGTTGATGTTTATTACTAAAAAAAAAGACATAATCTAAAATTAGTTATTATTTACTCTCTCTCTTTCTTCCTTTTTCTCTCTGTCTCTCTTCGTTTCTCGCTCTCTATTTTTAACTGCTGTTAGAATTGTATTAGTTGGGATTGCTTTTTATTTTGCTTATTTATTCTTCTTTTTGCCTTATTTAGTTATTCTCTTCGTTACGTTTCAAAAAAAAAAAAAGGCCTACAATTTTTAAAGACCAACCTGCTTCGAAAAATGACAATTTCGCAAAATTTTGCTATAAAAATGCTAATCAGACAAGTCTTGACCAGAATATAAGTATTATCTCCCTTTGATGTAGTCTCGTTTTCGATAATAATAATAATAATAATAATAATAATAATAATAATAATAATAATAATAATAATAAATGATCAGTGTTGTAATGTTGTGAAAAGGGAATTCGTACTAATTTATGCGTGCAGCGGTGCTTAAACGAAGAAAGATTCCAGTGACACTTTACTTATAAATAGAACTTATAAATAGAACTTTACTTATAAATAGAACTTTACTAATAAATAGAACCTGCGAATAAAAACTCGAAGAACATTGTCTGTCAAGAGGTGCTGGACTAAAGGATTTAATTAAATATCGTTTCTTACAATGCTATTTTATTATTTGTATTGCATTATGCAGTACAATATTACTTTCTAAGAATGTATTAGTACTTAATAATTATCTTATTTGAGGTTGTTCCGTGGATACTATTATCAGCTTTATAGCATTATATTTTTTGTTTAAATGTAATTCCATTCCGAGCAATTTTCAAAGATCCTGTTAGTAAGTGAATAATATATTAAACCATTATAAGCAAAATAATTTTTGAAATAATCTAAATTTTAAGAGTTGCATTCGTTTCGAAGCAATCTGCAAACTACTTGCTAACTCGTACAGCCGACGTTTTCTTCATAAGCAAACATAACCATGTTTTTCAATATAAACAACGTTAATGTGACTGATATGATATGCATTTATATAATTTATCTACAGTTTACGATTAACTGAGAAATAGCTTTAAAAGTAAAGTGCTGAATCATAGCTGAGGAATAAGTTAAGTTTCCTTTTCAATTAGAAGTAGCGTAACGTGTCATTTCATTCGCAGAATTATTTCATTTCCTCCAGTCTTGCCTCATATTGCTGAGTTTTAAGCAAGGGACCTCGTTTTGCAGCACTCGACTGATAATTGCACTGCGTTCTGTGCTCCATTAGAAAACATTGTGGAAATGGGCGAATAGAAAAGTAGTTTAAATAAAGAGGAATTAAACGCAGTTTTTTTTTAATATAAGAATTCAATATAAAATAAAATCCTTTGAAAAAATTATTTCAAATGTTCGGCACCATACATGCTACTGAGCATTGTTATCATGATTATTTCTATAAGTAACATGATTTGACGCAGAAATCATGAGGATGTGATACGTTTATTATTTTTTTCTTCTTGCAATAATACAAAATTACAGTATTTGCCTTTTTCTGTGATTCCCAACTTTTATATAACACCCACAATCACCACTTCCAGCAATTCACTTTCAAATTTAAATTGCAATAAGTATATTGTTTACGTTCCATTCTATGCCCAGATCAATACAATCAACACATTTCACATTTCAAACTCTGATATTATCTTCCTTATTTCCACTTAATGTCCATAATACGTTATCTTGATTCAGATACACACATTTAATATATATATATATATATATATATATATATATATATATATATATATATATATTCCCTCTGTCTCAATTTATTTTTAGAAAGTTGATTTTAAATGTCTCAGTATAATTTTCGCAATATCTTAAAATGGAAAAATTTACTTAATACAATGTATACGTAATACTGTCACTATAAGTGCTACAGCAATTCAGATATATATAAAGAAATGATACACGCACTATGCGATACACACCATTTTAATAATTACGAAACTATCATTGCAAAAAGTGTTGCTTATCAACATTAAATCACGGCCTAAAGGTATGGCTTACGTAATAAAATACATGCGCATTTGGCTTTTGCTTGCCGTTAAAATTTGTTTTTAGTCAAAGTGTACATTTAATTAATTGGTTATTTTATTGTTGAAGGTTTCGATCTAAATAAATTGGATCTATCGCGTAAGGATGATAGTAATCATAATGATAATACGTTTAGGCACTTAATGTCCATACTACGTTTACCTGATTCGCATACGCACACACATTTAATATATATATATGTGTGTGTGTGTGTGTGTGTGTGTGTGTGTGTGTGTGTGTGTGTGTGTGTGTGTGTGTGTGTGTGTGTGTGTGTGTGTGTGTGTACATCATCCGATCAACAAATATGGTGATTGGTGGTAAATCTGGTTAAGGTGATATAAAGCTGACTTTTCTAATTTTAAAATGCGGTTTCCCCCAACTCAAATCACGTCGACTCATCGACTATAACGGTACAATTCTAAAGAAATACGTTTCAGAAAGTGGCAATTGTCTTTGATTAAGACAATGTTTAGCTTACAATCATGTTTAATGTAATAAGACAAATAATATTTTTTTCTTTTAAAAAATAAATTGTCACCATTTTAAATAATTGAATAAAAAACGTATTTGTTTCGTGCATTTGTTTGACTAATACTTACAATTATTTTCCCGAAAGATAAAATCACATTTTTTTTTTAATACTATTCCCACTGAAAAACATTTATTTTTCTAAGAGAAATGTTATTTTTAAGGGGAAATAATCCATTTTTATGTGGATAACACCATAGAATTTCACACAGATTACGCTACGAATTTTTACTGCATCTTAACATGAAGAGAAATATTATATTTGTCCGACGATATTATCTTGTAATAATTTGAATTAATATAAGATGAAATTAATTTTAATAAAACGTTGCTTTTTTAGAATCTTATTTTGTTAATCAATATCATTTATATTTTATTAGCGGGTGGTGCCCGGCGTTGCCCGGGGTGTTTTTGTGTGTGTGTGGTCGGGCGGGGTTGGGGTTAATGAAAAACCTAAGAATAAGCGAAGTAAAAAAAGAAACAGAAAAATGAACGTGAAAATTTAAAAAAAAAAAACAAAAAAAACACGTGAAAAAGGCTTAAATAACTCTGCCTCAATAATAAAATTTTAAAAATCCGAAAAAAAGACATCTCACTCCACGATTCGAACCCAAAACGCTTGGATAATGAGGCCGCGCTCTAAGTAACTCAGCTAAGACGACGTCGCAGAAATTGTACCGCTTTTTCAAATATTGAAAGTAAATCAGGTTACGACGTAGAAGCGAACTCGTCATGAGAGGACGGTTTTTGCCCCCCCCCCTGTAGAAAACTACTGATTTCAGGATGAAGAAATTAACGTTTTTAGCCAATCCTTCGATATTTGTCGGGCAAAGGCTGGAAGTTAAAAATTATACCGATCTGGCGAAACTCTGTGACCCGGTCAGAAAGTTTTTGCGAAGCATACAAACACAGATGCATTTATACAAACAAACGCACAGACATAAACACATTTTCGCTTTTATATATATATATATATATATATATATATATATATATATATATATATATATATATATATATATATATATAAATATATATATATATATATATATATATATATTTAAATTGCTTCAGTGGGGTATAAAGCAATTTGAGGTAAGGTGCTCAAATATTTTGAAGTGAAGAACTAACAAGCGATAAGTGTTAGATAGATAGATCCTGGCATAGAAGACGGATTATTCCCCTTTATCAGAAAGATCTTTAAAAAAAATATGAGAATTAAAGGCCAAAAATAATAAGGGAAACAATTGCTACGAAGCTTATAAAAATATCGGTATTTTCGCTATTACAATAAATCATCGGAAATTGCGCATTTGTTAATGTTATAAAAATGTATTTTCGATAATTAATCTTATCTAGTTATTAAATTATTCGTAAAAATAAAACATCATAGGGACACACGATAAAAATGCACGACGATTGCAATCGCTGTTTGGGGTATAACATCTTATCAGTTGGTAAAATGTATTCAGAAATATTGCCTCTTATAGAAGTACTTGTTATTTAATTAAAGAAAATTTGATTCATTTGATTCACTCAATATAAGCCATCTTCTTGGCTCATTAAGTATAATGCTAAAGAGTATTATTTAATGGACCAAGAGGCCATGGTTCAAATCTCGGTCGAGTAATACTAAATACTGTTTAAAATGACACCTGGTCCGTCTTAGCTAAATACTCAAAATTAAAAAAGAGTGGCGCCTATTCCTACACCTCGTTTCATTATGTAATTAAAAGGGGACCTTTGGGTCCCGCCTGACTATCATCGACCACTTTGCTTATGCAGTCAAATATAGACAAGAAAATAATGTATAATAATATTAAAAATAAATTGATACGAAAGAACGTACAGCCAAAATATTAAAGAAACGTCTCGAGTGCGGAAACTATCACGTATATGAGGGTAAAAATAGAACAAGAACCAATAAGAAAAAAAGCATGAATCAAAAAGGAACTCAAACCACAGAAAATAATCAGTAAACGTACATTATCAGTGCATAACAAAAACACTCGTGTGGATATAACATGAAAGTAAAGTGTCAGCGATAATGGAAATAACTAAGGAGGCGTGCGCTGAAGCGTGCAGAGAATATTGTAATCTTAGGGAAGTTTATTGCCACTCCATTTCCAGAGGAGACTTACGGGCTATGCAAGCGATAAATCAACGATGACTGACTGTTATGATAACGCAAAAATGAATGCATCGCTTATCAAAGAGTTTTAGAAATATGGGAATGCTTGTTGCGGACGAGATTCGAAGAAAAATCATTTGTCAATGAGCAATCAATGAAATATGTGAAAACTCCTAGTGAGTAAATATTAAAAAAATAATGGTTTTTGTTTGCCTGTTTTATGCAAACTTAATAACCATTAGCCATTAATTGCTGGAGTACAATACTTTTTTAAATGATCCCTTATGTAGAATTAATTGAATACAAGTTGTTATTTTCTCATAATCGTTGATAACATTTAAGCTCACTTTTTTACCATGCTGTACAGTCCGGTTTCGTCAGATAACCCAATTTAAACATTACTAAAATGGGTGACCAATTTTGGAATTCCAGAATCTTAGACACACTTCTCTATAAGAGGTGCAAAGACGCAATGTGGTCATACACATGCGGAATATACATGCGACTGGAGACCGCTTGTGAATTTCAACTTTTTCCTCTGGATAAAGCCGGTTTAACCTGAATAGGGTTAGCGTCTTCCACACACACATATTATTATGCACATGATCATAACTATTTCATTGGATCAAAATTATTCATCGTTCGCAATGCTGAAAGTATACTGAGAGAACTGAAATGTTTAGGAGGTATATTGAAAGTTAAATACTAGACAAAACAGACGACCGTTATCTGCGACAAATCGTAAGCAGCTGTTGGGATAACGCAAAGTCATTTGTGTATGAAGAGTACTGAGAAATGGTGAAGACTTTTATTTTATCAAGTTCTTGTGAAAATAACTTGTTTTTGCAAATTAGAAAACTATTATAGCTAGTGAGTAAATAATAGTAAAATCACGTAGTGAAATTGAAGACGTCAAAATACAGAACATACATGGAGATTACCGAAAAGCACGTAAAAAGATGAAGCATAAGAAATATCATAATATCTATGATTTTAGAAGCACAAGAAAGATTTCCTTTAATAATAAAGAGATTGAAATCAAATTGAAGATTGACACGATAAAAACTGTGATACCGATAAAAACAACCGAAGCAATACAAGAAACCATCATAAAATGTGAAAACATAAACTGTATGGCAAAGTATGAATGTAATAGAACTTCGTAAACACAAGCAAACGAGGACTTAGGAAGATAAAGACAAACACAATGAACTGAGATTTAAGTTTATATATACAAATAACTTGATATCCCGAGTCCTATAACAAAATCAACGCTTTTATCTATGGCGTTATGGACCAAAGTAGTTGATTATTCTTCAGTTCTAAGTGACAATGCATAGATTTTCAAAATTAAATCTACATTACTCGTTATAAGAACTAAGAAAAACATAATAATTAAAGCTTCTCTATGGCAGACGGGACGAAAGTAATCATTATTTTATGCAGAGAATTATTCCTATCTAATGTATAATTTGAGTAGATCGGGATTTTAAGTAAAATTAATTATTATTGATATTATAATTATAACATAATCATTATTATCATCGTCATTATTATTAGTAGTAGCAATAGTGATAATGTTATGAGTCGTAGTTGTAATGTAACCATTATTTTGGTTTGTAAAGTTGTCACCTTAATTTTTCATTAGCATTCTCATCACTAACTGCATCTTTAATATTTAAATAGAAATTATTTTTTTTCTTTTTTTTATCTCCCTACAATATCTCCCTTTCACACTTTATTTTTTGACTGTTACCTTTTCTCTTTCTTTCGCTATATTTTTCTGATTGTTCCTCTTGTTTTTCTTTAGCTTTGTATTATTGGTCCGCTTCGTCTTTATCTTCTCCGTGATATATTAGTTTTTTTATCTTCTACGCTAGCTTCTTATTTTCTTTGATCAATCTTCAAATTCTTTATCGTCTTCCTTATTTTCTTCAACTTCTTCCTCATCTTTATTTTCTATTTTTGTCATTGATATATTCTTATTTAGCTTGATCCTCATTAAAAACTAATTGCCATTGCTCCCAGGTCCGCTCTGACCCGGAATGGTAGTACCCATTAGGGTCCCAACTATGGGTTAAATAGAAACCAACTTCAAAACAACAAATATATTCTATTAAAAAAAATTTTCTTCAAAATCTTTGGATTCGGCATTAAATAACCTGAAAAGGGTCGATATGCCGTAAAACAAAAACAACCAACCAATGTTTACTTTCTATTTCTCCACATTTTTATTTAATTTTTCAACTTTTTTCTTTTTTTTTCCTTTTCTTTTACATTTCTTCTTTGAAAATCTTTCTTCGTCTTCGTCATTATTCAGGTTAGAGGGTGTACCTGCATAGACAGATTGGGCCCTCAGTGCTGACCACTAAATTATGCTTGTATGATTTTCAGCCTGACTGCATTCATAATGGGTGCGGTGGCTCTGAAAAGGCTCATCAAAGAAAGGGGTGATTTTGAAGTGTGCATATCTGCAATAAGCCTCTTAATAACATATGCGGATCTTTAATCCACAAAGTGCATTTAAATTAGATTTATATCCTCTTCATTCTTGTTACGTGTTATTACATTGAATTAAGCACCTTTCAAATTTTCATTTTACAATTCTATTATTAGCTTATGAAAATGCTTTTAATGCTTCACTCTAAAGAATAAATGATTTCCAAATGGTTTTAATTTATTTTATTGTTGTTTTTTTTTCTTTTCTCATCATCTGTTTTGACGAGCAAAATACCTTACGTATAATCTACTACGTGTTCCAAATCTTTAAAAAACACGCGTTTGTATTTCAGTACCAAATGTGTATTATGGGTGAACGCACACTTTAAATTAGAATTACACTTTATTGCTACCATTGTTAAACGCGCTTATTCGTCTTATAAACTACAGCAGAAATAGAACATATGTCAACATTTTCATGACAATATCCTCAATTATAATTTATTTCCGATTTAATAAGTGCCTATCTATTCAGTATGTTTCAGATATTTAAAATTAATTGATTAAAGTTAACTAACATATTACATAAATAAAATTCGTTCGTGTAAATATAAATATATCTTAAATTAACCTTCCATTTATTTTTTATTGGCTTCATTTAAGTTTTATTAAAAAAGTAATAAAATTAGAATTATAATCAAGAAAAATATTTTATCTACAAATAGGAAAAATGATTTACTCTGTGGAAATTCTTGTGGTTTATATATGATCCGCAACGAATCAACTAAACTTTGACATGCACCAGTAGAAATATTCAAAACTATACGCATACTATTTGATAATATGGCATATAACGATAACGTAGCCATTAGATATTTTATTAGTAAAATAACGGTCGGAAGTAATGTCAGTTTCGAAGGTAAGTTATAAAATTCCACCCCGTTTTAAAATATGAGATTGACTGTAGATAGAGCGTGAAATGCAGAAAATTAATTTAAAGGCAATTCATCTAATTTAGCTTTTATGCCGAACGTGAAACTCTTCGCCTTTGCTCTAACATCAAAGTGTCCTATCCGTTTTGTTCAAAGGTGATACTATAATATCCTATAGTCTCCGTTCAAACAGGCCTCCCCCTGCATCATAAATTCCTAGAAAAACCCTTTTAGATGTATTCTATAATCAGCATTATCGGAAGGTTTGAAGTAGAATTTCTACATAACTCTCTACTTAATAATTAATTTATGATAGAATTTACTACAATACAAACAAGTAACCTACATAATATTTAAATGATATCATTATAATTGATTATATATATATAGTAAAAAAAAATAATTATATATATATATATATATATATATATATATATATACTAGCAGGCTGTATATTATATAGTAATGATTTAAATTATTATTATATTTTGTATAGTAATGATTTAAATTATTATTATATTTTATTAAGTAATGATTTAAATTATTAATATATCATATATAGTAATGATTTAAAATATTATTATATTATATTATATATAGTAATTATTTAAATTATTATTATATTATATTATATATAGTAATGATTTAAATTATTATATCATATATAGTAATGATTTAAATTATTATTATATCATATATAGTAATGACTTAAATTATTATTATATTTTACATAGTAATGATTTAAATTATCATTATATTTTATATAGTAATGATTTAAATCATTATTATATTATATTATATATGGTAATGATTTAAATTATTATTAAATTATATTATATATAGTAATGATTAAAATTAGTATTATATTATATATAGTTATGATTTAAATTATTATTATATTATATATAGTTATGATTTAAATTATTATTATATTTCATATAGTAATGATTTAAATTATTATAATATTTATATAGTAATGATTTAAAGTATTATTATATTATATTATATATGGTAATGATTTAAATTATTATTATATTACATTATATATAGTAATGATTTAAAAAAGATTTTTAAAAATGACTTGTGCGCTACCACCGAGAATCGAAACAAAACGTTTAGTTTGCGATTTACTTCTTCCTTTGCCGTTAATGTCTGAGCTATTAAAACCTATTTGCTGCAAAGATAAAAATTAAAACATTAACCAATAGCTATTATGTTACGCATACATATTCGTAAAGTCGTAGTTCGACCTTCACCTGGAAATTTTCATTTCTTTAATTTTCACATTTTGCGCCCATTTCCCTCGGCTAAACCCCGAATATACAGTTTCGCATGTATATTATGTTTCATGTCTGCAAACCAAGAATTGACAGAGGAGTTTGATAAGCAATTTTTTTAAAAACAAATATATAGAGAAAAGGGTTTGTGTTTACTACAATATTTTTACGCAAATAGTATGCAAGTAAAATCATGTAGAATGTATGTATGAATATAAGTGTACATAAAAGTAAACTAAAGATGATCATCCGATAGAAAAATCGGAAAAAAACTATTAGTTAATTAATTAAAATGAATGTTGAAAAGAATATGCAAATTAGCTAGAACTTTTGCAAATAAATGCAGTTCAACGACCCATGATAATAGTGCATTTCCTTTTTAAATAAGTAGTAAAAAGGGTGTTAAATATGAATATCACTACACAAACCACACACATACACACACACTCACACACCCGCACCCACACACACATATATATATATGTATATATATATATATGTTTATATATATATAAATATTAATAGATACATAAAAGCACATCAGCCCGTGCTAGAGCACCTTCATCCTAAATACTACACAATGAAGCACAATGAAGCACAATACGCTTAAATAGAAGTAAACGTGACAGTTAAATGAAATCCAGGACCTTTAAAGTAGCCATAAAAAAGAATACGTTTATTTTTCAATAAAATGTACAGAGTAGTTTACCTTCGTGAAGTGGTTCGCATCTATGATTAAGGATATAAAGACGTTCGTTTTCATATTTAGAAAAATTATTGGTTGTATATGAATATAAGTGCAAAAACAAATCTAATATATATATATATATATATATATATATATATATATATATATATATATGTATATATACATATATATATATATATATATAACCCGTAGATAAGTAAAAATTAATTACCTCCCTTGAACATCACTGAATGAATTTATTTTTTACCGTTTAAATTTAAAATACACACAAAAAACCCATTGAAACCACAATGCAATATTAAACAGAATTTGAATTACGCCCCTTTATCTTATAATCTAGAGAATTATTTCCCCTGAACATTTAACGACATTAATTAATCTTTAAGCGTTTGAATTTAAATCTAAATAAAACAGCCATTTTGCAATTTACATCCTAGAGAGAGGATTCATTTCTCCACTGACGATGGGCTATTACCCGAAAGGACTTTTGGAATTAAATACCACCCACAGTTGCAATTCAGGTAAATGGATGAATAAATAAATATAATATATATATATATATATATATATATATATATATATATATATATGCATATATATATATATATATACATATATATATATACATATGCATAAAATAAAAAGGAAAATAAATATTGAATTATTTATTACGTATTATTCATATATTTATTTATTTATCTTCACATAACGACTGTACTTTCCTTCATTGTTCTAACCTTCTAAAAATACCTTTAATGCTCTCACAATGCGCCAGCAAACTTCGTCATACTTCTTATATATATATATATATATATATATATATATATATATATATATATATATATATATATATATATATAGTTCATCTACTCACATAAAATTAATATACGAAAGTATAGATTATTGCATAAACTAAGTATTTACTTCAAAAGTGCTCAATACATAGGTAGAGCTTGTTAGTATGTTATAAAATATATATGGGGATTAAGCTACACTAAATATTCCGCGTTTCATCCACTCTAGGACTCTTCAGGCTTATGCGCAAATTTTGTGGTCTGTCGATTTTATATACGCACCTTCTATTGAGATTTTAGTTAGCTAATCAGCTTTCTAGCATCCACCGCGCCCTTCCTATGAGCCAATCAACATGCACTTACCGGACAAAGGCCTATTTGACCTCTGGTTGAACTGTTCCTTTGTGTATGCTTTATTTAGCCTGGATATCTAGCTTCTTGACCTGTTTTAAATCTAGGTTAGGTTTTTTATGTTAGTTTATGTATATATATATATATATATATATATATGCACATATATATACACACCCACATATATATATATATATATATATATATATATACGTACATATATTTGTGATAGTTTATGTATATTCATGTTTATTTAATTTATTTATTTGTTTATTTTCTATTGTTTTTGTTAGTTTTAACACTATTTTGTATCGCTATCCTAGAGTAAATTTTATCTTGTGAACAAAGTTTTTCGCTATTTCTCTTATACAGTTAAATAGATGCTGAGGTACTTTAACGTACAGGATAGCAAATTGTTCATGAAGGCATAATTTACATGTCGTCTAGATCTCTACACGTGGTAGCTTGTCTTATTACTTTCCATTCGACTACCGGCGAATGTCCGCTTTCCTTGAGTTCTCAGTATTCATTTGCTAGCGTTGTTTCAATATGGTGTCTTTTATTGTTGAATGTACTTTTGTGGTCATAGTATCGAGTTTTGAAATCTGAGGAAGTCATACCTACGTAATATTTCTTGTTATTCGGGTTTTCTTTCGCAAATATTGTGGCCTGGTAAACCACGCTTTTGGATAGACATTTATTTTGAAGTGGGCAATGTGTGCGGTGTCTACAGTTGCATTTATCTTGTTCGTTATTAGTATTTTTATTTCTAGTATGGTTGTTGTCCGGGGTTAGTTTATTATTATTATTATTATTATTATTATTATTATTATTATTATTATTATTATTATTATTATTTCTGCTAGTGTTAGTTTTATTTTTGTCAGGTATCTACTTTTTTATTGTTTATTTTGTTGTTATTGTTTACATTGTTTTCATTTAATATTTTGTTATTATGTTCTTAATTATCATATCTAAATTTTCGCAGCAGCTGTAGGGTAACTTTAAGGTATTTTATTGAAAATTTTGTGTAAGGGGTTGGTTGCGGGAAAGATTTTTTTCAATAAGATCCAGAAATTTCTTGCCAAGTTTTGTTTTTAACATGTTATTGTATGGGGCCGTATGAAAACAACGATAGCAAATAAATACTGGGAACTCCAGGAAAGCGGGCATTCGCCGGTAGTCTAATGGAAAAAAATAAGACAAGCTACCACATGTAGAGACCTAGACGACCCATGAGTATGTATGTATATATATATATATATATATATATATATATATATACATAATCTAACATAAAAAAATAACCTAGATTTAAAACAGGTCAAGAAGCTAGATATCCAGGCTAAATAGAGCACACACAAAGAGCAGGTCAACCAGAGGTCACATAGGCCGTTGTCCGGTAAGTGCATGTTCATTGGCTGATAGGAAGGGCGCGGTTTACACTAGAAGGTTGATTATCTACCTAAAGCCCCATTAGAAGGTGGGTATATAAAAACGACAGACAACCACAAAATTCGCGCATAAGCCTGAAGAGTCCTAGAGTGGATGAAATGCGGAATATTCAGTGTAGCTTAATCGCCATATATATATATATATATATATATATATATATATATATATATATGTACATACATATGTGTGGGTGTGTGTGTAATTAGAAAAAGTAGATAATAAAAATAAAATAGAATATCTTTAAATAATTATTGATTTAGAGAATTTATCCAATCAGTTATGATAATGAAACAGATTATGCACATAAGTAAAAAAAATGCATTACTGCATAATATAAATTTGAAAATAGTATGCTAACCATTGCTGCCTTTTTTTTTCTTTTGTATTACTATTTATTTTTTCCTAAACTTCCGAATTAATTTATATAAAATAATTAATTCTGTGCTTTCACATTGTTTCAGGAAAACATCAGTACGGTTATGTTTCTGGGCTCAAAAATATAGACATATACTTAATTCGAGCTCCTCCCAAGAGTAGAGTACATTACTTTTGGATCTACGAAGACGGGAGCGGTACCATTAAAACGAGCCACCTGTAGTGCTCCATGAATTATTTTCTCACATAATCACCGTCATTTTCAAAGCATTATCTATTGATGCATTCTAGCTTCTGACGTGCATCCCTGACAGGTATTGCTTACTTAGAATGGCACATACTTCATATCTGTAATAGAGAAAATTAAATACCAGCTCCTAGGTGCATGAGCTTACATCATAACAAACCAATTTGTAATCCAATCTGATAGGTGTGGGATAAGAAAATAAGAGACATTACTTTTGAAACATTCCTCGCAATAACGTTTAATAATTAGGATGAGAAAGCATCATTGCCTAAGCAATTTATTTTTTATAACTTACTGTCAAAAGTAAGGAAGTCATTTCTTTCAATTTTTATAGAGACAATATATCCTTTGTTTTAATAATTGTGTGGATTAAACTAAATACAGGAACACACGTTTTTTTTTCATTTTTAAAAAGTATGGGAGATAGGCATTAATTAATTCAATTTTTAAGTAAAACATTTATATTATTTATATGTATATATTTTTTGTAAATCATTACTTGTGCATTTCTTGTAAGATTTTTCACTCATATTATTTTTTTCTTGTGAGTTAAACGACAATTAATTTTCTCGACCTTTACATAAATATTGATGTTTCGTTTGATGCAAGAAATCAATCAATATTGATAAAAATTAAATTACTCCTCCGACAGAAAACGCCTGGTAACTCTGTCAGTACTGACGAAAATCTTTCTCTTCTTTTTAGACTGCTTTTGAATAAATAAGAGCATGACTTAAAGTTAGAGTTATTTTGTTAAAAGTTCAAAGAATAATAAAACATTGTTTTAATATCCGTTTTACCCTTTAAATCTAATTTCCATATACTTTCAATTAAGAATAAAATTACCTTTTCCTCCGTTGTAATTGTACAACTGAAAATGTCCGCCAACCGTGAGATATTTTCTGTTTCCTTAAAGTTAATTAATCTCGATTCTTAATAAATCAAATACAACAATTCATCTATTGTTGCCCGTTGATACTTTGAGAGTCACACATTTGCAGATGAGATTTGACAAGTTTTAATCAAGCCCATGTGAAATATTACTCAAAACTTTTTTTAAAAATCCAATTAAAGTTACATCCACTAATCATATAATATACCATTCCTTATTAGACAGTTTTGTTTCGTATTTAGACTTTATTTGCATCTGCATCCACTTTTATTTTTAATTACGTTCTAACTCATTTATTTTCTTTTGAATTGAACTTTATAACTGAACGCATAACGAATAATATGCCACAATAGAACATCATAACAAAAGTTGAAGCAATTTACATGACATCTATAAATCCCACGATTAAATAATACCAAATACAAAATATCTTTTACTGTTAATCTATTCAATTTAGTACGCGCTTTTTATGTTGTGACGTATGCATGCAGCAGTTCATTACTATACACGCTTATTGTTATAACGTCAGGAGTAAAACGTGCCATATGTTATATATAGTGCTTAGATATTAAAACACTTATATTGTATTGAGAAGTGTGAGATATCTTTCTTACAGCACCCATTATAAACGGATAAATTGTATGTATGTTTGTTTAGCCATGGCATATTTTTCAACGTATAAACTGAACCATGTTTTATTAGAGAGTTATCATACGGATATACATTACAGTTCATATTCATATGAGGTATCATTTTTGTATAAGAAGAATAATATATGTTTCATACCTTCTTTCTTTAAGAGTTCTTCTCTCTTCCCACTGAGCTCCGTGACGAAACATGAAATGACCAACATAATCCAATTGAGACACCTGTTTTTCCTGTTTTTGTGAAACCACAGAACAAAATTTTATATTTTTAAAATATAAATTTATTTTAGTTGTCTACAAATGATTTTCAGAAAGTCTACATTTCTTGTATACATACTTGTTCTACCCAACCTCACTTCCTGACCGTCTGTTACTCCCGTAACCAAGTTCCAACTATCCTCGACTGACTAAAACTCCCGACCTCCTGACCTCAGTTCCGATGACGTAACCAATTAAAAGACAAGTCTCCTAAAGGGGACCTTCTCGTCACATTTGCCTGTTCAAGGTTATTTTGTTTAAAATTAGCTAATGTATGTAAATATCTTCAGCTGAAACCCATTGCTACACCTTATTCTATAACCAATAAATAACCCCCAATAGAAACTATTTTAAGAATATCATGTAATATATAAATAGATAGATAGACAGATAGAGCGAGAATAATTAATTAAATTTTAACAATGTTAATTATCCAGCATTATTTTAAAATGGTAAATTACAAACCATTAACATGTCAGCACTGAACATATTGTTATACATCCATAAAGAATATGGATGATGAAAAAAGAAATATGGAACAAGAAACCCATGCACCAATTTGAACAAAGTACAGAATGCGGAAGAAATAATTCCCACATTTTGACATGCGATCTTTCTAGTCACGTTCGTGCAGTGCTTAGGCAAATTAATACTTTATATGGATGGAACAGCATATAAATGTGTACAACTATTCTGACGGTTCGATCAGGCCATCCCAAGACCAAAGCATATTTGTGATGAACGTGTAGGAGACTGAGTAAAATAAATTCTCACAGCTCGAATACTCTTTGGCCTTCGAGCGCTTCGAGGCTTTCTAGGTGACATTCTTTTACGTGCCGAATCTGTAGCTTTGAAATTTTCGACCCAAATCTGTATTAAATTTCTTTCCGAAACAACACCATGCCGTTCCTAAATTGTAATGAACTCGGAAAGCTCTCTGTTGCAATTAAATATTCGTCATTCCTCAAAAACATTTCTACAGTAGAAAGCACGATATGCACCGGTCCAACCCATATTGCATGATAAGGATATCTGCAACAAACGGCAAATTATTAGTTAAATAAGAAACTCATTGACATTGTCATAAGTTCATTAGCAATATATAGTTTATGTTTAAAATGTGGGAGATATTTTGGCCGCAACCTCTATTAAATGGATTACTCGGAAAATTGATAAAAAATAATCATCAAACAAACCCATTGTGTATTATTAAATAAAATTAGCTTATATATATATATATATACACAGAGAGAGAGAGAGAGAGAGAATAACGAGAGAAAGAGAGAGAGAGGTATAGATTTAAAGAGAGAAAGACTGCAAATGCAACATTTTGACATCCCGTCGTTGGATACTGACTGTGTAATATGTATTTACTTAGCATCCATAAAAATGCAATTTCTTTTAATTCTTGTGTAAATTACAGATAATCTTGGGTACGATGCGAGTCTAGAAACTAAAGAGTAACTCTATGACTGGGTTATTCTCTTCCAACCACCAGCACTTTATACACTCACTGATAATTGTGTAAAGATGAAACACAAGTGGCTATATGTATAAAAGAAATTATTAATACTTATATATATATATAATATATATATATTTATATATATACATACATATATATAATTATATATATATATAATATATATATATGGTGTTTCGTTTACTTAATTCAATTCGAAAACAATTTAATATTTTACAGAATATGTCACAATGATTCAATATAATTTGCTTTGCAGTTCGTGTATTTAACGCAACACAATGCAAAACCACGGAGAAAATTGAACAATTTAAGCATAAAAGATAAAACACCAATTGATTAAGATTATTGCAAGTTAATTGCACTTGAAAAGGCGATTTCTAAAATTGGAAAATACAATTTGGCCTGATGTTTTTTTCTTGATTTTGAACTGAATTTAAAATTATTCTGATAACAGTGCTGATGCAGGAAGAAAGTGTTTGAAGATGTGCTGATCAAAGGTATTACAGATTTTAACTTTGTTCTCCTTATAACTTCGCCTTTCTTTTAGTTGCTATTCATTTTTCTCTTATTTGCCCCCCACCGTTCTTTATTTCCATGCCTGCCTTCTTTGCTTAACTTTCGATTTATTCCTTTATTTTCTTCCTTTACTGTCTCTCTATTTCTATTTTTCGAGATCTCTTAATTTCCATTTTCTGTTCTTTGCCCATCCCTCTTTTTTCTCTTTCCCTATCTATAATATGTCTCTTTCTACCTCTATTTTTGTTTTGTTTATTAGTTTCTCTTTCCCTTCCTGTCGCATTATTCTTAGCTTTCGTTTTTCATCTTTCTTGTCTAGTTCGTTTTTTTTTTGTTTTACTCTATTGTGTTTTCTCTCTTTCTTTCTCATTTTTTGTTCTCTTTTTTAGTTTTATATGTGAGATTATAAATAATTCCATTTAACTAGTTACTAGCAACAACGAAATTCCGAGAATTTTCTTGAAGTTTTATCCTATTAGTTAAGTGCGTATGCAGTCACTTTTTTCGAATATTTGATTACTTTTGAGTTTGATAGTTTGTCGTTGGCTAGAACTAATAAATCATTAAATGCTTCTCGTGAGTGAAGGATTGGACCATGTAAGTGACTGTAAATAACTTAAATATAGATAAAATAACTACACCAATTAAAACAACACTTTATATAGCGAAAGTAGCTTTCGCAGAATGGCAATTGCAAAACACAATTCTCAACGCATATGACAATTACTAACAAAATAAGTAAATTGATTACATGGACTACTGTTTTCATTTTGTGCGTTGTTCGCACAATGTTTAGGCCGATGTAACCTCTAACTTTCTTCAGGTGTTTTTTTAACTCAAGAATGTTTCTGTCGAAGATTGCGAATCAATACGAACATTCGCAAACCTTTACTTAATTTACAACAGTAACATTAACTTGTTCCGTCAGCCATAAGCCTCTGGGAGTTTTATGTAATTGGCAATAGTATACTTCTATCGTCTTATGAGTGTCATTATTAAATTCAGAAAAAGAATAAGTAATGTTTTTCAACTATGAAAATTAATTTGGCTCCTTAGATTAGAACGGTTTAAAGAGATATAAACTCAAACATACCCACTGAGTTTTCTTTTTTTATACAAACACATTTTTTAAAATGTATTCCTTGATTATCTGCATGTATACATATAACCATTTCTTTTTATAAATACACATCGTACGTATTTATAAATACACAGTAATTCATGTAAGCTATCATAGAATTAATACACTTCTAAATGCATATGAATAAAATCTTTGTATAGTCATACACCTAAGTTTAATGCACAGCAAAACCTTCCAGTTCAGTCTCGGAGATTTAGCCTTTCATGTATCGCCTCCGTCATAGAAAACAGAAAAATGGTTTCATTCCTTACATCTATCGACGAATGCTGACGTTTTCGATTGAATCAGCGTTTGCTATCATCAAGCTTTAGGGAGTTTGATTCCTAACTATACATAAACCTTGTTTCTAATCTTTGCACAGGGAGATGTGAGTAAATAAATATGGTGTCTGGGTAGAAGTTTAAGAAGGAATATATTTATAGGCATATATTCACTAATATTTCCCCACAAAAGCATATTGTACATGAATGCTTGCTTGCACCAGGGAATAGTTCAACAAAATATACACGTCTAAGACGAGTGCTTTATTATACATATGAGGACGTTTGTCTGGATTTATGTCAGCGATCTATTCACATACGCATAAATATATACACTTACACACTCACATACAATAATGCATGAAAACATCGAACACACAAAAAATATTAGATTTGCAAACGCATTTATGCGTATGGACATTTATGAATTTAAGCGCCCTCTACTCTTTCTCCTTTTCCCTATCTATCGTACTGTCTCTCCGTCTCTCTACCCCCTTCCTTTCTCTCTCTCACTCCTTAGACGCATGTGAACACTACGCACGCACAAGTATATTACACACGCCTTAATACACACAATACACTTACGCACACTGGCGTTGACGAGACTTCTCGATAATGCATTTGAATCTGCCTCTACACGCACACAAAAGTCACTCTAACAACCGCATGGACCGCAACGCCAGGCGGTGCCTTACCGCTATCACCACAGAGTAATTGTCAAATGCAGTTGTGGGAAGACGGAGGCGGTTGTGAGGGGTGTGCAGAGGTTGGATGCGGAGGACACCGATGACGAAGGAGGTGGGAAGCTGAAGGAGAATGTGGTTGGGTAAGGGGTGTTGTCGAACAAAACAGTAATGATAATGATAATATTGAAAAAATATAAGTGGTGTTCAGTAATGGTAGGGTTTGAGGACTTCGGGGGACAGGGTATGGGTAATTGGGTGTACTGAGAGTGGGGAGAGTCAAGATGAATTTGTGGAGAAATAGAAGGAACATTTTAAAAATTGTTGGAGTGTGGGTGAGGGCAGAAGGGTAAGAAAGAAATGGCGAGATAGATAGATAGATAGAGAGAGAGAGAGAGAGTAAAGAAAAAGGGTAGAAGATAGAATGTGTGAAGACAAAAAAGATAAAGAGCGATAGAGAGTACAAGGAGAGGTGTAAGAAGGGGTGGCATTTGAGAGGATGGAACCAAAGAACGAGAATGAAAAATATCATGAACAGAAAGCAGAGGCTAAAATTAGCAAAACTGGCGGTGGCCAACAAAAAAATCACATAAAAATAGAAACATCAGAAGAAAACACATAGAATTGAATTGATTAAAAAGAATGTAATAATCTTCGTATATTTTTAAATTGTTGGGTTGAAAACAAGTGAAAGAAAAAAGGGGAAATAGAGATAGAAAATCCAAATAGAAATAGAAAATTAAAACGAATGAAACTAAATGGATGATATAAAAGAGACACGAAGAAGCTATAGGAGAGAATGGTGAGGAAAGGCAAAAACATTTAAATGCCTGGTTGTGTGTGAAAGGTGTGGGTGCAGTTAGTGAACGAGGGGAAGAACACAAAAGATAAAGACGAAACGGACAAGGGAGCCGAAGTAGAAGACAAAATCAGGGATCATTAGCATCAGAATCATTTACTTTGCAGGCAAAAGATTCTCGGTTGATGTGGGGGTTCTGAGTGCTAAGTTAGTGTGGTATGTTGGTGGGAGGACGAATGAGACAGACGGACCTCGATTTGTGGATAGCAATTGTGGTATTGTGGTTGGAGAGAGATACAGAGAGAGAGACGGAGAGAGAGAGAGAGAGAGAGGAATCGGGTGTTTATTGTAAGGGGTCGGGATGGATCTAAGAACCGGATAAGGAAAGAGGAGATATAGCCTAAAAATGATGGAGATGAAGATGAACTGGATGGGTGTCTTTTCCTTGTGTTCTTTAAGGCGACCCCCTTGAAACCTCACACTCTCCTTTTTCATTTTCCTCTACTCAGTCCTATATCCTCTTCCTTCTTTCGACTTGACCCACACCAGAGCCCTAGTCATAACCCTAAAACCCTTTCGCCATCCTAACGAGTTACCAATTTTTTTTAATATTATTTTTTTAATTTTATCATATTTTCGCTTTGACATAATTTCCTTTTTTTTCCACTCGCATTATTCATTTTTTATTTTTTTTTAGATATATTTTAAAAAATTATTCTATTTTCTTATTAAAGCTCATGAACGTTCATTTATTCAATAACATTTAAATTAATTTATTTTTAATATTTTTTATACTTTATTTTATTTTAACTCAGTGCATTATTTTCCTTTCTTTATTCTGCTGACCAATCTTTTTCTTCTTCATTTTTTCTATCATCTTCTATTCATCTACTCAATCTTTTGTGTGTATTCTGTCCTTATGCACCATCGTATTGCTTTCTTTGCCTTCCTCTTTCACTTTTTCTTCCTGTCCCGTCTTCTTTTATTTTTCTTATTTATTTACATCTTATTTTTATTCTTCGTTTTTTTTTCTTTTTCTTCTTTTTGCTGTTTTTCTTCTTCATTTCTACTTCTTTATTTCTTCTTTTTTTTGCTTAGGAGTTGTCCACTTTTACCCATTTACCACATCATTCGAACCCTCCCTTTTACCCGACCAAGATATGGTCGAATCTGTGACCACAATCGCGACAGTAATGCACACAAAGCTGACGCTGTGGTCGGAACACGTAGCCCACAATTTCCACAAACACCAAATCCCCTTCCTCCGCCGACCCTTTTCTCTTTCTCGTGCATTGTCTTCGAGCCATTTCTGTTCTTCTACAAATCTCCATCTCTTAGGGCACTGTCGCTTCGTCGTCTAGCCACAACTTCCTGACACTCACCCACCTCTATCCCTGCTCATTGTTAATATTGCTTCCTTGCCCACCACGCTTTATTCTTCGACATCATCAGCTGTGCATTTTTAACGATCTTTTCCCACTTCCTTGGATTCTTCATTTTCCGCCTTTCCCCTGTACATTGCACCCACTTCATTGCATCCTATCCCGCCCATGCCCTCTTCTCCTTTTCCTGATCCGAGATGACCGCCTTGATCCGACCTGATCACACTCACTACACATCTTTCATCTTCTCATCAGACTTCTCTCCAACCCTATTAACTTTTGTCCCCCCTTAGCCAGACCCTTACTCTCACCCCCTTATCTCTTCTTTTATCCAACCAATTTCTTTCTCTTACAATATTATTTTTTGCCTTTATTCTTTTATACTCTGCAATTTTCATTAGTTCTTTTAGCGTATTTATCGTTTCAATTTATTTTTCTTGGTCGCATTTATCTCACATTTATTGATGCACATTTTAGCATTATTTTAGTTGTGTTTTGAATGCTAACCTCTGTTATATTATTTTATTTACTACGTAATAAATGGTAAAGTGCGCTTGTGTATTAAATATTCTCATTAATTATAAAAAAATATTCCGGAAAGTCTATACGATGTTCATCATTTGAAACATTTTATTAGCACAATCAGTATGTTTAACTAAGTAAGGCATTATGTCAGTTTTCATGTGGATAAATAAATTATATATTTTTACAGCTCGTGACATTTTTTACAAATCTCTTTTTTTCTGAAGTCCTCAATTGTTGTAGTATATCTTAATTATCATGCAAAGTTGTTGCAATTTTCAATTTTACATAAGAATATTTTTTTACGTATCATGGCAATTTTCTATACCAATGGTTAACCACTCTTGCTCAATTAAGTAAAAACTGACATTCTAGCTTTTAAATCTTTTTGTGCTATAATAGTAACAGAGAAAGAATAAGAGGGCCATATTTTCATATAAAAAATGCCAGTTTTGAAAGAGAACAAATATTAAAAATTAACAATGTGATTTTATGAAGTAAAAACATATGTTTTCAAGTGTGTATTATTCGATATTTAAATAATTCTGTAATTTTCATTGCAAAGTAAAATATATAGGATTTCAAATGTGTTGAATATTGAATGTTAACGAAATCGTTTAAAAAATGCTTCCAAAAGCATTAATGTTGCGGATTGCTATCACATAATACTTAAACATTATTCCAATGGCACAAATCTTTCAGATTTTATTGATTCGTCCTTTACAACAAGGATGGATTAATTGGGAATACCGGCATATCAATATTTGTAATATTACCTTTAAGAATAAAATGATTGTGTAAAAAAATATGTCGATGCATTAATAGTGAATGTCATAATCCAAATAGCCATTAACTAAATCCTGTTGTTTAATATCATAACTACGTTCATAGCTTGAATACAATGTCTCATTTTTCACACCATCTGTATATTACCACAAATTTATTTCAATACTTATTAATCATAATTATTTCTGTTGTTTTATTAGTATATCTGATGCATACTTCTTTAGTCTCGCTTCGTATTTTCCAAATTAACTTCTATTATATTTATTTTAAAAGGCCAGTTTCTCATGTCTTCTGTTTCGCTATTTGAATTATATTTGATTTTTTTTTTCATTCTAGTAAAAGATTATATTTCTTCTTATTTCGGCCTTTATTTTTCCCTGATATAGATTTTTCATGGTTCACAATTTTGTTCTTTAAATATGTCGTTCTTTCTTTGCTTCATTTTATCTTTTGAAATTTAAGAGTCCGATTGGAATGCAAGTATCTCAACACATTTATAATCATTGAAGGTGTCCCCTATTTTACCCCCTAACCCTAACCCTCTATCTACGCAACTCTTATCCTGCGAAAGGTGTCCCTAGGAGAATTGTCTGAGATTATGGACCGTCGCCAAAGTGTATACCATCGATAGCCTTTTTCTATATTTGTCTGAGATTTCATCGTTTATACATTATGGATTTACTATTCGTATCAAGATATTATATACAATGAATTGAATTAAGTAATGGCTGATTATATCTGATTCAATTCTGTCTTTTAATGACATAGACTTTTGCTTTAAAGTTACACATCATTTATCACGGATAGATGTTTTAATTGCCTTTACAATGTTTTGAATGATACAATAGTAAAATAAACGTTATATAACAAAAACAAAATCATTAACTAAATCATTATATTGACCAAGAAAAGTGTTCTGCTTCCAATAAAATTATATAGGAATCTAAAATATTGAATGTCTTAAATTAAAGTAGGTAACAATTCATAATTCATATTAGTAAATATCATTGTAAAATAAAGGAACTTCATTTCATACAAAATCATCAATTTTGTATGTAATCTGAAAAAAAATGTAAAAGGACGATATTCGATCTGCTTTCCTTACGCGTGTACAAGTGTACAATTCAAGCTAATATTTGGCAGTTTATAAAACTGACTCATAACGATGTTTATGTTTTCTGGCTTCACATAACTTAAAAAGATTGTACTTTCATGAAACTAATTAGTTCAAAAATCAATAGGATAATTTTTCACTTATGCTACCATGAGTTTATTTTTACAACATTGACAGCAAGTGTGTTATATACTGTCCAATAATTATTATACTGCATTGTTAGCACATATTATATTGAATCGATTATTGCAAACGTTATTGAACACAATTCTCATGATTAACTAGTATATTGCTATAACAATTGTCATGAGAGCATTTCATTTAAACATTGTCAAACACCCAATATTAGTGTAATAGAAATATTCAACACCAAAGAGAAAAAATGTAAGGAATATTTGTTTGATATCTTCTTTTTTTTATTACATTTTCACCCCAAACAAGGCACATTGACACTTTGGTATAGGGGCCTACTATCAGGGGCAACAACTACTGGGGTACTATGTAGGGATTTGGGCAGCAAGATACCGGTTCACGTTGCCCTTGAACTTCTGCACGTAAGTACAGTTGGGGAAGCAGGGACCTGGAATGGAATTCCAAACTCTAGCGGTTCTGGGGAAGAAACTACTGAAGTAGAAAGATCTTTTACATCTAGGGATCTCTACAGTGTGGGGGGATTTAGCAGCCTGTCGGGTTTGTCGAGGGTGATCACGTCGTGGAGGCACAAGTGTTTGCAGTTCGTCAGAGCATTCACCATTAAAATACTTGTAGAACAGGCAGAAGGATGCAACATTTCGTCGATGGGACAGAGGCTGAAGCTTAGATGCCAGTTCAGGGCCTATCAGATTGGCGACTCTCTTTTGAACATTGTCAAGGAGCGAGAGACTAGTAACTGATGCACCAGCACAAATATGACAGCAATGTGTTAGATGCTGTCCGATAATATCTGCTTATATAAAGTAAAGTCGATTGATATGTTTATGTATTTGCACATTATGTACGCTGCAACGAATTTACTAAGCATTATAATGTTCAGAAACTGGGATGAAAATATAGCAAAATGGAGTGAGAGTCCTTCCGACAAAAATAAGATATCTCCGATTTTTGTTATGTATTTAGAATACATACTGAACCCATAAAATATATATTTCCTAAATGTATTTTTATCGATATTTAAAGAGGATTTATAGCAATAATATGTGATTTTCAATTGAAAATGTTCAAATTTGCATTTAATTTTTTATCTAAAGGTATTAGACACCATTTAAAAAAAATATTCGTATACCCTGCAACCTCTCTCCCACAGAAGAGACGTTGCGTGCCTATCCTTGTTTTATCCTTATTTCCATGGCAGGTGCTCGTCTGAACTCCAATCTCTGGTCCCCCCTCGCCAATCTTTCACGAAAAACACCAATCTAGCTGAATCCGCTGTGAAAAATTTTCCCCACTCTTTATCTGTGCCTAAATCAAAACGTGGATTCCAGGAACAAATCTTCTTTCTTAGAACTGCACGCCTGTGGAACTCTGTTCCGTCTGCCTGCTTGCTACCTGACTACAACTTGGATGTGTTCAAGTCCAACGTTAACAAATTCCTAATAAACCGTCCCCTTAAGTAAACACTTCATCAAATCTCCACACTAACTTAATGTACTTGCAATAACCCTTATCCCTGAGTGGCTTCCGGGCCTTGATAAGTGGTGACCACTGTGTAAAAAAAAATACTTTCAGCTTATCCCTAACATTTTTGACATTAGATGAATAAAAATCATGTAATGCATGTTGCTGAATATTGGAACACTTATTTTCGATCAATGATATTGGTATCAGGAAATAAACGTAGGAAATGTTTCCTTCAGTGAAATGATTTACTTTCATATAATAGAAGATATAACATTTTATTCCACTTCATATTTTGTGCATGTTCCTGGAAAAATTTAAGCATTTAATCCATCAAAAAATATTTGTTTGTTTTAGTCCAGCTTATTAAATTTATTTTTTCGTATTGTTTTGTTGTTTTTTTTTTAACATTTTTATTTCAATTCGTGTAATGTTTGTTGCAAGTGACGTTATTAGTAGAATTAACTAATATGAGTCACAATGTAAAACGCGTAAGGATTCAACAAAACCCCTTAAGACAACCAGCGAACGTTTGCATTTAGCCATTTTTAAGTAAATCTTTGTTTTTCGTGCACGCAAATTTTATTCGCTTCGTGCGCATATTAGGCAGGCGGTAATTTTAATACAGCCTTTTTGCAGTGTTTCCTCGTTTCCGCGCAACGAGGAAACAGTCGTCCGTCAAGACGCGTGTGTATAAACAAAATGACTTAATTATACGGTAGAGCTTCTGTACCGTCAATTTAATTTCGAAATAATAACGGAGCCAAAATCGTTGAAATTATTTAATGAAAATGACCCAAATAGATTGCTTCTTTATTCCGTATATTCAATCAGAAAATGACGATATTCTTAAAATATTCTCGTGCAAAACGAACGATAAATATCAAAATATGTATCGCACACATTAGATCAATTCTATTAAAATGTAACAAACAGGACGCTGTGGAAAATCCAAACGTTTTGAGAATAATATGCAATCGGGAATCCCTAGTACGAATACTTCATATGATCTAAGTTGATCATCTCTTTAAATTAAAAATAATGCAGGATTATAAACAGGATCATAACCAATAATCATTATGATTTACCCCCAAGAATCGTGAATAATAATTACAATTATATTAAAAGGACTACAATTGGGAATTTGCGTTTAATTGGTTGTTTCAAATATGTAAACGCATCAAAATATTAATGATTAATGAATTCACCGAGCATACTATTAACATGAGTAAAACAAGTAATGAAATACTGACTTTTCTCAATCTTTGAGATGACGATACTTATTGGTATTATTTGGATTCGTCGGACTACTGCTCTCACCTTGAGTGTGATTTTCACAACGTTTCGGTCGATGTAACTTCCAACCTTCTTCACGTGGATCTTGTTAAACTCGAGAATATTTCTGCGAATTCAGGATTTGGACGAAATTTCGAGCGGAAACCTTTATTTACTTCACGGGGGTAGCATGATCTTGTTCCGTCAGCCAGAGGTCCTAAGAAATTCGCAATTGAATATTTCGGTCGCCCACACTGAGGATAGAACCTTCAAACCTCAGGAGAATATTACTTTTTACAATTGATTTTTCCAAGTATTCTAACCACTGTGCCGAATAACCCAAATAATACTAATGAAATACTGTTTTATATTTTTTTTTGTTCATTTCTATTGGGTTCATGTTCATTTTCTATTGGTTAAATTATTGATTTTTATGTTCATTTCTATTAGTTTAAAAACAATGGTATTTCTTATATGAAAAACGATGAACATTGAACCTTATTAACAAGTTTTAATGAAATATAACTTCATTTCGGGGGAGAAGTTTTGATTGTGATTTTCCGACCTGTGTAACGTTCGGCCCTTAAAGTATCGTCTATTATTTCTTCGATATCTAAACTAATAAATCCTCCTTGTTTAACACTCTAATATATTCATAGACATCCTATAGTTTTGCTATTCCCTTAAACGTTTTTTTTTAACATATATAAATTATATTTTTGTGAATGCATGACTTCTGAACTCATTATTTTGTTGTTGTACGTTGTATAACATGTCTCTCGTTTTCTAACATTTAAAAATAAACCTGAATATCTTGTCAACTGAAAATATCTCTAAGAAACCGGTGCATACCAAAAAACATCGGCCAAATCAAAACAGCTAAAGAAGCCCTTCAAAAGCTGAAACACTACAAAAGTTGAAAATTCGTCCCCTAAATATTAATGATAAAAAGCACTATTTATATCCTCATGTATTAGCCTAATCGTCAAGCGCATGAATATTTACGTCAATTTATCAAACTTATCCAAAATCAGAACCGAGCGACCAGTTGATTTTTATTGAGAGGATTTGTTCGAAAACTACACAAGCTCTTATTCGTATACATCTATTAATAAGAGTGATGAGTTCCTATTCTTCTGATGAGGAACGGCGGAATAAATTATAAATTTGACATAATTACATGAATGAATCTGCACGAGAAAAGAGCTGCTATCAAGAATTGAGCATTTTGATATGCCGAAAGAAACACACGGTAAGATAGACATCTTGAAATTTGTAATATAGACTTTTTTCATGTAATTATATCTATATCTATCTATATATTTATATCTATATCTATCTATCTATCAATCTATATCTATCTCTCTCTCTCTCTCTATATATATATATATATATATGTATGTATATATATATATATATATATATATATATATATATATATAAGTGAAAGAGTTTGTCTGTGTGTCTGTGTGCATTTCCCTACACAATAACTATGTCAATTTTCATTCTACAGACTCGACATTTGATATACAGGTACTGAGATCTGAGAAAAATATTCGTAATCCGTTTTTGTCCAGAAATTTATCTGTTAAGGGGTCAAAGTTCAATGGTTTGACCTTTAAGAACTCTACCAAACTCCTCCGCTAATTTTGGGTCTAAACACTTGAGATTTTAGATATAGGTTCCTTGGACATGGATCTAATTTAATAACTTGATTTGAGCCTAAAACATTAAATGTTAAGGGATCATAATAGGGGTGAAAGTTTTAAAAAATTGATTTTTGCAGTCTCTACCATATTACTTAGGCAATTTCTATTTTAAACGTTAAACATTTTACATAAAGGGTATTCAGAGATAGGGCAAGCTTTTTAATCGGTTTGGGTCGAAAATTTGAGCTACCTATATATATATACATAAATGTATGTATGTATTTTTGCATGTCTGCCTAAAATTTTGGATAGAGGCGACGAATTTTCACAAGATCAGTAGTGTTTAAAAGTTCGACCCTTCAGACGACAAATACAAAAAATGGCTAAAAAACATTAATTTCTTCACCCTACACTGGGCACTTTTCTTCAGGGAGGGGTCGATTTTTTCCCCGATATTTCCGAAAGTCATCTCTTCTTTTCAATTGTCTAGCCTTAAGTTAAACCTACGGCACTTCCGGTTCCGGTCGTAACATCACAAACGTCACGTTTCTTCTGTTTTTTTTCCTTCTTCGCGGTACGGGTTCGAGCCTGCCTTCCTACTACCACTATTTTTTTTTTGCTCAACATACACCTCCAAACACCCGGGAAACGTCGGGCACCCATGCTAGTATATATATATATATATATATATATATATATATATATATTTATATATATATATATATATTAATACAAAACACGTTTATTTGTATATAATTATGTATGTATACACGCATATGTGTAGGTGCGTGTAATTTGATAAAAACAACTACATAGAGAAAGGTTCTTTTGCCCGATCAGATCGTAATTTTAATGGATACCTATCGAAATATTACCATAGTGATGTCGCTTTAACACACGTTTTATAAATAAAATATTAGTAAGTACTGCACACATACGCGTACTTTATATTTATATTTTAAGTTGGAAAATATATATGCCAATTATTCTGTGTAGCTTAATTGCCATATATATTTTCCTAACTTACCACCTACCTCCACCTATGTATTCAGCAATGTTTAAGTAAATACTGAAAATTTACGCATATTTTTTTTCTTCGCATATTAGTTTATGTGATTTAATAAAATAGTCATATATATATATATATATATATATATATATATATATATATATAAGAGAAAGAACATTAAAACTGTAAGCTTAACTTTACTATTAAAATTTATTGTTCGACTGAAAACTGTTTGGGGTATTCAGTCGAACAATAAAATTTGATAGTTATGTTCAACTTACAGTTTTAATTTTCTTTCTCTTATAATTAGATCTACTCTCTATTGCCCATTGAGCTTTTTATTCGGTTGAGATATAATTATCTATATATAGACATTGGTATTTATATTAGATTGAAGTTTACCATTGCGTATATCAGGTAAACACTACATCCTTCTGATTTCATTATATATATATATATATATATATATATATATATATATATATATATATATATATATATTGTATGTACTAAAAATCATATAAATACATATATCGAATGTTTGGGAAAAATTGTCAAAAAAAATGGTCCAAATTCTGGCAAAAATGTTCAAAAAATTGTCAAAAATATCCTAAAAATTGTCAAAAATGTTCTAAAAATTGTTAAAAATGTTCTAAAAATTATCAAAAATGGTCGAACAAGTCTTTTACTTGATTATTGCCCTCTTTACTCACTCTAAAATATTGAAGTCCTATAGTATCTAGTAAGTTTATAAGAAAGAAGAGCTTTGACCATGATGTATGCATATATATATATATGTATGTATGTGTGTGTGCCTGTACATTTACATATATATATATATATATATATATATATATATATATATATATATATATATATATATGTAAATGTATATATGAATAAGGATTAGACAAAGAGATTGATATCTTCCTCGGCAGAAACGTTCTCAGTCACGTATTTGTTTAGTTTTCTCATTAATCTTTACCATCACATCTTCGTTGATCCTTCTTTTATTTGATTACGCTTCCAACAACTTTACGGTCGCCATCTTGTTTTTTTAACCCAGCTCTTATGAATTATGAGCTGCCAAGGAAGATCCACGTGTTTGTATTCGCCAGCAAAATTCTAATCAGGCCCCTCTCTCGCTTGCGTTAATAATTGAATGTAATCAGAGAGAATTATTTTCAAGATAAATAATTTATCAACTTCGACGCCCCCTTACTTTTCGAAACGATTTGCTTATTTTATCAATTCTTTTTTCCTATAATACAGTTCTTAGAATGAATGATGACGAGATTATGTATATATAATATCAACAAAACGCTACTCTATTCATAATAAATCATTTTTTTTAATTCTCTAGGCAATACAATCATAAATATAAGTGGAATCAGAACACTTTGGATTTTAAATTAAACAGTATATATTCCAGTGGTGGCAATGAAAATGTATAGGCAATAATGGTATTTTCATAAAGCCTTTCCAGTTTTTCAATATTTGTTTTACGTATAAAGAGGCAATTTTAATTATTGTAAAATCCATATACGGTTTCCTTAAGACACTTACTTAAAGGTACGTAAACCACAAGTTCACAGCAATAAACACATACAAAATTAGAGTATGCATTCATATGTCTAATATATATATATATATATATATATATATATATATATATATATATATATACTAGCATTTCATCGCGGCTGTCCCGGGTGTTTAGATTTGTTTGTTGAGCAAGAAAAAAAAAAAGCAACCAAAAACAAAAATAGTGGTAGTAGGAAGGCAGGCTCGAACCCGTACCGCGAAGGAGGAAAAGTACAGGGAAAACGCTGGCGGGTATGCTGTTAACGACCACCACCAAACCGGAAGTGACTGATTTTTTTTTTAAATCAAGGCTAGACAATCGAAAGGAGAGGATGATTTTCAAAAATATCGGCGCAAAAAGCGACCCGTCTGTAGGAAATTTCCCAGTTGAAGGTGAAGATATTAATGTTTTTAGCCAATTTTTCAATATTTGTCGTCGGACTTTAAAACGATACTGATCGTGGTAAAATCCGTCGCCTCTGTCAAAAGTTTTAGGCAAACATGCAAACAAACATACATACATACATTTATATATTGATAACTAAAAATTTCCCACACAAATAGATTAAAAAGCTTGCCCTATCTCTGAATACCCTTTATGTAAAATTTCAAATGTTTAGACCAAAAATTGTCTGAATAATTTGGTAGAGACCGCAGAGATCTTTTTTTTTCTTTTTAACTTTTAACCCTATTATGACCCCCTTAACATGCATTGTTTTGGGCTCAAATCAAGTTATTAAGGAACCTATATCTAAATTTTCAAGTGTTTAGACCCAAAATTGTCGGATGATTTTGGTAAGGTTCTCACAGGTCAAATCGTTGAACTTTGACCTCTTAATAGCCAAATTTCTGGCCGAACACCGATCACAAATATTTTCCCAAATCTCAGTAACATGTATATCAAATATCGAGCCTGTAGACTGAAAATAGAGAGTTATTGCGTAGGGAAATGTACACACACAGACACACAGACACACAGATACACAAACACGTTCACTTTTATACATATATATATATATATATATATATATATATATATATATATATATATATGATCATTTATATATGTATATATACATATAATATCATGGTCTGTATATGAAGATACGTTATTCAAATGTGATATATCGTATATATTTAATTGTTTACTGAAAGAGTTCTCAATATAAGAGTACAGCTTGGTATTATTATATCTATAATAATTACTTTATGTATTCGCCTCCATGTTTCAATAATCACAAAATCATTAGTCTAATTATTATTCTCTTGTACGATGAAATGTAAACGTCCTTTTATATCTATATCGCATTGAAATATTTTCACACGCCCATTTACATACACACACTCTTCCTCTTTCACACACACAGGTATAGAAATATGTATGGACCCACCTATCCACACACACACACACACACAAACACACACACAAACGCACACACAAACACACACGCATACATACATACATGTATATATATATATATATATATATATATATATTATTTTTAAAATACAAACCATACCAAGTGGAAGGTGCGGTCAAATTCACACATATTCACCAAAGAGTCAGTTTTTATTTGCATGCAGTCATTTCGGTTAATCATTAAGATCTATGCTATATTCCGAACGCTTGCTGTATTTATTTTCTTGATGAGGTTATTGTCAGTGCTCAATATAATGATAGGTACACACAAACCTCATACTTAGATGTTAGCCCCATGGTTGGTGTATTTATGTATCTCTCCCTTTCTCTCTCTCCCTCTCCCTCTCTCTCTCTCTCTCTCTCTCTATATATATATATATATATATATATATATATATATATATATTTATAATATTAAACATTAAATATTTAATTCTTTATTTTGTTTTAAATACAGAGTATATATTCTCGCTTTTACTTTCGGTAATATATAAAATATAATATTCCCTACATTATAAAATGTAAATATTATTTTAGCAATCACGCTGTATCGAAATCGAAAACGAAGTTTATGGTAGATTATTTACACAAACGCAATGACGTTTAACGTGCCATCGACCTTCGAAGCTTTAAATTTCAAATTTTATTTTCAATCTGGTTTGTTATTTTAACTTCAATATAAACTTTGGTCGATATCTGCTTTAGAGAATTATGCAGTCCTTACGTATAACCAAGTTTATTGTGACAGAACGATACAGCAGAACTCGATGACTGAGTTTTAATAAAAATAGTGGACATTAAATATGTCCGACCTATCATGTCCAATCCATGGTGAAAATTAAATATGCCCGACCTATGGTAAAAACTATATATGCTTGGTTGATGGTAAAAATAATATGTGTTCAACCCATGCAAAAAAATTTAATACATTCAATCCATGCGATTGTCCATGGTGATTAATCACTGGGAAAATTGAATATAAAGTGACATTTCGTATCACTTATCCTAAATCCGAATAACATCGAATTGGAGTTAAGCATGTGTCTTCAATCTCCAACTTCCCCAAACAAAATCGATGTCGTCTTTTTTATTAATACGTATTAAGCTACGTCACAGTAACAATAATATATTCTGAGATAATAAAACTTATAATATGTTTCCATATGTTTTTTAATTATGCTGTAAACCAAATTCTATTCGTTTGGTAAACGTTATTTCATGCATATGGTGTTTGTTTACTATATTGCAGCTGTTTCCTACACGGCATGATTGCGAAAACTTTCATTCAAGTGCTGAAAAAAGGTTTAAAATATAATCCTGAAGGTGACAATTCACGTGAAATTCATAACACATTTATATTCATCTCGGGAAAATTAAGTGTTTCGTTTTACTTTACGTATTTCGATTTGTTCTTTTTAAAAGTCATCCGATTTTTTTTTTTTTTTAGGGAAATCGCAAGACAAAATACTCTTCAAAACAAAGGATCATCATTAAAGCGCAATAATAAACCTATTAAGAGAAAAATCAGGAAATAATAGCAATCACTTCAGTTACTTATTTTTTCCTGGGGCAGTCATATCAAGGGAGCGCAAGGCAAATAGTACCATTATTCTGCTTTAAAAGGCGAGAATAAAAATGTTGACTGACAAAAGTCGTGCTGTGATGGGGTCATTCTCCTATAGTTTATTAACCGCCATGTCCGCGCGGTCACCTTTCTACCCGCATTGCTCAACCTAAATCACAAGAATATGAAACCCTCATAAATTTACAGTAGCACTGATCAAACGAACTTTGATTCATATGAAACGAAAACGAGGATTCATCATCGGTTTTCTTATTGTTTTTTATTCAGAGGAATAATAATAGAAATAAATAATAATAATAATAATATAAATAATAATAATAATAATAACAATAAAAACAAAAACAAGAACAAAAAATAATAACACTAATAACAATAACAACAAAAACAATAACAATAATAATAACAACAATAATAATGTAATAATAACAACAAAACCAATAATAATAATAATAATAATAATGATAATAATAATGATAATAATAATAATGATAATAATAATAATAAAATGTTATTATATTTTGTTCTGCGGTTTTATTTTTTTCTACTTATTATTATTGTATCAGTAACACCATCTACTGTTTGTCTCTTAAAAAAGCTTCGTAAAAAAATAATTTCAAATATTGGCACGTGCACAATATTCACCTAACAGTAAGTTTAAAATAATAAGAAGAAGCCAATAAAAAATGTAAGTAGTGTGCTGTTAGTTTATTTTAAACAGCGAATACATATATTTTGTGTAATAATGTAAAAAAAATGACAGTTACCAAAATAATTTAAATGATTAACACTATCATCAAATATAGTTAATCAAGATATAATTACGTTAATTTCTGTTTATTTTAGTAAATGTATAAAGCTATTTAAAAATAATGTTATGTCATTGCACTCCATTATATTTAAACTACATTATGAATGAAACCGATAATTTTACTCACTAATCTAGTGGAATTGAAAGACAATTTTTAATGTATCTTTTTGAAAATGGCACGTTTATTGAACCTTATTTCAATCTATTAATGTCTTAGGTATGGATTTCTATAATATGCACGAAACCAAAAATTGAATATTATATATTGCAACTGGCATATATATATATATATATATATATATATATATATATATATATATATATATATATATATATACATATATATATATATATATATGTTATGGTGTTAAGTGGTAATAAAACGAAAGGAACACAGGACGTTTAGAAACAAACATGTATTCACATATATTACAGGCAAGCCGGGTTGAGCAATACCATTCCTCAACTGTTGGGCGTGTGCAACGACCTCCTTAGCCGCGTACCAATTTCTGATTTCCGGGCACCGGTACTCGTTACTGGAAGTGACATCACCAGAGGAAGTGAGGTCCTGAGATAGTCCATTCATCCATAGGAGGGGCGGGGCGTCTCCAACAATATATATATATATATATATATATATATATATATATATATATATATATATAATGATGATGATTGCAACGTCTTGTCAGACGAGTGCCACTCCCTCAGACATTTAAAATCCATGAGCCCAAATGTCTGAGGGAGTATCTATACAAATATGATGTTACAGAGTCTTAGCTTTGTACGACAGCTAAGTCTCTCTCTCTCGGTTCAAAATGTTGAGATCCAGTAACAAGCAAGAGCAAGATAGCCAGCAACAAATTAAACTGCATACTAGCTTAATGCGGGTACTGGTCTTCCGCTTTATGGTTTTTAAAATCAGAGATTTGCTTCTCCTAGAAAGGTTGCCTTCACCACGGCTTACGGGAGCCCTCTCTACCCCAATACACATACACACACACACACACACACATACACAAATATACACGGTGCTAGTTGGCCGTTGACCTAGAAAAAGAGTTCATTCGCCCTTTGGAAGGTCTTGTTTTTAATCCTTCAGGGAGACTAGCCGCCCTCCTCACCAAACAAGTCTGGTGGGGGAACCAGTTTAGTCGCCGGTGACCCGACCATGAGGCAGGTAGTACTGGGTTACATTGTACCAGTAGCATATGACATAACCTTACATACTTATTTATATACATACATACATGGTACTGGCATATATATTAGACTACCCGTGACCCGTTGGGTCAGTGTGTTATATTAGCTATGAAATTAATGCACGAACGTGACGCTTGTGACGTAAAGAAAATAGTGTTTTGTGAAGTGGCACTTGTGACGTAAGGAAAATAGTTTTTTGTTTCTATGAAAGTATATTAAAATGAAAAAAAGAATATAGACAGATTTATATGAGTCGTTCTGTTTATAATTATTTATTTTTGAAAAAAAACTTAGAGCCATTGAATTATAAGTGGGTTGCCATATTTATAGGTAAATGTGCACTGAACAGATACCATAATACTTAAAGTTAATTTCAAATTGCGATATATTCTTTAATATAAACGCGAAAAGTTGGGACGCTGAAAACGTACACATTAAAACAACACGTGGCGCTGATTATTTTATTTGTATCGCAAATTTAAAAAAAACATATTTTCGGGGTTCTTTATTTATGTTGGTAAGATTAAAAAACTAAGAACAGCATCTATTAACAACAGACCTTTGATCTTAACCAAAAAGGCCAAGCACATAAAGTGTTACGGACAGACGGACCGACCGACCGATCGACCGAGTGACTTATAGAGTCGCTTGCACGCGACTAAAAATATGAAGGTAGACAGACAGACATATTGCGTTTTATATATTAAACTAGTGGTTCGGGAGGGGGGTGCCCGGGCGTAAAATACGCGAAAATATGATATTTTAATTTGTACATATTTCGTAGGTATATTGTAAGAGAGACTTGGTTCCAAAAGAAACTAACGACCTCATCAAATGTCCATTTAAATAGACACGCACCGACTGAGTTTACAGTGCTTGAGCTTCTTGTTTATTTACAAACAAAAAGCGAGCCTCGCATTAATGCCAGTTAAGAAGCATGTGAGATACATTTACGACAAATGCTCTACCCATGGAGGTGCTTAAAATATAGTCATAAGCATAAAGTACTGTCTCGCTATTTCACAGCTCATCAGTGCCGTTAGCCAGTGATTAAACATAAACCATCGAGTTCATAGTCGGCGGTTCCAATCTTCAGCTAATGGGATCGGTGCTCGCAAACGTCCTTCTCAAATGTCCGTTTAAATAGACATTCGTCCCACGGCTTTTACTTTTACTATATATATATATATATATATATATATATATATATATATATATATATATATATATATATATATATATATATATATATCTTGCTTTGGGGTAATTGCGTCAAGTCCGGGGTAATTGCGCCAACTAGCTAAAAGTACTCTTTTGGCAACCACGCATATAAAAAGCATTTTTTTTTTTTAGTTGGCGCAATTACACTGGATTTGGGGCAGTTGCCACAAAGTACAGTATATAATAAAGCGCGTCGTAGGCCTTATAAGCGCAGACAACATGCTATGTTTTTCGTGTTCATTTCTGTTGGGACCATTTAGCAATTTAACTTATAACCTTTTGAAAGATATGAATCAGTTTAGCTTTTCTCAAACTAATAATCTATTTTAATAAAGGCTCTAACCATGTTAAAAATGATACACACTTGAGCGTATCTGATATCTCTACAAAGCAATCATTCGCTTATGCATGAAGTATTGTTGGCACCCACAGGCTGGTGTATCTGCCACTTGCCTCTCGTACTGCACTATCAACCAAACTCCAACCTCTGTCCTGTCGACAAAATGTTGAATCCATGTTGCTGTATTATTTATTTTAAGGAATATGCTCCGACTAACTCAAAGCGAGCCTACTAGACCTTTTTCTCACAACTTGCCCTGAACTATGTTCAGTTTCTGTTCTGTCGCCTCTTGGGTCTTCCGACCACTCTGTTGTATCAATTAAGATAAAAATGAAATGTAATAAGTCCCCAGACGTACCTCTCCATCGTACAGTATATCGATACACTAAGGCTGACTGGGATAGCTTCCGTACATTTATATCTGATCTACCTCTGCATTCCATGTTTAAAAAGGATGTGTCCTCTATAGTATTAGACCTGATGGAATGGTTAATTGTAGGTATTGACCGTTTCATACCCTCGAAAATGTTTCAGCAAAAACCTAACAGCCAGCCATGGTTCTCTCCAGAATGTGCTGCTGCCATTGCGCACAGAAATCACTTTTTCCACTGTTTCCAACTTAATAGATGTATGAAAATTAAAGCCGCTTTCAGGACTGCCAGCAACCATTGTAAGAAAGTAATAAAGAATGCAAGAGAGTTGTATGCTCAATCTGTTAAGTCCAAAGTAGCTGAGCAGCGGCTTGGTTCCCACCAGTTTTGGCAAATAGCAAACAGAATCCTGAACAGAAGCGTGTGCTCCATCCCAACTATTATCAATGGACCTGAGGTAATCTCGTCAGCATCAGACAAAGCCAAACTCTTTGTCAAAAACTTTGCAGCTAATTCTACCATTTGCGACCAAGGCCGCCAACCCCCAATATTTCCTCCTGTATCAGAAAACACGCTATGTGATATACGTATATCTGTACGTGATGTTGCCAAGCTAATCAAAAACCTTGATTCCAGTAAAGCAACTGGCCCTGACGGTATTCCAATTATATCACTCAAAAACTTCAACCTGAACTAGTGCCAATACATACAAAACTGTTTAAACGTTGTCTTAAGGAGAATAGTTTCCAATCTTCCTGGAAAATTTCATCAGTATGCCCTGTATTTAAGAATTCAGGTGATCGCTCACCCCCCTCTCAGTACAGGCCAATAACTCTCCTGTGCGTCATGAGTAAGTTGCTGGAATCTGTGTTAAATACAGAAGTAATCAACCATCTCAACAAAAATGACCGTCTTAGTGACACTCAATATGGTTTCCGTTCTGCTAGATCTACAGCAGATGTGCTTACAGTTATATCTCATAGGATTAGCAAATCTCTCGACGGAGGCAACCTTTCTAGGGCAATTGCTCTTGATATATCTAAGGCCTTTGATAGGGTATGTCATAAAGGTTTACTTCATAAGATCTCTAGCTATGGTATTGCTTGAAATGTCTTCTCAATTATTAAATCATTTCTTTCTGATAGGTTCATAAGAGTAGTAGTTGAGGGGCAAAACTCAGAAGCTCACAGTATTAATGCCGGTGTCCCTCAGGGGTCCCTCCTGGGTCCAAATCTTTTCCTGATCTACATTAATGATCTTCCAAATCACATCCTTACATCATTTGTAGACATCTATGCTGACGACACTACCATTTATGGTAGCGCATCTAAGACAGTAAACGACCAAGTTCTCTCCAATTCTCTCTCCTCTGATCTTGAGCAAGTAGTACAATGGGGAAAGGAGTGGCTGGTTACTTTTAATGAATCTAAAACCAAGCTTCTCTCTTTAAATCATCAGCATTCTAATCCACATTTGGCATCAATTGAAATGAATTGCTCTCGTCTTCAGGAGGTCTCAAGTTTTGACAAGCTTCTTGGCTTGACCATTACTCCTGATCTTAAATGGAACACGTACATCAAATCTGTTGCCAAGGCCGCTGGAAAAATGGTGGGATCTTTATATCGATCCGGTAGATATCTCACTGCTGATGCTATTCTTTATCTATATAAGAGCCAAGTACGTCCAAGGATGGAATACTGTTGCCACATCTGGGCAGGAGCTGCTAGAAAGGACTTGGCCTGCCTTGATAGAGTTCAAAATAGACTTGGTAGCCTCGTAGGAGATGTCCTTTTCTCTTCCTTGCAACCTCTATCTCACAGAAGAGATGGTGCGTGTTTGTCTCTGATGTATCGTTATTTTCATGGAAAGTGTTTGACTGAGCTTCAATCTATGCCCCCCTCGCCAAAACCGTCACAAAAAACACTCGTCTAGCTGTAAACACTATCAATAATTCCCCCCACTCTTTATCTGTGCCTAAACCTAAACGTAGATTCCATGAACAAAGCTTCTTTCTTAGAACTGCACGCCTGTGGAATTGTCTTCCGTTTTCCTGCTTTCCGGCTGACTACAATATGGTTGTGTTCAAGTCTAACGTAAATAAGTTCTTGATGAGCCGTTCCATATAAGTTATCAAATTTACCAAATTTTCATTACTAATGATTACTATATTGTCCAATTTCTACTGTACACTCTTTAACCCTTATCCTTGAGTGGCCTCTTGGCCTTGATAATGTGGTGATTCCTATGTAAAAAAACACTTTTGCTCTTTGAGTAGCACCAGCAAACTCCCACCCATAGATTTGTAGAAATACCTAAATACCGGAAAGCCTTCTACCATAATACTTTCTTTCCTTCGTGTTGCTAGACTCTGGCACTCCCTATTGGTCCCTACTTCATTGACTGCACTGGCATGCAGAAGTTCAAGTAAAATGTGCTCCTGCCTAATTTCCTACATAGTGTCCGTCTCCAATAGTGCCTCCTTACGTTCAAGTTACACTGTGTCTTCTTTGAGGTTTAATAACATTAAAAAAATATAGTATTCGAATGAATAATCCAACTCAAGAATCAGAAAAAAATTTTTTTGGATATCGCTATCAGCATCGAAATAAAAATAAATACTCTGCCCATATTCAAACACTATTTTCTAATTTTTTTTCTTTTCTGCTGTTTAAAACTCCTTTTTTATTGCTAGTACCAATGATAAAATCACTAATACTTATTGTATTGAGACTAGTAAGACTAACATATATAGATCACAATTAGAACCTTTGTCACGCATCGCACTTGAGAAATGGCTCAGTGAAATAATAATGCCAACTGGTAAGGAATGAATAAAGAGAGAAAAACACAGGACAGGTGAAAAATATAGATGTCAATCTCAAAATCCGTTTACAAATAACTATATTCAATCAGCTAGGCATAAAATAGTTGAGACAAAATTGTTTTAAAAAATCAACTCATTTTTTACAAGTCACAATGAAATATCTCAATTAAAGAATCCACCCGAGGATAACAATTAGTAAGTGTACGGTGATAACCGAGACAACGGCATGGTGAACGTTAGTGGTGGAAATTTATTAGAATTCTATTTTCCAGGTGATTGCTCAACATTTTGTTTTATTGAAATTGAAGACGATCATATTTTAGTCAGCTGGAAAGCAAGCGAGCGAAACAGATGTCCACAAGCGGGCAATTCTAGTAAAGAAGCCTTGTCCATGGGATTTGCTTTTAGATTTGGGCAAAGATAGTGAGTGGGAAAAAGGTTTAATAGTGGTTATAGCTAGACAAGTGTTTTTATGAATGTTTGGCGAGGGGTATCATAGATTGAAACTTCTCCCTTACTAGGTTGCGAAGTCGATTTTGAACTTTGTCAACCAGAATTGGGTTCTTTGCGCAGTACCCTATTTTATTACGCATTTAGCTTTTATACAGTTGGCGGATTGCGCCGGGTGTGAGGTACCATTATGGAGTAGTAGAATAACACCACCATTTTTCCAGCAATCTTTACGGCAGATATGATGTCAGTTTTCCACTTCAAAGCAATCATCCATATTAATTGAGGCCAAGTAAGGATCATAGTGTTTACAGAGAAAAGGTTTGGTCTTGGATAGTGAAAATAAACTAACTAGTTTTTGCCGCATTGCACCACGTGCTCGAGGTCGATGGAGAGAGACTCATAGAAACTTTTGTAGTTATTGGCTTTTGAAGTTTTACCATGGATGTTAATGCCATTTGCTTAAATGTCGACAAATAAAATTATAATATGATTCGGGTGTTGATTGATGAAAGTAAAGATAAGAGTTGCGCGCAAACTTAATCTTAAGGCACGTCAGCGTTGATATTCTGAGTTTTGGGTTTTTGCCCATCGACGATTACTTGTATGAACCTATCGGAGAGAAAAGAATCGGTGTTTAAGAAGACATTTCCACGAATTCTATAGCTAAAAATTTTAGAAGAAATCACGATCCCAGAGGCGGATATTTAAATATCTATGTAATTAATCAAAGCTAAATAGTTAAATAGCTAATAGAATAAAGTAGTATTACTGCATTAATTATTATGGGGATATATATATATATATATATATATATATATATATATATATATATATATATATATATATATATATATATATATATATATTATTCCAGAGCAATTACATGTTATATTAAAGCAAATTCCAGGTAATAAGGATCATCACATTCTGAATTTGTTTTATTCATATTTCGAAAAATATCCATCACGATTTCATTTGAGTCTCTGAAAAATAACATATTTAAATATTTTATATTATTGAAATACTGCATCTCATTTATGTGTACTGTAACATTTTGCGTAAAGACTGTAATCAATTTGACATATTCAGCTCGGACATCGCTAATGTTTACTTCAAAGTTACATCAAGAGTTTAATATTTTGTTTAATCCTAATTGTCTATTGTTTATTTTGGTTAATTTTTATGACTATTCGATACCTAAACCATTAGATTTTGGTAATGATGTGTTGTTTGCAATAAATTTGACACTAGTTGTGTATTTTACATATATTTGAATGCATGATTTTTTATAAATTATTATATGTGTATCATTTCTCCGGTTCACACTATGCGTCTTATTCGATCCCTACGGCCTACTTCGTCGGCACAATCAAGCGGGAATATTGATGTGTTAATGCTGCCTTCAAAGTTTCCATCTTGTCTTCCCTATGTTGTTGACTACTTTTTGCTAACAGATTTCAAGAGCATTACTAATAAACAAGCATCGACAAGTGAAATTGGGTTTTAAAATCTCTGCAAGTTTTATCCTTTCTTCATATAATACATGAATACTTATAAAATATCTTACACATCTCTCCCCTTGGAGGTTGGACAACTATACAAAACACAATCTCGTCGTCCAGTCTTGATAATTTGCCAAGGAAAACACATAATTCCCTGCCCTGTAATATCACTATTAGAACACGTATCCCCACTCAAATTCTAATTGGAAAATTCCTCTTACCATAATTTTTAACGATCTGTGAAAAATTACATTAGTAATCTTATGGGTGTTGTTTTTTACATACTAAGCACTTATCTAGCTACACATGTAAATTGCCACATCTATACCTAGAATGATTTATACCTAGAAGATTTATACCTAGAATGCGAGATCCAATAAAGCTTGATTGCATCTATTTGGCAAATAACATACCCTCTTATGGTAAAAACATTGAATGAAATATAAATGTTCTATTACGGGTATTGTCCAAATTAGCACATGATAGTAGGATAGACTAGTCCAATGTGTTCGCGTTGCATATATTGTAGAGAAAACAAGGACGAAAATATAAAATACAGTCCAAGATGCGATTTAATGTGACAAGGGAAATACTCGAATCGGAAAATATGTGAAAGGAAGTAAGATGAGTGTTGTACATGATAATTTAACATAAGAATTTCAGCGGTTCAGATAACCAAATGCCTAAGCCGGAATAGCAAAATCCGAGAATTGTCTGCCACCCACCCCTGTCTACTTTTCGTTTCAAACTTCTTACACCTTTTCCTTTTACCAGTGGCAAAATATAGAGCCTTTCTTTTTCTATTCGCTTCTTTACCTTGACGCACCACATGGCCGTCCAATTCCATCAGACGTGCGAATCCTACAGACCACATCCTGTTCGAGACAAAAGGTTCCCGGATGTCAGGTAAGCGCGTCCGATTGGTTACACTGGAACACTCTATTCCGGATATCCTGTCTATACCACCTGCTGCGATTTGCCTAAGGGGAAACTCCGGCCGTGATTAAGCCCTTAGGATCAGAACCAGGAGATACTGAGGAAAAGGGAACGAGAGAGAATCAGGGAAAAAAGAGGGAAAGAAACGGGTCAGCATTCTTTTGTTAGTGAGGAAAATAATAAAAGTGAAAGCTATACGCTAACGTCAAGAGAAAAGAGGTGTAGCTTTACCAAAATGAGAGTTAAAAAGGTGTCCATTGTTTGTTAGAAGGACGTCATTGCCATAAACAGAGATAAAATATAGCAAAATGAAGAATGAGAATGACTTAGAATGAATGGAATAACGTAAATTGAAAGAGGAAAGAAAGGTAACGAAATCCTCTATACATATAGATCCATGTCTTCTGACAAATGGATGCATTATTCGAGTGTCGGTTCATAACAAAGGAAATTGCATCTGTCATTCTATATGCTTCTATATATATGTTCATATTTACATTAAGTTATTTGAATATTTAATGCGCTAATTTAACGAAGTTATTGCGTTTATGTTTGTAGCTTTCAAAAATGCTGAGTAAACACAGTAAAGTAAAATAGATCGTGGTTGTAAGCGTATTTAATCTTGCGCGATCCACGAATACATTTTTCCGTTCCGAGGATACGTAATTAATTTCAATTATGTAATTATCGATAAAGAGATTAAACATTTATATTTTTTCAGAATGTAACAAAATATTAATAACTATATACGAATGTAACAAAACTATTAATAACTATATACGTTAGTGTTTGTGTTCCTTTATATAAGCTTTGTTTGAGTTTGAATAAAATAAAATACGTATTAGATACGTTTGAAGCCAAAACAACGCATTATTGCAAAAGAAACAGATATTTATTTTGTTTGAAATTTACGTTGAAATGTACAAACACTGTTTAGAACCAACACTTCTATAAACGGAACATAAACCCTAACGTGAATTCCGCGTGACCAACGCACCGTTACCTCATTTGAAAAGACTACTGTAAAAACAACAAAGAGACTTCTACTTACTGGTCCTATGCTCCAACAACAACATTGAAAATAAGACATACTGAAGATGATGTATAGCTTCGAAATATATTTATAAATTTCAATATAAATTTCAGACAAAATAAATATCTGTTAATTTTGTAATAATACGTTGTTTTGGCTTCAAACTATCTAATACGTCTTTTATTTTAATGACTATAGTTTTTAATTATCGAGTTGGTAAGGTAACTTCATCTCAACTCTCGGCTAATTGAAAATACGCGCAGAAAAGGAAATATCTCACATTAGTTTGGAAATAGAAAATTCATTACATACTCGGAGTTTGTTCGTTTACTTCAAATAGTTTAAAAATAATATTCAAGAATAATACAGGACCGGGGAAATACATCACAATGATATATGTTTTTCCGAAATCATTGTTAATGTAAAAAAATATTTGTGTGGTGGAACTTAAGGTTGCACTGAGATAAGAACATTTGTTTCTATCTCTATCAATATTTTAATGATTACAATTTTTTAGTAATATTTAGTAATATTAAAGTCATCTTTAAGAAAGAAAATTTAAATAACACATTCTAAAAAAATGTTTATAACATAAGTATTTATTCTTAACTAGCTGAAGTACCCGGCGGTGCCAGGTTGTATATATACTTCAATATTTTGTTCCCATACATTATAATAAATATAGATACACATACATTCATAATGACTTCTTTTTCCACACACTCCATGTCGTGGGGGCAGTAGCACATTTTATTTTATAGAAGTCTCGGCAGTAGACCTAATCGGTTTTTATAGTTTAAACCTTTATCGTCTAGTCCTTATTTGAAAATATGATGTAAGAATTGCAATTATTTCATATTTTCGTGCATATCTGAAAACTGTTAAATCTTTTTTTTAACTATTTAATGTACTGTATATATATATATATATAAGAATGGACGGGTGTAAAACAGAATACGAAAAGTATAACAGCTTATAACTTTTCTTTATTTGTTTTCAATTGGTGACGTGCAGGACTACAAAATAATATTATGATATATATATATATATATATATATATATATATATATATATATATATATGACATTAGTAATCTATTCTGTTAATGAAATAATTAAAATTCAGTTTCCACCAGTGCATATCTGAAAACTGGTAAATGAACCTATAGCATTAATTTTGAAGAACCTCTACATAAACAACACGTTTGGGGTGACCTCTAACAGGTGTGTAAATGTAGAGGTTTTCAGGGCTTCCAATGCGTGAGAAACTAACATATAACTGACCATGAGAAAAGCAAGGTATCTGAAGATTAAGTCCAACAACTTTTAAGCTTTGTCCTTGTGCTTTACTTATAGGCATGGCAAAACCAATTTTTGTAAACGCTTGAACTGAAATGGCATGTCAGAAGGAATCAGAGGAATCGGAGGAATTAACAATTTCACCCTTAAAATGTCCAGTTATTATAATGGCTTCCAGAATATTAGTTTTCAAAGATTTTTTGCTAACCGTATGCCATTACACAATTTAGATGGATCAATATAATATAACTGGGACTCCTTCCTTCAATATCAAGTTATGACGTGGCATTCCAGGCGGCTGTAGTGAATTAAGAATTCTACAGGAAATTCTACTTCTTGATCTTCATACACAATGCAATCAATGGATTGATAAGAATATTCTAGCCGAGGCAACTCTTGCAAAAGATTACACTTGATCAGTTATGTTACCATGGAAGCAATGTAAACATATTTTTAATAATCTTAAGCAATGAATACTTTTTTGATAATAAACAATATTACTATAAATTAAAATATTAAATTGTCAGAATATATATATAAAAACATTAAATAATATACATAGAACTTTTCATAATTATAAACTATGAAACCTTTTTCTAATGCAATATTAAAATATAACTTTTTATTACTTGAAACTCTGAAAACCTTTAAGTTGAAGTTTAAACAATATAAATAGATCTTTTATAATTTTACACAATGTAAAAAGCTTTATTTTAATTCAAAATTGAATCACGTGAGTAGTTATAAACGATACAAATTGATATTAAGCACGGGTATTCTATTGCGACTTTTATTAATTTTATCGTCTATTATCTTTTAATTATTTTGAAATTTATTAATTTTCACGTGTATTCGCTTTCACAACTATGACCACCACTTTTAACATAGAAATTATACTGTTTAATATTTGAATTACTACTTATTTGCGGAAAATTAAAATATTAATATTTAATATATAAAATATTGGTTTTCAGCAAATCAGAAAACCAGTGAAAGTTGTCATTTTAAAAGAAAATATTAAGGCGGAAACCAAGTAAAAATTTCACCTTAAAAATTATAAAAAGTTCGGTAATTATGTATTTTATGCACTGAAATAACGTTATTGTTTCGAAAATCATTCTTAACATGGGGAGTGGGGATGTTTCCTCCTAACACTTTAATAAAAACAAAGATATCGTGAAACTTAACATAAACTGAAAAAACTATTCTAAAATAGCGCAGTAGCAAAAATACATAAGCACCAAACTTCTACTAAAATTGGTTAAAATTAAAAATGAAAAAATACAAAAGGTTCTGCTTAAAATACAAAAGGTTTATATCGATTAAAAATAAGAAAAATGTTTATATTGTTGAAAATAAAAATAAAAAAGATTTATATTGTCTTTATATTGTTTTCAAACAAAAAACGTTGTTGTCATAATGATTATTTTTTAAAGAACTTTTGCTTACTAAAAACTCAACGTCTGAAATACCGATATCACTGTTTATATATTGTTGGCATAGTAACATAACGGTGATTAGGGAGTTGGTTCTTTTTATTTGATAGAGGGTTCGAGAATATTTTGCCACCTAAACGCCCGTCTTGACAGAATTTTTGGTACTTGTGCAGTGTACGAATCATGCTGAAATAATAACGTTATTATTTTTTTTTTAAATTATTAACATGGAGAGGGGGCTTGTTAAATATTTTGCACTTTCACCTAACAGTTTAATGGAAAAAGAAAGATTATTTCAAGAAAAGGGAAGAAGCTATGTAAATTAAGGATATAATTTGGGGAAAAGAAACTTATCTCAAGGAAACAGGTGTATTAATTTAAAGAGAAAGTAATGTCGATTGACACTTGTATCGATGCGGGGGCGGTGATGAACGAAACTTTATAAATAAAATTTCATTTTTAGAGCAGCATCAAATTTTATTTAATTTCATTTAAAAAACGAGGAAGAAAACTTCTGTTTATGCTTGAATGATTGCTTTCGTCTCAACCTTTCATGTGTTGAAATAGTGTTTTGATTGAAATAAGTGGTAGACGACAACCTTACTATTTTGGCGGATTTTCATCAGTTGCGGATTCGAACGTGAATACATGTTTTGTTTTTGTTTATATTATGAAAATCGTATTCATGGAAAGTATTATTCGACTGTAAGCGAAGTAAGTGTCGAAGATAACCAAGTGCATGTATTTTTATGTCAAATGGAAAATATCTCGTGTTATTTAAAATATTTTTAATAACAATATAATAACAATTTAAAAATATTTAAAAAAAAGCAGGGGTCACTAAGTTATTTGTTAAATGTTGTTCTATGACTCAATTTTTCGGGAAGATGAGAATAATAGTCCGAACATAATTTATCACACATTTTATCTGATTAGATAATTCTTTAGAAATAAAACTGTATTTTGTGTCAGCATAATGCCCTGTGTAAGAATGCTCTCTCAGAAATACTAAAAATAGTAAAAACGCCTACATTCGGAAAATTTTGGTAGTTTCTGTTTGATGTCAATAGTTGTTCATGCAATCGATAAATGGATAAAATATATATAGATATATAAGTAGGTTGTAGTTTGCTTGAAGCATTGTTGAAGAAAATTATAAGGTAAAATTAAAAGCCAAGAACAATGCGAGATTTTTTTTTTTATATAGAGTAAAATTAAATGCAAACAAAAGAAATAAAGTTCTTTTTTTTGTTGTTTGTTTTTTCTTTTTCACACAAATTTTAACTCTAAACAACAGTAATTTTTTTTCTGTTGTATTCAATGGTGATATAAATCTCAATATATTTCAGACTTATTAGTCCATTTTCAAGCCATCCGCAGCGAGGGGCTCAACATTCAACTCATCCACACTGGATCTACTTTAAGACAACAGCTCAACCGAAAACATCCATCGCATACACCTTCCCCTTGTTCACTCTCTAATTGCCCAATATCACACACAGGTTTATGCTTTAAGAACCACGTTGTTTACGACCTACAATGCGCTAAATGCAGTGCATCTTACATCGGAAGCACTACCAGATTGCTTCATCACCGCACTAAAGAGCACTTAAACACTACTGCTTCGTCGTTCTATAAACATATTCGCACTTGCATTAATTCAGAACCAGATTTTCACATCAACATTCTTGCTTCTTCAAGAAACGTAGGTCAACTTCGTATCCTCGAATCTTTAATTATTTAAAAAATACTCCCACACTAAACAATAGACTGGAATTGAGCTCCGCTTTTATAATATAAGTTTAAAACATAAGAAAAACAATAATTAAAAAAAAAAAAACCTTGCTTGAATAGTCATCTCCCTTGATTCACAAACGCAACAAGTATTTCAAACATCAACTGATTTATTTTAACGTTCTCCTAACGTCATTTTTTGTTCTATATTTCGCGGTATCACGTGGCAAACTCTGCGGCTACTTTTCCAATTTTGAACACTCTTCCGCTGTCTTCTCTTGAAAATGGACTAATAAGTCTGAAATATATTGAGATTTATATCACCATTGAATACAACAGAAAAAAAAAAATTACTGTTGTTTAGAGTTAAAATTTGTGTGAAAAAGAAAAAACAAACAACAAAAAAAAGAACTTTATTTCTTTTGTTTGCATTTAATTTTACTCTATATAAAAAAAAATCTCGCATTGTTCTTGGCCTTTAATTTTACCTTATAATATATAGATATGTTTCGTAAATACCATGTAACGTCTGGAAAAAATGCATGCAATCGAAATGTAAAAAATCTTTAGAACTCTTGCATAATTTGACCCGGATTCTCGGGAATTTCTGTTAAGCATGGATCGGGCGGGACAGGCAATCATCGGTTTCAACGGAGCGTTGTTCAAATGTTGGAACGCTAAATTGATTTTTTTTTATTTTATGCAATGTTTTTAGTATTTTTTCGGTGATAATAAGAGGGGGGGTCTGATTATTTATTTATTTATTTGTAATTCATTGACTCCGTCGTTTAATAATAAAGAAAGATACCATAAAAATTTAATTTAATTTTGAAATCCTATCTGAAATGTAACATTCTGTGATTTTTACAATGTATGCATCGTACACTGTAAAAACACCGAATATTTCTTTGTAATTAATAATTGTTTATCTAATCGGTCACATAATAATAAAATATATGCAGATATGTCTTCGATAAGTAAATAATAAAAAAGATATATAGGGTTTTTTCTGTATCAACAAATTCAAAACTGCGAGTTAAATTTACGTAGTATTTCATTTTTTTATTAATACAAAAAAAAAACATAATCAAAATATGTAGCATTCTTGCATCATCTGTTTTAAGTGTGTGCATGCGCAAAAATGTTGGCTAGTGCATAACGTACATTTTACAAGTAAATTTGCCGATACCTGTACGCGTTATTCATGTATATAAACAAAGATATTATTCGCTATAATCCATCCATGGTGCATGAATATTATTTCCTGAGAATTTCAATGTTATGTGACGAGTAGTTTAAGAGCTTTCCTCTTAGATATTTACACACACATACGTCTACTGTTTATTTATATAGATGAACAATCTGTGTGCTATATTATGACCAAGATATTAATGAACTAAAATATAATGAAAAAATGTACTTAATTACATTTCCAAATGCAAGTTCACGATTTCACCTGTGAAATCAATATTGATTTTGAAATATGATTTATTGAAGGAAAGGTGTTTTAATTTCACTATTTGCATGGGAAATGTCATTATTTTGTGAATAAATATATTCAAACCTTGCATGGTGCTGCTTGAAAACTTTTTCTTCTATACCCTGTTCATTACGTCTTATGGAACAACCCAATATAAAAACAGAGACTTGTTTAATACGTGAAGCTTGGTTTTCATAGCGTTCATACATAAAATATCTAGAAAGAGTATATGAAAACTTAAAATATATTAAAATATATAATGTGTAAAAAGAAAACATTGACTATACACACACACACACACACACACACACACACACATATATATATATATATATATGTGTGTGTGTGTGTGCTATTAATATATCGTTTAATAATACACAACCTTTCCCCATATTCTCAGTGTATAAAACACAATCATTTCCGTTACTTTTCACACAAACGACGTTCACGCCGCTAAATGAATAAAATAATAGCACTTTATATTACGTTTGTGTTGTTTTCATTTATATGAAGTTTTAACTTTATTTCAAATGTATACGCATATATGCATATATATATATATGCATAGATATATGTATTTATATACACATATATACATACATATATACACACATACACATATATATATATACGCACGTACATTATATATATATATATATATATATATATATATATATATATATATATATATATATTAGAAAAAAAAAACAATCTTGTCCAAGATTTAATTATGGTCAAGAAATGTTCAACCCTCACATATTTTATTGTCATCGAAATCGGTGAGAACGTCCATTTTTTTGATCGAATCGATTGATAACCTACTCTATTTAGGGAGATCCCGCAGTGTACATGGAGGAAGCTTCACATGCCTCCCCATAGTCACTTAATCTACAACGCATCGTATACTACATTACACTGTAGAGAATCTTATATTGATTTCATATAATTATCTGTAAACAACGGCTTCACTTAAAGTTATAAATGCAAAAGTCCAGTATCAGGGTTCAGTTGTGCTCTACACACAAACATTCATTTTGAATGCGACCGTGTCTTATCAAAGAAGCAACTGTTGATTTTATGGAATTATTTTAATAATTAGTTGAATTGCAGTTAAACGTACAAAAGTCAACTATCATGGCCCCATTATGCTCTAGAAAGAAACATGCTGTTTGAATGTGCCCCTGTTTTATAAAATAATCTATCGTTTTTTTTTATACCGCGGACCTTCCTGCTCGTGCAGTGATAACACTTCTCAAATGTACTTATGACAAATTGTATAAAAGTGTTAACTTGAATTAAAATCGAACTCCCTCTTTTAATAGATTTTTAAATCATCGATTTTTGATACATAAGATTAATTCTGATACAAAATCAACGTAAGAACACTCCCAGATACATTAAGCATATTCGTGTGAAATTTTCAAACAAATTGGCCCAGCCGATTGTGAGTTCGTACCGAAAGAACTCACACACACGAACAAAGTTCCTTTCATATGATAGATAGATAGATAGGAAAGATAGATAGATAGATAAATAGATAGATAGATATATAGATAGGTGTAAGCCGTCGATGGAAAATCATAAACACGAAAATTAATGTGTATCTTACTATTCCCTATTAAGTGTTTTGGAAGGTTTTTGAAGCAACGAGATTGCCAATGTATTTTTTTATGTTTTTGTCTTTCTTTTAGGATGATATTTCACCTTTTTATTTAAATCGCTAAATAGAGTATTAACAAATACCTGGAAAATGTTGAACTGTGTACGTGTGTGTGTGTGTGTGTCTGTGCGTGTCTGTGTGTGTGTCTGTGGTTGTGATTAATAATCAAGGTAATGTTTAACTTTTTCATATCAATGTAAAAATCAACATTCATGGATCAATCAGCAAATCAATTATCCCCTCAGCAAATCAATCATTTATTCTATATAATTGATTGTAGGATGTAACTAGGCAATATTGTTAATAAAAGCTTACAATATTAGTATTTGGTGGTTATACAATCAGGAAGTAAAGGCTTGTAAAGACAACTCTAATAGAAGTGCGTGTCTTACTGATCAAAGATATAATGACTGATTAGATCAATTAGTTTGCCTTCTCAAGCAGCAATACGATGAGAGTAAATGCTCCTTAGTTTTACTTAAAATAATCAGCTCCTTAATGAATCTATTATGTAATTCGTACACTTTAATAATGATGATGACAAGTCAGGACACGTCTTTGGGAGCTCTGTATTCAGACTTTTGTAAGTATAAGTACAGGATGCGGCAGAGCACACGTAAATGACCGACTTAACAAGTCTCGGGAAAAAGCCTTTTTGGTTATTACTATACCTTGATTGCTGAGATACTTTCTCATCCAACTTAGTTTACTCACTTAAGCTGGGAGATGTAAAGACAACGTGTATAATTTATGCAATAAAAACTATAAAACTATGAACAGGTAATAGTGAGTAAAAAAGGAACGAGTATATCGTAGAGAATTACACAGTCTTTATGTATAGCCACATTGATTAATTGTGGAAGAACGATAAAGTTGTAATTGGGTGACTGAGTTTCGGGGTTCGAGTAACATATTCGCCACCTCAGCTTTCAAAAAACGCACTGGAGAAATTAACCTTCCATGTATGCCTGTGTACATGAAAATATTATCAAAATAATTTATGAATTTGATTATGGGCTAAAACTTACGAAAGATAAAAAGTATGTCTAACAAATTATATACATGTTTAAAAAGGATGTGTCCTCTATAGTATCAGACCTGACGGAATGATTAATCGTAGGTATAGACCGTTTCATACCCTCGAAAAAGTTTCAGCAAAAACCTAACAGCCAGCCATGGTTCTCTCCAGAATGTGCTGCTGCCATTACGCACAGAAATCACTTTTTCCACTGTTTTCAATGTACTAGATGTATGGAAAATAAAGCCGCCTTCAGGACTGACAGCAACCATTGTAAGAAAGTAATAAAGAACGCAAGAGAGTTGTATGCTCAATCCGTCAAGTCCAAAGTACATGAGCAGCGGCTTGATTCCCACCAGTTTTGGCAAATAGCAAACAGAATCCTGAACAGAAGCGTGTGCTCCATCCCAACTATTATCAATGGACCTGAGGTAATCTTGTCAGCATCAGACAACGCCAAACTCTTTGTCAAGAACTTTGCAGCTAATTCTACCCTTTACCAAGGCCGCCAACCCCATATATTTCCTCCTGTATCAGAAAACACGCTATGTAATATACGTATATCTGTACGTGATGTTGCCAAGCTAATCAAAAACCTTGATTCCAGGAAGGCAACTGGCCCTGGCGGTATTCCAATTATAGTACTAAAAAAACTTCAACCAGAACTTGCGCCAATACTTACAAAACTGTTTAAACATGGTCTTAAGGAGAATAGTTTCCCATCTCCCTGGAAAATGTCATCAGTATGCCCTGTATTTAAGAATTCAGGTGATCGCTCATCTCCCTCTCAGTACAGGCCAATAAGTCTCCTGCGCGTCATGAGAAGGTTGCTGGAATCTGTGTTAAATACAGAAGTAATCAACCATCTCAGCAAAAATATCCTTCTTAGTGACACTCAATATGGTTTCCGTTCTGCTAGATCTACAGCAGATGTGCTTACAGTTATATCTCATAGTATTAGCAAATCTCTCGACGAAGGCAACATTTCTCGGGCAATAGCTCTTGACATATCTAAGGCCTTTGATAGGGTATGGCATAAAGGTTAACTTCATAATATCTGTAGCTATGGTATAGCTGGAAATGTCTTCTTAATTATTAAATAATTTCTTTCAGATAGGTTCATAAGAGTAGTAGTTGAGGGGCAAAAATCAGAAGCTCACAGTATTAATGCCGGTGTCCCTCAGGGGTCCATCCTGGGCCTAACTCTTTTCCTGATCTACATTAATGATCTTCCAAATCACATCCTTACATCATTTGTAAACATTTATGCTGACCACACTACCATTTATGGTAGCACATCTAAGACAGTAAACGACCAAGTTCTCTCCAATTCTCTCTCCTCTGATCTTGAGCACGTAGTACAATGGGGGAAAGAAGTGGCTGGTTACTTTTAATGCATATAAAACCAAGCTTCTCTTTTTACATCATCAACATTCTGATCCTCATCTGGCATCAATTGAAATGAATGGCTCTCGTCTTCAGGAGGCCTCAAGTTTTGACAAGCTTCTGGGTTTGACCATTCCTCCTGATCTTAAATGGAACACGTACATCAAATCTGTTGCCAAGGCCGCTGGAAAAATGGTGGGATCTTTCTATCGATCCGGTAGATATCTCACTGCTGATGCAATTCTCTATCTATATAAGAGCCAGGTACGTCCAAGGATGGAATACTGTTGCCACATCTGGGCAGGAGCTTCTAGAAAGGACTTGTCCTGCCTTGATAGAGTTCAAAATAGACTTCGTAGCCTAGTAGGAGATGTCCTTTTCTCTTCCCTGCAACCTCTATCTCACAGAAGAGATGTTGCGAGTTTGTCTCTGATGTATCGTTATTTTCATGGAAAGTGTTCGACTGAACTTCAGTCTATGGTCCCCTCGCCAAACCGTCACAAGAAACACTCGTCTAGCTGTAAACACTATCAATAATTCCCCTCACTCTTCATCTGTGCCTAAACCTAAACGTAGATTCCATGAACAAAGCTTCTTTCTTAGAACTGCACGCCTGTGGAATTGTCTTCCGTTTTCCTGCTTTCCGGCTGACTACAATATGGTTGTGTTCAAGTCTAACGTAAATAAGTTCTTGATGAGCCGTTCCATATAAGTTATCAAATTTACCAAATTTTCATTACTAATGATTACTATATTGTCCAATTTCCACTGTGCACTCTTTAACCCTTATCGTTGAGTGGCCTCTTGGCCTTGATAATGTGGTGATGCCTATGTAAATACATATATATATATATATATATATATATATATATACATGAGGGGCGAGCAGTAAGTAATGCCTCTGACCCACTTCCCATAGCATTAGAGCAACGAAACTTTTCACAGTTATTAGTCTTTCTCTATATAGGAAAAATCCAAAGTTATGCATTTCTCCCATAGTTGGATGCAGCTCTGGGGCGTTTTTGTAGAACACCCCAGGTTGGTCGCCAACCACGACGTGACTTCAGAAATCAAGGCTGCATCATCTGGAAAATTCTTTCCTTTCAAAAATAACTTCATGGCTGGGAAGAGGTTAAAGTCAGAGGGTGCAAGGTCAGCGGAGTAGGGAGGATGTTTTATTCATAAATACACGCCCGTGCTTCTGATCTAGCGACATGCGAGTTGTCACCCGGAGCGTTGTCCTGCAGGAGGTGGGTGCCTTTGCTAATCTTGCACTGTCTCTTGATTTTGATAGCTTCCCTTAATTTCCTCAAAAGTGAAGCATCACAGGCTCCCCTAATTGTGGTACCCTTTGCCAAGAAATCTGTCATCACTACTCCGTTCTGGTCCCAGAATACTGTGAGCATGAATGACCTTGCCAGTGGAGGGCTTCAACCTTGCTTTCTTTGTAGGTGGTGAGTCCATGTTGACTAGGCCATTAGTCTCTGGATCATAGTGATGAATCCAGGTTTCATCCTGTGTAATTAGTCTTTTGAAAAACTTTGACTCATCTTCCTGGCACGTCTAAAAATTCATCCTCGAACACTCGACGCGTTTTCGCTTCTGGAACGGTATGAGCAACCAGGGAATCCATCTGGCAGACAACTTATGCATATGCAAATGGTCATGAATGATAGTTTCAACATACCCTGTACTAATCTGGCCATCTTGGGCTATTTGGCGACTAGTAATAGGTCGATCTTCCAAAATGGCAGCCTCAACTTGAGGGACAGATGCCTCATCAATGACAGAAGGGGGGGACCAGGTCTGGGAACTGTTTCCACAGACTTCCGGCCATGTTTGAATTCAGGATGCCAGCGTTTTACAAGATCATGTGATGGGGCATTATCACCATAAGTTTCTTTCATTTCATCAGAAGTCTTCTGTGGTGTGCGTCCTTTCAAATACAAAAACCGAATCACTGCTTCAAATTCAACAGACTCCATTTCACACCTAACTCAGTTCAAACACCTGTAAAACAGAAACTCCAATTAGTTCAGCGCTGTAGTTTGCCACATAACCCGTAGAGATATGAATCATTGCACATACAAAATTTCAGCTGGATCAGACCACTGGAAGTTGGTCAAGGGCATTATTTATTGCACTCCCCTCGTATATATATATATATATATATATATATATATATATATATACATATATATATTGTATTTAAGTGGATTGCTCCGTATCTATAAATCTATACGTATCTAGCTATATACTCACGCACAAACATGCACACATTAAGACACACACACACACACACATATATATATATATATATATGTGTGTGTGTGTGTGTGTGTGTGTGTGTGTGTGTGTGTGTGTGTGTGTGTGTGTGTGCGTGCTTCAATTAATGTAAATAGACATGCCTCACACCATGATCGCAACTATGTGTGACAAAGAGATCCAATCAAGTTTACAAAATCCGGATATAGCAGTTGCTGTTTTGCCATTAGTTGAAAACCCTTGGGGATATAAGCAAAGTTTCACTTAATTTTAAGTAAGTAAACGTTTTGAAATCTTACATTTTTTTAAGATGACACGTTGCTTTTTTTAAGAGATTCGTAATTTGCATATACAAATTTCGTATTCTGAGAACTTTACTAAAATTTTAGTTTGATATGTATCTATATTTAATAAAAGCATAAAATATAAATATGTAAAAAGTCAAAGAATACCAATAATTACGTTATGCTAAATGGGCAAGTATTTCGCCTGCTCCATAATAAATAAACAAAAATAAAAACGCTCAGTTACTCTTGCTTGCTTCATTCGATTATCAAGCGGCTCGGACACAAAAAATACTTTCACAATAAGTCAGGTGTAAGTGATTTACACTTAAGATGTCTGTTCGGCGGCTCTAACCGGCATGACCGACATTGTTCTCGAATGATTCGTGTTCTCTATCGCTCGACCTATATCGACACGGCGATGATCAAAGGTGATAACTAATGATGATTGAAGGGGTGCTGATCGGAAAAATCAGGTTTGGGAGTTGAGGCTAATTCTAGTAAATTATGATTCCTCGACTATCGATCAGAAATGGCTTTCTGAATCAAGTCTTCCCTGCAGTGTTGTTCATTAACGAAAGGGGCGAACACTAAACTTTGACCCTACGCCAATTTGAGCTCGCATGAATATCTTGATTTTTATTTCTTGTTCCACCTCGTTATCGCTCATTCTCTATTAAATCAAATTGCGTTTTTAGTTCTCCTACTGTTTTTTTTCTTATTTTATTTCCCTCTTTTCTCTTTGTATATATGCCTTGCTATCAAACCTCGAAAGGGATGCCTTCTTAAAAAAACTGAATTGCATATTGCCTTTAGCATTGCAATATTGATTTATTGATTTACAGTTCAATTTTTATTTACTTTACTTCATTTTTCAAGTTATTGTTTTTCTTATTATTTATATCTTCAAGAGATATTGTTCTTTTTTTCTGGTACATTCTGATATCTTCTCTTACTATGCATTTTGTACTTTTTTATTTTAATATTCATATTTTATCAGGAACTTTTTTCCCTTCGGCATTATATGTCTTTCAATCGTGTCCTTTTTTCAAATCACATCTTTCTTAAATTATGTACACATTTTCTTCTGTTGCTCATCTTCTACATCTCTTACGATTTAAATATTATCATGTCTTCCAATACCATTTTTCTCCTTTTCATAAGGATTCTTCTTGTTCAATATTTCCATATCATTCGCCTTGGTCTTTTTTAATTATTAGTTCACAGGTTTTACTTTCCTTCATTTCTGTACATTTTTTTTTATCTATACCTCGTTATGTACATAATACATAAAGTTTAATCAACGAGCCAAGAGGTAGTGTAATTAATCGAGGTTTCCAAATGAACCCTGTACCATCCACTATGTATATGCAATAGATGGCGGATAAGAGTAAACCATCCACGAACCCGCATCGTAGAACGTGAGGAAAATGCTTATCACTCTTGCAAATCAACCATAAAATGTTCATTTTCATTTAACACATACAATCAAACGTGTTTATTATTTCCCAGTTTAATTACCTCCGTTATGTAGTAAGATGCTTACTGATAATTTATACTAAAGACAAGCGATATCATTCAAAGTGAGGTAAACAATGTTAGACCTTTTCGAGGTCTAAACATATTAGTGTGTATCTTAGCATGACTGCATTTCATATTCGTTCAACTAGAATGGTTCTCATTTGTCGAATATTTAACTAATATTAAATAACCAGTTTCATGAAAGAATAACTGTACATATTGTTAACATCCTAAATAGAATAAACAACCTAACATGCAAACTATTTACTTCTATTCAATGCTGCGACATTTGTTAAATGTTAATTCCCGTCAAATAAGGCATATTGTTACTGATACGTATTGCGTTTTATGATCCCCCGACAAAAGAGGGTGGACTTGTAAATTCACCCTTGTTCGTTCCTCTGTTCGTCTGTCCGCATCTTTCTCAACACTTACGCCTTGGAATTTTTTGAAATTTTGCGCAAATATTAAACATGATACAGTAAAAAAAAAAGGTAACATAACGGATTTTCCGGGAAAACTCCGGTTGCTTTCCTAGGGGTGCCATTTTGGTTAAAATGGTTAAAATTGATACTTTTGTGCTTATTAAAAAAACACGGATGTCTTAGATTTTTATAAAACTTTCTGAAAAGTTGTAACTGACTGATGTCTATATAATTTGGCTTGTTTATACTTCGCGATAACTCTTGGTTGTGTCCCAGGCAGTGGCGTAGCATCGGTTTTCGCCGCGTGGACGGTCGTAAAATCCCCCCTCTGGCATATAATTACCTGTTCCCCCCGGCATATTATTACTTATTTTACTCTTACTGCTGGCATATCAGTACATGTTTGCTCCCCTTCCGCTGGCATATGATTACCTGTTTTGCCAACCCCTCCCACTGCAGGTATATGACAACCTATTAAAACCGTCAAAATTCTAAAAAGCCTTCAAAATATTTATTTCCAAAAATGTTTGCACAATTTCCTTCAGATTAATGTTTACACAATTCCCCTTTTTTATTTTAATTTTATTTAACAATTTCTTTTCAATATTTTGATTATTAAATATATAAAAATTAATTGAAAAATGTTTGCACAATTCCCTTCATATTAATGTTTACACTATCCCTTTTCTATTTTAATTTTATTTAAACATTTCTTTTCGATAATTTGAATAATAAAAAGTAAACGTTAATTTGAAGGAATTATGTAAATGTTAATATAAAATAAAAGAAACCAAATATTTTTCCAAACAAAAACAAAAATTAAAATTATAAAAAAATGTTAAATTAATTGGCTACACAGACAAATATAATAATAAACTTAGACGAGAACACTTGGACACCTGCAAATGTTATGAAATATTTACATAATTTTTATTTACATTTTGTTGTTCCGAATTTTCTCCAAATAACATGGCTGTATCAAAGAGAGGATAGTCCGATATAGTTTTCTTTTCTTTTTTTTCATAATGTTATCATTAAGAGATCGAACCTCTCGAAGAGAAAAAAACATCTTGTATCGGCGCTTTTTGAAATCCTTGTGTGTAATCGTTCGGTTTAAGCGCAAAATCTAAGAAATGGAAAGTCAGACATTTTAGAAAACATTTTTTTATAAATTTTAATGAGAATATTTTAAATTTAAATTTATTAATTTAAATGAGAATATTTGAAATTTAAATTTATTAATTGAAATGAGAATATTTGAAAATATGAACAGGTTAAGAAATGATAAAATGATTTTTATTTACTTAATTATCGTTGGTATTTTCGGATTTTCACAAAAATACCATGGCTAAATCAAGGAGAGGATAGTTCGATGTAGTTTTCTTTTCTTTTTCCTCATAATGTTATTATTTAGAGGTCGAGCCTCCCGAAGTAAAAAAACGTTTTGTATCTATGCTTTCTGAAATCCGTGTGTGTAATCGCTGTGCCTAAGCGCAAAATTTAAGAAATTTCTTGTTGTTAATAATGTTTCACTCCTTTTAAAATAGTTTAGTTTTTTTAAATAAATGTATTTATGAATTGAAAATGAGGCTATAAATTTATTTTTTGTGAGAGAACTATCGCAAGTCAGTTGAAAATTTACAAACATACTTTTCGATCTTTTCTCCGGCAAAGTTATCAATAACTCTATCAGAATTCACTCTATCGACAAGTTCCCTCTCTATGGAGAAAATTGCCAAGTCTGTAAGCCTTGTCTGGCTCATTTTTGTTCGAAGGCACTTTTTTATTAGATTCAATTTCGAGAAAGAGCGCTCACAGCTAGCAACGCTAATAGCTCGGTTAAGGAAAATATGCAGCAAGATCACAATATTAGGTACGGAATCCCCAAGGTGGTGTCTCTGTATAAAGTTCAAAAGTTCAAGAAGTCCATTAATTTTGTCTTTTCCTGAAGCTTTCATAAGCACTGTAATCTCTTCCTTTCGGCAAAGAATTTATCTTTATCTATATCTTCGTCAACTTCTCCAAGTTGACAATCATAATTATCATCAAGCAGATTTGACGCGTATTTACTTCAAGATGCTGAACTTGTTGAAATCTGCAAGATATTTCTTCAGTCAACGTGTCTATGCCAGACAGCATTTCCCGTCTGAACTCAGTATCACACCCCAGTGCTGCATCAGTCAATCGTTCGCCACCCATTCGTTTCTTTTTGCGGGTACGATGCCCCATTTCATAGCAGAGTTGGTTTTGTTTTGTGTTTTGTTTTTTTTTACTAGTCCATTGCAGTATCCATCATTTTTCACTATTCTGAATAAAGCAATCTCTCAACACCGTCAACCTGACAGAACTTCGTTGTAGATCCAGGCCCTTTTCTAGAAAATACTTCTGGGCAGCATTGATTTCTAGGAGAATAGGTTTCCAAAGGTTGAGAAATAAAAGAAACGGAAACGACAATACGAATTGAGAATTAAATATGCATCCGATCTTGTGGTTGCAGTTTCCCCTTCTTCTGTGAGCTCTTCCAGGGCAATAACGACTTCCAATATTTTTTTACCACATTATTTACAGTATCTGCTGGACTGCTCCATCTAGTTATCATACTCCGCTTGATGTTTTGACCGGTCACCTGAATCAAGATGTCCCAACGATGTGTAGGTGCAGAAAAGAACGAGAATAACAGGTCCAGTATGCTAAAAAATGTAAGCGGCATGTACACAAGCCATATTTAATGAATGGTTTGTGCATGGCACAAATAGAGTTTTGGGGTTGATTTCGGAGAGCCGTTTCTGCACACTCGGTCAGTGGCGTGCCATAATAGCAGCATTGTCAAATACCTACCCAATATAGTCACCAATCTGAATCCCATCGTTCTTCAGTTCTCTCAAAATCAGTTTAGAAATGTCCTCTGCGCTTTTACATTTTGTTTCGTTGGAGCGGAGAAACGACTCCTCCACTATCACTTTATTATCGTCGCTTTTTACGTAGCGCAAAATCTCACTCATCTGATCCTTGTGAGATACATTAGGAGTGCTATAAAAAATTATACAAAAATATTTGCTTTCTTTGATCTGATCGATGATTTTCTTTCTCATCTGCTTTGCCAAAATCTTTATATCCTTCCAGTTGAGGAACGCTTGGCCAATATGAATTCGACATAAAATGATTTTTTTATTTAAGAGACATTGTAGCATTTTAGAACACTAACCGAAAATTATTATTCTCCTCATGGAAATAAATTGTGTAAGCTTTTGGGGGGCGGCTAAGCGATTACGCATAGTTTTTACAACCTTGCCAGTAAGACGTCGGCTTAATGAACATTTCTACAATGTTAGTGTAGCCTGGAACTGATTATTGTTCATAATTTAAGGTTAAATTAATATACGAAAGTTTAAATTTTAAAATAATTGTTTGTGCTTTTCTCCGGCAAGATTTTCATTGTGCCCATATGCAATCGCATAAAACAAAATGAAAGTCGAATAAAACAAAAGGAAAATATCATTTTTTAGTCAAGACTGTTACCCTAAAATTCTCACAATATTAGTAAACGTATTTCTATTATAATTATCTGTATCTTGTTTTTTGTTTGTTTGTTTTTGTTTTTTTTTTTGCATTAAAATAAATCAATCTATTACATATCTATGACATTGTCAGTAGTAATAACCGGGCAAATATTGATGATTAGGGTAAACACATGAACATTCTTTGGTAGAGAGAACGTATAGAATAGTTAAGAATACATTCAAATCCGTTCTTAAGTTAAGAATTGTTTTCTATATAGTAACTATGTTAGTTAGTAACTCATGTTTAAATTAGAGAGTGGACTTTGTTAACTATACTGCTCTTATACCGTTTTATTTTATATGGGGATCACAGCTTATCAAGGCTCGGAATCCACTCGGGGATAAGGGTTATTTCGTGTACAACAATCAATGGGATAATATCGTAGTAATAGTTGGTATTGGAGATTTGATAAAGCGTCTTACTTAAGGGGGCGATTAATCAGGAATTTGTTTATGTTTGACTTGAAGACGTCCAAGTTGTAGTCAGGTAGGAAACAGGCAAACGGTAGAGATGTCTACAGGTGTGCACTTCTCAGAAAAAAATATGTTCATGGAATCTACGTTTTGATTTAGGCACAGATAAAGAGTGGGGGAAATTACTGACAGTGGTTTTAGCTAGATGGGTGTTTATTATAAAGGATCGGCGAAGGGGGGCCAGAGATTGAAGCTCGGACGAGCACTTGCCATGGAAATAACGATAAAACAAAGACAGGCTCGCAACGTCTCTTCTGTGGGAGAGAGGTTGTAGGAAAGAGAAGAGAGCATCCCTCACTAAGCCACGAAGTCTATTTTGTACTTTGGAAGGCAGGATAGGATGTTTTTTGAAGCTCCAGTCCAGATGTGGCAACAGTACTCCATCTTTGGACGTACTTGGCTTTTATAGAGATAGAGAATTGCATCAGTAGTGAGATATTTTCTGGAGCAGTAGAATGATCCCACCATTTTCCTAGCGGCCCGGGCAACAAATTTCCATTTCAGATTAGGAGTAAAGGTCAAACTCAGAAGCTTGTCAAAACATGAAGCCTCCCAAGACGAGCGTCATCCATTTCAATTGACAGCAACAGAGCGTTGATGATGTAAAGTCAGGAGCTTGGTTTTAGATGCATAAAAAGTAACCAGCCGTCTCTTCCCCCACTGAACCACGCGTTCAAGATCAGAGGAGAAGGAATCAGAGAGAGATTTATCATTTACGGCCTTTGAGCCTTTGATGTGTTGCCGTAGATGGTCGTATCATCAGCATAGATGTCAACGAATGATTTAAGTATGTGTTTTGGGAGATCATTGATGTAGATCAGGAAGAGAGTTTGGCCCAGGATTGACCCCTGGGGGACTCCAGCATTAATACTGTAGGCCTCTGATTGCTGCCCATCAATCACTTCGCTTTGGAACCTATCAGAGAGAAGGGGTTTAATTATTGAGAAAACATTTCCAGTTATACCGTAGCTGGAAATCTTGTGAAGTAGGTCCTTATGGCAAACCTTATCGAAGGCCTTTGACATGTCAAGACCAATTGCCCTGTAAAGTTAGCCTTTGTCGAGAGATTCACTAATCCTATGGGATATAACTGTTAGCTCATCAGCTGTAGATCGAGCAGAACGGAAACCATATTGCATGGCAGTAAACAGGTTATTTCTGCTGAGGTGGTTGACTACTTCTTTATTTGATATGGGTCCCATTAACTTACTCATGACACACAAGAGACTTATTAGTCTGTACTGATAGGGAGATGACTTATCACCTGAGTTCTTAAATACAGTGCATACTGACGAGGTTTTCCAGGGTGTTGGGAAGTACTTCTAAAAGTGACACTTAAACATTTTTGTAAGTATGGGGGCAAGTTCTGGTCGAAGGTTTTTCAACACTATAATGTAAATGCCGTCTAGGCCAGTTGCTTTACTGGAATCAAGGTTTTTGATTAGTTTGGCGACCACGTGCATAGATATTTGTATGTTGGATAATATGTTGTCTGTTGTAGGAGGAAATACGGGGAGTTGATGACCTTCCTCGCAGAGGGTAGAGTTAGAAGCAAACTTCTTGGCGAATAGTTTGGCCATGTCTGATGCTGATGAGATGACACCAGGTCCATTGATGATGTGTGGGATAGAACACACGCAGCTGTTCAGGATCCTGGTTAAAAACTGCTTTTAAAAACTGGTGGGAACCAAGCCGCTGATCCGCTACTTTCGATGTGACGGACTGAGCATATAGCTCTCTTGCATCTTTTATTACTCTTTTACAGTGTTTTCTGGAAGTCCTGAAGGCAGCTTTAGTCTCAGTACATCTATTACGTTGGTAGCTATGAAAAAAGTGATTTCTGTACACAATGGCAGCAGCACATTCTGCGGAGAACCATGGCTGGCTGTTAGGTTTTTGTTGGAATTTTTTTTTTGTTGGATGGTATGAATCGGTCTATGCCTACAATTAACAATTCGGTAAGGTCTGATACTATAGAGGATACATCGTTTTTAAACATGGAATGCAGAGGTAGATTAGATATGAATGCACGGAAGCTATCCCAGTCAGCCATAGAGTATCGATATACAGTACGGTGGAGAGGTACATCTGGAGACTTATTGTATTTCATTTTTATCTTAACTGTATGATCGGAGGATTCCAGAAGAGATAGCACTGAACATGAACATAGCTCAAGGGAAGTTGTGAGAAAAAGGTCTAGAAGGCTTGCATATTGACCAGTAGTATCGGGCACACGGGTGGGCTCGTGAACAATCTGAATGAGGTCATAGGCAATAGCAAAATCATGACAGAATCTCCCCTCATCATCTGTCTTATTTAAGTGGGTCAACCATTCCACATTATGGAAATTTAAGTCACCGCAAATGTAAATGGTAGCTGAAGGATGAGCAGACAGGATGTGGTCAATTTTCTAATATATACTCTTAATGACAGTAACTCCGCTGTTGTGAGGGCGATAGAGGGCAAATATAAATGCGGTGGTGTAATCAAGTGCAACCCGAAAGCACATATAAGGTAAACTAGGGCCTTTTCTGGAGATATCTCTACCAAACGGGAAGCCATCTTTAATTTAGGCGCATATTCTATGTCCATGGCGATCTTAGGGGTCAGATTTATATGTTAAGTTCGAGTATCCTTTTATTATGAACTCATCTAGGGAAGTGGTCGGACCTATGCTAGTTTCACTTAGAAAGAGTAAGTCCGGTTTAGTCTCCTGTTATTGGGTTTCAACCTCTGGAAGGTTGGAACGTAAATCCCTGATGTTGGAGAAGGAGACATGGTAGTAGGTGTCTACGTTGGAGGACGGGGGTCTAGGTTTATTCGTGTTTTTTTAGATATTTCATGTTGGGTTTTGGGGGTTTGTGGAACAGGTCGACAGACTTGGTTAGAGTATAACAGAGAGAGAAAGTAAGAGAGAAGGAGAGGATTTTTTGTAGCACATGATAAGGTAAAGCCGTAACAATTACCAACTAGTATGGCATCGAGAGGCCCCACCAGAAACTTCTGTATGGTCCAGAATCCATTCACCAAATGGCAATACAGCAACCCCAGTACTTTACACCTGCTAATAGGACAGCCTCCTTAGTGGTTAACCAAGGTTCGGGTCCATGACTATCAGGCGGGTAACGTCAGCCCAGATGAAATGTTTACCTCCAGCACCATTACTAGTGACTTGGCCACAAGGATAGACATAGGAACAGAAAAATTACCGACATCTCAGACTACTGTTCACGAAGTATTACTGACCTTGAAAGTAGCTTTTTCTTCACCCTTTGTCAGAAAAATCGCTCATTTGAAATGAGGACTGAGGGACAAAAAAGGAGAAGCGACAGTTACTGGAGCTGCCGATAACACAACCACAGTGTATTATCTATTCTCCATTAAAAAAGAGAAAAAAAGAAAAAAGAAAAAAAAAGAATTTAAGTACTTATTAATATCTACTTAATATAAGTCCGTTACTTCGTTCCCAGTTTAGGAGAATATTTGAAAATAATCTTCCCTCACATAATAAGGCGTGGATATTTTTTTTTGGCTTTATCTAACCTCGATAGAGAATGATTTGAGCATTTATAAGATACCGTAATACATTCTACAGAACTTTCAAGATACCGTAATACATTCTACAGAACTTTCAATTTGTGAGGTCGGATTTTTTGTATTAATTTTGTTTGGAAGAACCCGTTTAAAAGCTGATTAAGAGTAGAACAATTTAGCGCAGGTACTAAGTTTAGTCTGGTTAAGAAATAATGCATACTGCTGGGAAAAGGCATTTTTAAGTGTTTAGTTTATAGTGCAGATATAATTTGGAGAAAAAAAAACAACAGAAAAAAAAGAGAAAAAGAAAGCTAAGTGCAGTTGAAATGTTCAGAAATTTAGTCAAACCGGGGAAAAAATAAATGAATAGAAAATAATGGTTGTAATACATAAGTTTTTGTGATATCAAGACAGGTGGATTTCAAAATGATAGATAGAAAATGCCATAACTTAGCTTTGGAAGAGTTTGACCGTGTGGTCTCGAGTTCATATCGAGGAAGAGAGAAGAACTAGTCGTCCTAATTGGGTTATGCCGGGTACTTAAGTCGTTAATAATTTTTAATTCTTTATGAAATATTCAAATAGCATTTTGTCAACAAATGCAAATCGGTTTTGTTTGAAAAGAGAAATGAATCTTTAGGTGTTTCATTATTTTCAATCAATTAAAAGGAAAACATTCGAGAAAAATATTTAGAACCCACCCCCGTACATTTAATATATGTTCCTCCTCCCCCCAAACGCACTAAGTGCATTTTTTGTATGCAAATATATGCAGGCATGAGACGGTTTTAGAGTAATTCGAAAAAAAAAGACAAAAACAAATCACTAATTAAATATTTAGAAATTTCAAAAGAATCTAAATCGAGAATAGTATCGGATGAGAAATTTAAGACAGAATCGGTAATTGAATCGGAATCGAAAAAAAATCGAATCATCCCATCACTAGTATATACACATATATACATATATATACATACATGTATACACATATGTATAAATATATATATATGCACATATACATATATACGCCTAGAGGATCGGACAAAAGGATACCGGACAAACCCCGTCAGCTAATTAAAACAAAAACAGATTACATCACAAATGAATCACAAACATTGAAAATAACTTTCTTATATTTTTATTTGAATTTAATTAAATTTAGGAAAATTAGACACCGGAGAACTAATTTTGGCAAGGTATGACAATTAAGCATCTACGCAACAAATGTCAATTGAAGATAGAGTTCAAGACCATTCTTAAAGACGACATAGTTTTAAATAGGATTCAAGTACCTCTCACAGAAATATACATATTTTTGAATATTTACTTCATTTATTGTTTGAAAGAAAGTAAGTCGATTTTTCTAAGTTAGGTACGCGTCCTAAGGAGATTTTTCTTGTGTTATCTTTTACAAATATATTAATAAAAAAGTAAAACATCAAAATCCTACTACCAGAATTAATTCATCATAATAAATTTCGGTTTAATTATAAATACGTCAGTGATTATAAAATATTGTTAACAGTTTGAAAAAAATAAATTACTCTGTTATTGTTCGAAACTTGACAGAAATTCGGCAGAATTTAAACTATCAAATAGAAATCCACTTAAATAGTATTTGAGCTGGAGCGCTTGGTTCCCATTTAAAAGTATAATCCAATGATGTGATGATTATACAATCTGTTTACAGTCAATTTTTATTCCGTACTTGCTTTATGTTTCTACTATTCCAAAATTGCGTAATTCTCTGTAGCTTATTTTCCGTTGTATCATTTAATTATCAGTGCTGTTTGAGAGTATTTTTCTTGGCAAGAATGTATTCTGTAATTTTTCAACATTTTTGGAACAATCGACTGCTTTCTTTGAAAGGTTAACTAGAGAATTTATGCAAGTTTTAAACACTTTGTTTTACAAATAAAATAAATTTACATCGTATTTTAATGTTATTATCATTTTAGCTTTAGTGATAATTTAATAGCAATAAATATTATCATTAGTACCAATAATGAAACATTAAATTACATATTTAAAACAATCGGTTTTGGAATCGTAAATAAAGGCACATTTTTCCAATTCCGACACCTCCAAAAGTTCTGATTTTTTTACAACCTTTTCCGTATAAAATTTCACATTTTTCATTAGCTTTTATTTTTATTTATTTTTTATTTTTTAGTTTTATCCTCACAAAATGCCACCCTCTGGTATGTGCCTTTCATAAAATAGGGACACATTCCGATTCCAATACCTCCAAAAGTTCTGATTTTTAGAAATTTTTCGGTATAAAATTTACAATGTTTTGTTGACTTTTATTTATGTTTTCTTTTTTCTATTCATATCCCCTCATTATACCGTCCCCTGATAGGGGCATTTCGTAAAATAAGGACACATTTTTTCTGATTCCGATACCTCCAAAAGTTCCGATTTTTCAACCTTTTCGGTATAAAATTTCAATTTTTTTGTTACCTTTTATTTATTTTTATTTATGTTTTTTTTCTATTTTTACCTCCCAAAATGCCGCCCCCTGACATGTGCCGCTCATACAATAGGGATACATTTTTCTGATTCCAATACTTCCAAAAGTTCCGATTTTTTAAAAGCTTTTTAGTATAAAATTTAAGATATTTTGTTAGCTTTTATTTATTGTTATTTAGCTTTTCTATTTTTACCCCCTCAAGATGCTCCCCCCTGACATGGGCCGCTCGTAAAATAGGGGCACATTTTTCTGATTCTGATACCTCCAAAATGTTTCTTCTGAACCAGCATTTAAAATAATACTAAGCAATCAACACATAACAGCAGCTTTCCTTTTTCTAATCTTCACCGGTGGTTGCCATATATTTTCCTGGATATCCACAACGTTAAGTTGAGCAATAATGAAAGGACTCAACACAGCCGAGCGGTTTACAATGAAAGCAACGCAATTGGACAAACAATAAATCACCATTATTGTTTGTCCAATTGCGTTGCTTTCATTGTAAACCGCTCGGCTGTGTTGAGTCCTTTCATTATTTGCTCAACTTAACGTTGTGGATATCCAGGAAAATATATGGCAACCACCGGTGAAGATTAGAAAAAGGAAAGCTGCTGTTATGTGTTGATTGCTTAGTATTATTTTAAATGCTGGTTCAGAAGAAACAAGGCTGATAGCCATCAGTCGCGTGCTCTCGTGTAATGAATGAATGCGTGAATGTAGGATGGATATTAAATTCTTAAAGATAAACTAAAATGACCGAAAAATGGGCTGAAATGACTAAAATAAATAAAAAGTAAATGACTTAGAATCACTTTAATGAACTTAATTGAATTGAATGACATTAAGAATGACTTGAATGCTTAAAAATAACTGGAATCCTATGGAGAATGACTTGAGTGGCTTTGAGACTGACTGGTTGTAAAGTGGGTGATCATTTTACAATAAATTAATACAGAAAATGATCTCCCACTTTTTATCACAAAGTTACAAACATCAGCATGTAGTAAGAAGAGGTACTACACTTTGATCTTGGCCAAAAGGCCAATAAAAGCTTTAAAAGCTAAGAACAGCATCTAGTAACAACGGATCTTTGATCTTAACCAGAAAGACCAAGCACAAAAGTGTTACTGGCAGATCGACAGACCAACCGACGGGCCTACCGACCGACCGACCGACCGACCGAGCAAGTGACTTATAGAGTCGCTTGCACGCGACTAAGAATAGGCGTGGAGAAAGCCACATGCGGCATTGTTTTCCTTTTATTTTACCTGTTGAATATTCGTCATTGAATAATAAGAGATTATGCAGAATAAAATCATCTTCATATATTGTGTATACAACAAATGAGAAAATATTTAATATTCTGTAGAGATCCCTTTTTAAACAACAAAATAATGATCAGTCAAAACCGTGTATTAAAATGTAATTACGTATTTTTAACATAAAATATAGCAAAACCTGTTTCTGCTCAAATCAGATCTTAGCAGTATTATTTTTTCTTCAGAAAATGACTATTGTATCGATAATTACGATACAGAAAATATCATTAAGTTGTAATCAATGAGCTAAGCATGATGATAAGTAATCGAAAAAGAACGTAAATTTATTCAATTATTAACTTATTAAATTCCAATTATCTAAGTGAAAAATATGTTCTTTCCTGTGGTGAAAAGCTGCAGCAATAATATGATATCATATGTGAGACCGCTCTACTTTAGTAACATTCCTGAATTACTAAAATAAATATGGATGGAGTAAAACTATAACAAATATGGCAGCGATAAAAGTGCCACATTTTACCATTTACGTAAATATTAAGAGGTGGCAGTTTTTTGTCATATATATATATATATATATATATATATATATATATATAGATATATATATATATATATATATATATATATATATATGACAAAAAACTGCCACCTCTTTATATATATATATATATATATATATATTTGTCATCCACACACATATATATACGTATATATATATATATATATATATATATATATATATATATATATATATATATGTATAGGTACACACACGCATACACACATATATATACATATATACATATACATATATATATATATATATATATATATATATATATATATATACAGTATAATGTCGTTGACACACCGGTTCTCGCTAGATGACCGAAGTTACGCAACGTTTAGCCTGGGTAGTAGCAGATGAGTTACCATTTGGGAATTCTAAGCGCTATATATGCTCTCCGCTTATTTCGGCATTTGTTTCCAGTCGTCCTGTACATACACTTTACTTGAGGTACGTAATCTCCAACCACACTCCTCCTCCGGAGTCGACATTGTATTGTAGAATACCACTGGCATATATATATATATATATATATATATATATATATATATATATATATATATATATATATAAATATATATATATATATATATACATATGTGTATATATTTGGTACTCATGCACTTATTGATCCGTGCTGGAATAATGGCGTTATTATTTAGAAAGCCATTTTAACATGGGGTCCGGAGGGTCTTCTGTACTTATTCTGTACTTTCACCTAAAAATTTAATAAAAACAGATATCCTAAAACTTTAATAAAACTTGAAAATACTATTAAAAATTAGCGTGGATCAATAAGTGCACTAGCACCATATATATATATATATATATATATATATATATATATATATATATATATATATATATATATAAATATATATATATATATATATATATATATATATATATATATATATATATATATATATATATACGTACTAGAGATTTAGAAGGCTATCACAATGCGAGGAATGAGATATAGTCGGTGCTGGTGAAAAAAGACGAAAGTAAGTGGCGATTTTCAAATCAATAAGTACATAAATATATGTCTATGTATACATATATTTATTCAGTTTTATTAAATTAAAATGGCTTACTTTTTATGTCTGCGACAGTATCCATGATAATTTCGGAAAAAATCTCCTATTCAAATTGCAAACGTGACAGATCGATTTAAAGCATGCTAGATGATGGAGCAATTGAATGGCTGTGTGGAGCGTCGGAGCAAATGTAAGGAGGGGATAGCCTTCTAAATATCTACTACATACCTATTCCACACAATGCTTCAAGCAAACTACATATCAATTCTGTGTATAAATATATATATATATGTATAAATATATATATATATATATATATATATATATATAAATGAACCATGAATCGTATACGCAAATGCTTTTGAAGCTCGAATAAATTCCTTCTACTTTTGCAAAAAGGTGTAAATTTTCAAACGCTTTATATGAATTTTATCAAAATACAACATAATACATTATTAAAAGTTTGAAATCTATAACATACATAGCTTAGACTTTCTCTACTGTGATCAAAATATTTGACAAATTATTTCATTAGATTTAGTTTTACATGCGTTGGGAGGACCCTATATTTCTGATCAATCACAAGCTTATTTACGATGTCTTGTTACTAGATAATAAAAGCTTTTATGATATTCATTTTTTTACAAATGACATGCTATTATATAAGCAGCACCAAAACCATGAATCGCGGTGTAACTACTCCACTTACTAAGAATATTTTCTAATCAACATAAACTAGCCATTTCTCAAGTGATCAGTATACTTTTCAAAACGTGTCAGAAAAATATTAATGTTTGCATAGAATATTGTAACGTAAACGAGTATTTTATTGCCTTGCTTTTCAGTTTTTTTGCAACACATATTCATGTATTTTTCTCCATGCACACGGTTGCTTATTTTATGTTCTATAACAAGGGATCTGTCATAGGAGTCTGAAGGAACATGACAAAAGAATAGCAGTGGAGACAGATTTCAATTGATCATATATATATATATATATATATATATATATATATATATGTAAACTGGTAATTAGTAAAACCTGAAGAAGATGCTCAAGACTATTGCAGAGCAAATATATATTTTATTGTATTATCGGTTTATCTGTTTAGTTACACTTGTTTCTGTTACCGAATACGTTTCAACTATTGTTCAAGTCTGACGAAGTTGCACGATAGTTGATACGATTTGGTAATAATTATGTCACCCCCATTAAGGAACTCGGTTCTTCTAGTTAAGCGCTTTAAAGTTGGAATAAAAAGTCCATCACCAAAGCTCGCATGCGTTTTAATCATTAGATCACTATAGCCGGATGTTACGACATTTGAAAAATAAATGTCAAAATTTCAATGGTATTCTCGCAGTTGAGATTGGCCGTGGAGTTTGTTCCTTGCTAATGTAATCAGAGATGGCTTCGTGGCTCCCGACCGGTAATAATCACCCATCCGAAAGGATGAAACACTAGTGGTTGTAGGTATTAAAAAATTATCGTATTAATTACACACACACACACACACACACCCACACACACCCACACACACACACACATATATATATATATATATATATATATATATATATAGAGAGAGAGAGAGAGAGAGAGAGAGAGAGATAGAGAGATAGATAGAGAGATTGATAGATAAATAGATAGATAGATAGATAGATAGATAGATACGGGCTCCTTCAGTCTTTGACAGACTATGGATACCCACGAAGGTGGGCTAGCGCGCACAATTTTTGTGGGAGGAGGTGCGCAATCCCCAACCACACCTCTCCTGAGTCGACAATGTTAAGTACCAGTGACAAGTGAAGTGTATGCACGAGACACCTGGAAACAAATGCCGAGATAAACGGAGAGCGCATACAGCGCCTAGAATTCCCAAATGGTCTTCCATCTGGTATTAACCAGACTCAACGTTGCTCTACTTCGGTGATCTGACGAGAGCTGGTGTATCAACACAATTATGCCGTACACACACAGACACGCTCGCGCGCGCACACACACACACATATATGTATATATATATATATATATATATATATATATATAATATGTATATGTGATGTAGATATAGCACATATACATATTAATTCTCACAATAATCATGTGTCAAATATTATTGTACCTATTTACTATGCCTCCCCACGGGACAGAAATATTATTGTAAATGAAGGATTAGAAACACGTAATATGATAGGTAAGTGGGTAAAACTCACAAATATATTTAATAATGGAAGCAAACGTTTATCACTTATTACATTCGATGAAGGCGTATGTTGCCGAGGTCGGAGAACGTATTATACACAGGAAAAATAGTACATACATTTGTTGAGATCATTTGGAACATGACCTTAGGCTTTGTTAAACGGTTAACTAAATCGCCAGCAAATTAGAATGAATTTGATGGCTTTAATCGACAGCTAGAAAGTATAACAATTTTATGAGAACGAGCAAAGTATGTAAACATAGGTATATCATCCCTCACATGCTACTAGTAATATCGTTATGGTCGAACATAGGCAATAAGGTTCTAATAAGTAAAGTATTCCTTTATTTTCCGATTAATCTCGGTAGATGATAATTAAAATGAGAGGTTGAAATATGTTCTTATATTTTCGACCTCGACCGTAATCATAAGAAAAAAGAAATATCTCAACTATGCTATCTGATAAAACGAATCGGGTTCAACGCTTGAATGGAATCACTATTAGTCAATATTTACACACGGGTGATTGGAGTTTACATCAATCTGCTGACGTCTATCGGATATTTATTCATTATCTCCTTCTCTCAACCAGCCAATTCATTTTAATGCGAAGAATTAAGTTTGTACACGAAACTCAAATATTCTTTTTCAATCACGAAGCACGTCCATACCCGGACGTCTTTCGGTCTTTGCCTTTCGATCAAACAATGGCTGACCTATCGTTATTGGGGTCAGCAGAAGAGATTCGCTAAAGGTAGGCGTTCATCAATTCCTCACTTACTATTGCTTGCTTATCAACCAATTTTAACAAATAATAAAAGGAGTAAAAGTGTGTTCTTAGCAGTGCGGGAGTTGTTACGATTAAAATATGAGAAGTGGTAGTGCTAAGCGTAGTGAAATAGAAGTAATGCCCGTGGAAATTAAGTTTAACGCAAAACTTACAATACCATAATATTCACATTTTGTATTGTAGTTGATTTGCTGCTGCTATTATTATTATTATTATTATTATTATTATTATTATTTATTTATTTATTTATTTGCGGACTATTATCCTCATCTTTTTTATAGTTGTTGTTTTACGCCGTTTCGACCAACTATTCGTCTGACCTTCGTCAGGTTGTTCATCGCGACGGGATAGAATGCTGAATCTTCAACTGTACTTCAGTAATTAATGCTTTCTATAATTGTTGTCTCACGTTTTGGCCAATTAATCCTCTGGCCGGCTTTTGGGTAGGATTGAGACCGCTATCTTCAGACAATGCTCAACTGGAAATGCAGTGAGGGGTTTGCACCGAATGGTATATATTATTAAATTATTGGAATTCTTTTTGGAGATGAGTAAATTACTCATCTCAAAAGCCTCCCAATGATTAAATAATAAATATCATTCGGTACAGACTTGACAATGAAAGATCAGATAATAAAAAAGCTTGGATTTATAAGACCAAAACATCCAACCTTGCTCGCCCTTCCTGGCGCGTGGTGCAATTGCTAGAGACGTTGAATCATTGTATGAAGATAGCGGTTTCAATCCTACCCAAAGCCGGCCAGATTATTTTTATTATTATTACGATCTTTTATATAGCTTCTCATAGAAATTGTCCCCAATTCGTTATTACTAATAAAAACAGTGTTTTTCTTTTAATATTTATGATTAAGAAGGCAGTAATACTTTCAAGTATACACGTACATATTTATTTAAAAATTATATCAATTTTATTTAGATAATAGACGTGATTATTTGACTTAGAAAGAAGTTGTGTTTTTTTCTGTCTTATTTTCATTCCTCTTAGGATTGACGTTAGTAACAAAATAAAGCCCATGTGGTAAAAGTCTGATCTTTTTAAAATATTACAAACAGAAGAATTGTGCGGCTTGCGTAATATATATTAAATATGTTTTTACGGTTATTTTATCTATATTATCCGCAAATAACATCCAGTATTTTCAAATAATTAATACTATTCTAAACATTTTATTACAATCAGAACGAACTTAAGGTTCACAAGCTACATGTTTATCATTATGCGTTTGCTGATAACGTTCAGTCAATTTCTCTTAAATTTAAGTAAAATAAGTGTTCACGGATTGCGTGTATGTCCGCAATACTCAAAATTTGATCTAAATATTTCGGTTATTTTCATGTTCTATTTTTGATATTGGGCCAATTTTTATTAATGAACATTTTCCTGACAGTTTTCGATATTCGTTCTATATTATCGATTTCTGTTTTATTTTTTTTCTTTAGCTAGAAAAACTCGTGTACATGGATTACCCTTAAGAAATCGAAAAAAAAACAAACATATTTCATTATAAAAGATAAATGACTAGTCCCTACTTTATGTGTTTGTACACGAACTCTTGACAATTGCATTTACCTTGGCTGACCACCACCCATTCTCTAGACTTCATCTCCCGCTATTCCTAATAATTACATTAATATATGTGTGTTTCTAATGTAAAGGCGTCAGATTAGATACGGAGACATATTCAACATCAATTCATAACATAATTCATACTTCATTCAACATTATATACGAACACAGTTTTTTTTCTGTGCAATTAATTATCTTTATTAGCGTTCATATTTTACAATTAGATATACAAATAATATCTAAGTTGATATTTCCATTATTTTGTCTAAAGCTTAAAAGCCAGTATATTCTAAAACAATAAAAATATACAAACCTTTTCCATCGTATCATACTTCAGTGAATGTCACTCAAGCATTCGACATAAAAATGATGGCGATATAGATATTGTCGAAATTATTATCCCTTCCAATGAATCTCTTTTCGACGGATAAATACGTTACCAATACGATGACAAAGAAAAGCAATAAAAAAACGAGAAAAGACTTCGTGGATAGAAACAAATAGTTTTATTAGGAAAAGAAAAAAAAAACCTAAAGACATAAAATTGTCCAAGAACTGTCTGCTGCTAAGACTTTGCTCTCATCTACAAAAAAGTCCTTTGTGTGGTAACAATTACGAAAGATAGAAAGAAAAAGAGGCATGTTGAGATGGTATTTCTTTTCATACTGCTGTGATATGAGATTTTCACCGACGTAGGAAATGACGAAATGATTTGTTTACAAGTTAAGCTTATATTTAGCAATGCCGTCTATTTTAAAATAAAAGTCCTCTCGTGGAGATAAAATACCTGTAGACAAAGATAACGTGTTATCTGAAAAAATGTTCAGCAAGTGTGTTTTATAGCGAGGAATTGATTTTCTCATTTTCTTGAACGAATAACCTGTAAGAAATACACATAATTCTTCGTATAATAACCTTCTCTAAAGAAGTATGCGGTGAGGTAAAACAACTTCCTCGTTCCACCTCTAAGTCCGGTCAGAATAGTAATATTCTTTTCTTTTAACTTAGAAAAACTGCAGCTTCATACCTATCTATTTTCTTCAGGCCCTAGAAGACAATATCTAGTTACAGCGATAGACACTTCAAATCCAATCTTTCCAAGTGAGAATATTTCCCGCACATGTCTTCTCTCCTGCAAGCTGGTATTTTCCGAAATATTTGACTGCCAAGTTCTGGATAGATTTTTTGGATTTCCTTGAACTAGATTTCTTTCGGCGAGATACGAATTCGTCAAGTAACTTAGACGCTATCAGTTTAACATTATAAACTTCGACAAGTAACTTATACGAGTTTACTTAAACTGTTTAACGTCCTGTTTAGACGGAGAGAAGATAATACATTTAGACATTTCAAATGTAAAGTCCGAACAATTACTTTGAGCTTGAATTTTATCAGAAAACGCGGGAATGCGTAAATCAATACACATGAAAAAATTAGTCACATACAATCCAAAGTAGCTGATTGCCTCCAGTTTTGGCAAATAGCAAACAGAATCCCGAACAGAAGCGTGCGTTCTATCCCAAGCATTATCAATGGAATTGAGGTCATCTCGTCAGCATAAGACGAGGCCAAACTATTTGCCAAGAACTTTACAGTTAATTCTACCCTATGCGACGAAGGCCATCAACTCTCCGTATTTGCTTCTATAACAAACACGCTATGAAACATATAAATATCTGTGCGTGAGGTCGCCAAGCTAATCAAGAACCTTGATTCCAGTAAAGCAACTGGTCCTGACGGCATTCCAATTATAGTGTTGAAAGAGCTTCAACCAGAACTTGCCCTCATGTTTAAAAGACTGTTTAAGCGTTGCCTTAAGAAGACGTGCTTCCCTACACCCTGGAACTCCTCATCAGTATGCCCTGTATTTAAGAACTCAGGTGATAAGTCATATCCCTCTCAGTACAAACCAATAAGCAACCTGTGTGTCATGAGTAAATTGCTGGAATCCATATTAAATAAAGAAGTAGTCAACCAGAAATTACCTTCTTAGTGCTATTCAATATGGTTTCCATTCTGCTATATCTATAGAAGATGTGGTAACTGTTATATATAATAGGATTAGTGAATCACTCGACGAAGGCTTCCTTTCTATGGCAACTGCTCTTGACATATCAAAGGTCTTCGATAAGGTATCGCATAAAGGCCTAGTTCACAAGATGTCCAGCTACGGTATAACTGGAAATGTTTTCGCAATTATTAAATCATTTCTCTCTGATAGGCTCATAAAAGTAGTGGTTCATTGGCAGAAATCAGAGGCCCACAGTATTAATGCTGGAGTCCCACAGGTGTCAATTCTCTGCCCAACTCTGTTCCTGATCTACATCAATGATCTCCCAAAACACATATTTAAATCATTCGCTGACATCTATGATGATGACACGACCATCTACGGCAACACATCAAAGGCCGTAAATGACAAAGTTCTCTCTAATTCTCTCTCCTCTGATTTTGAGCGCGTGGTACAGTGGGGGAAGAGGTAGCTGGTTACTTTATCTGCATTCAAAACCAAGCTCCTATATTTGCCTCATCAACTCTCTAATCCCCATCTGGCATCAATTGAAATGGATGGCTCTCGTCTTGGGGGGGGGCTCCATGTTTTGTTGAGTTGTTGGGTTTGACCTTTACTCCTGATCTGAAATGGAACACGTACATCAAGTATGTTGCTGGGAAAATGGTAGGATCCTTCTACCACTCCAGAAAATATCTCACTTCTTATGCAATTCTCTCTATATATAAAAGCCAAGTACGTCCAAGGATGGAGTACTGCTGCCAAATCTGAGCAGGAGCTGCTAAAAACAGCCTATCCTACCTTGACAGAGTACAAAATAGACTGTGGCTTAGTGGGGGCTGCCCTTTTCTCTTCCCTGCAACCTATCTCCCACAGAAGAGAGGTTGCGAGCCTGTCTTTGTTTTATCGTTATTTCCATGGCAAGTGCTTGTCTGAGCTCCAATATCTGGTCTCCCCTCGCAAATTTTTCATGATAAACACCCGTCTAGCTGAAACCACTTTCAATAATTTTCCCCATCCTTTATCTGTGCCTAAATGAAAACGTAGATTCCATGAACAAAGCTTATTTCTTAGATGTGCACGCCTGTGGAACTCTCTTCCGTTTGCCTGTTTCCCACCTGATTACAACTTGGATGTCTTGTTGGATGAACTTGACGCACTGAGCATACAACTCTCTTGCGGTCTTTATTACTTTCCACACTTTGTGAATGTGCAGACAAATCCTGTAACTCTTGCTTTCTGCTAGTCGTCAATAATTCCCGAAGTTCATCACCAGATCATCATTCAGTAAGTGCTGGCTCCAAAACTGTATACTAGGAAAAGTCTATCAAATCTGTCCAATGTGATGCCTTCAAATTTATTCTCGAGTTTTTTTAACGCTTTTTCACTGGGTCGACACTCCTGAAATATAAGAGGGAAATCAATTTATTTGATTGTCTTGAACAAATGAACATAGGTTTTATTTTTTTAATAATGAAATTAAAATACTAATGATAATGAGCGTATAAATCAATGTATACAATTTGATCAAGTTTGCCTTAATGTATACTTACCTCATGGCTAAAATTTTGACAGCTTTTGCTGTCACTTCCAGCTCATCTGATTTTAACATTAAGAACAAATATTCTCTGGCAAAAGCATTAAATTGAATATTTTTCATGCAATTCCGTGAATTTCTGGACGCTACTTTTTTATCTGCTGGATTATTTATAATTGCTGGTTATGGAGTTCATTATCTATTTTAATTTCAAACCAGCTCACTGCATATACTTCTACAATAAATCTAACCAGGTTGTACATTTTATAGGTTTTGTTTTTCTGAGACATACATTTTTTGGGAGGGGAGGTTCCATAAACACATTGATCTGATGGGCAAAGTAAGCTATCTTGCCTGATTTAAAGGTCTGCTCCTTCATGATACATATTTAGGATCTACTTTACCTCTTGAAATCCCGACAACATACTCTAAAAGCAGATTTTAGTCTCGAGTGAGATCACTGTTTTCAGTTAGACTAGAGTAAATACTATATCTAGATGAGAGTTATACATCCAAGACCATTTCTGGAGTAAACGAGGAAAAACCGGTGTAAGTTTTAGATGTTCTTTTTATAGACTATTTTCCCTATCGAGACTAAATAGTTCAATCTACCGAATGAGTTTACTCATAGTTTAGACTAATATATGTCCTACTATTAATTTGAGGCAAAGTAACTTAACACATTTTTACCGAGATTGATTACACAATGTTTTAAGCTCACCCAAATATGTACTATATTTATAGTAGTGCATCTATATGAATGCGATTATTAGAAAATACACAATGATAGCAAGTTTTTCTTATAACGATTTCTAAAAATTTTTATATCACGCGTTACCCGATTTTTATGTCATACCTTGAATTCATAATCCAGGAACAGAGTGAATTAGGGTAAAATACAACTAAGTTAAGGATTTGCATATGAAATATATACACCTATAAAGTTGAATTTTTCTTGTTCTGACATTGATGTTTTACACCTAGATTTTTTACGAGAGCAATATGTACACAAGGTCATATTTAATGTAGGGGAAACCAGCTCCTAAAAAAGAAAAAGAAAGAAGTTGATTTAGTACAGAGTGGTTTCCCCACATTAACTAAGAGTAAATTAACTTGATTGTAGCATCAGCACGTATACTACATCTCTGATCTAATATATTTACTTCATTGGACATGATAGTAGTACAATATTACAATAATGTTGACATTAAAATTTAAAAGAAATCAACATATTTTCATTAAACTTAGGCATGAAACCCTGTTAACTTTGGGGGTTTGGGTTGAGGGTCTTTCTAATTGTCTACATTATATGATATTACTCTTAGACGGTCCCTTTCATTAGAATACGTTCATACCGTGGAGTTAAACATAGTTAGTAGAATCTCAATCGTTTTTCTGGGTGAATTTGTGTACATGTATACGCGTGTATTTTTTTTTTATTTTAATAAAAATATTGCAGTTTCATTTGAAAGAGTCTTTGTTGTGGAAAATTTAATTGTCCGATTCGTGTATTTGCAATGTATGATGAATGGTAGGCAAGTGGGGAAATCTAAATAGCCTCCCCGCCCCCAAAAATTATGAAACCAAAACAAAATCTTATGGAGGTATTTTAGTGAGGATACTTCCAACCTTTGTCTGAGTCTTAGAATTTCCACTGTTTTCTGGGAGAACAGAAAACAAGCAGACGAATCACTATATGAAAATGGGGGCTATGTGGGGCATAAACAAATTATATATCTGGAAGGAATAAGGGGATGACCTCCGAGAAGCAAAATCTGTGAGGATGTCCGAAGGCCACAGAAATGTAGGGTTAGCCGTCTTCGGATGATTTCTAGAACCAATAAAGTTAACTAATTAGCATATTCGTTTTAAAAAATTGCATCCGTATTACATCATTCATCTTCTTTCTAGGACCTGACCTTATATTAATCCGGGGACTGAAATTATGTCTCGACTTTCTCAAGGTCTCCAACGGACTAGCAGAAACAAGGAGGCACTTTACTTTGCCTTTGACAGTAGTGCTCATCCACCACCCTATACAGTGCCCAATATTCCCAAATGGTTACTAATCTGGTAGTGGCCAGGTTCATCGTTGCTTAACTTCGGTGATCTGGCGAGAATCGATGTTTCAACGTGATTATGCTCTATGTGTATACATTACAATCCACGGAAATATGGATTACATTTGCAATGGATTAAATTATCATGAAATTAAGACAATGTTATTTAAGTGTATGAGAAACATCAATGCACGCCAATAATCAACATCAATCATACGTTTATATATATATATATCTTTTGTGTACGATATGACGTAAAAACACTGGGGATATATCGATCAGAACATCGACACAATACGAATTTATACGTTGTTGTGAAGTACAGACTGGTAACCAATCATATCGAGCATTCTTTTTAATAAGGAGTCATTTGTATTTTATAAATGGACATGATTTCCGTTTCCCTCTGGATCAAAAAGACAATCAAATCTTAATATCTCATTTGTTACTCGGTTGATAGTATATGCCCAACCCTCGACCTCACCTGCACGCCTTATCTCTTCATCCGGTTTAGTAGTTGCAGTATTCCTACTGAGGAAAGGTACGAGGAAATACTTCAAAAACAATCGCTTATATAAACGGAAGGGCAATTTACTGCAGATAACTTTGTAGCAACATTTTCTATAGAAACGATTGATTAACAATTTGTGGTTCTTGATATTGTGTAAAATGCATGAGTCTTAACAGTCGAATTTCCAACTATTTATACGTGTTAAATTTGTATTTCAAATGATTATATAAGCAAATAATACTTAGCGTTTAATGATTCATATTATTTCGTGAGTGAAAATACCTGCTTGCAGAAATACACACACGTGGTGATAATAAATGTTTCTATTCTATATTTGGGGTTAGAAATTTGTAAAAAATTGTTTCTTGACACATGCACTAGCAGGAAAGTATTATTTAAAGGATGAAATGTAGTTGTAAATAATGGAATTCTTCCAAGTATGTTTAAAGTCTGTCAGCGTGTCATTACGAGGATACGGGATTATTTGTTAAATAAAAATTAGATTACAATAAAATATAAAAATGTCAACAGTACGTATGGGAGATTAATTTTTGGGGTTCTTTTTAAATTATTTGGAGCGATGCAATAATCAAATATTTTAAATACATAGGTAAATTAAATAATGAAATACACACTAAAAACATGTATAAAAATAGAACATACTAGAAAAAGATAACAAAGTAACGATATCTATCTATACTCTTATAAATTCTTTTTTCTTTTGTGTGTATTGATATTCATATTAAAACCCCCTCTTTTCTATTTATGTATTTATTTGCTTCCCCACGAAAGCAAATTAGACACAAGGTAGTTTTTATGTGGGGTTAAACCAGCTCCCCTAAAACAAGGGTAAAAAGGGAGAACTCTGGCAGTATCCAAAAAAAATAGTAATCGTCTCAGTATGAAGGGTTTCCCCTACATTGACCAATAAACCAATTAACTTATGTGCAGCATCTGCAGAACAGATACTACATTTGATCCCGGCCCGAAGGCAAAGAACAACAGAAAAAAGTCAACCCTCTTTTCTGTTAGTATTTATTTGCTTTCCCACCAAAGCAAAATGTGACACAAGGTCGTTCTTAAGTGAAGTTAAACCAGCTCCCCGAAGAAAAGGGAAAAGGAGCACTCTGGTTGGGTCCAAAAATAGTAATTGTGCCAGTATAGAGGGTTTACCCTCCATTGACTGGGACAAATTACCTTAAGAGCAGCATCAGCAGAACAGATACAACACTTTGATCCCGGCCCGAAGGCCAGTAAGAACAGGGTATTTATTTGCTCCCCCACGGAGAAAATTAGGCACAAGGCCAATTTTTTTTATGTGAGGGGTGAAGGGGAAATGGGGGCCAACTCCCCGGAGAGTAGGGGAGCTGGATAGTGACAATTGGTATGAATGGTTTCCCTTACATTGAATGATTGACCCCCACATATGGTCTTTGCTTGCAGTATCTGCCGGACAGATACTACACTTTGATCCCGGCCCGAAGGCCAAGAACAACAGAAAAAAGCAAGCCTCTTTTCTATTTATTTAAAAGAAAATACAATTTTCTTATATATGGGTTGTGAAATTGCATTCGCTAGCAAAAGATCTAGCTAATTTGCATATTCTTTTAAGCATTCATTTTGATTAATTCCCTATTAGTTGCTTCGGTTTTCTAATGGTATAATTATCTTTAGTTAACTATTGTGTGTAAGTATATACATGCAGATATTCTACATAATTTATGCTTGCATAATATTTGCGTAAAAAGTTTATAGTAAACACAAAAGTGCTTCCATATATATTTACGAATACGTATATATTTTTGTTTAAAAAATTTTGCTTACCAAACTCCTCCTAGATTATTTGATCTACAGACAGGAAACTTCATATATAAGGTATTTGAATCCATGCAAAGACATGAAACTTAATATATAAGGTATTTGAATCCATGCAAAAATTTATATTTGAGTTTTAGCCCGGAAAAATCGGTGCAAAAGTGTGAAAATTTAAAAAAAATGAAATTAGCCAGGTGAAGGTCGAACGCCGGCATTACAAATGCATAACGTAGTAGCTATTGGTTAATGTTCTAATTTTTAGCCTTGCACTAAACTTGTTTTCATAACCAGGCATTGCCGGCAGAGACAAAATAAATCGTGAGCTGTACGTTTTGGTTTCGATTCTCGGTGGTGGCGCATGAGTCTTTTTTATACTTTTTAAATCATTACTATATATTGCATCCAATCTATCTATCTATCTATATATCTATATATATATATATATATATATATATATATATATATATATATATATATATAAGTGAAAATGTCCGTCTGTCTTTTCTCTATGGTAGTTAAGGAAGACTATTATACAGAAAGGCATTACTTTAGATATTCACACTTTTTAATATATACATATGCACAGTACATAGGGCTCGAGCAAAGCCGGGCGGAACGGCTAGTATATCTATAAAAGTGAACGTGTCTGTGTGTGTTTTCGATATATAGACTCGAAATTTGATATACAGGGTATTGAGATTTTGGAACATCTTTGTAATTCGTTTTCGGACAGAAATTTGGCTGTTAAGACATTAAAGTTCAATCATTTGATTTTGGAGAACTCTACCAAACACCCTCGCCAATTTTGGGTATAAACAATTGAAATTTTATTATGTTTATACACGTACTACTACTACTACTACTACTACTAATAATAATAATAATACATACGTATATATATATTATATACTAGGGAGCTCTTGCATGAAAAATAAATATTAAATGTACACGTAGCTATACTGGTAATGTTATATATATCTAAATAATTATAAAACTCAAATGGCCTTGTTACGAGAGATGTAACCCACTTTCCGGTTTACGACATCCAGTTGCGCATGCGTGCATAAACATTAACCAATAACATCGTAAAGAAATAAACACAGATCGCTTCTTTTGCAGATTTTGACTTGCGCACTAACATATTAACGTTAATATTTCGAAATTTTTATTTAACATGTGAAGAGTGGGGGTGTTTTTTTTTTTTCAACTATTCTTTATTACAACTATACTGTCGCTATTTTCTTACAACGAAACAACTTTAACCCGTTGACAAACATAAGTACGATTGTATTAAAGCAAAGACTACTAATACTACTACTACTACTATCTCTATCCGTCCCTTTTCCTTCCTTCCTTCCTTCTTTTTTATTTTTTGTTTACATTTCTAGATACAAAAAAGTTGTGTAAGAACGATGAATTTGTGGACACATTTACTAATCTGTTTCAATATTAGTTTTATTTTATTTATTTAGGTTTTATTTTTTGCTTCATGTTTTATTAATTATTTTTTTTTTTAGATTTTAAGTTCCTATAACTTGGTTGAAGGATTCCAATATATGTTTTTCATTCCTATATTTCTCATCGGTAGGTTCATGTGCGTTTTTGCTGCTAACTGACTTTCGTCGGCGTTCGATTCGTAGGAAAATCATGCTTAATTTTCGATTTTGGAGCGATTATTCGAAAATATAGGTAACTTTACACGAACAGGGAGGATTTTTTTTTCATGTTTGAGTGATCAGTCCGTGATTTTCATTTTAATATACTTTCTTGAAATGTTTCTGTTATATAAAAAAACGAACATTTTCTTTACGTCACAAGTGCCACGCTCATACATGAATTCCATAGCTAATATAACATACTGATTCAACGGGTATTAATACAGAGAAAGGTCTTTAAATGCGCTTTACATTAATGTAGACTGCGTATCATAGACAAACATTTTCTATTGATTATTATATTTTACTCAGTATAAATTAGTAATTTCAAAATAAAAATATATGACTTATTTATCATGAAATAGAATATGAATTTAAAAAAAGAAATACTGCTCCGGCCTTTGTCGTTACTGTTTACGCTATTATTATATACCTCAATAGTAGTTAAAATGAATCGGCTTTAGTTAATAAATGTATATTTGTCCGTGCGTACAAAAGCACTTAACTTCATTTTAACCGTATCAAGTGTCATTATTTTGTAATTTGAACCATATTTCAACATTTCTTACCGACTAATGACCAAATCAAATTTTTATTTTAAGACAAAATCTTGCACGTATCAAGTTCCAAATTTGCAAAGAAAAAAAATAGCATAAACGTTCGATAGAGACCGTTCCCCGGATATATAGACACACAGACAAGAAACTATTATATATATATATATATATATATATATACATAGAGAGAGAGAGAGAGAGAGAAATAAAAAGGAACCCACCCGTTATGTGTTCATCAACGTTTCGTCTTTATTTCGAGACCTTCTAAAGACGAAACGTTGATGAACATAATACGGTTTGTTCCTTTTTATTTCTCTATTTTGTCGGAATACTATTTCCATTATTTTCATCATATATATATATATATATATATATATATATATATATATATATATATATATATATATATATAAGATTACCAGTGTAGCTACGTGTACATTAAATATTTATTTTTCATGCTAACACTGCACCCCTGCATGATTAAATTTCGCTTGCTTAGAAAGAAAATAAAATGCATGATAATACGATGTCGGAAAAAAAACGGTATTATGTATACTTGTATGTACGATTGTGTGTATATGTATGGGTATATTCGAGTAACAAACGCAGTTATATCTAAAACATAAGAGAAGTAACTATTAAAAGTTTCAATTGAATCTTCTCTATTTGACTGGGCCATGTAAATTGTTAGATTTGTTGATACCTGTTTCTATTAAATGCTAAATAATTTCTAATTAAGTCCCTGTAAACTTAATTAAAGTAAAATGATGTATTTTATATACAATTATTCTTTTAAATGTTTATATCTATCTCTCTCTCTCTCTCTCTCTCTCTATATATATATATATATATATATATATATATATATATATATGGATATATATAGACGCGCATATGTGTGTGTGTGCGTGTCTATTTACACATTGATATAAGTAAATTACCAAACAATCTCATCTAAAATAAAAATTTTAAAATTACAAAATTTAATACATTTGTTTCGGTATTTGCAACCTATACGGTATGAACCATTTTACAAACGTAATATTGAATCATCTTAAAACCTTGACAAGTGAATTTTACTTAACGTAAAAGTCATTATACTATGCATATATATATATATATATATATATATATATATATATATATATATATACATATATATGCATATATATTGATTTGTTTTAAAATGCTCATCACCATCTCCCATTAAAATTGTATGAGTTAGTAATTACATTAAGTCATATCATACACTATTGTTCCTTATTTATGAAGCCGCCGTTCGCTTTCTGCTGTACCTAGTTGTCGGACGTTACAAAGCTAATATCGCCTGCATACAGTTTTATTCCCCCAAATTATATTTATTTTGGTGTCTGTTTATTCTGTCATTGAATTAATTATTCATTTTGCTTACAACGAATTTCATTCGCAATCACATTATGACTGTTGTTATTATTATTGTATTTAAACGTGGGTATATTGAACAAAATCATTTTTAATTACTTAAGTGAAATAGAATTTAACATAATACAAGCTTTAGTTTCATTTTATTTTTTTTGTATTCTATCTTTGTTTGTGTGTATTTCACAATCGTATCTTAAATACTGTGTACATACTAGTTAAATGGAGTTTGTGACGTATTTCATTTTTATGGATTACCAGTTCGAACATATTATTGCAAGCATGAAATTGTCTTTGTGTATTCGTAGAGTGGGTGCAGTTTGATTATGCAAATCAATTTTTTGCTACCAAAATTTTATTTTTCGCATTCTCTGGTCAAATTTTTAAGTATAAAGTTTTATACTGATATTCTATTCCCTTTTCAGAGATATACTTAAAAATATTCAGTTTGATATTCTTGGTATTAGAATTTTTTTTAAAATAAGGATTTTAGCAATCCGACTTGATTTAGCACGACTGACGAATGGGGAAAAGCCAGAATCAAGCGATTCCGATCGACTTCAAATAAATTCAATGCTTACTATAGGAATTACTACCATCAGAATATCCAAAAAACTTTGTAGATATCATCGAACTATCAAAGCGTATGGAAAGACCAGTATCAAGTACTTGAAAGAGCTAATTTGATGACAGGAATAAACGCCGAATTGCCAGGGAAATAAAACACCCCCATTCTACGAGCAATAAAACCTATCTGCGAGCTGAAACGCCCCAAATATCAGAAATTTCAAGGTGTGAGACATTAAGGTGTCTTGGACAAGTGAAGAGTTCGAGAAAAAGAAGCCTCCATTTGTATCTATCTTTGCTAGGTTGCGCGACATCAGCACTTTCTCTCTTTATATATATATATATATATATATATATATATATATATATATATATATATATATATTAATTTACATACCTCTTTTATAAATTATATTTAGATACATAAAAATAATTTCACAATCTATATTAACCAATTCCATATATATGTATATTATGTATATCACGAACATGAAGTTAATTTTCTCATTACAAGGTATATATAATACGATGTATATAAACATATGTAATGTGGTGTACAAAAACAAGAGCGTGGATATATAATACTGCAACATAATTGTTTATAGTTGGCTCTATGCTATTATTAAAAATCGATAGCTCCAGAGAGTCACCGGTCTTATATAAAAGAGAGTTATCAGTAGTTTAATTAATTATGGAATTCATATTTAATTATGGATTATCCATTGAATACATTGTATTAATACGAATTAGTTAAACGATTGACTTGTTTTTTTAATGAAAGGATTAATTTCCAGATACTTTTTTTATTTACATATCTGAACACACACACATATATATATATATATATATATATATATATATATATATATATATATATATATATATAGGCATAATTTCACGTGTGTTTGTGCGTCCGTTCATTTAACAATATGAATCTATTTTATTAGCTTGCTTATTAATGTGTCCTTTTAGCTCCGACATCACGTTAGTTATTGTATATTGTTTTCAAGATGGATAGTCTTTTGAATGGTTTCCAATATCTGCTCTGCTTTCTTTATTCCCGTCATCGGACAGGTTTGCCTTTTTCAACGATTTTCAATCTCATTCTGATCACATGCGTCGCGTAGTCTTAGCTACCAAACCATGTTGCCTCGGCAACATGTTCACTCTATTCAACTAATTCACCGCAGTAGAAAAGGGAATTTCCCCAATTCTTACTTGCAGAATAAGGGCACGGACAAAAGTGCTGCTTGTATATAAATGTTCGGAACCAAGGATTGTTCCGACGAACAAAACCGATTGATAAACAAAGAATATTGTAGCTCGACCTAAATTAGTATAAATTGTAAAGATTTGAGGATTTAACGTATTACTTAATTGATTGATCGATGGTTGTTGTGTTAATGGCACCGCGAGCATCTTTATTTTTTTCCTCGGATGAGCTAATGAGCAATCACATAAAGGTATATGTTCGTTTTTTTTCATCAATATTTGGTTTTACGTTTTTTAACTTAATTATTGTTTACAGATTATACAACTGCGGATTATGATGCCAAAAGTAAACATATTCGTATATAACATTGAATAAAATTTGCTGTTAGATGCGGAATGATTGTTTTTTTCTGTCCGTGAGAGAATTACAATGGGCGTAGGTTCAATACAAATAGAATCTCAACTAGGATTACTCGGTTTCATAATAAGCGTTCATATCCATTACACTACTAATGTCTCCTTTTTCCTGCACGTACCAATTTTTATTCATAGTTGAAGAAAAACAAGGGAAAGCTGTTGCTAAACAAGAGGAGTGATATGTTAGACTAAGTCAAACGAACATAAGAATACATTTTCGATGTACAATAGTGAAACGTATGAAATTATTCTATTAAATACTCAACAAGTACACAACAGTTTACAGAAACTACGAAATCGAAGAGGTAGAAATTTGTCCCGGGTTCAGTGAGACGCCTGCTGATTGGTGAACTAGCCCGGATGTGGTAACAATTCTCCATGCATGATAGTATGTACATCTGGTATTTATATCTATACTAGACTGGGTTCCCGGCGTTTCCCGCGTGTTTGTGGGTGGGTGTTGAGTAATAGGTAGTAGGCAGGCGTGAAGCAAAGGCGGAAAAGAAAAGTAAAGAAAATCTGACGTCTTACCGCTACTCCATGATGCGGTCGAGAGATCGAAACGTTTAAATTAGGGCAAAGTTAATTCAACCGATACTATAACTTGCAAAAATGACTCGCAAAAAATCGACCCCCTCGACATTGGCCGTCCGGGACGTGGAGATTTAAAATGATACCGAACCGGTGAAAATCCATTTCCGCTGTCAAGAGTTTTAGACAGACATACGATATACATACCTATATACATATACATACATATACATACACACATATACATACGCATACATACATACATACAAACATACAAACATGCTTACATATACATACATACAAACACACATACATACAAACATACATACATACAAACATACAAACATACGTAGATATACATACATAGGGATACAAACATACATACATACACACTAAACATACATACAAACAAACAAACATACATACATACAAACATACATACATACATACATACATACAAACAAACATACATACATACCTACATACATTTAAACTGGCAGGTGAGATGTAAATAATAGATAAGAATTTTTGTAAATATTAAAAATGTTATTTCTGTTTAACCGTAATAAGCCTTTTATCAAAGCCATTTTCATATTCTTCAATTACTGCATTTTATTTGTGAGAATAAGCAAGTTACATGCATACAAAAGAGTAATGTTAAATCGGTTCAAATTCAAATAAAAATTTATCACACTATAAATATGTTTATCATTGTTCATGATTGAGTATTTTTGCAGATTTGGTTTCGAAATCATCCAAATATATATATATATATATATATATATATATATATATATATATATATATAGTTACATACACTGAAATAATCTCCAATGACACATTTCGAGTTATTGTTGATGTATTATTATTGTGTTTAGCATAATCTCTGCATGGTGAGTCCTTGGTTTATCTCGGGTGTAGTCAGGGTTGGATCAGTGTGAAAATCATTCATGAAAATTGCAAATACACAATTCTAAGCTGATATAGATGATGATCTCGTTAGCCAGGCAGTTTAAGACAACACTAAGATTAGCAAGCCTATCATTTTAACCACAGTTTCGAATCTTTTAAATGTTTAATTTTGCATTTTATATTATTTTATTTACATTATATTACTTGAAATAAACATTGCTTGAAACAGCTGTACCTGACGTAAATACTATTAGGTAAACTTTTACTTAGAGTATTTGAATATTATTTAAATCGTCGGAAATTTATTACCATATTTATACGTATATGTGTATGTGTACATATGTAAAAATAATTGTTTATTTAATATACTATACTTATTTTCAGAATATTTCTATAGATAAAGTACAATTGATATTTACTATCCTTAATATTTTTATATCAACAAAAAAGTAATTAAAAACATATGAATAAGCAAATCCTTCTAATGCATTAGTGAACAATGGTCTATACAATAAAGTCATTCCCTCTCATTGCGTCATTCTGGTAACATCAATATAATATAGTGCCTACCAAAATATCTGTTGTCCATCCTTTTGTTATAATTTTTGTGAGAAGCGGTATACAACACCAGATCCCAGATATAACAGCGGTATATATTCATAGAGTTGCAATTATAACAATTGCCATTCTTTAAACTGCATTGTAAACGTTTCGTTTTATACAATATTTTAAAATCTACGGAAATCAAAATCCACATATACATGATATTCTTCATCAAATGTCACTATTTAATATTTAATATTTAATATTTAATATTCAATAGGAAATACATTTTTGTGTTCAGTTGTTTAGTGAGTAAATTATGAATATAAATTATGAATTAAATATTATGAGAGATCAGGAAGATTATAACAATCATCAAATGAATTTATATAAAATAAAAAATGACAAAAAATTACTAGATCTCCATATTCGGCATGACCTGGAATTGTGTACAGTCATTCTGTTTTTAGTTTTTATTCGTTTACCAATTTAAAGTAGACAGTCTAAATAGTGTTATTCAATTTAAAATGTGTGACTCTCTTGATGAGTTGTATTTTAATGTGAGTATTCAAAAATGATTCGCAGTCGTATGAAGCGCACAACGTCAACTTAAAATAAATTGTAGCTAAGTAGGTTAACTATAACATTGCACATCTGGGACAGTGAAATTTAGCTGGTTAGAAGGTTTGCGTAAATGTTCTGGGTTCACAAAGGTAAGGCAGGTAACATTGGAACTATTGAAACCATTCTAAAAACGGAAATAATTAATTTATCATACGGGAATTAAAAAACACATTTTCTCTATCATGTAATCATATATTTTGTTCAATAGTTGTCTTTTTTTCACTTACTCTCAATTGTTTTTCGTCAATAGCAAGTTCGTAGTTGCTAAATTATGGCAACATGCATAATAAATAAACAAATTGTAAATTATATGAATGGTATTTACTTAATGCCGATTTCTGTTGACCAAACACCGTTAAAAAATCACAAAAAATCACAAAATCATTTTCGAGTGTATTTATTTGGATGACAATTGCAATATCAATACAGTTATTACGCTTTATATAAAGGTTTCTCTTTTCTTATGAAATATTCCCGATATTTTCATGTACAGAAATCTAGAGGTCGATACTGAAAACGATATATACGAAATCATAAATGTAAGAAACATGGTTTGATGATAACAATATTAGATATTTTGACTTTAAAATTTTATATCGGTTATACGCGGATGTGTATGTATGAGACATATTCACTCCCACACAAAGGTATGAATGCCAGTATGAAATATGCAAACAAATCTAATTTCCCTCACCATCTCCATCTCCTATTCTTTGTAATTATACTTACGGGACATTCTGAAATATCAAGTTTATATCTCACAATGAAAATGGGTGTGTCAGGCCAGCGGGAAGTCAAATCGCACTCAGATTATTTCATGTGCCTTAAGGTCTGCTTAAGGTCAGGCCAGTTAGTGGAGCGCCCATCCTTTTCATGAATCTCGCATAACCCCCTTTACCGACCTGTTACCTTTGAGGCCGCAAGCACGCACCCTCCAACAAGCGGAAGTTTTGTATTGTAGCCTCCTCCCACACCTTCCCTACACCCCCACAAAAAGGGAAAAATAACAACAACATAAAACCCTTTGGGTCAATGAATGTCTGGTATCATATTTGGGGCCGAGATCTAGACGGTTGACGTCCGCGATTGCTGTTACAGTTGTTCAACACATTTCCTGTCAATGAAGTGAACGTTCATGTTTAGCTATTCCACGGAACAAACATTAAATGTCTGCTACAAAAGGGCACGACATTAACTTAGCGACTAAAAGAACAGCCTTTCGAAATATAAATTTTGCTGCACCCACAAATTCCGACTCATGTATTCGTACTTATGTGTCAACGACTGTCTGGCTTTCATTTTCAACATACGCCAATTGAAAATTACAGTAATAAGTATAAAGTAACTAATACTTCTATCAAATAATTATTGTGTAAGTAGACCTTCCATCTATGGAACTCCCTTGATAACCTTCCACAAGAAACAATCGTCTCGCTACAGCAACCATAAACAGTTTTTATCCGTGTTGAAATCTAAATGCAAATTCCATGAACAAAATGTATTTCTTTAAATTCGCGACTAAGGAACTGGTTTCCAGCTGACTACACTATTGTAGAGTTCAAGTCCAATGTAAACAAATTATTAATAAATACTTAATGTCTACCACATTTCCCCATTAACAGTTAATACACTGTTGTCTTTTTGACTACCGTACACTCATTAATCCTTATCCTCGAGTGACCCTTGAGCCTTAATAAGGGGTGACCCCGTGTAAAAAATAAAATGATTATACGATTGCTAAATATACAGTTGCTATATACGTTTACAATTTACAAAATATGAGAGACTAAATCAAGTTCAAAGTGTTTTCTCCAATATTTAGGATAGACGCCACCTGTTCTTACGAGAGACTTTCACTCGCCACTATTCGTTTGTGCACGACTTGCCAAGTCAGCACTACTTTTGACGTTACTTCCTGGTGTTCAGAATATAGCTTTTTATGCTGCTATTTTTCATTAGGTGTCGGAAAATGAATATTTTATTATACAGCTTCTGATAATGCAAAAATATCTCCCATCCTGTACTCAACGTCGCAGTCCTTTCGTAATCTTTTGCAAACCGGTTTGTCAGCTTGATTTTTTTCAAATAATAGTTTTCTGAACGTAATGATCAGTCATTTTGCAAATAATCACATATTTATACAACCAAATAATGTTTTTACTATTGAATGTGTACAAATTAAAATTTGTGATGATAGAGTAAAGTAACTCATGGTTGACCACAAACCATGAGAAGTTCTAATACACTACATGTCAATAATGACAAGGTTATGTATTTGTTTCTATATTTCATCGAATTTCCCGTAAAATTATCCTTTTTTTTTTGTTAAGAAGCTTCTATCGCTACAAAAGTATAAACAAAGATGCAAATTACAAACGATTAATGAAAAACTATGAGAAATATTATATGGTATTATCTGTAAGAACATATGAACCTGCACTTCTGATTTTAACAAATGGGGGAAATTATAACGACATTAAAGTATTAGCGTTTAGTTGGAAGCGTAGTATAGTGTCTTTTCTGTTTTATCTTGAAATAAAGCTGTTTTTTATCGCAAGCGCAACGTTTATTTTTGCCCCATCCAGTATGTCGCATGTATAAACCAAATTGTGATTAACTTTATTGGGGACGTAATTAAATAAGGACAAAAGTAAGGTTTATATCTCCTTCTGCAGATAAAATATGCATTGTTCATTTCCAAAATGATGTTGAAGGTATATTTTTAAGATAATCGAAAGTTACAGGTCACTATATATATTAGTTCTTCTTCCCAAAGTCCAAACAAGGTTGAATACATCCTGCCATTCCAATATCTTTATTTTTTGAACAGCTGACATCTACATATCTCATCTTCGATTTTACATACAATGAAAATATGATGTTCGTATCTTCTTTCGTTGAGTTTTATTTTCGTACTAGTGTCTCAAATAAGTTGCAGCAGATAGCAGTCCATTTTCTTTTGTAAACCGTTTTATTCCATGGATTAAAATTCCCAATTATATTTAGTGACTTTTATTTGTACTGACACTTTAATAATAAGATTTGCATTTGTACTAACACTCTAATAATGACGTTTTTATTCGCACTGACACTGTCATAATAAGGAGTTAATTAAACTTTCACAGAATGGTGTTTGTCAACCGGCAGTTACAGAGACAGTTTCTGAAGATTAACTTTTGGGTTCATTGCTGAATGGAAGCTAGTTGAAGTTGTCAGATTTGCCCTCTCATTCTCAAAGTGTTGAAAAAGCAGTTAAATTAACAATCGAAAATTCTGACTCAGTGTATGACTTGAAGCAAGACACAGGCATATAATTACAAATGTTGTCAAATGAGGCCTGCATTTGCTTCTAAGAGATCATACGTGCAGCAGTTTGATGCATTGTTTTAATCAAGAGGATACACATGTTTTACTTATATATATATATATATATATATATATATATATATATATATATACATAAAAGTAAAACCTTTTATATATATATATAATTTTACACGAAGGTACGTTATGTTTCTAGTAGTGTTCATATATAGAATATGTATCGTAATGTCTTCGATTAATATCGAACATCTATAATCGAAATCATCCGATGAAAAGAGGAAAAGAGCCATTTTGACCAAAGTAATTACTTTACACATTCTAGAGACACAAGTGCATTTGAGAAACTTTATTGCCACAGAAGCAGAAAAACCCGGCATATTAAATGAATAAGGGCCTGTTGGAACAAAATGTTTTGTTTAAAGCAGAATTGCACCAGGATACTTGACTTTTTTCAAGTGCAATTAAAATTCAAGCCATTATCACCGCACAAGACGCACTCCAGACATATAAACGCAACAGCAGAATCCTTGATGTGACAGGGGCGCACTCGAAATGAATGTGAAGCAAAATGTAGTAGGAAAAATCAGGAACAGATAAAGAAATCGTTTGTTTCGTCCTTTGAAGAGAGAGATTTCTTGGCTGTAATAAGAGTAGAGAAAGAAGAAGGAGAGAGGGAAAAAAGGCAGAAGAAAACTCGCTTCTCACAGATTCGTGGTTCGTCACAAAGAATAATCCAACCGTCAGAACCACCTACTCACAAGCTGCAAAACCCCCGCTGACCGCTTCTCAGCCTCCTGCCTTTATAGCGGCCGGGAATTATATATTTGCATAATCGTGCGAGATTACACGAGAATTGCCTGGGATCAAAGCCAATAAAACCCATGGATGCCATCTTGGAACTCTCTTCCGCTCGGCTCACAACACAACAATAGACGTATACTGGGTAAGCTCTTTATTTTCCTCCATTTTGGTTATTGCCGATTCCGCTACACTCCCTCCTGATCTCATGATCACAGACAGTGTAAGACGACAGTCGTCTTTGTCGGGTACATCTTCGCCGAATCGGGGGCAACACTTCCTCATTGCCATCTTTCTCATTACCACTGTTATTGCCACCAGTCTGTTCCATTATCCCCTCTCGTGGTACCATAGGCGGTGTTGCACAATGAGGGCAGAGGGAGCAGTATCCGTCTTTGTCGGGTACTCCTTCGTAAAGGCAAGAGGGGTGATCCTTCTGCTTTTTCAGTATGTGCATTATATGATTCAAAATCCTCTCTATCGTCCTGAATCATACTCTCTGCCCTTTCAGAAGACATCGTACTGTCTGAGTCTGCCGCCGATGTGACAACATAATGGCGAGGACCAGATCCTTCACGTGACGAGGCACGCCGTCCACCAAAATCGATTGAGGGCTGATTTCTTTGGTCACCTCACCCTTGCCGAACCTCGTGGTACATTGATTTTGCGGTTTTTTGACCCACACGCGACCCCCAACCTGGTAAGAGCTATTCTTGGAACCTCGGGACGCAGTTGCTAGATTGGTTTCCTTTACTTGAACTTTGTATCGATAAATCCTGTTGACAGGCGCAGTGAAGGGAGATACGTCGTCTCTGGGTGTGATGTTATACCAGTAGACAGCCTCCTCTATGGGACAGCGCATTCTAGTCGCTATTCGTTTCACTGTACGGTGACATCGCTCCGCTATGCCATTCCCGGCTGGAGCGTATGCAGAACGGAATCGCAAGTGAACTTCCCATTTATGTGCAAATGCCTGGAGCACGTTGCTGCAGAAAGCCGTGTCATTGTCTAAAAGGATTTCATGTGACGAGCCACGTTCGAAGAACACTGCCTCCAACTGATGAATCACGCTTGCCGAGTCCTGCCTTGCCAATTTCCTCCAAATGGAGAAACGCGATGGATCACAGTCCGTCAGAGTATAAAAATGGAAGGTGCCATTATGCGTGATATCCATTTCAATTCTCTGCGAATTCTCGTTTACTTCCAGCTTTCCTTTTTCACACTTGACCGGCGCTGGGTCAATGGACTGACATTTCTCACATTTCCGTATGCCCGTTTTAACGGTTGCTTTTGTCGTAGTTGGGCAATTTTTCCTGACAAAGTAGGTAGTGAATCTTACCCCCGGATGTCCACTAACTTTTGAATAGCCATGATTTAACTCATCAATCTCGTCTGTGTGAACAGCATTGATCACCGGGTCAAGCCTGTTCTTTTTTTTCAACGCCTCAAACCCCCGCTGTGGTACTCGTTTCAATCGGTCAGCACAAGCACCTGGAAGCCAACTGCACACCGGAAAGTGCGCGGCAACTCGACCACACAGGGAGAACATTGTTCGTCGCGTAACAATACTAGGACTAGGAGCCTCTGGAATTGCAATTTCTTGTTTCCACCGCAGCTCACTGCATTCCATCCCGACCGCTAATCCCAGCACCCGTGCACCGTCCTTCAACTGCTCCGGGTTCTTGCACTTCAACCCAAACTGCGCCAGGAGTTCTTTTACACGGGTCGCGGGCACCACGTCTTCATTGACAAAAATGTAATCAATGTAAGCAGATGCTACGCGGCCAACAACTTCTTCTTAGGATAATATTTTGCTGGCAATTGCTCTCATTATCAGGGGGGGCAACATGCAAGCCGAATCCCAAACGGGTCAGACAGTATTTTTTCCGCCAATTTACATAGTCTGGTATGGCCATAGTGTCTCATGGACCCGCACTTGTAGGTATGCTCTCCTGAGGTCCAGTAGAGACGCGTTAGCACCTTTTTTTATCTCCATTCGCGCAGCTTAGCTGCACACACATCTGCGTTGGCCGTAAACGCATCTACGTAATCATTTAGCTCCCGCTAGTCTTTGTTCGGCTGTATTAAAGAATTAGGTCTTTGGGGGGTCCCAATTTGTCCTCTGGGTACGGCACGAGCCAACTATTATCTATCCAGAAGCGGAGCTCGTACGTGTATTCTTCACAGATTTCTGCCGGCACTGGATATTCTGACACTCGATTGTGCAGCCTTTTAGAGGGGTAGTCCTTAAACCACTTCCATGATGCGATCAACGTTTGGTTTTTATGGTCAAGGGTGGCAGTGAAATTCGGTTCATTAATAGAAATGGCTGCTCCAACACCACAGCACGCATGGTATATTCCACCAATCGTTTCGAAATTCACGTATGTTTTTTCTCCAAGACCGGCACCGGTCTGCATGTAAAATCGCCCTAGAGCATCTTGTATCAATAAGCGCTAAACATCGCGTCCCGTCAACATGGATGACTGTCACTGGGAGCGTCGTGTTCGCATTTTGGTTGGGAAGGAGACTAGTGCTTACGCATCCTCTCCTTGCTCGTTTCCCGAACATTTTCGAGCCGAGTGTCGACTCTCATTGCACCGATAACACCGTGCTCCGCGTGGCCTTAACATTGTATTTAAAGCAAGTTACACTAACAGGAATATTCTTGGCCCTGTTGTTGTTGGGCGAGTGTGTGGCCGCAATCACGTCCTGATTTCGTTCCCCAGTCGTCCTCAAAACTCTCGCTCTCGACATTAGCTCCCCCATGGTTAGGGCTTCGATGTTCGGCACCTGTTAAAGAGCAATTGAGATGACGTCAGGGAACCCAGTGACGAAAGTCAATTTCGTGAGCCTCTCTATACCATCTCCTGCGAACCCGGCCAATCAAACCAACTGCCTGATTTTGTTCAACAGCACATCTGACCATAGTTATTTTTCTGTATGCTGCAAACGCGTCCTCGGTAAATCCCTCTTTTAATCGGGCCTCAATCTGGTCTATCTCCTTTTGTTCGTCCTCCTCTATTTCCATGTAAAGGGCCAGTGCATCATCTTCCAGATATAAAGGTAGCAGACTCGCTATATCATCCACATGCTGAAGTTGTGTTACAAGTCTCACTTTTTTCAGCCACGCTACAACATCTCCCTCGCCAGAGAACGGCTTGATGATATCACGGTTTATTCACACCTTCGCCATAGTCGAGCCAAAATAGGTTGAAGCAAAATGTAGCAGGAAAAAATCAGTAACAGATAAGAAATAGTCAGTTTCTTCCTTTGAATAGAGAGATTTCTTGGCTGTAATAACAGTAGAGAAAGAAGAATGAGACAGGAAAAAAGGCAGATTCGTGGCTCGTCACAAAGAACAATCCACCCGTCAGAACCACCTACGCACAATCTGCATCCCCCCTGACTGCTTCTCAGCCTCCTGCCTTTATAACGGCCGGGAATTATATATTTGTATAATCGCGCGAGATTACACGAGAATTGCATGGGGTCAAAGCCAATAAAAACCCATGGACGCCATCTTGGAACTCTTTTTGCTCAGTTCACAACACAACAGACTATCCGGGGTAAGCTCTTTAGTTAACTCCATTTTGGTTATTGCGGATTCCACTACAGAATGTTTCTGTTTAGAGCGCATTTAAGAATGGTATTTGACTGTTGCATTTTAAACTTGAATTCAAATCATTATATATAAAGAATAATGTCATAAAATCAACTATAGTTTCTCTACAGTGAAATGTAAACTACAATATACTAAAGACTAATTCACTGCATTGTGGAATGTGAGGTTCCTCCTCGTGTAGCACGAGGGATCACTAACTAAAGCAGGCAATAAATTAAAAAATGCCGATTTCACCGATTCCGATGACCGATGAAAATAAATATAGGGAAGTGTGAAACATTAGTTCATCATCATGCGATCCCGGGCAACGTCAGGTCTTCCTGCTAGTATATATATATATATATATATATATATATATATATATATATATATATATATATATATATATATGTCCCAATAAAATATCTACACTCTTTAAATTATCTCAATTTGCTACATGCATACGCTATGCCACGTACCCGAAAGATGTTTAGGAATAAAGAATGGCACTTCCAGCAGGATGGAGCACTTCCCCACTATCATCCTGACGTAAGAACATATCTTGACAGTCATGTGCGAAACAGATAATTAGGACGAAGAGAAGTATAGAGTATTGTCCACCGAAGTAACCGCTTGGATATTTATTTTTTTTGGGGGGGGCGATGTGAGGGATTGTTAAACACAAGATTCCCACCACAAAATGAGCTACAATGAATGAGTTTTAAGCAACCATTGAAAGAAGATGTCTCAGTATACCAATTAAACTGATTACGAACGTTTTCGATTCGATCAGTGAGCCTTGTCAACGCTTCATGGACCACAATGGTTCCTTTCGATAATTATCTGGTTTCTATATTTGTTCACAGAATTTTGTTGTACGAAACGTTTCTCTCTTATAAGAAATGTTGGTTTTATGATCATCTAAAGTATACATTTCAATTGGACACCCTGTATATATATATATATATATATATATATATATATATATATATATATATATATATATATATATATATACAATAAGTTCAGTTATTGTCTCTTTGAAGAGAATGCAGTTTTAGTCATATGTATGCTACTTTAAACCAAGGATTTGTGATATAGGGCGCGGTAAAGAAATATACGTTATACGGTAAAGCAATATACGTTATACGGGCGTGCAATAAGTAATGCCCCTGACACACTTCCCATAGCAGTAGAGCAACAAAATTTGGCACAGTTGTTAGTATTTCCCTACATATAAACCACCCAGAGTTATACATTTTTCCCATCGCTTGATGCAGCTCTGGAGACCGTTTTCGTAGAACACCCCAGGTTGGTCTTCCAACCACAACGTGATTTCAGAAATCAAGGCTGCATCATCTGGGAAACGCTTTCCTTTCAAAAACAACTTCATGGCTGGGAAAAGGTGAAAGTCAGAGGGTGCAAGCTAAGGAGAAATGATGAGGAAGGATTTAATTACCACACGCCCGTGCTACTGATCTGGCGACATGCGAGTTGTTGTCCTGCATTTTGATAGCTTCCCTTAATTTCCTCAAAAGTGAAGCATAATAGGCTGCTGTAATTGTGGTACCCTTTGCCACGAAATCTGTCATCACTACTCCGTCCTGGTCCCAGAAGACTGTGAGCATGACCTTGTCAATAGAGGGCTGCACCTTTGCCTTCTATAGAATTGGTGAGTCCAAGTGATTCCACTGCATTGCCTAGGTTTTGGTCTCTGGATCATAGTGATGGTCCCAGATCTCCTCCTGTGTAATCAGTCTTTTGAAAAGCTTTGACTCAACTTCTTGGCACATCTCCAAATTCATCATCGAGCACTCTACGCGTTCTCGCTTCTGGAATGGTGTGAGCAACCTAGGAATCCATCTGGCAGACACCTTATGCATATGCAAATTGTCATGAATGATACTTTCCACAGACCCTGTACTAATCTTGACATCTTGGGCTATTTGGCGAATAGTAATGCGCCGATCTTCCAAAATGGCAGCCTCAACTTGACGGACAGATGCCTTATCAATGGCAGAAGGGGGGGCGACCAGGTCTGGAAGCTGTTTCCACAGACTTTAGGCCATGTTTGAATTCACGATGCCAGCGTTTTACAAGGTCATATGATGGGGCATTATCACCATAAGTTTCTTTCATTTCATCAAAAGTCTCCTGTGGTGTGCGTCCTTTCAAATACAAACACCAGCTCACTGCTCGACATTCAACAGGCTCCATTTCACACCTGACTTAGTTCAAACACCTGTAAACCAGAAACCACGATTAGTTCAGAGCTGTAATTTTCCACGTAGAGATATGAATCATTCCACATGCAAAATTTCAGCTAGATCAGACAAACAGAACTGTGTCAGATGCATTAGTTATTGCAAGCCTCTCGTACATATATCGTATGGATATTTCTGAAATTATTTATTTCACCTTATATTTTATGCAGCGAAATTAAGATGTGCTTTTATTTATCCATCTAATGTTACCAAATTATCTATTAATTTGGGGACGATTAATCGGAATCGAAAAAATCCAAACTGTTAGGGGTATCAGAATCGGATTCTGAATAGAAAACAATATGCTCAATTTCCGATTCAGAAAACGATTCTGTATATTTTTAAAAAACTTAATTTCCTTTGCGAATACTGCTGATAAATACTGTTTTTAAACAATTAGTGAAACTAAAATCTAAAGATAAGATTCAAATACGATGTAAATGTATTTTAGTTTCGTAAAATAAACAAAACAAAAATTGAAAGTTTACATAAATTGTCCTGCTGCACTTAAGCAGCATGCAGCCTATTTACATTGTCCGAAACAATACATAAATGTCCAATGAAATATTTTAATCAAGAAAAATACTATCAAACATTATTGATAACTAAATCAAAAGTAGAATATAAAAAGTATATTGTAAGATAAAACTGATTAAGATTGTCTTGATGTGGATAAATCGAGACTATTAATAAAAATGATTCTTTGTTTATTTAAAGCTTATGGTAGTTTATTTGAAAGACTGAAAAGTTTCCAAATGTAGGTGTATTTTTAAATATTAAATTGTGTTTTATGAATTTAAAATACTAACGTTTTTTCAGATTATTTCTCATACTTAAACTTATATTTTATTTAATCTGTGTAAAAATTAAATAGATTCTTTATACTATGTACGAACTTAAAATATTGTTATTATTGGTTCACAAGGAGCTTTCATAGATCTTTCCCTGAAAATAGCCTGTGGTGTTCACTGGAAGCTGAGTGACAACAAGTCTCTCCAGGTGTCCCGTACTTTCCTCCTCTTTCGATAACATTTGCAAATAAATTTGCATCATCGAAACAGCTGCCTGCCATTGATTTCTCGTTGGCAGCAGCTATTGGTCTTTGCTGGCATTTGAGTGGAAACAAGCCTCTCCAAGGTCCCAGTTCTCTTCGCACTTATACGGCTGAGGACTGGTCAGTTCATCGGTCTTTCCTTCCTCCTTGACTATGTGGTTATTTGGTCTCGCTTTGGGGGGGGGGGGGGCGATGATGCGGCAATGGCGGTAGGGTGGGGGTATAGAACTTATAGATACGCGGTTTCAGTGTTCTTGCTTCCATGTAGTGTTTCATGTTTTGCCTTTGCAGATTTTTGTCTGGCCCACACTTGTTGCTCCTGTGTGTTAGTTCCCACATTCAAGGATGTTCTTAATATTTCAGCTGTTTTCATGATTGTTGTTCGTTGTATTTTTCAGTCATTCCTTTGATTCCAATTTCTCCCATACTTTTTTCAAAGTTTTTCGGGATTTTCCCTAATGCTCCTACTATTATAAGTATTATTTTGATTTTCTTCATTTTACATATCTCTTTAAGCTCTCTGGCTAGCTCTGTGTATTTGGCCCATTTCTTCTTTTGTTTGATATTCATCCTGTGCTCATCTGGAACACCAAAGTCTACGATTTGACAATATTTTTCTTTCTTGTTAATTATTATGACATTCTTGCTTGGATGGGTTTATCAGTTCGTATGTCCGTGTCCCATGGGACTTTGTGATTCCCGTTTTCAAGTATTGTTGCCGGGTTTTGTTTTGCTACTTGTCTGTGCATTCGAGATGAGTTGTTTGCATAACTCCCAGTGTACTACTGTTATATAGGGGTCTATAGGCGTTTCATTGAGAGTCTTATTGAGTCTTATTACAGTGAGGGATGTTGTAAGACTCAGAGAGAGAGAGAGAGAGAGAGAAAGAGAGAGAAGTTGTTGTAAAAGACTTAGATATTTCCTGTTATAAGAGATTCTTATATATGAAAATGTTCATTCCTTAATTGTGTTGAATGGAAGAAGGAGAAAGCTCTTAGAGTGAAGGGATATAGTGTTCAGACAGTTCGGACATTGTGTAGACATGATGGTGTTGAGACGCGTATGTAAAGACATATATTAACACAAATATTAATACAATTGGACTTTACCTTTCTGTAGGAATCATAAGACACAAGACGAGCTTTACAAAAAACGTAATGGTTTATTCTTAACACGGCCGTGTTCCATCACCAAGAATTCAAAGTCTCACATTTTTCCTTGAAGTGACGTCTCGCTTCCAGACGTCTGACTCCCCTCGAGTTTCTTCACTGACTGTCTTCTAACTAAAGTTTTTCTCTATTCTTGAACTTTCTATTTTCCGTGACGTCATACTTAAAACATGTGCATTCTTTCACGTGTCCTGGACATACGTGTCCAAACTTTTCCTATTTCTACAAAAGGAGTTTTAACCTATGTTCAATATATTAAAAGCATTATCTTATAAGCTGCATTCTTTCAATTTAAAATTTTATAATAAACTTGACAGCTCACATTCTTTTCTTGAATATTTTATCTATATTCTAAACAAATGTTTATTTTACATTTTTAAATTCTCACACGTAATCTATTTCTAAACTAGATTACGACGTTCGAATTCCGCCTATGCTTTTTCATTTTCATTTTAAACTAAATTCTCCATTTTGATACTTACATGAAAAGGGGACAGCCCTTATCATGTAACACTACCCTTCCCACGTGCTCCTGTCCGTCCTTGTATTGGGGGGGGCAGTTGGCTGCATTCACTTATTATACGGTTTAACGTTTCGTCTCTGTATCCACAGAGTCTGCATTTTCTGTTTCCTTGTGTTTTATTGATCCTTGCCTTAATGTTGTTGGTTTCTATTGAGTTGTCTTGTGCTGCAGTTATTAGGGATTAGTTTCTCAGCTTATGTGTCCTTTTCACATCTATGTCCGAGTATTTTCGTTATTTTCATCTTTTGTCATCCTTATGAATCTTCCGTGTAGTTGTTTCTCTTCCCACTATTATTATTATTATTATTATTATTATTATTATTATTATTATTATTATTATTATTATTATTTGGTTGTACATTAGCACCTTCAGTTTAATCACCTATCCAAATTAAAATGAAATTCACCCCTTTTAGGCGCTTATGTGTAAACATTTCCGAGACGTTGTAGTATTTTAGAACCGCTAACCAAAAGGCATACGTTGACTATAAGAGATAAATTCTGTGCGTTTATAGGGGAAGTTATGACCTTTTTAGTCGTATTTAGGGTTAAGGCTAAAAATTTAGTGAACATTCCTACAAAGTTAGAATATTCTCGAAATGATGATAATTTAACATATACGAAATTTAACTTCCTGTCTAAATTTTTTTTTACTTTTCGCCAAGTTTTTCCAGGTGTTGACATATAATCACAGAAAACTAAAGGAAAATCACTTAGAATAAAAAGAAAATCTCATTTTTATTTGAAGATGTTAATCTACAAATTTTACATCATTAGTAATAGTGGTATTTCTGTTATCTTTATATGTTTCTTTTTGCATTAAAACAAATCAATCTACTACATATTTGTCAAATTAACAGTAGCAATAACCAATCAAATCTTTTTAATTTAAAGTAAAAACATGAACAACTTTTTGCAGAGAGAACGAACAAAATAGTTAACAAGACATCTCTGCTCTGTTCTTCTCATGTTAATGATGTTTTCCTTAATAGGAGCCATGTTATTTAGAAACTCATTCTTGACATGCTAACTTTTTACCTCCTATACAGTCTTATTTTGCATACGAGTGGTCGATTATTTTCAATGGTTTATGAAAACATTGAAATAGCATTTTATCAACTAACAACAAGCGTGTATCGATTTTGTTTTAAAAAATGAAATGTTTATAGTTGTTTCACTATTTTCAATCAATTACAACGAAAGATTTGAGAAAAATATTTCAAAACATCTATTCATGTAATATACGCGTCTTCCCCCACCAAGTGTATTTATTATGTTTGCGATAATATATGATGGTTTTACAGTAGTGGGCAGTAATTAAAAAAACGGAAAAAAATCACGCATTTAAATATTTATAAATTTATAAAGAATTGGAATCGTAATCGATAATTGTGTCGGAATCGGGGATTTATACCAGAATTGGTAATTGTATCGGAATCGAGAAAAATTTGGAGATCGTCCCATCACTACTATCTATACATGTTTTTAATATTCAAAACGTAAAAATCTTATACAAAATAAATATTTTTGTATTTATTGCTGTTACTATTCGCCTTTCTTTTCTACAGTTTTTTTTTTATTAAGAAGAAAAAAACCAAATGGACATTTGACACATCAATCTGTGTTCATGTTTTCTCCCCTTTTTAATGTATACTCATTTTGTGAATAGACAAACCTTCCATTAATGCGTAAACAAATTAGTCTAGTAACCTCGCCGTAACGAATTACTGCACTTATTTCCTTTCATCTTCCATCCATCGCTGGATGTATTCATGGCATTATTAATAGACACTTAATCGAATAATTTGCTTGAAATAAAATAATTATCTTGTCCACATACCTTAGTTCAAAGGAGTGCATAGTTTGTGCTGATCAAACTCAGACAAATAGACGAAAAAATATAAAGATAAAAGGAAATGAACTCTAACCAATATGAATCTGAAAGATCACAACCTTTATCTTTAGTCTAATTATTGTGTCCCAAAGGTGTAGTAAACTCAAACCCAATTCATTGGTTTGAAAAAATTTGACCGTTTTCTCTTTTTTTACAACAGACGTCTAACAATACGAATAGATAAAAGCACACTCAAGATGAATAATCTCTCTGAGTAATCAAATATAGGATTACAAATCTCTATCACAAATAAGAATCACTGATCTCTGTGTTTTGACAGCAGCGATCAATAATCCGGGCTTCTATATTATTGATCAAGCGAATTGGAGATTTAGCCAATGGTTAATCCTTTTTGTTCCGTTATTTTCAGTGTTGAAAACAATTATGATTATGTTATACTTTATGTAAAGTAGGTATCTCCTCTGTTTTTATAATTGTTATAGATTTTTAGCGATAACTGTATATACAAATTTGCTGCAGCCTCGATTAAGTATATTTATTGGTACGGGTTTTTGGTCCCCCGACAAAAGGAGGGTGGACGTGTAAATTAAACTTTGTCCGTTTGCCCGGTCGTCCGTTCGTCTAAACGCACTTTATTCAATAACAACGCCTTGGAAGTTTTGGAAATTTTGCACAAACATTAAACATGATATGAGTAAAAAGTAACAGAACGGATTTTCCTGGAAAACTCCGGTTGTCTCACTAGAGATGCCTTTCTGGTTAAAATGGCTAAAATTGACATTTTTGGGTTTATAAAAAAAAATGATGCCTTGGATTTTTATAAAATTTTCTGAAAAGTTGTAACTAACGTATTTCTATATAATTTTGTTTGTCTGTACTTCGCGATAACTCTTGGGTGTGGCCCAGGGTTTTTTAGGGCTAATAAAAACACGCCATTTAAGGGAGTATTTTACCATATTTGTCCAAAACTTTCTGTATATGCCTATTTAGCAGTTTTGCATAGTGCTGCACTCAGACTTAAATATGTTAAAACCTTGGGGACTTTGGGGGCTAAATTCGGGGGGGGGGCAAATAATGTACTCACTCATTTTCTTTTTTTTGCACGTGCAAAACTCAAATTTACATATTTTAAGGCCTAAAACTGCGCCGTTTTTTTGTTTTTTCTTTTTCATTTTCACCAGGATTTGACATCGGCTGGGGACTTTGGGGGGGGCTAACTGGGGATAGGATGCTGAACTTAGCCATGTTTTATGCCTCGTTCACTGTATACTAACAGAGGACTATGTCTGCTTCACTTGTTTATTTGGAGATCCTACAAAATCGGTATGAATCCTCTTGATTAAGAAGTTAACGCAAATGAAATGTGATTGCCCCAAACACAGGAGATTCCTACTAACCTTAGTGTTAAAAGAAAAATACTGTACGTCGGACGAAGACAGTGAGCCTGAAAGAAAGTTTCATAACCTTGCACTTATTAGAAAAAAGCTACTGAATAAGATGCTTTATTACAACGGGGTATTAAAACAGTGCCAGATGGGTGACCATTTGGGGCTTTCAGGTGCTGTATGTGCTCTCCGCTTATCTCGGCATGTTTTCAGTCGTCCTGGATTCTCCGTGCCACTGGACTCAGGCAGTGCTGATGCAGGAGAGGTGTGATTGGGGATTGCGCAACTCTTGTCACACAATTATACACGCAGCTTCCCATATTTGAAGTACCCTTTGTCTTTCGAGACTGAACGAAAGCATCGATCAATTAAAACAACGAGTTGATGGAGATCACGGTATTAACAAATTAAACGAATTGGAACAAAAGGAGGAGATAGAAAGATGTCGTGCTACAATATCTTTTTTACAAAAACTGAAACTAGGAACGTCACGTGTCACGTTTGTGAGAAAGAATTTGACGTGAAGAATAAACTGGGGAGAGGGGCAATTAAATTACATATAAATTCATCTATATAGGACATTTCTGGAATATTTACTTTCACACTCAGGTCTACTTCCACTGCACCCACGTTCACTATTTGATCATCTTGATTTTGTATGCTAGAAAATTTACATTTTCAACCTAAATAAACATTTCTAATTTTACCCGTTTTCTTATCTCAGAACCACCGAATTGAATATTACGAATAATGTATTTTTATGATAACATAAACTTAATTTAACGAACTAGATGGAAAGACGAAAGTGGACCTTGAGTTTACTTCAGTTTCGTAACATTAGCTTCATTTTTTTTTTTAAATTTTAGTCCTAACATTCCATAATTTACCTTTTTTAAATAAAGTAAATACCCCTAAAACTATTCAAATAATTAGTATTAGATGGATGGATTCTAATCCAGAACATACTAAAATACCTTCTTTGTCAGAAATATCGCAAAAGCGAGAGTTCGTATCAAAAATAAATATTATATCTAATAGGATGCGTTTCTATTTGAATAAAAAAAAAACTAATTCAGTTTAGTGAATTATTTTGTGAACAATAACCCTTCTTAGACGAAATAGTATCTGTAGTACATTGTTATCTTAATTTATATCCATTAAAATGTACATCGGATTAGTAGAAAACATATCAGATATAATAAAAAGACTTCATGAAATTCTATTCTTCTGGCTTACTTTTCAGGTAATATTTTAACAACATTAAGTTAAATGCCGGAACACATTGTAAAGCCGCTAGTATAATTTAAAGAGCGCAAAATAGATTTCAGCTGGAACTGGGTCAAATAGGAAAGCCATTAGACATCTGCTCCTATTGTTTGATCTTTACAAAAGGTCAGATATATGTTTGTTGGAAATCAATGAGTCGAGCAGTCCAAATTTACCAAAGACTCCCTTATATCAGATTAGGTTTTGTGATAAAATAGCAGCTGATATATTCCATCGGTTTCTGACCTTTTCTGAATTAGTCTCCGCTGTTTTATATAATGTTATTCGACTTTAAAGCTTAGGATCCACAATTAGCTTTATACAAATTAACAACTGAACAATGCTAAAAAATACATTTATATTCTTGAATGAGAATTTATCCTTATTTTAATTATTCTGTTCGAAATATCCAGTGTAATGATAGATTTGTGGTTTTGCAGCTATGATTTGTTCATATAAAAATATATTGTTTGGTTTATATTCATATATCTTTGAATTTTTACATTTAACGAACTGTGATTCATTAAAACATACGCGAAACAATTGCCACCATGTGATCGATCGTATGACGAAAAACCAGAAAAGTCGATTTTTTTTGTAAATTTAAAATTTAAATGCCTACTAAAATAAAAATTATTAATAAATATCCTTCATTTGTGTATTAAATTGTTATTGTTTAATAGGTTTATTAAAATATTTTGTAGAACAAAAATGCAAACCCACAATAAAATATACATATCTGTCGAAAACCAAAACAACTTGTTTTTTAATTGTGTTTGTTTACAGATCTCACGTGTGTGCGCTAAGGTCAAGATCAACAGACACGATGTCTGCCGGAAGATGTTCCATTTGTTTCGCTTATTTTGGCAAGGTGCATAATCATAATTCACTCCTCTATTTATCTGGCCAATTTAAACAGATATTTTTATTTGAACTCATCTATTGTACGTATATTTCATTAGTAGAAAAAAAAATCGAGAAACAATCGCCGAAGTGTAACGTGAATGGTTACTATGAATTGTTAACTTTAGATGTATTTCATTCTGTTGCTGTTGAATCGATCGACATACGAGGCGCGTGCAATAAGTAATGCCCCTGACGCATTTGCAGTTGTCTGATCCAGCTGAAATTTTGCAGGTGCAATGATTTATATCTCTACGGGTTATGAGGCAAATTACAGCTCATAACTAATTGTGGTTTCTGTTTTACGGGTGTTTGAACTGAGTTAGGGGTGAAATGGAGCCTGTTGAATGTCGATCAGTGATCCGGTTTTTGTATTTGAAAGGACGCACACCACAGGAGACTTTTGATGAAATAAAAGATACTTATGGTGAGAATGCCCCATCATATGACCTTGAAAAACGTTGGATTCGTGAATTCAAATATGACGGAAGTCTGTGGAAACAGCTCCCAGACCTGGTCGCCCACCTCCATTCTGCCATTGATGAAGAATCTGTCCGTCAAGTTTAGGCTGCCATTTTGGAAGATCGGCGCATTGCTATTCGCCAAATTACCCAAGATGTCAAGATTAGCACAGGTCTGTGGAAAGTATCATTCATGACCATTTTCATATGCATAAGGTGTCTACAGATGGATTCTCAGGTTGCTCACACCGTTCCAGAAGCGAGAACGCGTCGAGTGCTCGAGGATGAATTTGGAGATCTGCCAGGAAGATGAGTCAAAGTTTTTCAAAAGACTGATTACACAGAAGGAGACCTGGGTCCATCACTATGATTCAGAGACAAAAGCCCACTCAATGCAGTGGAAGAACTTGGACTCACTACTTCCAAAGAAGGCAAGGGTGCAGCCCTCTGCTGGCAAGGTCATGCTCACAGTCTTCTGGGACCAGGACGGAGGAGTGATGACAGATTTCCTGGCAAAGGATACCGCAATTATAGGGGCCTATTATGCTTCACTTTTGAGGAAATTAAGGAAACTATCAAAATCAAGAGGCGGGGCAAGATCAGTAAAGGTACTCTCCTCCTGCAGGGCAACGCTCCGGTCCACAACTCGCATGTCGCCAGAAGCGCGGGCGTGTGGTTATGAAATCCTCCCCCATCCTCTCTACGCTCCTGACCTTGCACACTCGGACTTTCACCTCTTCCCAGCCATTAAGTTATTTTGAAAGGAAAGTGTTTCCCAGATGATGCAGCCTTGATTTATGAAGTCACATCGTGGCTGGAGGATAAACCTGGGGTTTTCTACAAAAAACGGTCTCCAGAGCTGCATCAAGCGATGGGAGAAATGTTTTTGGGTGTTTCTATGTAGAGAAAGATTAATAACTGTGCCAAGTTTCGTTGCTCTACTGCTATGGGAAGTGGGTCAGGGGCATTACTTATTGCACGTCCCTAGTATATTAGCCATATATTTAAGGTTGAATGGACAGTTGTTCGAACAAAATAAAAAATAAACAGATATTTTTTTCACTTAGACGCCAGAAAAAGTCCATTAGATGCTGAAAAGAATGATTAGTGTAAGAATGAAAATTTGAAAATAGAATTAAATAAATAATTAAATAGTTTAAGCGAGTTGCCACGACAACCGGAGAAAATCATTACAACAGAGGGAAATAACTAATAGTGCAAAACTTTTTATAGAGAATTAAAATATTTTTTTACATAATTGTTCATCTTTGGTAAACCTTATCAGTTTATATTATCTATGAGTAACAGGAAGATATATGTGTTCCGTCCCAAATTCTGTAGGGTTATTGTTTTGATGTTAATTTATACCAATAAGGAAAATAATTAATTGTCTAGAATTATTCATATAGAAATTACTTTATTAATTGTCAAAACGTGTGGTATTATTTTTCTCGGGTTTTCAACTATGAAAGTATGGCGATTAAAGCGTGAGTAATAATAAAACTAGTAATTATATTATATAGAATATATTTAATAAAGGTAAAGTAGCAGTATGACTTATTAGCACAAAACTAACTTAGAAAATTCAATAAAATATAATCACTATACCTGCCTCAAATGAAGTAAAACGGCTCATTTATGAAAAATAATATCTAAATCGATGACCAAAACAAGGGAAAATAAGTATTATAAAAGATATGTATATAAAAATGAAATGCAGTCTTCCTGACTGCAGCCGCACAAGGCTGCGACAAAAGATGTGTAAAAATAAACGCAGAATCATTCTGAAGAGTTACACTAAACAATGCGATTTCATACAACAATATAAACGCAAATACAGACAAAAAAATAAAGATATGTAGACTCTCTGAATAAAGTGACGAAAACATATGAAATTATGATGAAACTGAACAATGTCGTTCAAAAAGTAATTAAAGAATAAATATTACTCAATTAAAGGTCGTTTCAAATAGAATCATTAAAGTCGCATATATCTTACTAGCGGGTGGAGGATACCAAGCGTTACCCGGGTGTTTAGAGGTGTGTGTGCTCGGGCGAGAGGGGGGGTGTTAATCAAAACATAAGAATAAGCGAAGAAAATATTTTTAAATGTTAAAATGTTAAAACTTTAAAAAATCGAAAAAAACAAAAAAAAAACTAATGTAAGGCAAACGAACGATGTTAAATGTACAAATCGGAAAAACAAAGAAAGAAAACACGAATGTGATGGAAAAAGAAAACAGAAAAACAAACGGTAAAACTTCTTTAAAAAATCTGAAAAAAAAACATGGAACATGAAAAATAACCCTGTTTCAATATAAAAATTTAAAAAAATCGAAAAAGAAGACACCTCACACCACGATTCGAATCCAAAACCTTTAGATAATGAGGACGTCCTCTAAGCAACTTAGCTAAGACGACGTCGACGAAATTGGATTGTTTTGTTTTTTTAATATTTAAACTAAATCATGTTCCGACGTCATTTGCGCATGCGTTGAAGCGAAATTTTCATGATAGGACGGTTTTTGCTGACCCCTCCCTGTAGAAAACTGATGATTTTAGGATGAAGAAATTAATGTTTTTCGCCAATTGTTCTATATTTGTCGAGCGAAGGTTGGCCGTTTTAAAAGATACCAATCTCGTGAAAATCAGTGACCCGTGTCGAAAGTTTTTGCGAGACATACAAACACACATACATACATACAAACACATTTTCGCTTTTATATATATAGAAGAGGAAGGGTTGTAAATTGTGGTTGAATAATTCTATTAAATTAAATATTTTGTGGAACTATATTAAAAAACCTTGTTAAACTTTGTGACATATTTCCATTCAATGGAGGTCAGGTGCGAACGAACACCCCATAATTTTATTATACCATATATCTTCAAATTGAAACATTATTATCAAAGTATACTTACGCAGATAGATATGAAATGTATTTATTAAAGTCTGTGCCTATTTCCATTCTATGGAGGCCATGCACTAACGCAGATCCCACAATTTTATTATACCATTCCTATTAAATTAAAACATACTTATCAAAGTATCCTTATGTACATCTATATCATAAACACTTGTAAACATTTATTTTTATTTTTAATTTTTTTATTTTCATAGTTTGTGAAACAGGCGCGAACGCAGACCCAACAATTTTAATGAACCACCGTTATGCCAGGTCAAACATACCCATTCCTGTGTCTCGATACATCTTCTGTCATTATATTTAATCAGTTTTTTTAAATAGTCAAACAGATAGGAGCCTATTCGCGACCAGACACACACATACACACACATTCAGCTTTATATTATAGATATACTAAGATGAATCTTAAAATCATGAGCTAAGTCTGTAATATATCTCAATTGAAATTATTTGCAAATATTTGAAAATATAATCATATTTAATAAAAGTTAATAAACAGATTTATATGAACAAATTTAACCAAGTACTAATGCTAGAAAGGAGAGTTCAGTAAACCAAAGAATTCATATTAATAATAAAAAAAATTAAATCTTGTTTGATCTTTTTTTATTGGGAAAACAATCTCTTTCATGTTCTTAATTCAGTCACTATAAAACACTACGTAACCAAAAAAAAAAAAAAACACTAAGCATTTAGAGCACAGCAAATATAAAATAAACAAGTAGTTCCAAGGAAATAAAATTCGAAAGAAAAAAAAGGTAATTGTTTGAATCACAATGAGCTGAAATTACTAGCTAATGTTGTCATCAACTTCTAAAATAAATAATAAAACCAGTATGTTGTCACTTAGACTCTAGTAAAAGCCATTAGATGGTAAAAACGCTGATTAAGAATGCAAGCGACCAATAAAAAAGTCTGTATCGAAGTAAAACACTTTATGACGTTTAGCTTCAGTAAAGCATAAGCTTATAAAAATATATTTAAGAACGCGTGTACACTTTTTGTCAAAAATGGCAGTGAGCATTATTCTTCGTATATGGTGCCACGAACGTTCATATTCCTTTAAAATAAAGTCAACATCGATGAAAGCGTAAAAAGAAATCAGGAAGAAAGGGAGAAAACGAGAAATCTTTTCAAACGGAAAAGGAATAACTATAAAACGATATTTGGCTCAAAGGAAAATCTAGTCATTATTTCGTTTATCAAAGTGCTCCACTTATAGTAGAGCCTACGCACACACACACACGCATACACACATATATATATATATAGAGAGAGAGAGACAGACAGACAGACAAACGGACCAACAGAGACAGTTATCCTCTCGTAAGTAATCAGTGTGGCTTTACATGGCGAGATTCGAGTAAATACACATTGCTTCTTATTATAGAGTGAACGTTGTAGCCCTATAACTAGGTGAATGAATCGGGTTATTTTATTAGCTTTCTTCAAAGCCGAACTAGCGATAATGATACCACCATTATCCAACTATTTTCGGCATAAGCTCTCACTCCTCATCAAATCTCCGCTTGTAATTTTCTTCATTTTCTCTTGGCTTCGCATTCTTTTGTTTCCCCTCTACCCCCGCTCGTACTGTAGTACACCGTCGTACTGCATCTTTCCCCTCTCTTTCGTTTGAATTGTGAATATGAGTCAGCCAATGGAGTTTTTCCTGAAGCGCACCCAGGCTAGACGGGTCAAACTGAGAGTGACAGGCAGATATGAATAGGAAGACTATCTGAACAAATCATCAGAATTGATTCTATAGGAGGAAGGGTTAGCCACAAGGCCAAGCCCTGCGTCTGTCTACCTTTGACCAGTTGAAGGGACCCACGCCAAGGGTTAATGCAATCAGTGGTCACGGCGTTGATGGGATGATTAACGGTGTTGGTAAGCCGAACAGTCAGTATAATACAAATAATGCAAGTGGATTCTGAGAGAGAGAAAGAGGAAGAGAGAAAAAGAAGATAGGGAGGGTGACGGTTCATTGCTTGCTTAGTTGACGGGGGAAACGGGTCACGTAAGTGGAATTGGGAGCGTTCGTCAGGTGATGTGGTTGTTAGCCCCTAGTGATGGTGTTGATATTCGTTTTACTGATGTGGGCGAAGAGAACATTTTAAAAGCTAATGTCTTGAATGTAAGAAGATGCTGGCTTTCGAAATGGAAGAGGAAGAAAATGGTGTAAAGTAGGCGGTGCAAACTAGAATAAAATAAAACCTGGTGAATTCTGTAATATTGCGTGCTTTGATTACATGATGAAATCGAAGCCTGATTGAAGGTCGAAGTTGCATAAAATAGAGAAACACCCTTCAGTTCTTTCGTCCAGTTTCCGCTTTTTGTGTGCATCAACTCAGTATAACTAATAGCATTGTGTCAGAAACATATATCTATCTATCAATCTATCTATCTATCCATCTATCTCTCTAGATTTATATGCATATATATATATATATATATATATATATATATATATATAAAGCTAAATGTATGTGTGTGTATGTGTGTGTGCGCCTGTCTGGTCACGAATAGGCTCCTATATGTTTGACTATTTTAAAAAAAAAACGATTACATATAATGATAGAAGATGTATCGAGACACAGGAATGGGTACGTTTGATCTGGCAGAATGGTGGTTCATTAAAATTGTGGGGTCTGCGTTCGCGCCTGGCCCAAAAAGTATGGAAATAAAAAATTTAAAATTTAAAAAAAAAAACGGTTACAAGTGTTTTTATATAAGAATACTTTGATAAGTATGTTTTAACTTAACTAGTGATTGTATGATAAAATTGTGGGGTCTGCGTTCGCGCCTGGCCCCCCATAGAATTGAAATAGGGGAAAACTTTAATAAAGACTTTTCATATCTATCTGCGTAAGTATACTTTGATAATTATGTTTCAGTTTGAAGAAATATGGTACAATAAAATTACGGGGTGACCGTTCGCACCTGACCTCCATAGAATGAAAATATGTCACAAAGTTTAACAAGGTTTTTTTTATATAGATCCACAGAATATTGTGATAAGTGGTTCAGGTATAGTATAATAAATTATGGGGGTTTATCTATTTTATTTTTACTTTCATCATATTTTGCTTTGGTTTTGATACCCCAAATTCCACCCAAATTTACAACCCTTCCTTTTCATAACCTATCATACTTTCATAAATCAGAGTCCATTTTCTGTAGGCTGTTTTTGAACCCAGTCAACGACGGGTACTTTTGTTAGTATGTTAGTATATATATATATATATATATATATATATATATATATATATATATATATATATATATATATATATATATATATACGTGCAGGCTTTTATCCTCGTAGACAATCCACAGATAAATCTTCATGGGCGTTCAGCTAAAGAGAATTGGTTTATACATGTGCTATTTAGACCAGCTACCTAATCAATCAGATAATATTTCATTTCCTCTATAGGTTAATGCTCCCATTAGCTAATGGCAGGACTTTTCACGAAAAAAAAACCGTTTAACTTTTCTTACCATAATTTTGTCCTGGTTTGCGGAAGAGTGATTGACGCTTTTTGTGTATGTGTCGAATAAATAGGCGAATTTATTAAAAAAATAAATAACTGAAGTAAATAATTGCTACAAGCTAGTTATTATGTTCTATTTTTAGAGAAAATATATTAAACACTCTATTTCATCCAAAATTGGTTAAATGTATGTGTATAGTAAGTAATTTATTTAACTTTATAATGTGGGAAAATTATGTGGAAATGCTAATGCATCCATATGTATTCGTACACGCATAAGTCATAATTGATATGCATATATATATATATATATATATATATATATATATATATATATATATATATATGCGCATGTATATACGCCGGTAAACAAAATATATAAATGTACATATATTTTTATATAGGTAAGCTTTCTAAAGAACCATGTGTAGACGTTAAATTAATAATAATAATAAAATAAATCAAATCAATATAGAAAATTACATTAAAATTATGATGCGCCTTATAAAAATGGAAATAAAGAGATAATATGCATATGCGTATATTTATTGCGCAACTCTCTTCTGCAAGACGATGAAAAAGATAGAGATTTACTTTCATTTGTTCATTTATTAATCGTTTACGTCGTATTTACTGTTGTTTGTTATCAGTCGCTTAATAATGTACATTTATTTATTCCATAAATTTTATTTCTGTTTTTTGTATCGAAATAATAATTGTTTTTACTAATTAACATTTGCTTGTTGTTGTTCCAATATAAAATATTGATTATTACTTATTTTGATATTTTCTACTGTAAATGATTACTTTTATTTATTGCTTTCATAAACCGTGGCGTAAACGATATACAAACTCTTTATTAATATGCCTTCATTCATCCGTGAATTCTTATTTTTGGTTAATAAGTGTACTATGTTTAAAAATTTAATATTTAATTTTATTCTTTTAAGTATAATTGAGAAGTTCTGTCATTTATATTACACAACGGGTGGCTAGTTTTAAAGTTCTCCATTTAGAGCATGTATTTTGAAATTTGATTTCCATGTGTATTTAGCAACAATCTAGATGTTTCCAAAATCTGTCAACACTTCATGAAAATGTCACGCAAAGCTGAAAAGCCGTTTAACCATATAGCGGAATGGAAAATGAAGCATTAGAGACTTAACAAATTTGCTGACAAAAACAAAAGAAATATGGTGTGGAGTGAAAAGCGGTCAGGTGAGGAACAGAGCAAGACGACGGAAGTTGGTCATATTATTAACACTAATACTATTTTTATATTTATGTGTTGGAGTTACTTCGACTGTGTAGCTTTAAATATTACGATTCTTTTTCAAGAAAGTTGAATCACACTGCACCATGTAAGAGACAGGCACAGCAACGCAAGTTCTCATCTCTATCTTTTATATAATAGAATTATTTTTGATAAAAACGAAAATGCCAATGATTTTATTATTTCTTAGGAGGACATAAAAGGAGTTAAAAATTATTCTGTTATGGTAATTAATTTTACTGTAAGAATTATTATTTTAGTTATCTATCTTTATTAAAAAAGTTCGAATGTGTGTGTGAGAAGATTTCTTAACCTACATACTCAACGAATTGTTTATCTACAAGCTATCAATTTTGAGTATACGATAATCAGATACGTGGAAACCTTTTTACTCAGTTTGTATAGGGAAAAACTGCTAAGGAGTCAAACTTGAATAACTATTACTTGGGTAGATGTCGAATTTTTTTTTATTTTTTTTGCTTTTAACTGTTTCACAAATACCCAGGTGTAGCTGTGAAACATGACATCTTTATGTAAAGGTTTGAAACACTCTGTAAAGGTCGTATTAAGCTTGTGTAATGGTTATCGTAATCGAGTCCCTGTCTTTAAGTCTGCGTTTCGATCTCAGCTCGAGTATATTTTTTACTTAAAGGAAGCGAACCGCTTAGAAAATACAAATATCTCAGTTTCAGCATAAACTAAAGCATAATATTTATGTGCATTTTACAATCGCGCATGCCGGGCGCCCTGCTAGTATAACTATAAAAGTGAGCATGTGTGTGACGACACTTCTCTACCTATATACTCAATGAATTTTGGATCTACAGCCTTGAAATTTAGTACATAGTGTTTTCGGACAAGTGGAGAACTTTTTAATCAATTTTATTCATAAAAAAAGGCGACTAAGAGGCTAAAATTGAAAAGAAATGTACGTGGAACCCCTCGAGATTTTTATTTGCTTGCTGTTTACGGTTTATCATGCGGGATTCATTTAAATTATGTTAAGAATATGTAGGTTTGGAAACATTTAGTAATGAATATATCAAGCTGACCGGATGGTTATAGTATTTTACTCACTGTCTGTAGGTTTCGATCTCAGCTCGAATATTTTTACTTACAAGAAGTGATTTGTTTAGGGGCAAACACAGAATATACACATGACTGTGTTTCAATTTTTTATTTTTAAGGAATTAAACCTTACCTTTTATACCGGGCAACGCCGGGTATATCTTCTAGCATATCTACAAAAGTTAGACTAGACACTTCTCAACTCATATACTCAACTAACTTTTAATCTACAAACTTAAAATTTGGTATGCTGGTATGCAGGTGATTCAAGCATTTGGAAAACATTTTAATTCGTTTTTCTCTGGAAGAAAGGACGGCTAAGGGGACAAAATTGAAAAATTGATATGTGGGGGGGTCAAGAGATTTTTATTTGTTTCACAAATACGCATGCGGCGTAGGAAAAATGATAGGTTCTTTATGTTGAATAAGTAAATTCAGAAAACATATTTCATAGATAGTATCATGCTGGTCTAAAGGTTATCGTACTTGACTTACTGTTTTTTAGGTTTTTGGTTTAGATCTCAGCTGGAGGTTTATCCGCATGCACATGTCTCAGTTTCTTTTTGTTTTTTTGTTGTTTTTTTTACTTCTTACTTTTTCAAGGAATTTAACGGTGCATTTAATACCTACAGTATTTCTGTTCATAATAAATAAGAATTCTGGATTAATTAAAATATTATATTTACAGGGATTTTACAACTGGGCAACACCGAGCGGCCTGCTAGTGTTAAAGAAAATTATTATTCCTTATTATATTTATATAGGGATTCATAGATAATTAGTTTGCTATTTAATTTACATGTGTGTTTATGGTGTGTACAAACAAAACTGTATTACTTATATGATGACACTTAATAAAAATGATCGATTTATTTACTCTAATTGTTCATAGACACATAAACATCGATTACAGAGTTGTAAAAATGTGAGAGAGATATCCCATAGAGAGATAAAGAAAAGCGACAAAGGAAAAAAAGTTGGCTTGTTCAATGAATTACGATTGATAAGAACTATTGAAACAGATTTATTTTGTAAATACCGCGCAATCCCAGCACTAAGTTAAAATTTAATTTGTGTTTAGTATTATTGGTGCATACAAGAAATATAGAGAAACAAAATGTGATTAATTCATATATTGTATTATAATAAAAACATAGTAAGCTTCCTCGTGATAATAATGAAAACCGTTTTTAATTATGTATTTGATGAAAATCATATAAAATCTAAAAATTATTATTTCAATGTAATCAATAGATATGCATGGGAGTTACTAGAAAAGTTGATAAAACTGTACTAGTCAAACGTTGGGTTGAGCTATTTATGGTCACATGGTGAAATCAACTAATTTTTTTTTTTTTGGCTTCCAACATTTACTATTTTATTCTCTTATTGCAAACTGATAATTAAAATAACTTTTATGAAATATTTTACAAATCCAATTTCCTTGAACCTACTCACAGTTGTCCTCTTTTCTTCCCTCGATTCAAGTCATATTTGTGACGCTTTTCACTACTTCACTACAAAACTGGTTATCGTGTTTACACGATGTGTATCTCCTGAGTATACATAGGTCGTAAGGAAATAAACTGTGCCTCCCTTCATCAGCGATAAAAGATATAGCAAATGACGGTCGCATTTACATAATACACGTGGATTAGAAACGATTTGTATAGAAAAACTTATTCCAAGATGTGGAGTAAAGATGCAACCTTAAAATAACCACTTGACCTCGACTTGACTGAGGTTAAATCAAAATCGTTTTGTTCAAACAACCCTCGACCCACGATTCTACTTGCTTTTGCTCTCGTCTAAACCTATGAGATAATTTACTAAGAAACCGAACGTCTAGATATATTTTATACTGTTACTTAACCGTTTTTTATTTTTATTTTTATAATATATTTATACAACTTTATTGCGAGAAAAATGAATTTGGATATTTAGTCACGTAACGGTAGTGGAGCAGATGTGAATGAAACTGGAAATCTCATAAACATAAAATATATTTACTGATCTTTTCTAGTGATAACACACAAGATTAAATATTTTCGTTGTCACTCGTTGGCCTCGTGTATACGAGCATACTTCAGAATCGGGGGACAATGCTAAAATGTCAGCGAAATCTAAAGGTAGAATAAACAAATGTCGAAAGGCAATCTGCCAGGATGATTATAGTTTTAAGAGGTGTTTGGATAAAAAAACAGCAGCTGTACTTACACAGCCGAGAAAATAATGAAGTCAAAATGTCGGCCATTATTAATATTTTAATTAATTTTCAATTTTTTTTAATGTAATTATGATAAATATTTATACAGCGTTAATAGAAATAGAGACATAAGTAAAAAGTGAAAGGTAGTTTTCTTAAAGCATTGCTTGTGTTTCTAAAGTATAAGTGCATGAGAAGACTATAGCAACGTGGGTCACTGGTGTAAGGAGTGGTTGTGGTAAGTAAGCAAACATAGAAAAACAGGTGAAACATTGTAGAATAGTGAAAAGGTGTGCGTCTATTTATATGTGACTTTGAAAATAAACAGATGTACGGTATTTCACTATTCTACAATAGTTCCACCTGTTTGCCTATTTATGTTCATTTTCCTCACCACTTCTCTCACTGCTAACCCACGTTGCTTTATCCTTCTAATACACTTATACTTTAGAGACATGAGTTTAAACATTCTTATATTATATAATTTCTTTAATACATGACACAACTTTAAATGAAATGGTTATACGGGACAACAGCTATTCGTTTAACTATCGCACAAACTTTTAATCAATTAATTTTAAATAAAATTAGCAAGATAGTCTGGCATCACTCGTGATCAAATTTTTTTGTAAACTACGTAAATTTAAAAAAAATAATAATTATAATAATAAAAACAATATGTGCAATATTTTGATTAGGAATTCTAAAATTCATTTTCGGTAAACTAAGAGTAAAAATATTAATACTCGGTTGAGGTCCTAACATGCGTCCTGACCCAAAGTATAACGTGTTACATGATTGGCCTTTCGTATCGTTTCAATACTATTTATTCTTTTAGTGGAATGTTTATTAAAATCAAAACACGCAACACTCTTTCTCTTTTTTCTTTTTACTTTCGATTTTATTGTTCGATCAAATGAAGAAAAAAAGTAGCGAGAATTACAAATCAACTTTTTACGCTTTTCTGCCGATAAATGTTTAAAAATATTTATTACTTTTTTCTAGAAAGTCAATTGAGAAAGTAAGTTTAGATCTGAATAAAAAGAGAAATTTATTTCATCTTATTTTATTCACGACTACAAATATTACTCAGGATTAAATATAAAATCGATGAAGTCGATATAAAATATGTTTATGGTTGAAACATCACTCCACACTAAATAATAAAACTGTGTCTGAAAACTTTTCAGTACGTGATTTTTGCAAATCTCCTACAAATGTTATAGAAATTAACGAAATCCGCCGTTATTATGAGATAAAATTAAATTAAAATAATGCTGAGTCTTTGTATAGTATACCAGCAAGAGGTGTTCGGCGTTGCCATATCGGAAAAAAACGCTTTAAGATGAAATAATTTATGCAGATGTATATATCATTTCATAATCAACTGTCTATCAATTATTACATATAATATTCGATTCAATATATAGTAGTGATTTCTAAATAAAAATAAATATTATTTGGATACCATCAGCGAGAATCGAAGCCGAAACTAAAATATATCTTCTAGCCTGAGCGGTTACCGTTTAAGATATCGGCAGTTGGATACAATAATGACTAAAAGTGAACAAACGTTAATGTATAAAAGTTTAATATAGAGTGGTGCCAAAAAGAAAGTCCTCATTTGCCATTTTTTCAAAAACCGCAAATTTCAGCAAAATTGAATGTTATTGTTAAAACAACCTATACCACATTTGATTCGCCTTTTATTCCTCTATAATTTTACATGTTTATATTTGACTTTTAATTTAAGTATCCTAGTGTTCACATCAGTCAAGAAAAATAACTTCAAATCGAGAAAGCAAAAAGAAACTTCGCAGCAACAAATGAGCTTAAAATTAGCTAAAGATATCCACCTTTTAGACAACGAAGCATCTCTAATCGTAATTGTTGTTGTTCCATGTTTTACAACGTAATATTTAGGCCATATGCCTCGACCTTCTCTTAGTGGTCGTCAGGAGGTCATTTATGACTACCATCCTGGTTTAGTTAATTGGGAAATCGACCAGAGATTAAAATCTGATGAGAAAACTGTACGAATGACTAAAACAAACGCAGTCTGGTCGCTAGACCCTAAATCTGGTCGCCCTAGTGTTACTTCTTACAGGGAAGGCAATGCTATCAAGATTTGCGGACTCGGAACTAAAATATACAAATATTTTTTTATGATGTGCGGAGTGAAAAAACTCTCATACCTCTGCGTTTCCGGAGTATCAGGATTTTGTTGCCTTTGATGATAATTCCATTCCAGGCAGTATAATTCTTCATGCATAGGCCAGAAAACTTCAGGCATGGGAAGGAAACCATTTTGAATTAGATCTCTCAGGGTTCTGCATTCTTTATCTGTGGTTGCCGTGTCCATAATCCTTTCTCATATAATAGTTTGAAATTCAGAATCATTTTTGTACATCGATGTAAAAGCGACTTTAACTGCAGTGCAATCTTTGGGTCATGTTTTTTTGTGGAATATGTGCTGGCTATCGGTATGCACAATCAGGTATAAATTGAGTTTTCTAGGATGATGTTTTATCTGGAGTTTTTACATAAGTGTCTTTTCTTGAAATTTAACAAGCGGATTTTTAATTATAATCTCCATGGCTTCGTTTGAAAATATTTTTATTAGTGATAGGTAATCCCCTATTATGTGTAAGTCTGTGTATTCGAATATGGGCATACCTTTTTCAGATGCCCCATGACCCCGAAAACGTGACACGTAAGTTCAACTGTTGCACGATCCCTTCGATTCATTGATCCTCTCGGGTGTGCCGTTTTTCTGCACCCGTTGCAACGTTTGGTATATCGTGGGGTTGAAGGAACATTTTTTTGCTGGTTCTGCTGTTCGTGGTTCGACTTTTGTAAACAACGTGGCGCAAGAGGATGATTGCTATGGTAAAAATGGGAAGTTGAAGTGTCTGCTGCCTCCAGGCAGACCAACCGTGAGAACTTCTGCTCTAATGTAGTAAGCAAAGTTACCTCTGGCAGTACCCTTCTTTGGTGTTTGATATTTTGCAGCCGAGTAATCCTCTACTCAGTATCCATATCGTCTTGTGCCAGCAAGTCTGTCCGTTCAGATATTGAATTCGAAATTCACAAAATTTGGCTTAACTACACAGTCTCGAAAATAAATAAGGTACTTACTTACCCTCGTACTCTTTCATGGAGAGGAATTTCTGTCGGTAGACTTCTTTGTGCAATCCTTTCGCAACTATTAGTCGTATCTGACAAAGAATGTTACTCCTCTGAGGCAGAGTTGAGACTTTTTGGGGCTACAATTTCACAAAGTAACCTATTTGTTGCCGGCGTGCAGGTCTCTTGTAGTACTTTCCGGATTACAGCTGGATCTTCCCATCCCTATACCTCTTTGTATCGCGCACATGTCCAAAAATAATGCATATTCTCCATAAGTGGTATCCAGTCCTATCGAGAGTAGTTCCGGTTTTGTAGTTCGCGACATATTGGGACGATCGTAAAGCATCTCTTTCCTTAGTTCGACGTTCTCTTTCTAAAGGTCAACAAGTAGCTTTAATAAAATAAGCTTTCTTGCTCTATGGTATTTTGCTGGTGAACATTTCCAACGTCTAATCTCGTTTTCATAAATTTTCAAGCTTTACAGTTATAATCCTGTTCGTAGCGTCATATTATGGTATCGTGCGGTGGAATATGTATCTTTCCAGCTTATTGCTTTGCTCGGTACAAAATGCAAATGCCTGCGCCCACGTCTCTGATATATATATATATATATATATATATATATATATATATATATATATATATATATATATATATATATACATATATATATATATATATATATACATCAGAGGAGAATACAACTGGTTACGGCATATTCAGGGGAGATCATCCCTGGTTGCCTCATGTCGTCAGGGATAGACAACTCATATCTATACACAATGTTCACAAATTAAAAAAAGAACACAATAACTATAAGAAATGCTAAATTATGTTATACCAAGAAAAATATTCATATAGAGTTCGAATAACAAAAAACAAATATTCCAAGGTAGATAGACATATATGTTATAACCAAAGATGGCACAGTCCCAACAGAATGTTTAATCGATTACTAATATTAATTATAAAACATGCAGAATGATGTTTCATTTAAAACTAAATTCTACATATGTGCTAAAAGTACGGCACAAGTTAAATCATTACAAAAATATATGGCATGTAAAAAACAAGTTGCTGTTGCAAATAACACGTAGATGCTTGGTAACATAAATTATGTACTCCAATTTTGACTTTCGTATTATTTGGATTACTCGGACTATTGTTCTCATCTTGAGTGGGATTTTCACACCGTTTCCTTTGATGTAATCTGCGACCTTCTTCAGCATTATCTTTTTCCGTCAGCCATGACTGGATAGAGGTTATAAGTAATTTGCAATTGTATTTTTCAATCGCCAACACGGAGGATTGAACCTTCAGGAGAATATAACTTTTTACAATTGATTTTTCCAAGTACTCTAACAACGGCACCACAGATCCTTCCCAAGTTCGACAGATACATTCCCGAGTTCGACAAGATACTCCTGAAGAAGGTGGGAGGTTACATCGACAGAGACGTAAACAAAATCACATTCAAGATGAAAGCAGACGTCCGATGAATCCAAATAATACGAATAACCAATCGTTATATCAAAAATTCAGAAACGTCATTCCAATTTTAATGTTACTACTTATAGAAATCCTTGTGATGAAAGCACGCTAATACAGGCGTGATTGGAAAGGTATAACTTATAAATTATATCGAAACACGTTACAAGACAAATCATTATACGCGAGTCACATGGGCACATATTAAAAGATACTAAAACATTTTAGTCGCAATAAAGTTCAATTCTATGAATATAATAGTTGAATTAAACTTTAAAATTAGTTACATTGTAGACCGTTCTTCTACTGCAGACAACAATTGAATAGAAAATGTGGGTCAGTTTGTGCTTTTTATAGATAAAAAGATGTATTATTTTCCTTGGCTAGACAGGAAAAATCAATATTTAAGAGATAAAGGATGAAGCGAGTGGATTATGAATGGAAACCAAGAAACGAAGAACGACAGAATATGAAACAAGTAAAAACAACCAAAACTAAAAATCGGGTTCAGTGATGAAAAGAAACAAGAGAAAAACCATAGAAAAGGCTAGAAAATAAGATAGCAAATAATGTATAGATAGATAAAGAGATAGAACGACTGTGTGAGACCAAATAAAGAAAGCAAAGTATAGATACACTAATATGTAAAGAGAAATGGGAGGAGTCATATAAAAAGAGGTAAAAGAGAGAATGCTATATACTAAACAAATTGTTGAAGGGGATAAAACAAAACGAAATCGAACATGCTCAATAAGTACACCACCCGGTTTAAGTGTTCTCCCACTGTCTTTTCTTATTATTCGCTATTCGAGAGTAAAAGGTTTAAAAATATTCGACACATCATTAAAATTATAATTGTGAAAGCCCACCAACATAAAATCCATAGGTATTATTTTTCCTTTTATTCATGTATTAATTGTCTGGTCTCTGGTGCAAAGACGCTAGCCCACATTAAATAATGGATTGGTGACTTCGTTTAAATATCCTGATCAACAGGAATTAATATTTTCTACCGTGAATTGCCTAAGCATGGGGCATAAGTGTCCATAGTATAATGCATTTTAATATTTATTATAAAATACTATGTATACACACACACACACACACACACACATATATATATGTTTATGTATATATATATATATATATATATATATATATATATAAGCGAGATAAGATACTGATAGAATTCAGATCAACATCATGATAAATATTACTTAAAGTAATACTTTCAAGGAGATCCTAGCCAAAAAGGAAAAGCTCAACATTTAAGAATAGAGCAATATATAAGTTTCGTTGTTTAATTTTAAATTCTGACAAAAAAAAAACATATAGAGGCATCTATTCGATTAAAGAATTTATTGCTTGACAAAGGAATATATAGAAAGGGTTATTTTAATTTCCTTAATCCATGGATTTTCAGCAATGGCTCATATCATCAGAGGAAATGAAATGCAGTTTTTTTTAATTACATTTCCACCCCAAACAAGGCACATTGCCACTTTAATGTAGGGGGCTACTATCAGGGGAAACATCTACTGGGGTACTATGTAGGGATTAGGGCAGCGAGATGTTGGTTCACGTTGCACTTGAACTTATGCGTGTAAGTACAGTTGGGGAATCAGTGATCTGGAATGGAATTCCAAAGTCTAGCAGTTCTGGGGAAGAAACTACTGGAGTATAAAGATCTTTTACATCTAGGAATCTCTACAGTGTGGGGTGGGATTTTGCAGCTTGTCGGGTCTGTCGAGGGTGTTCACGTCGTGGGGGCACAAGTGCTTGCAGTTCTTCAGAACATTCACCATTATAATACTTGTAGAACAGGCAGAGGGATGCAACGTTTCGACGATGGGACAGAGGCTGAAGTTTTGATGCCAGTTTAGGGCCTATCAGATTTGCGACTCTCTTTTGAACCCTGTCAAGGAGCGAGAGACTAGTAGCCGATGCACCGGCCCAAATATGACAGCAATACTCCATACATGGGCGAATAGTGGCCTTATAGAGGTACAGGATACTTTCGGGTGTTAGAAGTTTTCTAGCACAGTAGAGAGAGCCCACCTTCCTCGCAGCGGCCCTGGCAATGCCCTCGATGTAATTGTTCCAACTCATGTTTCCTGTGAACGTTAGGCCAGGGAGCTTGAAAGACGTACTCTCAGCTAAAGAGTTGTTGGCCATTGCTATAGGTGGTAGAGAAGGTTTCTTGTAATTATTGAATGAAACCAGTTTTGTCTTGGTGGCATTGAACGTTACCATCCATTTTTGTCCCCATTCCACTATTGATTGGAGGTCATCCTCTAGTGTTTCTGCCATTACTTTAGATATATGTTCATTTGTTTTCCTGTCGTGCCTGCTATAGAGTGTGGTGTCATCAGCATATATACCCATCTCAGAGGCAATTTTGTCGGAGAGGTCATTTATGAATATCAGGAACAGCAGAGGACCAAGGATAGATCCCTGGGGCACTCCCGCATTTATATCATATTGTTTAGACGTACGACCGTCGAGGACAACCTGGATTTTTCTCTTATCTAAGAAGGATTTAATTATGTTAAGTAGTCTACCAGTGATACCGTAAGATCTAATCTTCCTGAGGAGACACTCATGCCATACCCTGTCAAAAGCCTTAGATATATCTAGAGCTACCGCTCTGCCCTCTCCCGCTTTGTCCAGTGAATGGTATATGCGTTCAGAGATTACAGTGAGGATGTCTGCCGTGGAACGGGCTTGTCTAAATCCATATTGATGGTCGGTCAGAAGTTTAGCATCTGTAAGGTGCTGGACTAGAGCATGGTTAATTAAGGTCTCAAATATTTTGGCAAAAAGTGGGAGGAGGCTAATAGGGCGATAATTTAATGGGTCAGTTCTTTCGCCAGAATTCTTGAATACTGGTACCACAGAAGCAGTTTTCCAACAGCTCGGAAAGCATGATTCATTAAGGCATTTGTTGTAGAGTTTGGAGAGAACTGGAGCTACTTCGGCTGAGCACTTTTTTAATAGCACAGCTGGGATGAGGTCGGGTTCACATGCTTTTGAAGTGTAAAGGTTTTTTATGATAGCATGCACCTGAGCAGGGGTGATTTCCAGATCGTCTAGCGTGGCGTCTGTCCGCATAGGAAATTGAGGTAGGGGGTGGTTTAGAGGGTCCAGTGTGGAGTTTGAGGCAAACCGACTGGCAAGCATGTTAGCCTTCTCGGTTGCTGAGCAAAGAACCTCGTGATTGTTAGTTAGTGGGGGAATTGTTCTTTGCCCATTATTTACTACACTGTTATAGATTTTCCAGAAGTCACGAGTTCCTAGTTTTTGTGCTTCGATGCGTTTTTTAGTGGTTTCCGTAGATTCCCTCTTAGCTGTCGCTATTTCTTTCTTAACGTAACTTCTAGCTTCTATGTACTTTTGTCTGTTTGAACTGGACTTATGTCGGTTAAACCTGCGGAATGCATGCTGCCTTTGAGCAATGGCAGTTGCGCAAGTCGAAGTAAACCATTGGAGAGAGTGGGGCTTGCTATAGAATTTCCGCATGGGAACATGCGCTTCGATTGCAGTTTTGAACCATTCAGTGGTCTCAGTTGCACACTGTTCAGCAGGAAGAGAAAAAATATTTCCCCATGGGGCGTCTCTGATAAGATCTCTGATAGCTTCCCAGTCAGCCTTTTTATAATATCTCGTTGTTTTGAGCACTGGCTCTTCAGTTTTGGGTCTAGAGTTTAGGGCGATTTCAACCATTATTACCGCATGATCAGCGTTCCCAAGTGGGCTGTCGGCTTTCGTTACACAATCATCATGAACTGTGGTCAAAAACAGATCTAATAGTGATGCGTGTTGTTCTTCCTGATCAGGGAAGCGGGTTGGAAAAGTAACAATTTGCGATAGGGAGTGAGATACAGAGAAGCTATGAGTTGCGCTGCCTGCTGCATCTGTGTAAGTAGAGAATCCAAGTCAGTTTTTGTGATGGACATTAAAGTCACCAAATACATGTACTTGGGCGCTAGTGTCGAAGGAGAGTGCTGTGTCTATGCTGTCAGATACTTTGTTTATTATGGTGCAGTATTGGGTCGAGGGAGAGCGGTAGAGAAAGTAAAAGTAGCTAATGTTGTGTTGCATGATTAGTCTAAAGCACATAAAGGCTTGATCATCCGTTTCTAGGTTTGTTTCTCTAGTCAAGGGAAGGGTATTACGAATGTAAACTCCAAGTCCGTGCATATGTCTGTCAGAGTCCTTACGGCAGAGTGGGAGATATCCAGGCATGTTAAAGTAGTTAGAGGGGATGGAGGAGTGTAGGTTAGTCTCACTTCATGCTAAGATATCCGGGGTATTTGTTAGGAGAAATGCTTCAACATCAGCTAAATTAGTTCTAAGCCCACGGATATTTGTGAATGCAACCTCAAGGGAGGAGGCAAGTTGGATTTGTTTGACCCTAAGCCTGGTTTAAGCTTATTTTTAGATTGTACTTTCATCATGTTTTTTAACGAGTTTCAGTTGGGTTAGGGGAAGCCGAACAGGAGGTTATGCAGAATATCACACATGCATCACAAGTAGACCATCAGCTGACCCTCCATCAACTAGGACTGTGGCCTCAGGAAAGCCCACCGGGGATGAGTGCAGGGTCCCTTTCCATGCGCGCCATGGCACTGCAAATATCCCGATATTATTCAACTGTTGATGGAGAAGCCGCTCTAAGCGCTACCAAAGAGTTAGGGCTCCTGTACTACCAGTCGGAAACAGCAGCCAGTAACTGTCAATCCGGTACCCTCAACCCATCAAAGGAAGGTCAACCCAATCTAATTGCTCAGGCATATGTGGTACTCAAGCATTCTCAAGTGCCCAGCTTTAGGGGTGGGGTGTGTCGGGAGTGGGGAAACGGCGTTCATTGCCCTAGACAAGAAACAAGATCTACCAATGGGTGTTTCTGTCGAATCACTGTGATAGTATCTCTGCGCCTGACTAATAGGCAAAGAAGGAGTATGGAGGCCGGGCGATAGGCAGGACCTATCTACTCATTAAGCAATTTAGGTATTGCAAACCGGTAATTTGTTTGAGTCACCAGCTCTAGGAAGGTTGTCATCCAAGACTGAAGAGGCCTCCCTCCTCTTTGGTTTAGTTTCAGAGTTTTCCTTCTCCCAGACGGATGACCTGGAAAGATCTACTGGGTCCGTCACCACTGAGAGGGTTTGCTCCGCGCCTGGGTTCTAATCCAGGTATTTCTGCGACCCCGCGTGGTTAGTTAATGTTATTGGGTTAGTTTGTAGAGGTTATATCTGCTAAATAGTTACACTCCTCAAAGTGGATTAGGGATATTGTTATTTCATTGTTAGTGGATAAAGGGGTTGAGTAGAGCTCATGCAGTGTAAGCAACTATGATTGTAAGGAGGCTTGTTAGGAGGAGATAATGTGGTTTGAGGCTTTCACTTTTGTATATATATATATATATTATTATTTTTTTCCTTTTTTATTTTTATTTATTTATTTTTTTATTCATGTGAGCTTGGGTCTAGTATAATATTAAAGTGTGAGTAGGTGTTAAGAATTGAACTACGAGTTGTGCCAAAACTATATTTTAGATTATAGCAGGGCATGAGATGCGAGTGCAATATAGTACGGGTAAAACAGTAAGTTTTGAGTCATGTGTAATTTGGTAGATTGATATATGGGCTGGTTTTAGTAGGTGCGAATAAAGTTGGAGGTACAAGGTGAGTTTCTATTATTGAGAGAAGATGTGTTCAGCTTTCAAGTAAGAGTTATGGACATTTAGCATAGCAAGGAGCATTGGTTCAGTTTCGTATTAGCGTTGCAAAGCTATCTAAGAGGTGACATAGTTGTGTAATGCAGTGCGGTGTGCTTTGCTTCCGAGTACATACTTTGGCTGTTTAATACCAACTGGAATAGGAATGAACTCTAATTTATGTCTAGAGGGGAGAATTGTATAGATGTTTAGTGATGACTAAGCAGTTAGCATGTGAGAGTCAGGGGCTGGAAGTTAAAGATTCCAGTACAAAACGGAGTGAAATGTAGGAGTTAAGTGGCGGTTTGGTGGGAAGGAGCAGATTGTTAGCCTTCAAGGGATAGGGGTTATTAATTTACAAGAAACAGATCTACATTAGGATTTAGAGTGGCAGGTAAGTTTTTTTTTTTTTTTTTTTTTTTTTGCATGCAGGCTAGACAGAGGTAATCGTCTTGGAGGTAAAATGTATATTGGGATTTCGTAGCTAGCAGTTAGGTGTTTGTTCCAGTTACAAGAACTAGTTCATGGCGGATCGGAATTCCGTATTTTGTATTTATAGGAAGACATTAAAGTAACGCACGGAGCATAGCATCCACTCAGGAAGAATAGCTCTAGTATCACAGCTAAGATACTGCATATTTAGGTAACGAATAGTGAAAGTTAAATTAGGTGGCACTTTTTTTTTGCACCTTACCATGGCTGTTACTATTAAGTATTGTATTAAAGTTCTTCTGTCATCTAAATAAGCTAAATAGGGATTCCCCCTCCGCATTACTACGTCGATGTGACATGGTAAAAAAGAAATTAGTCAGGAAATTGTTTTTAAAATAAGTGAATCAAGAATGGTCAAGATGTCTGAGAAATAAGATAAAATTACATAGATATGAACACAAACGAAAAAAAATAAATAAATAAAATAAAATAAAATAAAAGGGTTAGATTTGTTTGGTTTAAAAAGAGGATAGAATAAAATATAAAATAAGATAAAGTGTGCAAAGAAAATACAAAAAATGTACTTAGCTAAAAATTAAATCTTCGGTGTGGTGGCTACTGGCTCTCTTCGACCATCATGCAAGTGACGCTAAGGAAATTCTAACCTTACTATGCCAGGTCATTGGAGTAGGGGGCACACCTTACATTTGTGATCGTTTATTGAGAGCTTTCCCTTCTTTAAGGAGAAGGAAAGGAAAGAAAACCAATATTCTGCTTATATATTTTGAATAGATCCTAAACTTCGTCACATTTAGATTTTACAACAACAACAAGTTGGGAGGGAGCAGATGTTGAAACAGGGGAAATTAGGGACACTTTCAGTCAGTCACTTGCAAGTTTTGTTGCCAATGTATAGCCTTCTTACAGTTACTCTGTATACCTAACATTTGACAACAGAGGACAGTAACTCAATATGGGTGTCTTAATCGATTCAGAGTTCCTTTTCAAAGAGGTGTCACAGTTTGAAGAAACTAAGAAACAGGGCTTTGTATGGACTTTTAGCTTGTACCATCTGTTTTGTGCATTGTATAAATGGTTCAGGAATAACTAGAAAATCCCCAACAAGACTGAGCGTTTCATCTTAAGTTTCTATGGTTTTATTGAACCATTACTCCAATGTCTTTACCTTTTCAAGATCTGCATTGCCATAATTGGATCTTTCCACACAATCTTAATTTAAAACAAAACTCATTGCGAAATTTTTTTTTTTAGACTCTAGTTTATAAGACCAAAAAATTCAATTTTGATCGCCTTTCGGGGCCTATGGTGCAGTTGATAGAGACGTTGAATCTTTATAGTTCCAGATGAGAATGGTCTGAAGATAGCGGTTTCAATCTTACTCAAAGCCAGCCAGAGGCTTACTTGGCCACAACGTGGTGAGACAACAACAACTATGGAAGGCAGTAATTGTAGTGAATGCAATCAGGAGATTCAGAATTGCTATCCATCACGGTTACCACCTGACAAAGGCCAGAGGAATAGTTGGCCGAAACATTGTGAAACAACTAAGAAAAGATGAGGATAATAGTCGGTAATAAAATAAAATTAATAAACTCTAGTTTGTTCTGCATGGGGCCAAAATGCTACCCAATTGCCACAAATGGCAATATCTTTACAAATATTGAAAATGCCTTCATTAGATTTTGTTTGAAATCTTACAAAAATTAGTATCATTATATCTGATGTAAAATTAGCTTTACATGCATTGGACAGTTTTAAGAAATTAACTTCAAAACTAACCTCTTTCTGGCATGTTCTTAATCATCACTGTACAGTTTCCATACACATGCCAGGTAAACTCTTCCCTAGGTTTACAGTGGTAATACTCTGCTGGTTAGTGATGACAGAAGCTCCCTAAACTTATTCCATTCATACAAAGCAAGTTATTTTTCTTTGGAAGATTGAAAAGCATTCTGAATTAACAAGAATTGCACTTCTTTCACAAACATCTAAAAATATGATCATTAATTTACCTGTCAAATCCAACAAACATTGATTAATGCTTATCTGCTTTATTCAACTGTAGAAGCAGAGAATTCATGCTAACTGTAACTTTTTTTTATTGTAGTATATAAGGTTTTGAATAGTGCAAGGACTTCTTGCTGTTTCATCATCCTGTATATAATATTTTGATTGCAAACATTCCCCTTTGCACAAAATTGCTATAGGTTTTCATTAACAGATGCCACATATAAATTTATTATGTCTAAACCTTCAACCCCTGTCTTATGTAACTACACTACATAGTTTTATACACACTTATTCGTTATAATTAAATCCATATTACATCCTAGGAGAGACATCATCACTATTGCCCAGATCTATAGACGAAGTAGTTCATATTCTCCCCTCTGCCTGACAAGTCCTCCCACTCTCTCAGACAAGACCGGGTAACCATATAACCATTAAAACTATTTTGACCCGACACCCTTATTAGCTGGATTAAACACTCCTAAACATACAACTATCATTACACTTCGATATTCGAAAATAATGATTTCTCGCCAGTAACATTGCTATTCTCATTTGCTGGTACCTTGAAATTCTATTATTCCGGATCATACAAAAATCAAACACATCAGCCCTTAATCAAGATGGCTGTGCAATCGCGATGCATTTACTTAGATCATTTATAATTTAGTTTAAAGTTAAACAAATCAAAAAAGTCATAACTTACATATAGATAAGTTAGCACAGTTACATCTAGTGATGCTTACATTTAATGAAAATACCATTGCTTCATTATAACCCGTCCAAGCTTAATTCCTTAAATCATTTGATTTAATAAAAAATATCATTGGATCGATTGTCAAAACTTATGAGATGAAAATATGAACAAATTTCTGGCGTACACCTATGAAATTGACCCCCCCTCACACACACACACACACACACACATCTAAGAACATTATAATTGAAAATTGATCACCGGCGCTAAAAGTCATAATTTTTTTTTTTCTGAAAATTTATAATCAATGAGTTTAACATTAAAAGTTTTTTTTCCCTTTTGTTTTTATTTTATCGAAAATCAAAACGTTTTTATTTCATCGAAATGAAACGAAAAACCTTCATTTGATTTTTGTTTTTTGGGGGGTTTTGTTTTAACCTGTGGGCAGCAACAGCAACAACTGTACTTTACTTTTTTTCGAGAGGGGAGGCTTCCACCGGGCAACACCGGTTACTGCTAGTTATCAATAAATGGTTGAAGGTCAAAGCTTAAAAGTGTTACATTTGTTTATTTTAGTGATCCTTATTTATATTATTCAAGTAGTCGTGATTGCATGGGTGACAACTACTTTACTTTTTCCTTTTAACATTTGGTTTAGTTGTTTTACGGCACATCAACCCTTTTTGGATTATTTAATCCGAAATCCAATTATTTTGGAAATAGTGTTCATGTTGGTTGGTTGGTTGTTTTTGTTTTACAGCATATCAACCCTTTTCAAGTTATTTAATGCTGAATACAAAGATTTTGAAGAATTTGTTTTTTAATAGAATATATTTGTTGTGTTAAAGTTGGTTTCTATTTAACCCGTAGTTGGGACCCTAACAGATACTACCACTCCGGGTCAGAGTGGACCTGGAAGCAATGGTAATTAAAGGGTGGCTTCACACTCCCCAAAGCCCGCAAGCTGGGCCTCACCACTGGATATAGTTTAAGGTCATATCCAGGACCTCGTGTCAGGAAGTCAATATCTTCAGACAGCCTGATCTGGTAGCAACAGTTTTCTTTTAAAGTAGCATATAAACAAGTTCATGTTTATAATTAACACTAGCATGGGTACCCAGCATTGCCCGGGTTGACATGAAGTTCCGTTTGGAATGCACCTGCTATAATAATGATATTAATCAATCATTTTCATCATAGGCAACTTCGATACCCTCACAACAATTTCAAAAACAAAAGAACGGATAAAAACACAGAAATGTAATCGCCCATAAAAAGAAGTATGCGATACCCTCTCCACCAGATATTTCGGCTGAAGGAATACAAAGAGAAGAAACTATTATCTAGATACTGAGCACTTTTTGTTGTGCTGGAAAGAAAACTCCCCCTAAAAAAATAAATAAAAATAAATGAAAACAAATTTTGTATTATTATTCATCAGACTACTGTTCTCATCCTGAGTGTGATTTTCACGTTTTGGTCAATATAACCTCTGACCTTCTTCAGGTGCATCTTGCCGAACTCGGAAAATTCAATGGAATTTCAAGCGGAACCCTTTATTTACTTCACGGGAACTGGATAAAGGTCCTAAATAATTTGCAAATGTATCAGTCGCCCACAGTGAGAATTGATTTTTCCCAGTACTCTAACCACTGCGCCACGGGTCCTTGCGGACAATTCTAGTATGAATTTTAGGAGTGTTAACCCTATTTTTATTTTTAGTTGTAAATATCACTATTTATAACTAATTGTTATATATTAATGTATATCTCTATACTTATTACTTGTATATATTAATGATTTTACTTATCTTGTATATATTATCTATTGTTTATAATTACTGTTTCCCATATCATTAAATTCTATACTAGGTCAACTTAGTAGTTTGTTATTCCCCAGCATATGTGCTGCTTCTTTCAGTCTTAAATGACGAGATACCCCTGAAGAAGGTTGGAAGTTACATCGACCGAAACGTTGTGAAAATCACACTCATGACGAGAACAGTAGTCCGATGAGTCCAAATAATACAAATAAGCAATCCTCATCTCAAAAATTCAGAAAACAACTTTTGTTTCAATAAAAATAGCAGCAAGTGGCCGAGCGACTGCAAAAAAAAAATAGCCAAGTAGGCAGCCTTGAAACTCGAATGAAGGGAAAATGTAATTTGGAAACTATTTTGCCTACTGTTCTAAGACGACTTATGATTTTATGACCCTGAAATAACATTTATAAACATTGACACGTACGTGATTTGTGTTTGATTTTTATTTATTATAAAGGCCGTTTTCTCACTAGCTTTTTTTTTAATAAATAAAGGAAATTTTCGATTTGCTTCTTTTTTTAGGGGAAGAGCTTTTTTTTGTTTTGAAAAGTGTGGCTTAAGTCTGAATTCAAAGCGGTCAAATATTCTGTATAGCCGTTTCAAGAATAAAAAAACAAATTACATCTTTTCAGTTTATTTGTGCTTTTTTTAATATTTCAAAAAACAAAAAAAGCATAACAGTTTGCTGTCTACAAGGAATTATTTTTTCAAGCTAGAAACTAATTGAAATTACCAAATTATTTTATTTAGTGAAGAGTTTTTTTTTGTTTTGACGTTTCTGAGGGAAATAATTCTAGACCCGTTTTTAAAATGGTCGGCGGCAGAAATAATATTTCCATATAAATTAAATTAAATATATTATCAATATAATTGTTATTTAAAGTTTATTAAATAACAAGTTTAAATAAAACACTTAAAACAATTCTCTCACTACAAACATTTACATACAACTATTTAGTAAAATCGATTTTCCTTAATGTAATGTGCAAATGAGGTGACTCATCCAGGTGAATATTTTGCAAGAATCATACTATATAGAGAAATAAATGGAAGGGTAAAGTAACGGACCTTTTGTATATATTAATCAAATTGTGAAAAAAGAAACTAACAGGAATACAAATTCATGTATATAGATTTTATAAATGTCACTATTTTTCAAGAGATAAATTGAAAAAATTTGTTAAAAATAACATGCAGATATGGTTTACTTACTTAGTTAGCAAAATGTTCAGCTGCAAATGGACGCTATTTTGCTTTTCAGCACAATTACTGAAAATAGTTTTTGGGTGGTTGTGAATAATTATATAGAGAAAATTATACGAAAAGAGAAGTTGATACAACCCGGAAAAAGGTCAACTTCTCTTTTCGTATAATTACTTTATTTTATTGCGAACTTTATAATAACCTCATTTTTTTTAGTTGTTGTCCTCGTGTTATCCTTATTTATTTCTTTTAGTTGTTGTTTCACGACGTTTCATACAACTATTCCTCTGGCCTTCGTTAGGTGGTAAGCGCGACGAGATAGGAACTCCGAATCCCCTAACTGCATTCCCAGCAATCACTGCCCTCCATAGCTGTCATACCACTACGTGGGGAAGGTCAGAGGAATAGTTGGCTGAAACGTCGTGAAGCAACAACTAAAAAAAAGATTCTCTTTTATTCTATGTTAATTGATAGTTGTTTAGAGGTATCATATCGAACCAAAGTCAGAGTCAAAGGTGACTTTGGAACTGGGTTTGTGTCCTTCGAGAGCAGTAATTACCATTTCCTACAATGATGATTGCGTAAGTATTAAACACTAGTTTTCGGGGGTAAAATATTAGATATTTTAAACTAAAACATTGTTTCAACCGCTTCCTAAAATATCCCACCTTTTCTAATACAATTCATGCTATGTGCTAACATGCAACAATATAAATTAAATAACAAGCATCTTGCTGCCTCGTCCTCTTTCAAGTTGTATTCTATAACTCTATCACATACTAAAGTAACCCATTGTTATTGAGTTAAATTATGCCTGGTTTTAGGCAAGTATGAATTTCAAACAGAAAAAAAATCAGATTATATTGCTATATTATAAGTATTAATTTTGATTATTTTAGGAAATCTCAAATTGATTAAATAAAATCATGTCACTCGTGGCAACAATCCTGACATCATAAACTGTAACAACAGCTTATCCAAAGTATAAATTCGTACAGGTAATTACACTTTTTAACATAAATTCTTAATAAATTAAAACTTCTCTGAATGTTACCAAATTCAGATTTCAGGAAAAAGGCAAGAATCAACTTTCAAATGATTACTCTGCCACAAATTGTTCAACATTCATCTAAATAACACTGAAATATAATCTATTTAAAAATAACAACAATAAATGTATGTTAACAGCAGTTTATTTGCCAGGTTTTAAATAACGATTTTATCAATTCCTCTTGCATTGTTGAGAATTATATTTCTTAAAAGCTGTTCGTTAATAAATAAAGTGAAAAGGACACCTAGTCGCCCTACATACCCTTTCTTAAAGGAGAGCCTTTGGATGTTTATATCTCTTCCGTCGTTATTTTAATGGTCGGTGTCCGACTGAGCTCCAATTTATGCCCCACCGCAAAACATTCGCAACAAAAGTCGTCTAACTATAACAGCTGTCAACAACTTTTCTTACGCTCTTTCTGTGCCCAAAATTAAACGAAAATATCATAAACATAGTTCCTTCTTTAGAAATGTCCATCCGTGAAACACAATACTGTGAGGCTGTTATCCAGCTAACTATAACATAATCGTTTTCAAGTCTAATGTAAATAACTTCTTGTTGCAGCGTTTTCTTAAATATTCAAATGCTATCACTATTCTCCCATAACTGAATATCAGTGTTGTCTTCACCTTTACCTGTACTAATTAACCCTTATTTTAGAATGGTCTTTTGAACACAAAAAAAACCTTCCTAACGAGTGAATTTGAACGATGGACCTTCTAGGACTAGCAAATACATATACATCAGTCCGAGGCATAAAATATAAGCGAAATGGCCTGTCTTATTCGGACTGATTATGGAGAATTTACTCCCAACTTGTATTCAATTTCTTTTCGTTGATTGAATCGTTTCCGATTAGCCCTTACATAGTCAATACAATGGATATATATATATATATATATATATATATATATATATATATATATATATATATATATATATAGTTTACAATACATTTACAAAATGATATCTAGTATTTTATAGCTAACCATTATTTGTTATTATAGAATGCAGGCGTTTTGAGTAATCTCCTACGAACTTCTTTCATGTGTGTTTTGTCATTTCATTCCATTCTTCCACACAAATTCTCTCACATTCTCGCAGATTTGAAGGTTCTCTTCTATAGACCCGTAATTTAAATTCTCCCCATAAATTCTCTTTAGAGTTGAGCTCAGGGGATTGACTAGGCAACTTTAAATCATTCACTTCATAAGAATGAAAACAATTTTGTGTGAGTCTCGCAGTGTGTGGTGTAACGTTATCTCGTTGAAAGATCCAGGGGCGTGCAATAAGTAATGCCCCTGACCCACTTCCCATAGCAGTAGAACAACGAAACATGGCACAGTTAATAGGCTTTCTCGACATAGGAACCACCCAGAGTTATGCATTTCTCCCATCGTTTAATGCAGACCGTTTTTGTAGAACACCCCAGGTTGGTCCTCCAACCACGACGTGACTTCAGAAATCAAGGCTGCATCATCTGGGAAACGCTTTCCTTTCAAAAATAACTTCATGGTTGGGAAGAGGTGAAAGTCAGAGGATGCAAGGTCAGGAGTGTAGGGAGGATGGGGAAGGATATCATAACCACACGCCCGTGCTTCTGATCTGGCGACATGCGAGTTGTGGACCGGAGCGTTGTCCTGCTGGAGGAGGGTACCTTTGCTGATCTTGCCCCGCCTCTTGATTTTGATAGCGTCCCTTAACTTTCTCAAAAGTGAAGCATAATAGGCTCCTGTAATTGTGGTATCCTTTGCCAGGAAATCTGTCATCACTACTGCATCCTGCCCCAAAAGACTGTGAGCATGACCTTGCCAACGGAGGGCTGCACCCTTGCCTACTTTGGAGATAGGGATTGCAAGTGCTTCCACTGCATTGACCGAGCTTTAGTCTCTGGATCATAGTGATGGGCCCAGGTTTCATCCTGTGTAATCAGTCTTTTGAAAAACTTTGACTCAACTTAATGGCACATCTCCAAATTCATCCTCGAGCACTCGATGCGTTCTCGCATCTGTAATACTGTGAGCAACCTGGGAAGCCATCTGGCAGACACCTTATGCATATGCAAATGGTCATGAATGATAGTTTCCACAGACCCTGTACTTATCTTGACATCTTGGGCTATTTGGCGAAGAGGAATGTGCTGATCTTCCAAAATGGCAGCCTCAACTTGACGGACAGATGCCTCATCAATTGCAGAGGGGGGCGATAAGGCCTTGGCGCTGTTTCCACGGACTTCCGGCCATGTTTGAATTCACGATGTTAACGTTTTACAAGGTCATATGATTGGGCATTATCACCATAAGTTTCTTTCATTTCATCCAAAGTCTCCTGTAGTGTGCGTCCTTTCAAATACAAAGACCAGATCACTGCTCGACATTCAACAGGCTCCATTTCACACCTGACTCAGTTCAAACACCTGTAAAACAGAAACCACAAGTAGTTCAGAGCTGTAATTTTCCTCATAACCCGTAGAGATATAAATCATTGCACCTGCAAAATTTCAGCAAGGTCAGCCAACGGTAAGTGGGGCAGGGGCATTACTTATTGCACGCCCGCTGTAATTTCAATTCGAGCAACTTCACTTTCTTCGGAGTTTTTCTCCAAGATACTTCTACAAAGTGCTCCATTAATTTTTCCTTTTATTATTTTCAGTTTTCCTACACCTACACTAAAACAACTCCAATCATAATGGATCGTCCTTCAAATTTGGCTGTTGGAATGGTGTTTTTTTTTTATTGGGGTCAGTGCCTTTTTTTCTTCAAACTTTCGGTGTTTTTTGAGTGCCAAAAGAAGTCAAGTTTGGCCTCATCTGACCTAAGCACGTTATGCAAAAATTTTAGAGGCTGGCTTACATACTTATTTGCAAAATCAAGCTTAGCAGAAACGTGGTTTGGCTTAAGAAAGAGAGTTTTCCTTGCTGATCTAGAGAAGATGTCTTTAAGGGGAGGGCTCTACTGATTGTGTCCTTGCTAACTTTAATTTCACTATTTTCTATCTCCTTCTGCAGCTATTCAAGAGCAATTTTAGGCGAATTTATAACCTTTCTTGTTAATACCCTTTCTTGTTAATAACCTTTCTTGTTAATAACGTTTCAACACGTTTGGTTATTTTTTCGAGGACGACCTCATTTGGCAAAAGGAAAGGTCGATTTGTCATTTTTTTACATGGGGATCACCACTTATCAATAATATCGTAGTAATAGTTGGTATTGGAGATTTGATAAAGTGTCTTACTTAAGAGGGCGATTAATCAGGAATTTATTTATGTTGGACCTGAAGACATCCTAGTTTTATCCAGGTGGGAAACAGGCAAACGTAAGAGAGTTCCACAGGCGTGGACTTCTCAGAAAAAAGATATGTTCATGGAATCTAGGTTTTGATTTAGACACAGATAAAGAGTGGGGGAAATTATTGACAGTGGTTTTAGCTAGGCGGGCGCTTATCATAAAGGATTGGCGAGTGTGGACCAGGGATTGGAGCTCGGACGAACACTTGCCATGGATATAACGATAAAACAAAGACAGGCTCGCAACCCCTCTTCTGTGGCAGAGAGGTTGCAGGGAAAAGAAGAGAGCATCCTCCACTAAGCCACTACGTCTATTTTGTACTTTTAGAGGCTGGATATGCTGTTTTTTGAAGCTCCAGTCCAGATGTAGCAGCAGTACTCTATCCTTGGACGTACTTCGCTTTTATAGAGATAGAGAATTGTATCAGTAGTGAGATATTTTCTAGGGCGGTAGAAGGATCCCACCATTTTCCTAGCGGCCCGGGAAACAGACTTGATATACGTGTCCTATTTAAGATCAGGAGTAAAGGTCAAACCCAGGAGCTTGCTAAAACATGAAGGCTCCCCAAGACGAGAGCCATCCATTTCAATTGATGCTAGATGAGGAACAGAGCTTTGATGATGTAAAGTTAGGAGCTTGGTTTTAGATTCATTAAAAGTAACCATCCACCTCTTCCCCCACTGAACCACGCGCTCAATATAAGAGGAGAGGGAATCAGAGAGAGTTTTGTCATTTATGACCTTCGATGTGTTGCTGTAGATGGTCGTGTCATCAGTATAGATGTCAACGAATGATTTAAGTATGTGTTTTGGGAGATCATTGATGTAGATCAGGAAGAGAGTTGGGCCCAGATGGACACCTGGGGGACTCCAGCATTAATATTGTGGGCCTCTGATTGTTTCCCATCAACCACTACTCTTAGGAACTAATCAGAGGGAAATTATTTAATTATTGAGAAAACATTTCCAGTTATACCGTAGTTGGAAATCTTGTGAAGTAGGTCCTTATGCCAAACCTTATCGAAGGCCTTTGATATGTCAAGAGCAATTGCCCTATAAATGGAAGCCTTCTGTCGAGAGATTCACTAATCCTATAGGATATAACTGTTAGCCCATCAGCTGTAGATCGAGCAGCACGGAAACCATATTGTATGTTAATAAGGAGGTTATTTCTGCTGAGGTGGTTGAATACTTCTTTATTTAATATGGATTCCAGTAATTTACTCATGACACACAAGAGATTTATTGGTCTGTACTGATAGGGAGAGGACTTATCACCTGAGTTCTTAAATACAGGGCATACTGACGAGGTATTCCAGGGTGTTGGAAAGCACTTCTCCTTAAGGCAACACTTAAGCAGTTTTGTAAGTATGGGGGCAAGTTCTGGTTGAAGTTTTTCAACACTATAATTGGAATCCATCAGGGCCAGTTGCTTTACTGGAATCAAGGTTCTTGATTAGTTTGGCGACCTCGTGCACAGATATTTGTATGTTAGATTGTGTGTTATCTGTTGTAGGAGGAAATACGGGGAGTTGATGACCTTCGTCGCAGAGGGTAGAGTTAGCTGCAAAATTCTTGGCAAAGAGTTTGGCCTTGTCTGATGCTGATGAGGTGACCTCAGGTCCATTGATGATGTTTGGGATAGAACACACGCAACTGTTCAGGATTCTGTTTGCTATTTGCCAAAACTAATGGGAACCAAGCCGCTACTCAGCTACTTTGGATGTGACGGACTGAGCATATAGCTCTCCTGCATTTTTTATTACTCTATTACAGTGGTTGCTTGAAGTCCTGAAGGCAGCTTTAGTCTCAGTACATCTATTACGTTGGTAGCTATGGAAAAAGTGATTTCTGTGCGCAATGTCAGCAGCACATTCTGGGGAGAACCATGGCTGGCTGTTAGGTTGTTGTTGGAATTTTTCGGATGGTATGAATCGGTCTATGCCTACAGTTTACCATTCTGTCAGGTCTGATACTATAGAGGATACATCGTTTTTAAACATGGAATGCAGAGGTAGATCAGATATGAATGTACAGAAGATATCCTAGTCAGTCATAGAGTATCGATATACAGTACGGTGGAGAGGTACATCTAGAGACTTATTTTATTTCAGTTTTATCTTAACTGATACAACTGTGTGATCGGAGGATTCGAGGGGAGATAGAAGGGAACATGAACAGAGCTCAGGGGAAGTTGTTAGAAAAAGATCTAGATGGCTTGCATACTGACCAGTAGTATCAGGCACACGGGTGGGTTGGTGAACTATCTGAGTGAGGTCATAAGTAATGGCGAAATCATGACCGAACCTCCCCTCAACATCTGTCTTATTTGAGTGGGTCAGCCATTCCACATTATGGACATTGAAGTCACCGCAAATGTGAATGGTAGCCGAAGGATGTGCAGACAGAATGAGGTCAATTTTCTCATATATACTATTAAGGGCAGTAACCCCGCTGTTGTGGGGGCGATAGAGGGCAAATATAAATTCGGCGGTGTAAGCAAGTACAACCCGGAAGTACATATAAGGTAAATTAGGGTCTTCTCTGGAGATATCTCTACCACATTTTTAATGTAGGTGCATATTCCATGTCTTATTTCAGGTGCTGGATTATTGTTCCAACAGAATTCAATGGAACCATCAACTGTTTGGATACTGTTCTATATTCCAATCCACTTTGATGAAGACTTACAATTCATTTTCTGAGCTCTTGACCAATCTGTTTATTCTCTCCCATGATGTGGTAGCTTAAAATACGGTTATTAGATAAAGAATGGCGCAAACCTTTGACTAATTGCTTACCTCGATGTCTATTTTTGTGGGGTTCGATTGGGTTCACAAGAACGACACGGGAAAACATGTAGTAGGTGGTTTACAAGTGTATTGAGGAAAGGCACAAGGATATAAATAAAGATAAAGAGAATAGTATTAGTTGCAGGTATCAGTAAGATCTCGCTACCCGAGGTACAATATTCGTTGAGATCTCGCTCCACCGCACGAGTCGTAGCAGCTGATTATATAGGATCTGGACGAGTCAATTATGGGGTGAGATCCGGTCTGAAAACACTATTTCATATTCCTGAACTTTTCTAGAAGCTTCTAAGCAATGATAAACCTTAATAAAATTATTGAGAAATCTAATGAATTTGATATGCGTTGTAAACTTTTGCGTTGCTAATTATTGAGTTTTCTCTTCGCGTTTTATTAAATTATTTTTATTTTTCCAACTGTTCCTATCTTAGTTTCAATACATTTTCTATGTTTATAAAAAAATTCATTACCATTTGGAAGCTAGAAATACAAAAACTGACAGTTTTAAATGCCTATTTTAAACTTTTGCAGTTTTAAATGTCTATTTTAAACTTTTGCAGTTTTAAATGTCTATTTTAAACGTTTGGTTAGAACAAAAAGAACTGGGACATTGAAGAAGCTTATCGTCACCCAAATTCCAGCGAAGATAAATGATCGCTGCCAACGGGTAATCAATGATAAAAGGGTATTGCGATAACGCAAATTAATTTGCACAGCTTATTTAAGGATGTAAAAGAAACTGAAAAACATGGATAGACTCCAGATATCACCACAGGTTGTTCTTAAATAGGAATCTCTGAACGCCTGGTTGAAAACTCTTAATGAGTTAATAATAACACGAAACGATAAACCACATAATAAGTGAAAGCATTGTATTGGGGAAGGTAGTGTATGCTATTTCTGCAATAGACTGCTTCTCGAACATGCGGACAAATGGTTCAAACACAAACAGGAGAATATAACAGAAAATGAAGACCACAAAATCCTTGATGATATGGAGATACTAACAGATATCTTCATGAAAGCTAAAACACTAGTCGTCATAATAATTAACAAGAAAGAAAAAATCTGTCAAATTACAGATTTTGCCGTCAAAGCAGTCCACACGTCGAAGCTCAAAGAGACTGAAACGAACATGGAACCTCAAGACAATAAATATAATACCATTATTTTAGGAGGTTTTTGGTTGTTTGTTTTACTGCATATAAACCCTTTTTAGGTTATTCATTGCAATCCGGAAGAATTTTTTTTTATAGAATATATTTGTTTTTTGCAAGTTGGTTTCTATTTAACCCATATTGGGACTCTAACGGGTACTATCACTCCGGGTCAGAGTGGATCTGGGAGCAATGGCAATTAAAGGGATGTATGTGGATGACTATATATATATATATATATATATATATATATATATATATATATATATATATATTTATATATATATATATATATAGTATAACACTGATCTGTATTCATTATAACATCCTAGGTCCTGTTTTGAGACATGGAATTAACTTTTGCCCTACCACGCGGACTTAGGGTTAGTGCGTGCACCGGCTTTCTTTGAAGGGTAAAGAGGCGCTTTACTGCCGAAGATGCGAGACCCGATTGATTCCCTTTATATATTCGAATCTCAGGCAGAGCTTATTTCAGTCGAATCTAGGACATCAGGGTGCTAGGCTAGTATTCAACGTAATCATCCGGGCAAACGGCTACGATAACGTAGCGAAATTAACAGGAGAGTCGGCAATTAAGCATAACGCAGACGGATAAACACAAGCAGAAAGGGAAAACGGACAGAGTGGCTATTATACCTCAAACTTCAAATAAGTAAGTTTTCATTTCTTTTCCCTGTTTTTTTACGACATTTTTTTAAGAAAAACAATTAACACTTGAACTGCGCCGAAATAGAAGAATATAATCAGCAGACAGAATAAGGATAAAATGGCACATGTATCAAATTTCAAGAGTCTTTCAGTTTTCCCTGGAAATTAGAAAGTCTGATGACTTTTAAGCATAGAGAAAATTTTTCGAGTGAATTTTAAATCGGACGACCCAACGGGCCCCTGTATATGTAGGAAAGATGAGAGTTTAAGCACAAAGTTTGCTCGACAATGATCAGTGGATGACTCAACGTGCGTCGGTCGTCTCCACGAGACCTTAAAGAATATAGCAAAGTTTTTTTTTCACATAGGACGGGGAGGTAAGAACTTGCTGTGAACCAAGGCTAGCAAGAAAAAATATCACCAACCTGTTTTATTTTGGCATATTCTGTAATCGTTCCACTACTCCTGGAGAATGTATCCCGTTCGTTGGAGAAAAGTTTCAATGTGATTAGAGATTACATCAGAGACGCACGATGAAGAAATATCTTTTCTCTTCTTGCAGAACAGTGCGCCAATGAGACTACTCAATGGTTCAAGCAGTGATTGAAGCACATGTTCCCACACGGAAATTCTTTAGCAAACCCCACTCTCTCCAATGATTTACTTCTAATTGTGCAGCTGCCATTGCTCAGAGCCAATATGCATATTGCAGATTTGTCCGCGCATATGTCCTGTAAAAATGTATTTAGAAGCTAGAAGTAATTGTAAGAAAGAAGTAGTCACAGCTAAGAGCGGGTATATCTAAACCATCAGAAAACGCATTAAAGCGCAGAAATTAGGAACTCGTGATTTCTAGAAAATCTACAATAATGTAGTAAATAATAGGTAATAAATATTTCTCCCACTATCCAAAAATCATAAGGTCATTTGCAAAGCAAACCAGAATGCTTACATGCTTGCCGTCAGTTTGCCTAAAACTCTACTTTGGACCAAGTAAACCACTCCCTCCCTAGTTTTCCTTTGCGGACAGAAACCACACTAGATCATCTAATAATCACCTCTTCTCAAGTACATGATATCATCCCGGATGCAGTATTTAAAAAATGCTCTGATGGGGTTGATCCACGTCTCTCCAAACTCTTTAATACATGCCTTAACGAATCTTGCTTTCCTGGTTGCTAGAAACTTGCTTCTGTGGCACCAGTTTACAAGAACTCTGGCGAAAGAACTGGCCCACTAAAATATCACGACATTAGTCTCCTCCCTCTTTTCACTAAAATATTTGAATCCATAATTAATCAAGCTCTAGTTCCCCACCTTACAGTTGCTAAACTTCTGTCGACTATTAATATGGATTGAGGCAAGTCCGTTCTACTGCAGATATTCTAACTGTAATCTATGAACGTATAGACCATGCACTAGAAAAAGTAGTGGAGGGAAGGGCAGTATCCCTCTATATATCTAACACGTTTGACAGTGTATAGCACGATGGTCTTCTCATAAAAATGAGATTATATGGTATTACTGGACAACTACTTAAAATAATTCAATCCTTCTTAAATAAGAGAAGAATCCTGGTTTTCCTCGATGGCCGTATGTCCAAACAATATTTAAAATAAAATACTCTTTCTAAAATTAAAATAATGTAATAGGGTATTTATCAGAATTAGAATAATAATTCTAGATATAAAGTTTAACATCATTACATTTTTTTGTAATTTTCCAAAGAGAACCTAAAATATTGGATATTTTTTTCTGTTAAGGAAATTAATTTTATGCCTCATCGGACAAATATCCTTGTCCAGCCAGACTGAAAATCGAAACTATACGCCTGTATATATATATATATATATATATATATATATATATATATATATATATATATATATATATATATATACATATAAATAAAAGGGGCGGAAATCTCTCAAAAGCTCTTTCGACTACTGCATAGAGCGGACTCCAAAAATCATTTCAGAATTTTGGAATCTGTCTCTATTGCCTTTCGTAAACCATCTTTATGCCGGCAGAAGGATACGATGAAGGCGTTGAATCTCTTCGGGGAAATTTTATACTATCGATTCTCTCTTGCCGAGATGTTAGTCGAAAGAGCTTTTGAGAGATTTCCGCCCCTTTTCTTTAAATGTATCTATAAATTTTGTACCTCCAAACATTTATTCATATATATATATATATATATATATATATATATATATATATATATATATATATACCGTGTCAGCATTTATTCATTTAAACAACCGTTATTAAACTATTAAAGAGAACAGATAACTTTTGTTTAGTTATACTTATTATTTTTCAGAATTTTTCTGATGAGTCACGCAAATAAAATATACAAATATTAATAAAATGATATGAACGATATATACCTTCCATTTGAACGTGCGGGATGCTTTACTTAGAGGTAAAACGTCAAATGCTAATTTTCTCGATCCATCTATCGAAGTTGGGAAAAGACGACGAAAGATCTGCCCGTGAATACTTTAATATCATCTTTTTTTTTACATAGGTGTCACCACATATCGATAGGCCACTCAAGGATAAGGGTTAAAGAGTGTACCGCAGTCAAAAGGACAATATAGTAATCGATAGTAATTAAAGTTCGGTAAATTTGTTAACCCAAGTGGAACGGCTCATCAGAAACTTGGTCACGTTGGACTTGAAGACAAGCATATCATAGCCAGCTGGAAAGCAGGAAAACGGAAGACAATTCCACATGCGTGCAGTTCTAAGAAATAAGCTTTGTTCATGGAATGTATGTTTAAGTTTAGGCACAGATAAAGAGTGGGGGAAATTATTGAAAGTGTTTTCAGCTAGACGAGTGTTTCTTGTGAAAGTTTGGCGAAGGGGGGGGGCATAGATTGAAGCTCAGTCGAACACTTTCCATGAAAATAACGATAAAGCAGAGACAAACTCGCAACAACTCTTCTGTGAGATAGAGGTTGCAGGGCAGAGAAAAGGACATCTCCCACCAGGCTACGAAGTCCATTTTGAACCCTATCAAGGCAGGGTAAGTCTTTTCTAGCAGCTCCTGCCAATATGTGGCAACAGTATTCGATACTTGGACGTATCTGGCTCTTATATAGATAGAGAATTGCATCAGCAGTGAGATCGATAGAAGGATCTGACCATTTTTCCAGCGCCCTTGGCAACAGATTTGATGTGCGTATTCCATTTAAGATCAGGAGTAAAGGTCAATCCCAGAAGCCTGTCAAAACTTGAGGCCTTCCCAAGACAAGAGCCATTTATTTTAATTTATGTCAGATGGGGAGCAGAACGTTTATGATGTTAAGATAGAACTTGGTTTTAGATGCATTAAAAGTAACCAGCCACTCCTTTCCCCATTGTACAACGTGATCAAGATCAGAGGAGAGAGAATCGGAGAGAACTTGGTCGTTTACTGTCTTGGATGTGCTACCATAAATTGTTGTGTCGTCAGCAAAAATGTCCACGAATGATGTAAGGATGTGATTTGGAAGATCATAAATGTAGATCAGTAAAAGAGTTGGCCCCAGGACCCCTAAGTGACTCCAGCATTAATAGTTCTTGGCAAAGAGTTTGGCTTTGTCTGATGCTGACGAGATTACCTCAGGTCCATTGATGATAGTTGGGATAGAGCACACGCTTCTGTTGAGGATTCTGTTTGCTATTTTCCAAAACTGGTGGGAACCAAGCCGCTGCTCAGCTACTTTGGACTTGATGGACTGAGCATATAACACTCTTGCATCCTTTATTACTTTCTTACAATGGTTGCTGGCAGTCCTGAAAGCGTCTTTAGTTTCCATACATCTATTACGTTGGAAGTAGTGGAAAATTGATTAGTCCAAATATTTTTTCTGTATATATATGTATTTCTGTATGTGTATTTAGGTAAAAACTCATGTTATCATAGCTGCTTCATACTAACTACAATTGTCAAATGTTTCTTATTCTATTTGACTCTTTTTACTATACAGGCATAAATCATTGTTTATAATAGGATTTACCTGCTTTCATTGATAAAATAACTGCCTATATTATACATTGTTATAAGCTTCCTTCGCGCCGCAGGAAAATGTTACCCAAATAAAGCTATGTAATGAAATTCAAGCCAACGCCCCCAAAGGAGGAGTATTTTGGCCTAGCATTATCATTAGGCAAGCGTCTCCGGCAGTGAGCAGTAAACTAACTCATACGGAAAGAGAATGTAACGGCTTAGGCGCATAGACCGCCTAGAACTACACTGGTTGTTTCATTCAACAGGGAAAAGATTATTTCAAAAATCGTTCGTACTTTGTTGGCTTTGGTGTCACCTGCGTACTAATTTCAACTATTCTTATAGCGAATACTCCATGAAAAACCGTGTTACGTATGAAGATGTTAAGTTCAATAAGGTCTAACATAAACGGTTGTAAAGTATAAAAAAAGATTCTAAACTATCAAATATGTTTATAGATGTACGTTAGTGAACGCACACTGGATCAGGCGTGATGGGGAGGTGAAAGTGACAGGCGCTGTTTTTACTGAGTGCCGAAGCAGTAAAACTTTAGCGTTAGAAATCGTAATCGCTGAAACACTTGAAACACCAGTGTGTGGAAAGATATGCCGATATTTAAACAGTACCTGAACCCATTTTGACCTTTCCGTGTGTACGCCGAGCCTAGCTCTGTAAAATAGAGGGTGGATCTTAGCAATCAGAAACAGTGAATAAAATAACTTTTGTTGTCTACCGGGCAGTATTTCACACCTCTTATCACTTGGGTGCCATGAATCGCAAGGCTACGCATTAATGTCTCGCTTGTTAGTTTTTGATTTACTGTTAATGCGATACTAGGTGGGGCACCTCCTCGTATTATTTCCACTTTGTCCACATTGAATGTTTGTCTGATTTCAAGTTTTATGAGACTAAAAGAATCGTTTAGGTTTTCCATTACGATTAAAGTCTTGACAGTAGAAAGGAAAGTGGTATATCATAACTTCAATTAGTCCAAGCCAACGTACATTTACTGCAATTTCTACTGATTCGTTCGTGAAAACAATCATTAGTAAATGCACGTTTATGTAACCCTTAATGTCAGGCGCAAGATTTATTGAATACAATATCTGTTTATGTCCAACCTAATCACACACAGTGTCAGGTTAAAGATAACCGAAATTTATTTTAGTCAAGTCAGTGTGTCAACTCTGTATTCTCTATGACAAGGGTCTCAACTCGTTTACGCCCTGTGCCATCGACCTGAAGAAAAGTATTTAAAACATACCATTTTGGTTTAAAGATAAATTAAGCATACACACGAATTACTTTGTTTTTTTCTTTAAAGTATACATTTTAATAGTTTTATTAAAATAAGCTTCAATAAATATTTTTGTCTATTAGTATAATGGTGATTCACTTGAGTTGTTCTTGCTATATAAATAAAAATAAAATGCAAGGTGTGTGTATGTGTAAATATTTAAATGATAAACACTTTCATTACTGGTTACATAACACTGGACTAACAGGAAACAGTAAACATCCACTAAGAATAGTTCATTGGGTAGATGAATAACGCGTACATAAATATGCCTGCAAGTTGCAATGCAAAATGTTCACGTAAACTTGCCGAAAAATTTATTGTTAGTTTTGCGCATGCGAAAATTCAGTCATAGCTAGAAGTCGTTTTATTTCAAATTATTCTTATATATTTGTCGAGTTAGAACAAACAGTACGGAACGTGGCTGGAGCGCTAATTTTTTTTTAAGTTTTGAAATCACTACTATATTTATAATATTCAATAGCAAATTGGCTCTGTGTTAATAATTCCAAGTGAATTAAACTACATTTAAGCATATTTTACGACCCGGTTTGTCTAGCGCCCCTTCTAGTACTTTAATAAGTAATACTGTCTGAAAATATGGCTTACTCTTGGGATTAAGATATATTTGACAACAAAACATGATCTAATTATTCTAATTAGCTGTAAGTTATAATTAACTGAACATAATTTCTCCTTCTCTAGATATCTTCGTACTTTTCTCACAGCTCCTATATTGATTCAAATAGTCTCTACTATTTCGAAAATCTCTCTTTGAATTTAGAGAATAAGTAACTTTTTTAATACAACGTTGTATCTAATATGCATGCGGGTGTTGCTGTACATACGACAAAGACCTATGCAAATTAAATAGCAAATAATAAGCGTCTTTACTTTCATATTAAAATAACCAAGCAGAATTATACGTCTAAAATCAAAATAATATATAACTATATGGGGAAAAAGAACTCGTAATTAAAAGCTACACAGAAATAATATTTTGATATATTAAGTTTATTATGTTTCTATTGAAATTAAAAAAAAAAAAAACAGTATCGACGGTTGTCACGGCTATAACTTGTATATTATGAACATATTCACTTGAACTAAAATATGCACTTAGCATACGATGAGATGCATTTTTATATAGAATATTGAAATTAGATTACTAAGTGGACTTTCGTTCCAGAATGCAAATATTTATTTTAAAATGCCCATTAATCTATTTTCTATTATCAAATGCAGTGGATATCTTCTGTTTCTCTCATGCATTTACCGAAATGCATACATAAAACACTGCTCTGTTTGTTTTATATGGCTATAGTCACGTTGACACATCCATCCAAGTTAAATTAGAGAAGGAAAGTGACTGTCTCATTGCAGTAGTAAATGGGTGACGATTTGCGAAGTAGTCCATGAGCTACATGTCACAGGAATACATTCTATTAACACACACACACACAAACAAAAAAAAATCAGTTCTATAGAATGATATATTTATTTCCTCTCTACGACGTGGGATTTGAAAAAGATAGCCTTAAATGAATAACACTTAAGTCCGCCAAAATTACCTGGGCAGCCCATCGGCATTTTCCCGTGGATGTGTCTCAAGCAATTAGCAATAAACTTACCCCTTTTTAAACGGAGTATATAAAGTATTAGAGGGTGAAATTCTTAGAACTGCACGGGACCAAACCATACCTCAATTTACAGAACAATAAAACTTGATACATATATGAACCCTTCATTTAGACGCACCAGCAGATAATATACAGAGTGCGGCATAAATACCTCCCACATTTTGCCATGCGATCTTTCCAGTCGCGCTCGTGCAGCAATCATTGATTTGTATGGATGGAACTGCATATTAGTGTGTAGAATTGTTCTGACTGTTCGATCAGTCAATTCCAATGCCAAAGCATATTTACAAGCTAAACGTGTAGGGGACTGAGTAATAGAACGTATCACAGTTCGAACACTGTCTGGTGTTCGTGCGCTTCGAGGCCTTCGAGGTGGCTTTCTTATTAGTGCCGGACCTGTAGCTCCGAAATTTGCAACCCATTATGAAACAACATCATACCGTCCTAACTTGTAATGAACTTGGAACGCCCCCTGTCTTGCAGTTACACTTTCACCATTCTGGAAAACATTTTTACAGTAAAAGCTCGATGTTCTCCAGTCCAAACCATATTTATTGATGAGGGCACCTAAAATAAAATGGCAAGTTATTAGCAAAACGAATACATCATTGGCATCTGCATAAGTTCATTAGCAACGTAGAGTTGTAAGTTTAAAATGTGGAAGATAGTTCTGTTGCCCCGTGTATTTACGCTTCTAAATATAAGCACCCTTCATTTATACGAATTATATAATAGATTTTTTTAATATTTAGAATTTTAGGCATCAGATGGTAAACATGTCTTATTTGCTTTAAACGATTCAGACAACATGTATTTATGCATACTACTGACTAATTTGTTTTGGGTTTAAATTATGTTAATTGAAGTAAATCACAACCGAGGTAAATATAGATTCCAACCTTTTCACTGAAAAAAATTATGTCTCTGTGAGATGCTAACAAGCAAGATTTGTCGATCAATCAGACTGTCAGTAATGAATGTGAACCTTTTACAAAACATTGAAACTTTAAATAGGTGTCGTTGTACAAGAGAAAAATTAAACAAAAAACGAATTATATTGAGACTAAAATTATTTAATATTAACATTTAAATATATATTATTAAACTAAAAAAAAGTATAATTAATTCAAAAGAGAAGAGTTGAGTGTTGTTTCTGTGAAACAAGATTTTTTTAAATAAATGTATTGTTGTTTCACGAATTTAAAAGATTAACATTTCTTAAGAGTTTACTTCATTAATTTCATGGAAAAGGGAAATAAAGGGGCAGTATTTGAGTTATATTGAAACATAAATTTATTCACTATAGATTAAAAAGCAAAACTAACAATTTATATGTAAAATTATGAACATATAAAGCAAGAAATAATTAAATAATATGAAATGTGCATTATGAATTTAGATAATAAACAAACAAAAATTACACCAAAGAATTTTAAGTCGAACAATGAATAATTTGAAAAATACAAACGATTTAAATTGAAAAATAAAATAATAAATAAAAAAGAAATAATTTTGATACAAAGTTTCTTGTGCAGAAATATATTTTTTGCATCAAACTTATAGAAATATATGTTTGATAATTTAGTTTAGAATCGGATTCTCAGTAAAAAAAAAAAGGTATTATTTTAGCACGGCTCTATTCTGCATAAATAATAAAATCTAAGGAATTGGTGAAGTATTGGTAAATATTAAGAATTCGACTTATTAAAACTAAACAAAAATATAGAAAATGCAGACATTTTTTTATAATGTACGCACCTGATAACGGGACGACAATGGCATATAAAAAACTCGCGTAAATTAATCAAGATTTTTTTTATTATAAAATCAAATTAAACAACGAGCGAGACGGGAAAACCGGGACTCGCTAGTTTTTTTTTGTTTTTTTTATTTTTTTAGAATACGTGAAAATCCAAGGGCGGATAATCTTTACTTTCGCAAGTCGTGGTTATTACAAAGGTCATGATGTGACGACTCGATTTGATTATTAAGATTTTGTTTGTATTAAAAACAAGTGAAACTTTTTCATTCGCTAAAAGTCGTACGTTTTTATTATTTTTAGTTGCATCAACTACTTGATAAACTTAAGTAGTCATTTGAATATTGCATCTTCGTTCATGACGAGTACATTGATGAAAAGGCTTTTCTGTATTTTTTAAAATTAAGTCAAACCTTATACAACGCCGAATTTTGAAGCGTTATACAACTCGTTGATGCAAAAAATCAAAGCTATTTGCGAATAAACAAATAACACTTTTTACTTTACACATTTTATAAAAATATATTTGTTTGACTTATCATTTTCAATGAGGATAAATATTATTACACAAAAACTTCCTCACAGAAATAATAAGCTTTAAATATTATTTCCATGCAAAAACATTTTAATGTAATTTAATAAATCTAATAGAAACAAATAAACAAGTAAAAACCAGGCTAAAACTAAAGGTCTACTACGTTTATAATCACCAGATAACAAAAACTAAAGGTCTCTGTAAAATATATTAATAATACTGGGACGATTTTTGTTTATTATTAAGAGAACAGACTAAAAACATCTACTGCCAAAATTATTTAATATTTTACAGCTACAACCTAGTTTTAAACTTTCTGACCATCAGTTCACTTTTTTAGATCCTTAATAAAAATATACAGTTAATTAAACGTTATTTGCGGTATTATTAAAGTTTGTAAAACTCTTATTTAAAAATTATAAACCCTGCATATTTTAACTTTAACGTGTGAATTAGTTATTCAATAAACGTAACAAATATAAAAAACGATGGCAGGTCACGTGACTTTTATAGGACTAAGATATTTACTTCAATAGTAACTACATCTTATATACACACCACTATAAAATATATGCACTTATAATACACATTAGTGCTATTATGGTTAAAAATTTACTTTAAATAAACTGACACTAGATAATTTCTTGCTGTGAGAGGTTAAAAACGAACTTAGCAATCTAGTAAGGAATGATTCAATTTCTAGCCGCAGCATCATCTCCATGGAACATAGTATCTAGACACTTTCTTCTGTATCGATATATGCTGATTGGTACTTGACTGAGCTACCACTATGTAATTATGCATAGCATACCAGCCCGAGTTCAACCACAGTAGTGGAATTTCCTTTTTCAGTATTCAAAACAAAGCGCAACTTCTTTGAACAAAGTGTCATTCTTTGAGCTTCAGGTCTGTGGGACACTACGAAGTTATACTGTCTAGCCGACTACAATATGACTTTATTCAAATCTAATGTCGACAGAAAATTGTTGAGCCATCAAGTTATCAGAGGAAATCTACCGCGGGGTCTACGATTGTTTCCAATAATCCTGTAATAGCAATCTATTTCAAAACGATTATCTATTTCAAAACGATTTATACCGGAGAGGGGTCAAGACTTTCATAAGCGATGACTTCTTACAATAAAATAGAGTTTAACTTTTGATAGAAAAGTAATCACTTATTAATACGAACTCTTCACGAAATAACAAGCTATTAAATCATTTTCCTTTGATATAACTTGACATAATTCTAGTTAAACAATATTAAAACAATGTAGATATGCATTGAATAACGTGCACAGGTGATATGCATATAAGAGAGTACAGTAGATATAATACCCTCAAATGAATAAAAGTGATATATCGACAACTGCAGAACTAGGCTCAACTTTGATCCCCGATCGTAATAAAGTATATAAATAGCGTCTGAGTTTAACCCTTTACAGGATTTATTATAAAGACACAGATTGTCTGCTTTATTTATTAAAATAATAAAATAAAATACACATCAAGTGTGCTTGAAAGCCAAATCACAACGTAATATAAGGAGAATAAATAAATATTTTACTGGTTTGAAATTTATCACAAATATATTTCAGACGTATACTCCATCTTCTGTGTGTTGTTTGGTTTCTTTTCCCACCTTTTTTTCTTCCGCGCCATGTTGTAAAGTTTGAGAAAGAAGTATGTTTGTAAGGAACCGCGCGTTGTATCCGGCGGTTGTATTTTGAAATGTTTGAACTGTGCGTACGCAACGCGAGAATAACGCCGAGAATGAGAGTTCATATATGAACTCTCATTCTTGGCGTTATTAAACGTTGTTATTATTTGAATAATATAAAATACGCATCAAGTGCGCTTGAAAGCCAATAATAAGTTTCCTCATATCACGTTGTGATTTGGCTTTCAAGCACACTTGATGCGTAATTTATTTTATTCAAATGAAAACAACGTTTCTCTATGAACTCTCATTCCTGATATTAATATAATATTTGTCCTTATTTGTATGGTTAGAGACAAATCAAAATATTGTATTAATAATACAAAATTAGACAAATAGAATATCGTTATCGTCATTCTACAATGGATGAAGTTGCAAATCTGTGAAAGTATATTTTAGATAAATACAACTGTAAAAATTCAAAAGCAAGTATCACTCATTTAGTAAGCGGAATCCTATTGTCAATTTCTGGCAGATTGTCATTAGATCGAGATGTATCGTGAGAATACATTTCCAGATCATTGCCTTACCATTTTTATCATGAAATATCAGACACATTTTTACTGTGAAACACGATAATAATTACGGGACAATTTATAAATTAAAAGTAAAAAAGAGAATTTTAAACAAGCGTTTCCACGTGACTAGTTTAATATTTTAATATAATAACATTACTTTTTTGAATGAAAATAGAATGCCAAAGTCATACATAATGATTATTTGTTTAACTTTGATTTCATTCGAAAGTTCATAAACTGTGATAATTATTTGAATTTTATTTGATTTTTTTCTAACAATACATACGATATATTGCACAGGCACACAAGAAAAAGTAGCTAAAATTAGGGCAATAGCCTTTTGTATGAATTCTGTATACATTCTCATTAAATTTTTTAAACCCTACTATTGTACCAAATACATCATCCTAATTTCAAATGTAAGAACATATGACTTGGGTGTCGCTAGCTAGAATCGAACTCGAAACCAAAATTGATAATGGGGATCTTTAAAACAGTATAGCCATCCTCTCACCTGCCTCTTTAAATGAACGTATGCATGTATTTATTTATGTACGTCTGTATGCCTGCCAAGTACTTTCGACAAAGGCGACCGATTTTCACGAGTTAGGTATCACTTTGACGCTCGTAGCTTCAGACGACAAATATCTAAAAATTGGTTAAAAATATTAATTTCTTCACCCTCAACTGGGGACGTTTCTACAGGGAGGGTCGATTTTTTCACTGACATATTTTTGCAAGACATTCAACCCGCGCATTCATGACGTTGCTTAAAACGCGTTATTTCGACCGCCTGTGACGACACAACCACAGTAGGCACACCGGTAAGACAGTCTGTTTTTTTTTCACCTTTTTTCCCATCTGGCGCGTTACGGGTTCGAGCCAACTTCTATTCTTTTTATCTTGCACTCGCAATTTTCCTTCTATTTAGGCGGTGGGGGGCGTCAACCACACACACCTCCACTTTCTTTTCTGCCTTCGCGTCTGGATTCGAGCCTGGCTGCCTACTACAACTTGTTTTTATTGCTCAACACGCACCTCCACACACCTCCAAAAAACTGGACAATACCGGGCGCCTAGGCTAGTTAAAAAGAAAAAGTGAAGGACAGAAAGACAAACAAAAAAATATGAAAGGGGAATAATAAATACGGAGATACATATAGAAAAATATATGAAAAGGGTAATATATATATATATATATATATATATATATATATATATATATATATAAATTTGGGTTATTTTTTGTATTGATATTCATATTAAAACCCCTATTTTCTATTTATTTTATTAAAAAAAAATACAAATTTGTTATATATGCCCCGTGGAATTGCATTCATCTGCAAAAGATCTAGCTAATTTGCATATTCATTTAAACATTGATTTTAATTAGTTCCTATTAGTTTTTCTCGGTTTTCTTATGGGATGATCATCTTTAGTTTATTATTACGTGTAATTATATTCATGCAGATATTCTTCATGATTTATACTTGCGTTACATTTGCGTAAAAACTTTATAGTAAAACACAAACCTCTTTCTATATATATATATATATATATATATATATATATATATATATATATATATATATATATATTTATATATATATATATTTGTTTTAAAAATTCCGTCCATCAAACTCCACTGTCAGATTTCGGTCTACAGACATGAAACTTAATATGAAGCGTATTCGAACACATTCAAGACTTTATATTCAGTTTTAGCCGCGGAAAATCGGTGGAAAATGTTAAATCAAAAAAATAATGGAATTTTCCAGGTGAAGGTCAAACGACGGCATTACGAATATCCATAAGTAATAGCTATTGGTTCATGTTTTACGTTTTAGCCTTGCAGCAAACTTGTCTCTATAGCCCAGGTATTACCTATTAACTTCCAAAGAAAAAGTAAAACGGTTTGGCACCGATTCTTGATGGTGGCTTATGAGTATTTAACTTTTAAAATCATTACAATATATTAGGTCTATTATATGACAATAAATACGAATCATTATTCAAAATATCATATTTAAGCATATTTTACGACCAGGCAATGCCCAGCAGCTTTGCTAGTATATATATATATATATATATATATATATATATATATATATATATATACATTTCTATGTTATTTGTGGACAAGTTTAAAGCAATACGCACAGTTCTCAGAGTTTTGTTTTTAATTCTATAGATTCATAAATTCTTGCTATGAGGTGGACTACGCTAATACTGTATACTCACAATCAGTTATTTATCTGAAAACTCAACACTTGCATTATATGTACTAGCAAAATTATCAGATCGAAGAAAGCATATCATTATCCGTAACAGTACTACTACTACTACTACTACTACTACTACTACTACTAATACTACTACTACTACTAATAATAATAATATATACATATCTATCTATCTCTCTCTGTGTCTATCTATCTATCTATCTCTCTCTATATATATATATGTTGTTCTTCCTTATGAAATCGATATTTGATTTATAATTTTAATCATAAATTATCAATCAACTTACTTAATATTATAATAGCTCTAGTTTATATATGCCTATCGAGATTATTATATATCTACATTACAACGAGCACTGTTTTCTTTTATTTTATTTTAATTGTCTTAGTGAATTCACTAATACATTAAAATATACTCTGCTCTTTAGACTCTTGTTTTCATTCCCAATGTGTATATATATATATATATATATATATACATATATATATACATATATATATATATATATATATATATATATATATATATATAAGAAGGGAAAGAGACGTAAAGAGACATTCTGTTATGATATGAAAATTTTATTATAGCGCGTCACATTAGTTCAGAAAACTTAGGTAAGCATCTGAATAAAATGTTCGCTAGAGGATATGCTCTTTTGAATTCATAATTCATTTTGTCATCACAATATACACACACACACACACACACACACACACACACATATATATATATATATATATATATATATATATATATATATATATATAAGTATTAGTTGTTGTGTATGTTGTATGGATATGCTGGTTGCAAACCATTATATTGGCGGTTCCTATTCTCCCCTCATCTCTCTTTCCTTTCAGTTTCCACTGTCCCTTCTTCAATGATTTCAAATAATTTTAAATTAGCGCGTGCAGAATTATCCAGCCGACAGCGCTGTCTAATAATAATGAATCGTTTCGATGCCCCCATGGTGTCGTGGTCGTATCGGATTTAGTTTCGGTCATGATCCCGCAGACGTTCAGACAATGACATTTTAAGGCTCTTTCAAAAATCGGCCACTGACACTGAGGTTACGTAGGCTACTCCAGGGACATACAGTAAGAAGATGTACCCATATGTCTCTTTATACAAGGGTTGGAGGTCAGCAGAAGGATCCCCTAACCATGAGTTGATAATTTCTTCTGAACACATAAAATTGTTTTTGCCATAATTATTTGGATGAAACTTGATTTTTTATATCAATTTCTTATGTCAATGTTTAAATTTAGATCGTTTACTTACGAGTCTGACGGATATGGATATCAGTTCTGTGAAGGAATAATTTAAATAATATATCTTGTATGTACTTGGCAAACATTAGTTGTTTTTGCTTAATAATAACAGATGTGATTTTCAAACTGATCTCATATTGTTTCGAAATTTTAACATATTATAGAAAACACATATGCGCATGTATTTTGTTTAATATCGCATTAAGTATCTATTAATTTTAATATTATACTAAAAGGTGTTACCTTAAAAATTTTATATATTTTGATAAGACATAATGCATGATAAGAAATGTGTTGTTCTCTCATTGTGTTATCTTTTAGAAGACATATACAATTATTACAATTATAGGAAGTTTATAACAAACTGGGCGAGTCATCGATACCTTTTTAATTATAAATTTATGAAAATCTAGAATGTGACCAGCAATAACAGGTTTTAATAAAATAATATTTAATCACTATTCTGTTAAATAATTTCGAGATTTGATTTAAATAAATCCTAGCACATTATGATAACATTGCTTGATCAATTTACACAACTGTAGTTTATTTTTCAATTCAAGATGATCAGAAATATTAGGCTCTTTGAAAGTTTAACAACACTAGAACGTTTGAAATAACTTGCTGAAATCCAGTATGTAAGCGTGAAATATTAGCCATATTGTTATGGAACTCTTTAAAGATGGGTTTCTATGAATATTATCTTTAGGAAAAGTTTAAATTTTCTCTATTTACAAATTGCATTCTAATATCAAAAAGTTATTATGCATTTTTTAGTCATACGTTTGACTTTGTAGCGGTTTTCGATAATCATTTGTTCGTCTCTGATTAGTTGTCTAGTTAAATGAGAAACACGCGTAAGATATATCATTATGAAAATTTAATCGACTCCCTAAATTAAAAACACGTTAACTCCTGAAAGTCAAAACACAGCCATATACATAGTACACTCACATATAAATATATATGTGTATGTGTGTGTTTAATATGTATACGCATATACATAGATATCTGTGTGTGCATGCGTGTATATATATATATATATATATATATATATATATGAGCAAACAGTTAATAAAATATGTTAAAAACACTTTGAAATGAGTTAAAACATATTTAATTTGAAAAAGAAACACTAGATAAATGGATAGTCTTTAATCCGCGGAGTTTCGAAGAAATACTCTCCTTCTCATCAGAGGGTAGGTATTAGCAAAATGCTGGATCGGATTTTGCATGCAGAAGTATTTGATGAAACAACAAGTAAGTCAAAGATCTTCCTTTAAAACAGAATAAGTTAAGCAGAGGGAAAATTGTAAAGAAAAACGTGATTACACATGAATGGATAGTCTGGTGCAAGATAAAAAATCCAGTGACGGTAAAATCCAAATGTAAAACTTCAAGAAAGTTAAAAGAATTTCCATTTGTAAAAGTAAAATCCAAGGAAATTTATTTAACTTTCTTGAAGTTTTACATTTGGATTTTACCCTCACTGGATTTTTTATCTTCCACCAGACTATCCATTCATGTGTAATGACCTTATTCTTTACCACATCAAATACTTCTGCATGCAAAATCCGATCCCGCATTTTGCTAATTCCTACCCTCTGATGAGAAGGAGAGTATTTCTTCGAAACTTCGCGGATTAAGGAATATCCATTTATCTAGTGTTTCCTTTTCAGATTGAATATGTTTTTAACTCATTTCAAAGTGTTTATTAACATATTTCATTAACTGTTTGCTCATATTATAAGCTCTATTTCCTATTTGGTTTTATCGAGCATTTATATCTGGCTGAGATTTTTTTAATAAATATTAATTCTTTAATATTTATAATTTTCTTTAATTTTATCATCTTGGATCATTTTGGTAAATTCAATTGCAATTTTCATTTTATATATATATATATATATATATATATATATATATATATATATTACCTCGGATATATCGTTATACTATATCAGATTACAGGCGTGGAGCGACAATTTGCTGTACTTGGCAAGTTCGTTCTAAACTCAGAATATAAACTTCAGTTAATATAAAATCAATGCGACAAATCTAATATGTTATATATTTTATGGCGGTATGACGAATATTTTGTTCATTCCAATACATTTTGCCTTTATACATGTATAAATATTTTTCATTATTGCTATTATTACTTTACATAGTAGTTTATTATAAACAATTCATGCTTTCCATAATACATAAATAGAACAAAATAGATTTGACTCTCATTCGTTTCTGACACTAAACAAGAAGCGGTATTTCATTAATTTAAATTGGCTGATCGAAACATGATCATGAATAGGTTGCAACATATAAATCCTTATGCATAATAAATAATATATTTGTGTATATATATCATTTATTTATATGTGTATATATGTATATGTGTATATATATATGTATATGTATATATACACATATCTCATTGTTCTCATGTTTGTTTCTTGCGGCTGTGTTTGTCATCTCACTTTTTGTCTTCATCTTTGTCATTTTCTGTTTTCATATAGCATGTAATAACATGTTTATCACGGTATTATCCGTGGTTATGTCTGTATCTGTATTCGTCTCCCCAATTTCTCTTTTCACACATTTAACGCATATCTCTCCTACTATACACGAGATGCCGTCAATAAGTTTTCAGACTTTTTTGTACAAGCATTTACAATTGTTGTAGACTCTTGAAAATTCAGTATGTTATTGCAATACATCTTATGAGACCACTGGTTATTTTTTATGATTTCAGATCCAAACAGTCAGCTATATCAGGAATTGGATTACACCTTACTAAAATCTGATTGTCACAGCTGATGATTTTCAAAAATGCAATTTGGCCGTGAGGAGAATTTAAAAGAAATCTATGCAATAAAATTCGGCTGAAACTTATAACAAATGACACAGAAACGTACGAAGTTTGTGAGGAACTGAAGATGAGGAAGGCTTGCATAAATGCACCAGTCAACAATTTTTTTCTTGTCACAGATTATTTGACCAAGATGGGTATTAATCAGTTGCTCACCTTCCCTATTGCCCAGACCTTGCTCCCTGTGATTTTGATTATTTACTATCCTTAAAGAAAACATTATGGGTTGTCGTTACGAGAAATTGAGGAGATGATGGAGGCTGTGACAAGGGTCATGGAGACACTCACACAAGTGGATTTTCATGGGGCATTTCAGAAGTTGTAGGAAGGGTGCAATACGTGAATTGCTTCGAAGGAGACTAGATTTTCATGTGCGAACTATCAATAGAAGTGCGAAAAAAGTCTGGAAAATAATTTAGGCTCTTCGTTCATCATTATATATATATATGATGATTGCAACGTCTTGTCAGACGAGTGCCACTCCCTCAGACATTTAAAATCCATGAGCCCAAATGCATGAGGGAGTATCTATACAAAGATGATGTTACAGAGTCTTAGCTTTGTACGACAGCTAAGTCTCTCTATCGGTTCAAAATGTTGAGATCCAGCAACAAGCAAGAGCAAGATAGCCAGCAACAAATTAAACTGCAGACCAGCTTAATGCGGGTACTGGTCTCCCGCTTTATGGTTTTTTTAAATCAGAGAGTTGCTTCTCCTAGAAAGGTTGCCTTCACCACGGCTTACGGGAGCCCTCTCCACCCCAATACGCATATACACACACAAATATATCACCGTATATATATATATATATATATATATATATATATATATATATATATATATATATATATATATATAAGGAGAGAGAGAGAGAGAGAAAGTGAGAGAGAGAGATACACCGTATTTGGGGGTAATTGCGCTAAATCCGGGGTAATTGCGTCAGCTAGCTACAAGTTCTCTTTTGGCAAACACACATACAAAGAACACCTTTTTTTTAGTTGGCGCAGTTACCCCCAGATTTGGCGCAATTGCCCCAAAGTACGGTATATATATATATATATATATATATATATATATATATATATATATATATATATATATATATATATATATATATATAAGCTGAATGTGTGTGTGTCTGGTCACGAATAGGCTCCTATATGGTTGACTATTTTAAAAAACTGATCACATATAATGATAGAAGGTGTATCGAGACTCAGGGATGAGAATCTTTGATCTGGCAGAATGGTGGTTCATTAAAATTGCGGGGTCTGCATTCGCGCCTTGTCCACAAAGTATGGAAATAAAAAAAAATTAAAATTAAAAAAGAAAACGTTTACAAATTGTTTGGATATAGATGTACATGAGAATACTTTGATAAGCATGTTTAACTTAAATAGGGATGGTATTATAAAATTGTGGGGTCTTCGTTCGCGCCTGGCCTCCGTGGAATGGAAATAGGGGCAAACTTTAATAAAGACTTTTCATATCTATCTGCGTAAGTATACTTTGGTAATTATGTTTCAGTTTAAAGAAATATGGTATAATCAAATTATGGCGTGTTCATTCGCACCTGACCTCCATAGAATGGAAATATGTCACAAAGTTTAACAAGGTTTTTTAATATAGATCCACAGAATATTGTGATAAGTGTTTCAGTGTGAACAGGTATAGTATAATAAATTATAGGGGTTACCTATTTTATTTTTACTTTCATCATATTTTGCTTTGGTTTTTATACCCCAAAATTCGAAGCTATCTCTTTACAACCCTGCCTTTTCATAATCTATCATACTTTCATAAATCAGAGTCCATTTTCTGTAGGCTGTTTTTGAACCCAGTCAACGACGGGTATCTTTTCTAGTATATATATATATATATATATATATAATGAATATTATTATATCATCTTACATATTATCTGATATATAACGTATTTCTTTCTTTCTATAATACCGTTATGTTTTTTTAAAAAGTAAATATATTAATTATCCATCCATTTCATTGCGTAATTCATTAAACTGTGTACCATATAACTTTATTTTACATTGATTTGTGGTTTCTCTTACGGCTTGTCTTTTGTGTCAATTACGTATCTTCTTTTCATCTGTATGTTCTATATAATTATTTTATATAGATTTACTTTCAATTTTTTTTTATTATATACAGTCCAATATATTTTTTGTGAATCTGGTATTGTTTTGTCCTATAAAAAGATACATCTGAAAAGCCTGTGATATATATGTATATTTAACATCATGATTAAATATACAAGAGCGATTCCACAGACTTAAATCTGTTATACTTGGCAAGAAAAGCTTTACTTACTTCCCAATATGTGCATTCCATCTATCAATTATTGTTCGTTTCTTTATGAAAACTTTATATGTTGTTGAAATCTAATTTGCATAAAATATTCAGCGTTTGATCGTGCAGCGTATAATGAAAAAGATGATTGATTCTGATTGCCGGCGTGTGGCATTATGCATGGGGATAGACACAAGTGTGCTCTGAGCAAGTAGAACAGAGAGCACGTAAAGAGGGGACCTATATAAAGCAAAGGAAACGAAAGACGCAATTCAAGTCAAATATGAATGATGTCAGAGCTTGTCGTTCTTGTGCCACGGAATACATAAACTACGCGCGTACAAAACGAACGGAATCAAATTTCACCCAAAAAAATGCAAAACAAAGCAAGACTAATTTTGAAATGTGATTAATCACTTAAAGAAGCAAACATATCAGAATTCTACGTCAAACCCAAAAGAAACAAATCATAAAAACACAAACCTTATTTTCAAAGAATTATGCGGTATCGTAATTAAATGCGCGAAACAAACATAAATAATGTCTGTCTATCACAGAACATTCGGTGCTTATTATTTGTTGTTTTTTGTCTTTTTCTGCATACGTACATATGGAGCTCCCCCCCCCACGCTATAAGTTTCATGTTATTCCAATATTACGTTTCCATGTATCCACTTTTCATGATACTACCATTACGCTTCGGAAATTTATAAATCAGTATTGATAATTTACATTGTGTAGTTTAGACCGCAATAACGCGTGGCGGAACGAATAAAAATGCTAATTATTATTCGGTTCTACGTGCCCGTTTTCTGGGAATTGAACATGTTTTATATTTTTAAAGGCGATATTATGAATACAGTTACGAAATGCTTAAAATGTCTATGCGGTAATGGCTGACAAATTAATCCACGTAGATTAAATAAGATTAACTTTTGAAATCTGCAGATGGTCAGGAATATTTGACAAAAACCCTCCGAAGTGAAAATGTAAAATATTGTGATAATAATATTCTCAATATTTATATATTTGGTGAATAATATTTATGTGATATAGACCTATTGATGTTGGACTGGAACATGTAAAATATCGGCAAACACACATTTTTTTTAATAAATCTAAAAAACATAGTTTATATGTTTAAAAGTGTACTGTGTTTAAAATAAGAGTTCAGAAATATTACGAAATACTTGATAGAAAAACTACAAATATCAGAAGTCATAAAAGAAAGTCGCAGTTCAAAAATATCAGATGTCTTACATTACTTATACACAAGTTTTACATTTTGATTGATTCTTGTATGCGTCGAACTCTCCACAATTCTCTATTATTTCAATGAACGTTCCTGTTTTTGTAAATGAGCTTGTGTGTCTGTAAGAGAAAGTTTGACACAGAATGCTATCTATCTTTATCTTATGAGTTACGTTAGACATTTTCAGTTAAATTACGTCAAGCAATAAAAGTAATTCATGAAATTTGTTTCTTTTAAACAATTCTACTGTGTTCCAAATCATGAATTCCGGGAAATAAAATAAGAAATCAAGAGTAAGTTTACTTTCGTTAACTGATATAGTAACGTCTACTATGCTTATGTTTGCACTTTAAATAAAAAAAGGATTTAAACCTTATCTATGTGGCAGACAAATAAGAAAATAAAGTAGGAAAGGAAAGAAAACTATCATCTAAGACACCTGGAAAATTGAATCGAGTTACAAAAGATAGTAACGAAAGAGAAACTCATCAATGCATTTTAATTGTAATATGTTAACCATTATCTATATAGTGAAGCTAGTATATTTTTCGAGTTTCGTCATGGATAGTATTATTTTACCGAGTATATTACTGTATAAATTTGGATAGACCGATTGTGCTCGTTTTCAAATATGATCTTTATTGTACATATTTTCTTCCGAAAATTTTACTAATTTTCATATATATATATATATATATATATATATATATATATATATATATATATATATATATATACTAGCATGGGTGCCCGGCGTTGCCCGGGTATTTGGAGGTGTATATTAAGCAAAACAAAAGCGGTCATTTTTTTTAATTTTGACCTCTATTATGATCCATTAAAATGTATTTTTTTAGGCTAAAATCGAGTTATTAAGTTAGAGCCATGTCCAAGGAACCGATATCTAAAATTTCAAGTGTTTAGACGAAAAATTGCGTGAGGAGTTTGGAACAATGTTCCCAAAGGTAAAATCGTTGAACTGTGTCCCCTTAATCGCCAAATTTCTGGCCGAAAACCGATCAAATCGATCTTCCCAAATCTCAGTACCCTGTATATCAAATTGCGAATCTGTAGACTTAAAATTTACAGAGTTATTGCGTAGGGAAATGTACACACATAGACAGACACACAGATACACAGATAGAAAGATACATAGACACGTTAACTTTTATAGATATACGAGCATGGGTGCCCCGCATTGCCCGGATGTTTGGAGGTGTATGCTGAGCAACAAAAAAAAAAACAAGAAAACAAAAAAAGGATCAATCTTTTAACTTTTTTTTCTGTTTTTTTACACAGGCATCACTACATTATAAAGGCCACGAGGCCACTCAAGGATAAGGGTTAAAGAGTGTACAGTAGAAATTGGAAAATATAGTAATCATTAGTAATGAAAATTCGGTAAATTCGTTAACTTATATGTAACGACTCATCAAGAACTTATTTACGTTAGACTTGAAGACAACCTATTGTACTCAGCCGGAAAGCAGAAAAACGGAAGACAATTCGACAGGCGTGCAGTTCTAAGAAAGAAGCTTTATTCATGGAATCTACATTTAGGTTTAGGCACAGATAAAGAATGGGTGAATTATTGATAGTGTTTTCAGCTAGACGAGTGTTCCTTGTGAAGGTTTGGCGAGGGGGGCCACAGACTGAAGCTCAGTCGACCGCTTTCCATGAAAATAACGATACATCAGAGACAAACCCGCAAAATCTCTTCTGTGAGATAGAGGTTGCAGGGAAGAGAAAAGGACATCTACGAGGCTATGAAGTCTATTTTGAACTCTATCAAGGCAGGTCAAGTTCTTTCTAGCAGCTCCTGCCCAGATGTGGCTACAGTATTCCATCTTTAGACGTACCTGGCTCTTACATAGATAGAGAATTACATCAGCAGTGAGATATCTATTGAATCGATGGAAATATCCCACCATTTTTCCAGCGGCCCTGGCAACAGATTTGATGCACGTGTTCCATTTAAGATCAGGAGTAATTGTCAAGCCCAGAAGCTTATCAAAACTTGAGGCCTCCTGAAGACGAGAGCCATTTATTTGAATTGATGCCAGATGCGGATCAGAATGTTGATGATATAAAGAGAGAAGCTTGGTTTTAGATGCATTAAAAGTAACCAGCCAATCCTTTTCCCATTGTACCACGTGCTCAAGATCAGATGAAAGAGAATCAGAGAGAACTTGGACGTTTACTGTCTTAGATGTGCTACCATAGATGTTAGTGTCATCAGCATAAATGTCTACAAATGATGTAAGGATGTGATTTGGAAGATCGTTAATGTAGATCAGGAAAAGATTTGGGCCCAGGATGGACCCCTGAGGGACACCAGCATTAATACTGTGAGCTTCTGATTTTTGCCCATCAACTACTACTCTTATGAACCTATAAGAAAGAAATGATTTAATAATTGAGAAGACATTTCCAGTTATACCATAGCTAGAGATCTAGTGAAGTAAACCTTTATGCCATACCCTATCAAAGGTCTTAGACATGTCAAGCGCAATTGCCCCAGAACGGGTGCCTCCGTCGAGAGATTCGCTAATACTATAAGATATAACTGTAAGCACATCAGCTGTAGATCTGGCAGAACGAAAACCATATTGTGTGTCACTAAGAAGGTTACTTTTGTTGAGATGGTTGATTACTTCTCTCTTTAACACAGATTCCAGCAACTTACTCATGACGCACAGGAGACTTATTGGCCTGTACTGAGAGGGGGATGAGGGATCACCTGAATTCTTAAATACATGGCATACTGACGAGATTTTCCAGGGCGATGGGAAGCAATTCTCCTTAAGATAACGTTTAAACAGTTTTGTAAGTATGGGCGCTAGTTCTGGTTGAAGTTTTTCGAGTACTATAATTGGAATACCGTCAGGGCCAGTTGCTTTACTGGAATCAAGGTTTTTGATTAGCTTGGCAACATCACGGACCGATATTTGTATATCACATAGCGTGTTTTCTGATACAGGAGGAAATATTGGGGGTTGGCGGCCTTGGTCGCAAAGGGTAGAATTAGCTGCAAAGTTCTTGGCAAAGAGTTTGGCTTTGTCTGATGCTGACGAGATTACCTCAGGTCCATTGATGATAGCTGGGATAGAGCACACGTTTCTGTTCAGGATTCTGTTTTCTATTTGCCAAAACTAGTGGGAACCAAGTCTCTGCTCAGCTGCTTTAAACTTGATGGATTGAGCATACAATTCTCTTGCGGTCTTTATTACTTTCTTACAATGGTTGCTGTCAGTCCTGAAAGCGGCTTTACTTTCCATACATCCATTATGTTGAAAGCAATGGCAGCAGCACATACTGGAGAGAACCATGGCTGTTTGTTACGTTTTTGATGTAACTTTTTCGAGGGTATGAAACGAACTATACCTACAATTAACCATTCCGTCAGGTCTGATACTATAGAGGACACATCCTTTTTAAACATGGAACGTAGAGGTAGATCTGATATAAATGTACGGAAGCTATTCCAGTCAGCCTTAGTGTATCGATATACTGTACGATGGAGAGGTACGTCTGGGGAACATTTCATTTTTATCTTAATTTATACAACAGAGTGGTCGGAAGATCCAAGAGGAGACAGAACAGAAACTGAACATAGTTCAGGGCAAGTTGTGAGAAAAAGGTCTAGTATACTCGCATACTGATCATCATTATCGGGCACACGGGTGGGTTCGTAAACAATCTGAGTGAGGTCATAAGCAAGGGAGAAATCATGACAGAACCTCCCCTCATCATCGGTCTTGTTTGAGTGGGTCAACCATTCGACGTTGTGAACATTGAAGTCTCTACATACGTGAAAATTAGCTGAAGGATAAGCAGATACGATTTGGTCAATTTTCTCAGATATGCTTTTAAAGATAGTAACTCCGCTGTTGTGGGGGCGATAGAGAGTAAATATAAATTCAGTAGTGTGAGCTTATGCAACCCGGATGCACATATAGGGTAAGTTAGGATCTTCTCTGGAGATGTCCGTACCACATGGAAAGCGATCTTTTATATAGGCACATATTCCATGCCCACGGCGATTTTTTTTTTGGGGGGGCGGGGGGTCAGAATTAGAAGTTAAGTTAGAGTAACCTTGAATTGCGAACTCTTCTAGGGAAATAGCCTGTCTAAAGCCAGTTTCGCTAAAAAATAAAAGGTCTGGTTTAGTCTCCTGTAATTGGGTTTCAACCTCTGGAAGGTTAGAACGTAGACCCCTGATGTTGGAGAAGGAGACATGATAGTAGGGGTCTACGTTGGAAGTTGGAGAACCAGGTTTAATCGTGTATTTTTTCTTGAAACTTGTCATGATGGAATTATGGAATTTGTGGACTAGGTCTTCAGATTTACTTAGAGCAGGACAGAGAGGGGAAACTAAGAGAGAAAAAGCAACGGATTTTTTTTTTGTAGAACATGATAAGGTAAAGCCGTAACAATTACCCACTAATATTGCATCGAGAGGCCCCACCAGAAGCTACTGCATGGTCCAGAATCCATTCACTAAATGGCAGTCCAGATAAACCTTTTGCCTCCAGCACCCTTACTAGTGACATGGCTACAAGGATAGATATAGAAACAGAAAATTCCCGCCATCTCTGCCAACTGTTCGCGCAAAATACTGCCAACCAAGAAAACAGCTTTTTCTTCTCTCCTTATCAGAAAAATCACTCATTAAAAAATGAGGACTGGGGGACAAATAAGGAGAAGCGAGAGTAATGGGAGCTGCCGATAACGCATCCACAATGCGTTTTCTACTCTCCATTAAAAAAATAATAATAATAATAAATAAAAACTATTAAGTATTATACTTAATAAATGTCCAACGGAAATGATTAAGGGAAAGTATAGTGATAGATTCCCCTCTCACAAACTAAAAATGAATACAATTACCTAATCTATTTTTGCAATAAACTTGGTAGATGAATAAACATTTATGGACGAAAAAAGAAGCTAGCATTTAATAAAACAGAAATACATAAAATAAATACTGAACTAAAATGTGTTATTGATATTTGAATCTAAAAATAAAAAGGATGATTAATATAAAAGTCAAAAACACTGCCGTCTCCAGAATGCAAACTTTAGAAAAGAATTAAAGTTTTAATAACAACAGCGTTCAAAAGACTTTTTTTTCTTTGACCCCTATTAACTTTGACCCCTTTACATTTATAGTTTCGGGGTCAAATCAAGTTATTAAGTAAGATCCATGTCCAAGGGACCTATATCTTAAATTTCAAGTGTGTAGACCCAAAATTGTCGGATGATTTTGGTAGAGTTCTCAAAGGTCAACTCGTTGCAGTTTGACCCTTAACAGCCAAAATTTTGACCGAAAACCGATCGCATAGATTTTCCCAAATCTCAGTACCCTGTATATCAAATTTCGAGTCTGTAGACTATGCTGAACAAAAAAAAGGTAATTTTTAAAAAATTTGACCTCTATTATGACCCCTTAATATTTGGCTCAAATCAAATTATTAAGTTAGATCCATGTCCAAGGAACTTATATATAAAATTTCAAGTGTGTAGACGAAAAATTGTTGGAGGAGTTTGGTAGATGTTTCAAAGGATAAATTGTTGCACTTTGACCCCTTAATAGGCAAATTTGTGACCAAAAATCGATCACAGCGATTTTCCCAAATCTCAGTACCCTGTATATTAAATTTGGAGTCAGCAGACTAAAAATTAAAAGAGTTATTGCGTAGGGAAATGTACACACACACACAGACAGACACACAGACACGGTCACTTTTATAGATATATAGATGTGTGTGTGTGTGTGTATGTGTGTGAAATAGATCTTTCTTTGCAGAAAGGACTGATTCCGTACGCTATAGTTTCACATATAGTAGACTTACTTCTTCGAATTCCTCCTACACACTCTACAATAACAAAGTTGAATTCAGCTATACAACACTAAACAAAAACATTTATTTAAGTTTATAAATACAAAAATGTGATAATAAGGTGTTTATCATTTAGCTGATTCGAAGATTGAAAAACAGAATAAATATTAAATTCATGACTCTCTAGTGGAAAATACCAGTTCCCCATTAACAAAATGTACACACACACGCACACACACACACACACATATATATATATATATATAAGTAAACAAAGACCATAATAATAATAATCATAATAACTGGCAGAACTCATAGAAGTTCAACGGTAGTTTAAAACATCAAAGCATAAGCAAACAATAGAATGTCTTTCAATAGAATTATCAGTAAAATACTTGTTCCGAATTAAAAAAATAAATAGTCTTTTAGTCAAATATGGAGAACTGCTTGAGATATATTATTAAATAGCAGGGCTACCCGGCGTTGCTCGGGACCGTATAAACAATGAAAAAACAAAAGCAGATATTGAACATATGTTTTATTCTTAGGGGAGACGAATCTTTCATCTCTATGTATTATTTGTTTTATCTACCCCCGGACTGGTATTGTTCATGTTTTATCCCTAGCATAGGTAATTTACAGCATGTATATGAAATTGTTTTACCTTAGGGAGAAGAGAACAGGTAATATACAACATAATGTGTCTATATTACATCCCTGGCAACGCCTAGAAACCAGCTAGAACATGTATTTCAGTCAATCTTTATTACATCCTGGGCTATGCCGGGAAACCAGCTAATCTCTATTTAGTGACTTGACCACCAAAATACCTCCCTAAGTGTGTCCTTTCTTTTGAACTTATTAGATATAGGTATCTAGAAATGTGTGTGAAATTTTGTTGAATGCATTGTTCACTATGATTTTCTTATTGTTCTACACAATATCAACTGTAGCGAAATAAAACAGTAAACTTAGTGTAGTGTTAGAATAAAGAGCAAAGGAAAAAATTAGAATCATATTCTGTAATTGCAAATCTAAATTTGCTAGCGTGTACCAGTATTTGCCAGGTTGTGGAAATTTGGAATTTATAACGTATGTAGTGGCCTTTTCCTAGATACCTATTGCTAAAAATTATACTTTCATTTTGTTAGAAAAATCTCTCTTCGGATGCCCTGCATCATCCAAAATAAAAACAAATATTTTTATAATTGTTTCAGTACATTGCTACACATTGTGAAATTTGTTGACGTTTGTAAAAAAAAATCATGAATGTGCTTATATTCCAAAAAAGAAAATATCAGTGCACAGTATTGAAAGTGTTTGAGATTCAAAAGTCTGTAACATTTCTACTAACTTCATAAGATGTCATGTGAGAAACTTAATTGAATATCAAGACATTATCTGAAGCGTTTTTATTTTGGTGTAACGTATGTGTTTACAGTGAACCGTAACTTTTAATAAACAGCTTGGTATGCAATGACATAGGCTAAGAATCTTAGACAAAATATATATAAATTGGAAAAATGTGTGAACAAATGAAAAAAAAATGATCCGCTCCACTTGATGACATCAAGCACAGTAATATTTTAGTGAAGAAAATATGAAATTGATGTTCAGTGATTAGTTTGGATGAATGAGAAAATGTAATTGTTTGATGCATAAAAAATAACTCATTTGCTGTATTTGATATTAAGCAGCAAAATATAGTGATTTGAATATTAAGGAAAACATCAAATCAGATTATATAAAAAAAAAGATGAAATTAGAAAATATATATTTTCTGTTTATGAGTTTTGCCAATCAAAATTTTGTGGCAGAAATTGGGTGATTACCATGCAATTTTATTTTGATAAAATTCTTAAATTATTTCAATGTTTATTATAATTTCTTATTAGTGACTTGTTATCATCAAAATCCGCCCCAAAGAGTGTCCTTTCTTTTATTAGGTATCAGAATAGGTATCCAGATTTCTACTTCTATACAAATGTGATATTTCGGATCTGTAGATAAACAATTTGTTGCATATATAAGCTGAGAATTGTTCTCTCTCATTCTCTCTCTCACACACCCACACATTCTCACTTTTATAGATATAATAGATAAATTATGCTAGATATATTTCCATGTGTCTGAATAATCTATATACAAATTTTCAAATCTGTAGATAAAAAATTTGTTGAGTATATAGGTTGAGAATTGTTCTCTCTCTCTCTCTCTCCTCTCACGCATGCTCACTTTTATAGATATAATAGATAGATTATGCTAGATATATTTCCATATGTCTGAATACACTATATAAAAATTTTCTAATCTGTAGATAAAAATTTGTTGAATATAAAGGGTGAGAATTGTTCTTACTCTCTCTCTCTCACACACAGACATATTCTCACTTTTATAGACATAATAGATAGATTATGCTAGATATATTTCCATATGTCTGAATACCCTATATACCAATTTTCAAATCTGTAGATAAAAAATTTGTTGAATATATAGGTTGAGAATTGTTCTCTCGCTCTGTCTCTCTCTCTCTTGCTACCTCACACACACACGCAAACATTCTCACTTTTATAGATATAATAGATAGATTATGCTAGATATATTTCCATATGTCTGAATACCCTATATACAAATTATCTAATCTGTAGATAAAAAATTTGTTGATTATATAGGTTGAGAATTGCTCTCTCTCTCACAGACACACACATTTTCACTTTTGTAGATATAATAGATAGATTATGCTAGATATATTTCCGTATGTATGAATACCCTTTATAACAAATTTAAAATCTGTAGATAAAAAATTTGTTGAATATATAGGTTAAGAATTGTTCTCTCTCTCTCTCTCTACCTCACACACACCCACACACACAAACATTCTGACTTTTATAGATATAATAGATAGATTATGCTAGATATATTCCATATGTCTGAATACCCTATATACAAATTTTCTAATCTGTAGATAAAAAATTTGTTGAATATTTTCAACCCTTATCCTCGAGTGGCGTCTGGGCCTTGATAAGTAGTAATGCGTATTTAGCAAAATATAAATATATATATATATAACAAATTTACTGAATTTCCATTACTAACGATTACTGTATTGTCCAATTGACTACTGCGCTTTTCAACCCTTATCCTCGAGTGGCCTCTGGGCCTTGAGAAGTAGTAATTACTAACGATTACTATATTGACCAATGGACTACTGCACTTTTTAACCCTTATCCTCGGGTGGCCTCTGGGCCTTATTGTCCAATTGACTACTGTGGACTTTTTAACTCTTATGCTCGAGTGGCCTCTGGGCCTTGATAAGTGGAAATGACCAAGTAACAAAAAATAGGTATATAACAAATTTACTGAATTTCCATTACTAACGATTACTATATTGTCCAATTGACTACTGTGCACTTTTCAATCCTTATCCTCGAGTGGCCTCTGGGCCTTGATAAATGGTAATGCGTATGTAACAAAATATACATATATATAACAAATTTACTGAATTTCCATTACTAACGATTACTATATTGTCCAATTGACTACTGCACTTTTAAACGCTTATCCTCGAGTGGCCTCTGGGCCTTGATAAGTGGTAATACCATCGAGTGGCCTCTGGGCCTTAATAAGTGGTTGTGCCTAAGTAACAAAAAATAGGTATATTACAAATATCCCGCATTTCCATTACAACCGACTACTACAGTGCACTTTTCAATCCTTATCCTCGAGTGGCCTGTGGGCTTTGATAAGTGGTAATGCGTATTTAACAAAATATTAATATATATATAACAAATTTACTGAATTTCCATTACTAACAATTACTATATTTTGTCCAATTGACTACTGCACTTTTCAACACTTATCCTCTAGTGGCCTCTGGGCCTTGATAAGTGGTAATGCCTATCTAAACAAAATATAAATATATATATAACAAATTTCCCGACTTTCCATTACTAACGATTACTATGTTGTCCAATTAACTACTGCCATTTTCAACCCTTATCCTCGGGTGGCCTCTGGGCCTTATTGTCCAATTGACTACTGTGCACATTTAACTCTTATCCTCGAGATGTATCTGGGCCTTGATAAGTGGAAATGCCTAAGTAACAAAAAAATAGATATATAACAAATTTCCCAAATTTGACTACTGTGCACTTTTCAACTCTTATCCTCGAGTGGCCTCTGGGCCTTGATAAGTGGTCATATATATTTTTTACAAAATAAAAAAAAGGTTGGAGTCGCTGAATAACTCATCCTCCCGTTAAAGCGGTTCCATCCTCTTTCCCCAATTTGACTACTGTGCACTTTTCAACTCTCGTCCTCGAGTGGACTATGGGCCTTGATAAGTGGTAATACATATTTTATGAAAAATATATATATATATATATATATATATATATATAACAAAATAGGTTGGAGTTGCTGAATAACTCATCCTCCTGTTAAAGCGGTTCCATCCTCTTTCCCAAATTTGACTACTGTGGACTTTTTAACTCTCATCCTCGAGTGGCCTATGGGCCTTGATAAGTGGTAATACATATTTTTTTATAAATATATATATATATATACCAAAACAGGTGTGAGTCGCTGAATAATTCATCCTTCTATTAAAGCGATTAAATCCTCTTTCCCAAATTTGACTACTGTGCACTTTTAAACTCTCATCCTCGTGTGGCCTATGGGCCTTGATAAGTGGTAATATATAGTTTGTACAAAATATATATATATATATATATATATATATATATATATATAACAAAATAGGTTGGAGTCGCTGAATCACTCATCCTCCCGTTAAAGCGGTTCCATCCTCTTTCCCGAATTTGACTAATGTGCACTTTTCAACTCTTATCCTCGAGTAGCCTATGGGCCTTGATAAGTGGTAATATATTTTTGTTATAAATATATATATATATATATATATATATATATAAAAAATAGGTTGGAGTCGCTGAATAACTCATCCTCCCGTTAAAGCGGTTCCATCCTCTTTCCCGAATTTTACTACTATGCACTTTTCAACTCTCATCCTCGAGTGGCCTATTGTCCTTGATAAGTGGTAATATATATTTTTTAATAAAAGTATATATATATATATATATATATAAAAAAATAGGTTGGAGTTGCTGAATAACTCATCCTCCCGTTAAAGCGGTTCCATCCTCTTTACCGTATTTTTTATACAGTGCACTATTCAACTCTCATCCTCGAGTGGCCTATTGTCCTTGATAAGTGGTAATATATATTTTTTAATAAATATAGATATAAATATATATATAAAAAAACAGGTTGGAGTCGCTGAATAACTCATCCTCCCGTGAAAGCGGTTCCATCCTCTTTCCCGAATTTGACTACTGTGCACTTTTCAACTCTAATCCTCGAGTGTCCTATGGGCCTTGATAAGTAGTAATATATATTTTTTACAAAAATATATACATACATATATATAACAAAATAGGTTGGAGTCACTGAATAATTCATCCTCCTCTTAAAGCGGTTCCATCATCTTTGCCGAATTTGACTACTGTGCACTTTTAAACTCTCATCCTCGTGTGGCCTATGGGCCTTGATAAGTGGTAATATATATTTAAAAATAAATATAGATATAAATATATATATACCAAAATAGGTTGGAGTCGCTGAATAACTCATCCTCCCGTTAAAGCGGTTCCATCCTCTTTCCCAGATTTGACTGCTGTGCACTTTTCAACTCTAATCCTCGAGTATCCTATGGGCCTTGATAAGTAGTAATATATATTTTTTACAAAAATATATACATACATATATGTAACAAAATAGGTTGGAGTCACTGAATAATTCATCCTCCTCTTAAAGCGGTTCCGTCATCTTTGCCGAATTTGACTACTGTGCACTTTTAAACTTTCATCCTCGAGTGGCCTATAGGCCTTGATAAGTGGTAATAGTTTGTACAATAGTTTGTACAATATATATATCTATATATATATATTACAAAATAGGTAAGAGAGAGAGAAGAGGGTGAGAGAGAGAGAAGAGAAAGAGGTAGAGAGAGAAGAGGGTGAGAGAGAGCAGAGAAGAGGGTGAGAGAGAGCAGAGAAAGAGGGTGAGAGAGAAAGAGGGTGAGAGAAGTGAAAGAGGTAGAGAGAGAAGAGGGTAAGAGAGAAAGAGGGTGAGAGAGAGAAGAGGGTGAGAGAGAGAGAGGTAGTGAGAGAGAGAGATAAGAGAAAGAGGTAGAGAGAGAGAGAAGAGGGTAAGACAGAGAGAGAGAGGGGTAGTGAGAGAGAGAGATAAGAGAAAGAGGTAGAGAGAGAGAGAGAAGAGGGTGAGGGAGAAAGAAGAGGGTGAGAGAGAGCAGAGGGAGAGAGAGAGAAGAGAAATAGGTAGAGAGAGAGAGATGAAGGTGAGAGAGAGCAGGGAAAGAGGGTGATAGAGAAGAGAAAGAGGTAGAGAGAGAGAGAGAGAAGGGTGAGAGAGAGCAGAAAAAGAGGGTGAGAGAGAGAGAAAGAGGGTCAGAGAGAGAGAGAAGAGAAAAAGGTGTACACAGAGAGTGAGAGAGAGAAGAGGGTAAGAGAGAGAGAGAGAAGAGGTTGAGAGAGAGAGAGAGATAAGAGAAAGAGGTAGAGAGAGAGAAGCGGGTGAGAGAGAGAAGAGGGTGCGAGAGAGAAGAGAAAGAGGTAGAGAGAGAGAAGCGGGTGAGAGAGAGAGAAGAGGGTGCGAGAGAGAAGAGAAAAAGGTAGAGAGAGAGAAGAGGGTGAGAGAGAGAGAAAGAGGATGAGAGAGAGAAGAGAAAGAGAGAGAGAGAAGAGGGTGATAGAGAAAGAGAGTGAGAGAGAGAAGAGAAAGAGAGAGAGAGAGAGAGAAAGAGGGTGAGAGAAGAGGGTAAATGTGCATCTTTTTTTATAGTAGGTAATGCTTGGGAGACTGTGCACATTGCCTCCTCCCCCCTCCCCCCTATAAACGCGGTTCCATTCATAAGAAAACAAACTCGTATAAAAGTAATTTTCGTGTATTTAAGCGGCCTTATACTGATAGCCACCCCTCCCCCTTCCAGTTTAACAGAGTTAGGAGGTAAAAACAAAATGGCTAAAGCCTTGTTTACATGGTAAACTATAGCAAAGAGCATAGTCATCTTTCTTCGCCGGTAAAAAACTTCAAGCAAAAATAAAAACATTTTCCCTACGTCAATTTTTATGTAATTTTGGGATTCTTCTTTTTGAAGTGCGATAAATCCGTTGGTAATAACGGTTCGACTCTTAAACTAATATTTAACTGTGTTATAGTATCAATGATACTCCTCGCAGGCAGCTTTAATGTACGTCAGAGGCTCAGCGTAGCCGACATTTTACTGAGCTGACGTCACGTCACGTGACAGCTAATGAATAATGTTAAAATGACAGGTTTTTTGGGGGGCCCCCCTGGGAGAAAAATGATCAGTTAACCCCCTTCTAGTTGTCCGTTTGACGTGAAATTTCGATATTTGTCATCCGGGTGATCAAGGTGCAATATGCTACCTAATTTGTCAACTTTGGTTGTGTCTGTCAAAAGTTTTAGCGTTACAAACAAACATACATACATACATACATACACACCGATTTTTGCCTTTTATATATATAGAAGACATAGAACATAGAAATAGTATAGCATTACTTTTTTCTAGAGATTATAATTTAATCAAAGTGACTATCAGTTAGTATATACTATGTCACAATCTTTTCTTCATAATCTAATAATTTGGCATGTAAGTAATGAGATTTGGGAGAAACATGTTACATTGTTCGCTTTTTCAATTTTTTCATAGAAAAAGAATATGGATTGAATTAGTAAGGAGCGCAATTGGTGGGATTTTATTAAAGGCAAAAAATAAACCTGTTCGATGTTGGCAGATCATATAACAAACCTCATCAACATTTAAGAATTCAGGTGATCGATTATTTTTCTCTCAGTACAAACCAATAAATCTCCTGTACATTTTAAATAAGTTGATGGGATCGGTGTTAAATAGAGAAGTAGTCAACCACCTCAGCAAAAATAATCTTCTCAGTGGCATGCAATGTGGTTTCTGTTCTTCTAGATCTACAGTATATGAGCTAAGGGTTATATCACATAGGACAAGCGAATCTCTCGATAGAGGCTTCCTTTCTAGGACAATTGCTCTTGAGATATCAAAGGCCTTTGATAAGGTATGACATAAAGGTGTACTTAATAAGATCTCCAGCTACGGTATAGCTGGTAATGTCTTCTCGTTTATTGAATCATTTTTATTTGATATGTTCATAAGAGTAGTGTTTGAGTGGCAGAAATCAGAAGCTTACAGTATTCATGCTGGAGTCCCTCAGGAGTCTATCCTGAGGAAAACTCTCTTCTTAATCTGCATCTATGATCTTCTAAATCACATCCTAAGAGCATACGTATACTTTATATTGACAACACTACGATTCAAGCCAACACATACAAGGCCGTAAATGACCAAGTTTTCTCTGATTCTCTCTTCACTGATCTTGAGCACGTTGTCTAATGTGGCTGGCTACTTTTAATTCATCTAAAACCAAACTTCTATCTTTACATCATCAACGCTTTTATCCTTGTCTGGCATCAATTAAAATGAATGGTTTTCGTCTTGGGGAGGCTTCATGTTTTGACAAGCTTCAGAGCTTGATCTTTACACCTAACTTGAAATAGAACAAATACAGCAAGTATGGTGAAAACTGAACAGAGTTCCTAAGGTGTGCAATTCTTAGGAAAAAAGCTTAGCTCATGGAATCAATGTTTACATTTCGGCACAGATAAAGAGCGGGGGAAATTACTGATAGTGGTTTCAAATAAACGAGTGTTTTTCGCGGATGTTTAACTAGGTGAGACCATAGATTGGAGCCCAACCGAGCACTTGCAATGAAAATAATGATAAAGCAGAGACAGGGTCGACATCTCTTCCGTAAGAAAGAGGTTGCAGGGAAGAGAAAAGGGACCTCACCAGACTACGAAGTCTATTTTAAACTCTGTCAAAGCAGGATAAGGTATTCCTAGCAGCTCCTGCCTAGATATGACAACAGTGCTCAATCCTTGAACGTACTTGGATCTCATATAGGTGTAGAATGGCATGAAGAGTGAGATATTTACTGGAGCGGTAGAACGATCCATCATTTTACCAGCGACTTTGGCAACGGATTTGATGTGGGTGTTTCATTTTAGATCAGGAGTAAAGGTCAAGCCCAGAAGCTTGTCAAAACCTGGAGCCTTCCATGAACGAGAACGATTCATTTCAATTTATGCCAGACAGGGAGAAGAGGGTTGATGATGTAAACAAGGCAGTTTAGTTTTAGAGGCATTACAATTAACCAGCCACCTCTTTCCCTATTGTACCATGTGCTCAAGATAAGAGTACAGAGAATCAGAGAGAACTTGGTCATTTACGGTCTTTAATATGTAACCATAGATGACAGTATCGTCAGCATAAAAGTCTACGAAAGATCTTAGAGTGTGATTTAAGAGATTGTTGATGCAGATCAGGAAGAGAGTTGGGCCCAGAACGCCTTCCTGTGGGACTCCAGTATAAGTACTGTAATCTTCTGATTTCTGCCAATCAACCTCAACTCTTATGAACTTAGAGAGAAATTATGAGAATACATTTCATGCTATTTGGTGATATTGTCGAGTACACTTTTATGTCATATCTTATCAAAAGCCTTATATATGTAAAAAGCCCTTCATAGGAAGCCTCCCTTGAGAGATTCGCTAATGAGATATAACCATTAGCACATCTGCAGTAGATCAAGCAGAACGGAAATCATATTGCATGTCACTAAGAAAGTTTATTTTTAAAGGTGTTTGACTACATCTCTATTAACATATATTCCAGCAACTTACTCATGCCGTACAGCAAACTTATTAGTTTGTACTTAGAGCGAGATGATCGATCACCTGAATTCTGTAATACGGGTTATATTGATGATTTTTTACATGCTTTCTGATTTTCGAGAAATAGTCCGCGATTAAGAAGGAATTGATAAAATTTCCCTTTACTATTTCTGGTAGTATTTTCCAAATTGTAGATAAATATATCATTGACCAGTACTCATTTTGGGTGTTTTTCTTCTTCATCTTTTAATATGATTTATATATTAATACGATAGAGTGTATGTTCTTTTGTGTGTCACGTTTTGCAGCAAATGTTATTGGTTGGGATTAAATTCTGTAATACACATTAATTTCGGAATGCACATTTCCGAACGCTTCAGGTGGCATTCGATTAGTGTGTTCTCACTGCTATATTTGTTTTTAATTCTATAAAATTTAGGGTTTCATCTTTCTGGTAAATGCAAAAGTTGTTAAGAAATAATTGATTTAAAGTTATTCCGTAGAAAAAAACGGTAAGACAATTCGCTCAGCCAGTGGACGCTATAAGTTTTCTAATTTAAAATATTTAGGACAAAATTCGATGCCTCACTGCAGTCTTATATTATGTAATATCTACAGTCGTTATTTTTTTTTATTCTTTAGGTTTTATACATTTTTACCGACCGACCGATGCTGGTGTTTTCATTATTTAAAATATTGTTGCTACTACTACATTTTCATTTGTGTGTGTATTTACGCTCATCTCTGTGTGTATGTTAGTGTGTGTGTGTGTGTGTGTTTGGGAAAAATTGATGCGTTCCTGTGTTTTTTTTTAATCATATCTACAGAAGTTTTTTTTGGGGGGGGATTCACTGTTAAATTTGTTTACATTTTATATTTGTGTGTGTGAGAAAGAGAGAGAGAGAGAGAGAGAGACCAACCGACCGACCGATGCTGACGTTTTCCTTAATATATATATATATATATATATATATATATATATATATATATATATATATTAATACGATAGCGTGTCTGATACTTTTTGTTCAACGCTACATCTTTTTTCTTTCTAGTGGCTGTCGTTTAATATTGTATTGTCTTTCCATTACTGTAATAAATAATTTTGCCAAGAATTCTTTATCTGTTTGGGTTTCGTTTTCGATTATAGATGATGGCACTCAACTCATCTGTTGTTTTATTTGATATTGTTTTTAACAGTCATACTTACATTAGTAAATAGTTAAAAATAAATGATACCTCTTTTTTATTGTTTTATTGTTTTTTATTGCTTTTACACGCTACAATACTAATATATAGACTTGCTTAGATAAATATGTTTACAGTTTTAACAAAAGGACTAGAATAATATGATGGTCTTCACTCATGCTGAACGTCCACAGAATGCCCAGCAGCAAAACATTACATATGAAATATGCCACTCTGGAATTTCCACAGGTCCCGCTAGTTATTATTATTATTATTATTATTATTATTATTATTATTATTATTATTAATACGATAATTCGCTTCAACTGTTATCATTCTGACACCACTTAAAAAGGAAAGCGGAATATTCCAAATTACTAATTTTACAAAAATATGGTGTCGCTGAAAGGAAAACATTTATAAAAAATATTTGTTTTTTAACTATGTTTCATGTAACAAAATTTTAACATTACAAATGAGCCCTGCAAAAGTCACTTCTGCTAGAAATTTTTTTCAACTACCTTCTTTAATGTTACATAATTTTAACATTGTAAAAATGCCCTTGAAAATAAACTTCTGATTCACAAAAATGCCCTGAAAATCTGACTTCTGATTAATGTTGAGAAAAATGTTTCGTATTTTAACTACTATATTTAATGTTACAATATTTTAACATTATCAGAAGTACCCTTGAAAGTCACTCTAGATTAATTACAAAAATGCCCAGGAAAAGTCCGTTCTAATTAATTTCTAAAATGCACGGAAAAAGTAATGTATACTTAATAACAGAAATGCACAGAAAATGTCACGTTTGATTAATTACAAACAATTCCTTGAAAAACTCACTTCTGATTAATTGTTAGGAAAAATGTTTTCATTTTTTTAACTATTAAATGTTTAGATATTTTAACATTATAAAAATGCCCTGAAAAAGTCATTTCTGATTAATTACAAAAATACCCTAGATAAAAACATTTCGGATTAATTGTAAGAGAAATGCTTTGTTTTACAACTACTATTAAAGTAAACTAAGTTACAAAATTAAAATACGGCCCAGAAAGTTACTTCTTATTAATTATGAAATATCCCACCCCAAACATTACCATTACCCTACCAACACCTCTAGACACACCACTACCGCCACTACGACTCCTCTCTTGCCATCACTTTCGCCACCACCACCTCCACCTCTACCACAAGTGATACCACCATCATCGCCACTGCCACCACCGTCATCATTAAATCACTACTGCCACCGCAACCATTGCCACCGCCACTACTGCCACCACCAGCACACCACCACCGCTACTGCTGCCGCTGCCACCGCCTCAAATGCAACTGCCACCACCACCTCTGCCAGTACCACCATCGCCACCATCACTGGCATTTCCAACACCACCACCGTCAATATCAGCACCACAAACACTACCACCACCGTTAACTCTACCACAAGTGTCATTGACTCCACCACTGCAACCACTGCCACTATCACCACTGTTAATACAATTACCACCATTGCAACTGCCACCATCACTGAGAAACCATCACCCTTGCCACCGCCACCATGCCATCTCCATCTCCACTGCAATGCTACTACTTTTACAGCCATCACCACTGCCACCACAGCCAACTACTACCACCACCACCTCAATCACCACTGCCACCTACATACTCATTACCACCACCATAACCACCACTACCACCACTGCTCCACCGAATCCCTACTACCAAATCTATAGCCACTACCACCACAACTATTATAACGCCACCACAACCGCCACAACCACCACCACCATAACTACAGCAAGCACTACTTTCACGATCACCACCCCCACCACCAACTCCATATCAATTAGTTATTTGGTGTTCTGTGAGGGTCAACTTGACCAATTTGTGTTGGGATGAGTCCGTTTTTCCTGGATTTTCAATGTTATGTAATAAATTGATAATAAATCTGTATTTCTACAGTTTTTCCAATGTATACAGTCACCTTCTATAAATGACGTCACAATGATAGTAGTGGTGAGGGAACGAAGCACGATTATGTTGCTTTTAAAAGTGCTCTGGATGCTTCCAGGGATTACAACCACTTCTAAGGCAGGAGTAAATGGAGTAGTATATGTTTTGTGGTCACAAGGTAATCTCTCAGGCATTACCTCCTCCATTTTTGTCAAGGCGGTACATGGGGAAATAATGTTTTTGATCTCACAATGCAAGTCTTCTAATCGAGTAGTTTAATTTTTAAATAAGAAATAAAGTACTTGTTCAGAATTCGACCCAATAAATAACGTACTTGTACAGTATAGTACCCATATAAGAGTACACAGAAGGTGACGGATTTTGTCAAAATCGATACCATTTTGTAAGCACGACGTCACGAACAACAAATATCGAAAAACTAAACTGGGCTTTTTTGTACAAGGAGGGGTCGATTTTTGGCCGACATTTTAACAAGTTTCATCACCGCTGAACTGGCTTGGATTTATTTTAACGCCTTTGACTTCCGGTTCCGTTATGGAGACATTAGATAAGACGTTAGATTTTCTTTTACTTTCTTTTCCTTTGCGTCACGGGTTCGAGCCTTCCTGCCAACCTTCTCTTTTTAAACACTTCCCTTCAATTTGGTTGCCTCCTGTTGTTTTGATCCCCCCACACACACGTTATTACCAATTTTTTAAACCTTTTTACACATTCACGGGTTCGAGCCTCCCTACCTTTTACCACTTTATTTTTTGCTCAACACACACCTCCAAACACCCGGGAAACGCCGGATACCAGGCTTGTTTTCTATTATATAAATGGCAAACATCTGTTTAAATATATGTATGTTTGTATGTCTCCGTAAAATTTTCCACAGAGGCGACGGATTTTCACGAAATCGGTATCGTTTTGAATCTCGACCCTTTTGACGACAAATATCGAAAACTTGGCTAAAAACATCATTTGCTTTACCCTCAACTTGGCCATTTTATACAGGGAGGGTTAGCAAAAATCGTTACTTCATGACAATTTAGCCAAACACGCATGAGTAAAAAACGTTCTTTCTTGAATTAGTTTAAATATTAAAAACCGACCCAACTTCGTTCACGTGAACGAAGTTGGGTCGGTTCACGAAGTTATCTTTAGATTGCACGTTCGATCCGACAGATAAAATATTGTTTTTGATTTTTAAAGATTTAATATTGCACCAGGGTTATTTATGCCATTCTCCTCCTGTCTTTTTAAAAAAGAGTTTTCCATCACTTTCGGTGATTTTTTTAAATTATTTATTTTTTAAGAAGTTTTAACATTTAAACAGGGTTATTTATGTCATTTCTCTTTCATTCGCTTATTCATTATTTTGTATCACGTTCGCTGTGTTTTTTTTCGATTTAAAAAAGTTATATTTAAACAGTGTTATTACCTTCGCTTATTCTTTATTTTCCATTTTGTCTTGATTTGTCCCCCACAACTCACCCCACCCGGGCAACGCCGAGTACTCTTGCTAGTAATGTTATAAATCAGAAAGCCATTATCTAATCTGGACATTTAACAAACAAAAATAAAGTGATAAAGGAATATGGGAGAGATATTAGACAGAATACTGATAAAATACTAATTAGTAACTATAGAAATATTAATGAATGTCCTTAGAAGGTAAATGTCTTGAGTTAGACGTCGTATATAAATGTGATGACATTGAAACAATATAACTAGAACATACATAGAATTACCGAGCTGTAGCTTCATGGACAGATTCTGTAATCATATATCACAATGTAGACTACTTAGCGAGGAAACAAAAACAATCAGCATTTCCAATTAAATTAAACTACGAAGATGTAACGCGGGGTATTAGTTAAAATGGTCAATATTAGGAAGTGCAAGATGATATGCAAGAAAATCTTGGTCAGTCAAACTGTGCATCCTAGAAGCATATTATATACTCGTTTATAAGGAATAATAATGTAGAAAAAGGCAGAAAGCGATTCAAAGTTGTTTGCATAGAACCAAGCTTGCATTATTTTGTCTAAAACTTGATTAGTAACCTTAAAATAAATATTAAAGAAATTATATATACTAAAGAGGGTAGATTGGTAAGTAGACAGATCTCCTAAAGTAATGCAACTATAATTATAACGACGGTATACGTATTCAAACTTAAATTACTTCAGTAAGAATTCATAAATTAATTAAAACAAGTGCTAAACAGACATTTAATTAACAGAATAAATAAACAAACAAATAAAGATATAGGCATAATATATCCGACGCCCTTAAAATATGTGTAAGAATGCTAGTTAAATTATTTTATAATAAAAATATTCTATAGGTATAAAATATGTGTTCTGTTAGATAAATATTTTATACTGAGAATTCTATGAATAAAGGTGCTTTGGTTTATGAGATGTAGTAGAGGAAATAACTTAACATTTACGGTAGTTATTACTAAATATGTATGTTGCATTGTGAGTAATGAATACAATGATTGTGATAAAAAGAAATGCTACGTATTGACTTCTGGATGCCCTCGTAAAGTAGCCCTAACTAGCTTACAATACACAGTATGTATTTATTTGAATGTAATTAAATTTTCAAATATTTGTTTATAAACCTTATTATCAATGAGAAAATGATCAACAGTTTTATGTTATACGAATAATAAACGATATGATAGCATTCTCGATAGTGATTGCTCCTAAATGTAAAGTATATTTAAAATGTAGGGAGTTAGTTTCGTATCCACAACCTAAATAAGCCCCTCGCCCCTGGTTAATATAATATAGACAGCGATTACTAGTTTAAATAAAATCAAATCATGTTTATATAGAAATATTTTAAGATTAAACTACTTAGAAGTAGTACATGATTGTAACCAAATTTAGAATAAAGATATGAATAGATTTACTATTTAAACAATTATATCAACCGAAATAAACAATCAATGTGAATTATTCTTTATGTTTCGTTTCAAAAATTATATTACCATGTTTATTACTTTCTAAGAAAAAAACTGGGGGGGGGGTTCTGATGAGTATTCATAACGAAATGCTTTAATATTTGCATAAACATATTGATTGTTCTACGTAAATGAAAGAGTTCTGTAAATTTAGGGAAGTACTGGTATGTTGAAATAAAATTTTGGATCTTAGAATATAGCAAGATTGTTATGCACTCATTTAGATATGTATACATATATATATATATATATATATATATATATATATATATATATATATGTGTGTGTGTGTGTGTGTGTGTGTGTGTGTTATTCTTTCTAATTATAACATTTATAATATTGAAAGTGAATAGGGGTATCTAAAGTAAAATCCGGCAGGATAGAATATAATAAAATTATGGCAAGAAATACACTCCAAAATATGCATGTGCATCTAAAATACAAATGATATTAAAATGAGACACTAAAAATGGGAAACAACTCACCGAAAAATGATACGGAATGATATCGTAAAGCCTGAAAGAGACAGGCAATGAAATTGACAGTTAATTCTGTTCTAAAGTCTGACCTGATCAAATCGAGATTGAGGCTAAAAACATCTGGTGCGCAGGAAGATTTGGGAGTGTATTGCTGTCAATTAACCGCTTTTGAGACCATCAAGCTTCGACGAAGCATACAATATCGAAGAGCCGCGCCCTAGGTGACACGAGTCAAGCGCATCTATTGGATTTCATGTTTGGTTAGGTAAGCCTAATATTGGAGACACCCCAACCTTTTCTCTCCTTTTCCCTACACTACTTCACGTTCAGATAATGTCCGTTTCTTCCTAGAGAGCGACTCACCGCCGGCAATCATCATTGCAAATATGCAGCTGTAGTGCAGAGTGAATTCTTATATAGACGTCAGGTGGGCTATTACTTGATAGTTCCTTTCCCTTGGTATCTTTCTCTTCATATATATATATATATATATATATATATATATATATATATATATGGGCGTCTGTGTATATTTATATTTTTATGCATATGATAAGAATATGTCACCAAAATTTTTATTAACAATATTTATTATTCTTTCCTGCCAGTGTTTTTCTGTATTAGATAAATAATGATTTTCTATGTTTAGTAGTAAAGAATTTGTTGGTGTGTTTTCACTGATTGTTCTTGTGTCTATCTTTCTGTCTATCAATATATATATATATATATATATATATATATATATATATATATATATATATATATATATATATATCGCATGGGATTTCCTAGAGGTTAATTAGATTCTTATAATATAGTAGGCAATAACAATTAGAGTTGTATTATTTGTGTGATAGTCTTTTCTACCCAAACAGTGTTGGACACTTATGTGATACATATCTCTACTACAATTTCTCACGAAATTCAGCATCATAAGAACGCTATCCGCAATAATAATAACTGAGACCGCGATAACAATATATTTCAAAAGAAATCATAGTAGAACTATATATGCACACATGTAGAAATGTACATGCATACGTTTATATTAATGGCATTCCTTATATGTAAGCTTATATGTTGTAGTTATTCCAGATATGTGTTGTAGTTATGCCTGCTATTTTGTTATAAGTGTGTGGTTAATTATCTCAAGTAAATCGTGTAAATAAATTTGCTAAATAAATGTTTTTTTAAGAAATGCTGTATTCGGTTCGTATGACTTTGTATATAATATGCTACATATGCCGAACGACAATATTATAATATTTACAGTGAAGTTGTGTGTCAATATTCGTAGGTTATTCCAAAAACTAATAGTTTTTATATTAAATTGCAGGTTTTATTATATATATATATATGTATGTATATATACATGCATAAATGTATAAAAATATTATATGTGTGTACGTTTGTGTATGTGCCTAAACCAAACTATGACTAGAGTAATGAGATATGGGATTCAAATTAAAATGTAAGTTTAGCAATATTTAAACATTTTTTTGTTAAAATGTGCATCGTAGAAGATCGTTAATTCAAAAATATGTACATAGTTTTACTTGGACTTATTAACCATATAGATATATAAAGGTACATACACATGCCTATTTATTGAGTACTATATTAAATGTGCACAGAAAGTATATAATATTAAACAAGGTTTTGTTTGTGAAAGTTATAATTAGAACGAACATTTATTATTTTTTGCATATATTCAATATTTTGATGCTGCTACTATTAGCCTTTCTCTTCTTCTTCTTCTTCTTCTTCTTACTAATATTACTAATTCTGTTACTATTAGTAATAATAGTACTCATTGCACGATTACTTATCTCTATATTCATAAAAAGAAGTAAAGTTTTCCCGTGTAAGATGAATCATTATAACAATAAAACACAGACATAACATATAAATTCAATATGCTCACAATACAAGATAAGAACTGATGCGAATATTTTCAGTTACTTTCAAAATAATTTCTTGAACAGTAATTTTGTCCAATTAAGTAAAATCCACAGGTTATAGCACGATATTTACTTACTCATTACTTTCCTCTTTCTTTCCTTCTCTCTCCTACGAAACCGGGAACTTTTATACACTTGCTATATTTCTACACAAGCACCGACCGTGTTTCCGCTACTTTTCAATACATTTTACATTAATTCTTTCGTTATCACTGCGGAGAATACGGAGTTTTCTATTCACAAGTTTTTTGTCAATTTGATTCGATTTTTACATCTTTCAAATCGACTCGCGTGTACGCGAGTGCTACTCCCATGCACCAAACGAGAAATTAAATAAATATTGGAAGAGGACAAAAATCAACACCAAAAAGCCACTATTTCTTGCATACAAGTCAGTCAGGAAAAGAAAAGAAAACCTGAATTTGACCGGCTTGAGCCACAGACTACACACACTGGACGCCGTAATTACCTTATATCAAGGGCGGAAACTACTAAACCGATACAATGTGCAACATGCGGCTACAAGTGCAGCCTAGCAAAAAGAGGGAGCATAACCGACGGTTCTGGCTGGTAATATGCGAATGTTAAATGCCGACATAAATGGTCTTTTCCATTTTTTCTTTCAAAAAAATTTAAATTATCACATTTTGAAACAAACAAACAAACTTGTTTAAAAAACAAATTTGTTCCTATTAATTTGTTCTTGAAAACAATTGCTTACAATTATTTATTTGACAGTTGCTTAAAATTATTTATTTGACAATTGATTAAAATTGTTTATTTGACAATTGCTTAAAATTGTTTATTTGACAATTGCTTAAAATTATTTATTTAACAATTGCTTAAAATCATATATTGGACAATTGCTTAAAATTATTTATTTGACAATTGCTTAAAATTATTTATTTGACAATTACTTAAAATTATTTATTTGACAATTGCTAAAAATTATTTATTTGACAATTGCTTAAAATTATTTATTTGACAATTGCTAAAAATTATTTATTTGACAAAACTGAGCTTACGCTGAATTACATCTGCTTTATTTTTGTTATTGTTCTTGTTAAATTTAAATAACGATGGAAGGACGATGTAGATTACAAAGAGTAATTTTAGTATAAGTAAAAAAAAACATTTGCTTCAATTTCCTTCGTTTAATATGAACGACAAAATAAATTCCGGACAAAAAAAAAAGAATAATAGTTTATATTTTATACGAATAAATTATGAAATAAAAGTAATACAGTATTTTTTTCACAAGAAATCAGAGCAGAATATAAATTTGTCGAGTTTCTTATTGGCTATGTCGTCTTATTGAATTTTGCTAAATATACAGTTTACTTTGAACATTGTAATATAAACTGCAAGTTAAATAGAATTAGAATAATTACTTCATATTTGATTGTTTTCAATATATTCTATTTATGAGTTTTACACACGGTTATGCTAATATTGAGGAGTCTGGATTATTCAGGATGATATCTTTATTAGTGCGAAATTAAAAACTAACTAATATAACTGTAGCTTGTGTAATTGGAGATAGCTAAGTGGGTAACGACTCTGACTAAGACCGTAGGTTTGTCAATCTAAATCCAGTTAATTCCCTTGGAACAATTAAATTCTCAGATGTTAACAATCTTCAAGTAGTCCATTATGAAGTAGACAATTTTTTTCTAGAAATAATTCAAACTATAAAAATATTAAGGAAAATGGTGCAAACAACACTACGAAATGAATGTAAGTATTAGCAACATTCTTTACGCCATAAAATACTGTGGCAAACTGTATGCATAGTTTGATACGAAATCTGTGATACAAAAGCAAACAGAAAAAAGTAGCTTTTTTTAGCCATTGTGATTGTTATGTCTCAAAGATGTTGAAACCAATGGATGAAATTGCACGTCTTAATTGTGCATTTTACTGACCTAAATACGGCATTAATATCCAAACAAGCGTTAATCATGGGTCTTGTACGCTTCTGTTCAGGCCAGGATTAGTTTACTTTAGGTTCTCTAAAGGAAACAATCTGGTCTATTGTAGATGAAAGGAGATTGCAAGTCATGCTGTATTCCAATCCAGGTTACAAGCAAGGAATATTCACAAAGAGAAACGAAACAATACAACTGGTAATCATTGCAAGTGTAACGACTATTGTTAAGGTGAACAATATGATGCGACACGGACAATTTGAAGTCATTAAGCAAACACAGGATGAAAAAGAAAGGAAGAAAAAACACGCCTCTGACGTGTAATTTGTTGCAAAAGGTGAGTCCATGTCCACACACACACACACATACACACACCCACACACACACACACACACACACACACACACACACATATATATATATATATATATATATATACTAGCAGTTCAGCGGAGTTTGCTCGGGCCCTATGTACTGTTCATAACTTGCCCTATGTGTGACCACACTTTATGTAAGATTTCAAATGTTTGAACCAAAATTAGTCTGAGTAATTTTGTAGAGACCGCACAGGTAAATTTCATTTTACTTTGATCCCAATGTTAACCCCTTAAAATTTATTATTTAAAGTTTTGCCCATGTCCAAGTAACATACATATAAAATTTTTAAGTCTTTAGACCTAAAATTGGCGGAGCAACTTAGTTTGACCTTTAGTCAGCCTTATTTTCCTCTCCAAACTGAGTAAAATGCTTGCCGCATGTCTGAATACCTTTTATTATAAATTTCAAATATTTACACAAAAAATTGGCTAGACTCTGCAAAGGTCAAATCTTTTGAACTTTGATTTCTTGGCAGCTAAAATTTTCGACCAACCCCTATTTAATAGATTGTCCTATCTCTGAATAAACTTTATGTCACATTTATAATGTGTAGACCTGAAATTGGCTGAGTAATTTGGTAGAGATCGCAGAGGTCCAATTATTAAAAAAATTTGGACCCCCTTAACATTTATTTTTTGGGGATCAAATCAAATTATTAAGTTGGGTCCGTGCCCAAATAACTTCCATTTTAAATTTCAAGTATTTAGACCCAAAATTGGCGGTGGAGTTTGGTAGGGTGTTTAAAGGTCAAATCGTTGAACTTTAATCGCTTGATAGCCAAATTTCTGTCCGAAAATCGATTAAAAAGATTTCACCAAATCTCAATACTCTTTATGTCAAATCTCGAGAGTCTAGACCGAACATTAACAGAATTATTTGGTATGGAAATATTAAAAGACACACACACAGACATTTTCGCTGGGAAAATCTATATAATCGGTTTTCGGCTAGAAATTTGGCTGTAAAGTTAAACTTAATGATTTGACTTTTGAGAACTCTGCTCAACTCCGCCGACAATCTTTAGTCTAAACACTTGAAATTTTTAATGTAGCTAACTTAGACATGGATCAAACAATTTTACTTGATTAGGTCCAAAGTAATAAATGTTAAAAGGTCAAAACTGGGGCCAAATTTTTTAAAGAACTGCCTCTGTATTCTCTACTAAATTTCTCATTTGAAAGTTTACATAAAGTGTATTCAGACATAAGGCAAGCTTTTAATTGGTTTTAGGTCGACCATTGGCTGTTAAGGGGTAAAAGTTAAAAAAGAAAACATAACCGTTGCGGTCTTTAGCAAACTATTCAGCAAATTTTTTACGTAAAAGTTTACATACAGAGTATTCAGATATGCAGCAAGCTTTTTAATCAGATCTTTGGATAAAATTTGGCTGCAAAGGGGGCAAAGTTGAAAGATTTGACCATTGCAGACTCTACAAAACTCCTTCGGCAATTTTCGGTCCAAACACTTAAAATATTAGATGTAGGTTACCTGGACTTAAATTAAACTTTTTAATATATATATATATATATATATATATATATATATATATATATATATATATATATATATATATATACTAGCATGGGTGCCCGGCGTTGCTCGTGTATTTAAAGATGTATGTTGAGCAAAAAAAAAGTGATCATTTTTTTAAAATTTGACCTCTATTATGACTCCTTAAAATTTATTGTTTTGGGCTCAAATTCAGTTAGTAAGTTAGATCCATGTTTAATGAACATATATCTAAAATTTCAAGTGTTTAAACTGAAAATTGTCGGAGGAGTTTGGTGGGGTTCTCAAAGGATAAATTGTTGGATTTTGACTCCTTAATCGCCGAATTTCTGGCTGAAAATCGATCACATCGACTTTTCCAAATCTCAGTATCATGTATATCAAATTTCGAGTCTGTAGACTTAAAATTGACAGAGTTATTACGGAGGCAAATGTACACACACAGACAACAGATACACAGATACACAGAGAGACAGACAGACACTTTCACTTTTATATATATATACATATATATATATATATATAATATGAACAAATGATTAATAAAACATGTTAAAAACATATTGAACATGAGGTTAAAACATATTTAATTTGAAAAAAGGAAGCACAAGATAGGTGGATTGTCCTTGATCCGCGGAGTTTCGAAGAAGTATTCTCCTTCTCATCAGAGGGCAGGAATTAGCAAAATGCGGGATCGGATTTTGCATGTAAAAGTATTTAATGAAACCACAAGTAAGTCACAGATGTTAATTGTTTAAAAAGGGTTAGATAAGAGGAATATGAGGTAAAAGGAAAAATGATAAAAAGATTTCACATGAATGGATAGTCCGGTGAAGGGTAAAAAATCCAAACGCGGTCGAATTAAAAACTTCCAATCCAACAGGTAATTTCCAAATGGTCCAAAATGATCCAGGAGGCAGAATTCCTTGGAACAAATCACAAATGGAATGAGTTCAAAATCATTGAAAGAAAAGTTCAAATGTGCACAGAAAAAGCACTGGAGAGAATAAACGTCTACCAAGGCCGGAAGAATCGGGTAAAGTAAGGTTTTAAAAAAAACGGAAAAATAGTGAAAGTTTAAATTTGAAAAGCAAGGTCAAAATGACCCAGACAAAAAGCGCGAAAGTTAGCGTTAATAATTAGGTCAACTTAAATACGCTCGTGAAAGTCCCAGAATAATTTAAAATATTAAAAATATAAAAAGCTTAGAAGGTAAGATAAAAAAATTGGGGGGGGAGATACTTATATATATGAGGGGTTAACTTAATAGCTATGTAATTTGAAATTTACCATATTTAAATTTGGACATATGTTTGCAATAGGAGATCAGTTCGTTTTTAGAGTTTATTATATTACTACTTTGAGGGGGGGTGATAATAGTTATAGCTTCAGATCTACAGAGGTGACAAGACTTAGATCCTGGAGTATAAGACTTAACTTTTTTAGGATGTTCCATTTAATTGAAAAGTGGGTATTGGCAGAATTAAGCTTTTTAACCAGTGTAGTTAGAGAAGTTCCCTGGTTATTATTTGAATTTTGGTTATTGAAAGAAGTGTTGTTTGAAATACTTTTCTTTATTAAAGTTGAAGTAGCACCAATATATGTATGTTTTATTAATAGCTCGGAGTCGAGAATTAATATTAAATTATACTGGGAAGAGAAATTAAAGGGTAGGATAATGATTGTAGCAGGATTGTTTTGGAGGGGATAATTAGTGTTGTCAGTGTTAGGATGGCTGCTATGAAAAATATTATTCAAATGTGCACAGAAAAAGCACTGAAGAGAATATTTAAAACACGTCTGCCAAGGTCGGCAGAATAAAATTTTTCTTCCAATGATTTTGAACTCATGCCATTTGTGATTTTTCCCAAGGAATTCTGCCTCCTGGATAATTTTGGACCATTTGGAACGGACATGTTGGATTGGAAATTTTTAATTCGACCGTGTTTGGATTTTACCATTCTTGGATCTTTTACCCTTCACGGGACTATCCATTCATGTGAAATCTTTTTATCATTTTTTCTTTTACCTCCTATTCCCCTTACCTCCCCCTTTTTTTAACCAAGTAAGATCTGTGACTTACTTGTGGTTTCATTAAATACTCTTACATGCAAAATCCGATCCCGCATTTTGCTAATTCCTGCCATCTAAAGAGAAGGAGAGTATTTCTTCGAAACTCCGCGGATTAAAGACTATCCACTTATCTTGTGCTTCCTTTTTTATAATTAAATATGTTTTTAACTCTTTTTCAATATGTTTTTAACATGTTTTATTAATCATATGTTCATATTATAAGCTGTATTTCCTTTTCGGTTTTATTGAGCGTTTACATCTAGTTAAAATTACTTCACTTGTAAACATTAACTCTTTAATATTAATAATATATTTAAAGTTTACCATTTTGATTACCTTGGTAAACTTATTGTAATTTTTGTTTGTTTATATATATATATATATATATATATATATATATATATATATATATATATATATGCACATAAAATTATGAACAGTACATAGGGCCCGAACAAAGCCGAACTGAACTGCTAGTATATATATATATATATATATATATATATATATATATATATATATATATATATATATGGTAAAATTGGTAATTAGTAAAAACCTGAAGAGAGTGTTCAATACTATTGCAGAGCAAATATGTGTTTTATTTTTTTATTACCATTTTATCTGTTTGGTTACGTATGTTTCCGATGTTGGGCCGTGTTTTTATGATCTAACAACCTCGTCAGACCTTACAGAAATGTTTGGTTAGTATTGACGAGGCTGTTAGATCGTAAACACGGTCCAACATCCGAAATATATGTAACCACAGAGATAAAATGGTTATATATATATATATATATATATATATATATATATATATATATATATATATATACATATATATACATTGTCTCAAAAGCCTGCTCCAACATCCGGAATATATGTAACCAAAGAGATAAAACGGTTATATATATATATATATATGTATATATATATATATATATACATATATATATATATATATATATATATATATATATATATATATATATATAAGTAAATTCTTGGTACAGCAAAATGGAAGGAGAAATTTCAGAGGAAACATAATTTAATTTAAATAGAAAGATCAAAGAAACAAAAAAAAACATATATTGTCTCACTTTTATGCAAAACCTACGCACTTTTTTTATAATAAATCTGATTATGGAAGCCTACCTCCAGGTACATTGTAGGAGTTCGTGACATATATTCTCTCTGTCGACGTCTTGTACGATCGTAGACCCGACGATAACAACTTCAAACAGTACAGATACATTTTGATGAGCGTCCGGATTTTTTATTTTGTTCCATCTTTGACACAACAGCGATATCAGATAAATTTCAACAAAATAAGTTTTATCGTTATAACTTCAGGTATCAGTGGTCGCCATTAAAATAATGAGGAATTATGTTAACTTGAAAAATTGGTTTAGTGTATTATTCTTAATGTTCTTGTTTTGTTAGCTAATAAACGTGCACACCGAATACTTTGATAATTTCTATAATTTAAGACTAATTTCCTGTGCACAGAGTCAAAAATAAGCGCTAAAAAATTCTAAATATCCAGAACGCATAATAATGTAAGGAATAGCTGGGTATTATCGGTTCTTCACAAGTGCGAATTTACAACTTGGTTCGATAAAAACCACTAAGGGCAAGATTAAAGAATTGATTCTTTTTCGATGACATAAACTTTATTACGGAACAATAATGCCCTATAATTTAGTTAGACGTTAATTGTGTGAACTGCAACATGTCTCCAGAGGGAAATTCATAAAAGGATTAATTTAACAATGATGCATTAACGAGATTATGGTACACCTGTGACGTATAAGACAACATTTCATGGGAAATAAATTGATAATAATGTAATCCGATTATGGGAATTCATTATGGGAATATTTGTCTGAAATTCATATATATTTTATCTATCTATCTATCTATCTATCTATCTATCTATCTATCTCATATAGGCTCATAAGAGTAGTGGTCAATGGACAAAAATCAGTGACCTGTAGTATTAATGCTGGAGTCCCTCAAGGGTCAATCTTGGGCCCAACTCTCTTCCTGATCTACATCAATGATCTCCCTAAACACATACTTAAACCATTCGTTGACATCTATGCTGATGACACGACCATCTACGGCAACACATTAAATGCTGTAAATAACAAAGTTCTCTCTGATTCTTTCTCCTCTGATCTCGAGCGCGTGGTTCAGTGGTGGAAGAGGTGGCTGGTTACCTTTAATGCATCTAAAACCAAACTCCTACCTTTACATTGTCAACGCTCTGATCCCCCATCTGGCATCAATTGAAATGGATGGCTCTCGTCTAGGAGAAGCCCCATGTCTTGACAAGCTTCTAGGTTTGTCCTTTACTCCTGATCTGAAATGGAACACGTACATCAAGTCTGTTGCCAAGGTCGCTGGAAAGAGGGTGGGATCTTTCTACCGCTCCAGAAGATATCTCACTACTGATGCAATCTATATAAAAGCTGAGTGCGTCCAAGGATGGAATACTGCTGCCATATCTGGGCAGGAGCTGCCAAAAAAGCCTATCCTGCCTTGACAGAGTACAAAATAGACTTCGTGGCTTGATGGGGGATGCCCTTTTCTCTACCCTGTAACCTCTCTCCCACCGAAGGGACTTTGCGAGCCTATCTTTGTTTTATCGTTATTTCCATGGCAGGTGCTCGTCTGAGCTCCAATCTCTGGTCTCCCTCGCCAATCTTTTACGAGAAACACCCGTCTAGCTGAATCCACTGTCAAAAATTTTCCGCACTCCTGTGCCTAAATCAAAACGTAGATTCAATGAACAAAGCTTCTTTCTTAGGAGGGCACGCCTGTGGAACACTGCTTCCCACTTACTACAACCTGGATGTCTTCAAGTCCAACGTAAACAAATTCTTGATGAACCGCCCCCTTAAGTAAACACTTCATTAAATCTCCACACTAACGTACTGTACTTGCAATAACCCTTATCACTGAGTGGCTTCCGGGCCTTGATAAGTGGTGACCTCTGTGTTAAAAAAAAATCTATCTATCTATCTATCTATCTATCTAATGAAAATGTGTGTGAAGTCACTTCTCAACAGGAATACTCAACGGATATTTGACCTACAGACTTGTAATTTTGCATATAGCCTGTTCATACACATGAAAAATTTAAAGTGCTTTGCACAGTGAAAAAAGGTAGTTGAGGTGTCTAAATTCGAAAAAAATTATAGTTGACAGAGCATCGGTTTTTTATGTATTTGTCAACTGTTTTACGACTGCGCATGCACAATTGTGAAACATGACAGGTTCCATATGTTAAGTGGGATTTAAAACACTTATCAAAGATGTGGAGAAACAAGTCTAATGCTTATCATACCCGATTCGCTACCTTTAAGTTTTGGTTTTGATCTCAGCTGGATTTTTTTTTTTTAATTACAAAAAGTGAACTGTTTAGAAAAAAAACAAACTTAATGCTCGTATGCACATGTTTCAGTTTCTTTCCGATTTTTTTACTTCATATTGTTAAGCAATTTAACGTTACGTTTAATGCCTACGGTATTTCTATTTATAATAAATAAGAAATTTGCATAATTAAAATTTAATAGTTATGCGTATTTTACCACCGGGCAACGCCTAGGGGCTGCTAGTAAAGTCTATATATCTATAAAAGTGAAAATGTGTGTGTGATGCATGTAGAACACTTTGTGATCGCTTTTCCTTCGGAAAAGGGCTGCTAAGAAATCAAAACTGAAAAATTGGGACTTGGTATGTCATCGGATCATCGGAGTGTCAACTGTCTCAGGAATGCACATGCCCGGTCATCAAACGTGACAGGTTCCTTATTTTAAGAATAAGGAGGGTTGAAAAAAATTGTTTTTAAATATCGTTGCTAGCTGGTCTAATAGTTATTGCGTTGACTCACTCTTTTTAGATTGTGTTTCGATTTCAGCTCGAGTATTATTTATTATAGGAATTGAACTGTTTAGAACAAAAACATAATACTCGCATGCACATGCCTCGTTTTTTTTTTCTTTTCTAACTCATTTTTAAAGGAATATAACCTTGCGTGTAATACCTACGGTGTATATGTTTATCCCTATATATAATAAAAGAGGCGCAATGTTTCCTCTCTGGACCACAATACTGTAGGTTTCAAACCACAGATGCCACGTACAACTATTAACAACAGCCTATTAAGCACTATCTTACGTAACTTTGTATACACTTTTCTGACTCATCCAGATGTTAAAATAAAATCCTAGATTACATTCGAAGAGCTACAGCATCACTATCGCATTAACCTACAGAGGAAACAGTCACGATGTTTACCCCATATCACTAAATCCCTATCACCGCCACTAGTAAACACCGCAGACTATTAAACACAGGGTATGGATACCGTGGTTTTACCCTCCGTAACTGATTCATAAACTCATAGCGCAGCCGTTAAATTCCCATCCGTCGATTCGAAAAACAATACATTCTCCCTAAATCCCTCCAGCTATTCTCATTGGCTTATACCAGACCGATGCCTTATTTCACAATACAATTCTATACACTAAAACGAATGATCAAGATAATATCCAACATGGCGTCTACAGATACACGCTTACTTAGCCGCTCGAAATTAATTGCTTCTCTCTCACCCTAAATGTGTGCGTCAGAGAGAGAGAGAGAGAGAGAGAGAGAGAGAGAGGAAATGAGAGAGAGATTTATATGAGTTTTGTTTATATTCGACCACAGTATCCGACCGAGCGAAACTGAACGTAAACAAAACGTTTTCACGTAAACAAAAGAATAATATACGTTAAGGGTTTTAGATGAAATGATTTTATAAATAAAACTCATACACAGTATAAACAATGGCAGATCTGCAGTTTAGTCATACATATAGCCTCGAACCTTGTTATCAAAAAAGGGGCACGTTGGGTCAACATCGTTATATATATATCCGAAACAGCATACTTACGTTATTATTGAAAATGTAATTTTTTGATTAAATTTTAATTAAACTTAACCGCGTTGTTTAACAAATAAACAAAAGAAATAATTCAAGATGGAGTATTAAAATGATTAGATATGTTTTATTTGATAAAATAAAAATATCGATCACAAAGATGGAGTATTAAAATGATTAAATGTGTTTTATTTTATAAAATAAAATTATTTAATCATAAAAAGCAGTTTTAAAATGATTACGTGTATTTTAGTTTATGAAATAAATACATCAAACAATAATATTAGGTTTTAAAATAATTACATGTATTTTATAAAATAAAAGAATCGAACAATAAGATGAAGTTTTAAAATTACTGCGTGGTTTTTATTTTATAAAAAAGAAACATCTAACAAGAGGATCAAGTTTAAATATGATGTTTTGTATATTATTTTATAAAATAGAAACATCTAACAAGAGGATCAAGTTTAAATATGATTTTTTGTATATTATTCTATAAAATAGAAACATCCAACAATACGATGATTTTTTAAAAGTATTGCATGTGTTTTATTTTATGAAATAGAAATATCGAACAATAAAATGAAGTTTTAAAAAGATCCCATGTGGTTTATGTCATAAAATAAAAACATCGAACAATAAGAGTAAGTTTTAGAATTATTGCATGTGTTTCTTTTATAAAATAAAAAGCAGTTTTATTTTATGAAATAAAAACATCGAACAATAAAATGAAGTTTTAAAATAATTACGCGTATTTTAGTTCATAAAACCTCGAACTATAAGATGGAGTTTTAAAATGATTACATGCGTTTTATTTTATCAAATAAAAACATCGAACAATAAGATGGAATTTTTAAATGGGTACATGTATTTTATTTTATGAAATAGAAGCATCCAACAATAGGATGAAGTTTTTAAATGATTACATGTATTTAAGTTTATTAAATAAAAACATCGAAAAATGAGATCACGTTTTTAAAAAGGTACATGTGGTTTATTTTATAAAATAAAAACACTAATAATAAAATGCAGTTGATTGCATGTTTTTAATTATATAAAATAAAAGACATAGAACAATAAGATGGATTTTAAAATAATTACATGTTTCATTTTATAAAATAAAAAACACTAACAATAAAATGCAGTTTTAAAATGATTGCATGGTTTTAATCATATAAAATAAAAGACATAGAACAATCAGATGGATTTTAAAATAATTACATGTTTCATTTTATATAATAAAAACACTAACAATAAAATGCAGTTTTAAAATTATTGCATGTTTTTAATTCTATAAAATAAAAAACATCGAACAATAAGATGGAGTTTTAAAATAATTACATGTTTTATTTTATAAAATAAAAACACTAACAATAAAATGCAGTGTTAAATTGATTGCATGTTTTTAATTCTATAAAATAAAAAACATCGAACAATAAGATGGAGTTTTAAAATAATTACATGTTTTATTTTATAAAATAAAAACACTAACAATAAAATGCAGTGTTAAAATGATTGCATGTGTTTAATTCTATAAAATAAAAAAAACATCGAACAATAAGATGGACTATTAAAATAATTACATGTTTTATTTTATAAAATAAAACACTAACAATAAAATGCAGTGTTAAAATGATTGCATGTTTTTAATTCTTTAAAATAAAAAACATCGAACAATAAGATGGAGTTTTAAAATAATTACATGTTTTATTTTATAAAATAAAAACACTAACAATAAAATGCAGTTTTAAAATGATTGCATGTGTTTAATTCTATAAAATAAAAAACATCGAACAATAAGATGGAGTTTTAAAATAATTACATGTTTTATTTTATAAAATAAAAAACACTAACAATAAAATGCAGTGTTAAAATGATTGCATGTTTTAATTCTATAAAATAAAAAAACATCGAACAATAAGATGGAGTTTTAAAATAATTACATGTTTTATTTTATAAAATAAAAACACTAACAATAAAATGCAGTGTTAAAATTATTGCATGTTTTAATTCTATAAAATAAAAAAACATCGAACAATAAGATGGAGTTTTAAAATAATTACATGTTTTATTTTATAAAATAAAAACACTAACAATAAAATGCAGTTTTAAAATGATTGCATGTTTTTAATTCTATAAAATAAAAAAAAACATCGAACAATAAGATGGACTATTAAAATAATTACATGTGTTTTATTTTATCAAATAAAAACATCGAACAATATAAATATAATGCTGTTTTATATGATTGAAAAGGAAGAATGACAGATAAAGTAAAATATTGAATTTTTGTGGAGACGCAGAAAAAAGGAGTGTTTCCGCGCATCGTCGTATGCATCTGAAAACAATATAAAATTTTAAATCATACCAAAATCTTATTTGTATTGTCCATTTTTTTTTAAATTGTAAATTATGAAATAAACATTTTAAATTATAAAATAACACTTTTAAATTATAAAATAAACACATTTAATCATTGATAATCCTCATTTTCCATATCTTTTTTTTATTTTTTATACAACGTATTATTTTTATTGTTCAATGTTTTAAATTTTAAATGATACAATAAAAATTGTAAATTATAAAATCAAATACATTAGATCCTTTTATTTGTTAAACAATGCGGTTAATCTAAGTACCGCTGTTAATTTAAGGTCTCTCTTTTTTAAACAACATGGTTTAAGGCTACTTGCACTACCAAACGGCAAATCTGCTTAAACAAAAAACATACAAATAACGGTTAAAATACTTTTCCATAAATAAACAATAAACACAACTATTTTATCCTAATTTTTAGGGCATAATTTTTGTCTCGAATCCTTGAGACGCCATTTGAAAAAAACATCTTGACATTTTTTAAACCTTTAACTTTGTTTGGGAGCTCTCATTTTTTTTTTAATGTATCGTCACAAATTTTAGTTAATTGTACACGTTCAATCGTGATTGTACTTATATTAGCTTTCGCTTCGCTAAATCCAAAAAGGCGAGCACACAAAATGAAACAATGGTTCTTGAGGAAACGAAAGCGAAAGGTCACTGATTTCTTTATTTGATACTTGGAATTGTACACAGACATTCACAATCTGCATGAAAACCATGTTTTATTAAAATCTGAAATAAAAATGAAACGTACTGTTTTCAGTTCATTGTTGAAAATTTTTACTTTTACAATAAAATAATTTATTTCTATTTGAAACTGTCCCATGAAGTATTTACTGTTTTTCTTTATTGAAAACACAACGAATGTAGTCCGTCAAAACTTAGAGACACAGTCTCTCTCTCTCTCTCTCACTCATTCTCACTCACTCTTATTCGACAGCTAAATGGATGGCTTTTTTCATATTCCTTTCTTCCTTCACTATACAGGTTTGAGCATACCTGCCTGCATTTCTCCTACTTTTTTTCAATCTCTCCACGTCTGACTACTGCGTCTAATCTTTTTTTTAATTTTTACTTTCGCTGATATTTTTTTACTTTTTTTATTTTTAATGCTCAATATATAAATAGTTGGGCAGCAGCAGCACCACCACAACAGCAACCACCACCACCACCACCACCACCAAAAACAACAACAACAACTATACTTCACTTTTTCGTGGCGGCCGGGGGGAGTCAAGCTTTCAGCGGGCAACGCCGGTTAGAGTGTACTGCTAGTAATATACAAGACATGTCCAATTATTAAACTATAATATTAATGCTTATTTTACAACCGGCAACGCCGGGCGGCAAGCGAGTCTCTTCTCAACGATTATTTGATCTACAAACTTGAAATTTGGTATATATGTTATTCAGACACGTAGAAAACTTTGTACTCGTTTTCATCCGGAAAAAGCTGCGAATAGGTAAAAATTAAAACATAGGTGCGTGGGGTCATTGGACTTTTGTTTGTTTGAAAACTGTTTCACGAATGCACATATGTGAATCATTCACATGACAGATTACTTATGTTAAGAATAAGTAGGCTTGAAAACATTTTTGAAAACGTGTCAAGCTTGCCCGATATTTATCGTACTTGACTCTGTGGCTTTAGGTTTCTGATCTCAGCTCGAGAATTTATTAACTTATAAGAAGTGAATTGTTTAGAAAAAAACATACTACACGCATACTTATATGCCACTTTTTTACTTTATTTTTTAACTATTTGTTTGAAAAGAATTCAACATCGCATATAATGCCTTCGGTATTTGTGTTTATTATAGATAAGAATTATTCATTAATTGAAATATAATATTTATGTGCATTTTTGAGCATGAAACTCCGGGCGGCCTGCATATATATATATATATATATATATATATATATATATATATATATATATATATATATATATATATATATATGGGGGGTGTATGTATATATATATATATATATATATATATATATATATATATATATATATATAACTACTTCATTTAATCACATAAATTAATATACGAAAGTATAAATTTATGCGTAAACTTTAAGTATTTACTTCAACAGTGCCCAATGCGTAGGAAGAGCAAGATAGTAAGTTATAAAATATATGGCGATTAAACTACACAGAATATTCCACGTTTCATCCACGCTAGTATTTATCAGGCCTATGCGAGAATTTTGCTGTTGTCTCGCGTTTTTATATACGCACCTTCTATTGAGTTTTTAATTAGCCAAGCAGCTTTCTAGTTTCAACCGCCTCCTCCTAATAAGCCAATGAGCCTCACTTACAGGACAAATGCCCAGTTGACTTCCGGTTGAATCGTTCCTTTGTGTGTGCTATTTTAGCGGAGATATTGTGTCCTGACCTATTTTAAATCCAGGTTAAATGTGTATATATATATCTGCTAGTTTTATATATATATATATATATATATATATATGTGTGTGTGTGTGTGTGTGTATGTGTGTGTGATAGTTTATGTATATGTATGTTTATTTATTTATTTTTATTTGTTTATTTTCTACTGTTATTAGTAGTTAAAAAATTATTTTGTATCTCTATCCCAGACTAAATTTTATCCTGTGAACACAGTTGTTCGCTATTTCTCTCCTACAGTTTAATAGATGTTGGGATTCTTTAAAGTATGGGATAGCAAATTTTTCGTGAAGGCATAATCTACATTCATCGTCTAGGTATCTACATGTGTTTGCTTGTCTTACTATTTTCCATACAACTACCGGCGAACATCCGCTTTCCTTGAGTTCCCAGTATTTGTTTACTAGAGTTGTTTTCATTCGGTGTGTTTTTTATTATTGAATTTTGTCTGGGTGTTTGGAGATGTATGCTGAGCAAAAAAAAAAAAAACAGTCAATTTTGTTTAACTTTGATACCTATTATGACCCCTTAATATTTATTGGTTAGGGCTCAAATCAAGTTATTAAGTGAGATCCATGTCCAAGGTACCAATATCTAAAATTTCAAGTGTGTAGACCCAGGAGTTTGGTAGAGTTCTCAAAGGAAACTTTGACCCTTTAACACCGAAATTTCTGTCCGAAAACCGATCACATAGATTTTCACAAATCTCAGTACCCCGTATATCAAATGTCGAGCCTGTAGACAAAAAATTGACAAAGTTATTGCGAAGGGAAATGTACGCAGACACACAGGCAGACAGACACACAGACACGTTCACTTTTATAGATATACTAGCATTTCAGTCCGGCGTTGCCGGAGGTGTATGTTGAGCAAAAATAAAAGTGGTAGTAGGAAGGCAGGCTCGAACTCGTACTGCAAAGGAGGAAAAGAACGGAAAAAACCTTAAGTCTTTGCTGTTACGACCACCGCCAAACCGAAGCGACGTAGGTTTAAATTAAGGCTAGACAATCTAAAAGAGAGGATAACTTTCAAAAACCTTGGCGAAAAAAGTGACCCCCACGCGTAGAAAAGTGCCTTGTTTAAGGGGAAATATTAATGTTTTTAGCCAATTTTTCGATATTTGTCGTATGAAAGGCCGAACTTTAAAACGATATTGATCTTGGTAAAATCTGTTGCCTCTATTGAAAGTTTAGGGCAGACATGCAAACATACATACATACATACATACATTTATATATTGGTAACTAAACATTTTCGACCCAAACTGATGAAAAAGCTTGCTTTATCTCTGAATAGCTTTTATGTAAAATTTCAAATATTTAGACAAGAAATTGTCTGATTAATTTGGAAGAGACCGCAAGGCCAATTAAAAAAAAAAAACTTTGCCCCCTATTATGACCCCTTAAAATTTATTGTTTTGGGCTCAAATCAAGTTATTAAGTCAGATCCATGTCCAAGGAACCTATATCTAAAATTTCAAGTGCATAGACCCAAAATTGTCGGAGGAGTTTGGTAGAGTTCTCAAAGGTCAAATAGTTGAACTTTGACCCCTTAATCGCTAAATTTCTGGCCAAAAACCGATCACATCGATTTTCCCAAATCTCATTAATCTGTAGTCAAATTTCGAGCCTGTAGACTAAAAATTGGAAGTTATTGCGTAGGGAAATGTACACAGACACACAGACGCACAGATACACAGATACACAGACACGTTCTCTTTTATAGATATATAGATAGATATATACTAGCATTTCAGCCCGGCGTTGCCCGGGTTTTTGGAGGTGTATGTTGAGCAAAACGAAGTGGTAGTAGGAAGGCAAACTGCAAAGGGGGAAAAGAACGGAAAAAACTGAAGTCTTTGCTGTTACGACCACCACCAAACCGGAAGCGACGTAGGTTTAAATTAAGGCTAGACAATCGCAAGGAGAGGATGACTTTCGAAAATAGCGGAGAAAAAAGCGACCCCCTGTACAAAAGTGCCCAGTTGAAGGTGAAGATAATCATGATTTTAGCCAATTTTTCGATATTTGTCGTCTGAAAGTATAACTTCCAAATGATATTATCTTGAAAAAATCCGTCTCCTCTGTCGAAAGTTTTAGGCAGACATGCAAACATACATACATACATACATACATACATACATACATAAATTTGTAACTAAAAATTTTCGACCCAACCGATTAAAAAGCTTGCCCTATCTCTGAATGCCCTTTATGTCAAATTTAAAATATTTAGACCAGACACCAACACTTTTTCTTACAGATCTATTAATACAAAGTATTTTTAGACCCTTATCTTCAATAGGTAGAATTGAGAAAAAAACGTACGATTGTTTTTACATGACAAAACGTTAATCCTGTTAATAATTTTTGTAAATAAAGTATTTTACATTGTCGCTGTAGTCTTTACTCTTTATTCCATTTGAATATACTTTAGAATTATGCAGACAGAATCTTGTTTGATAGCTGTGTTAATACAGTGATTGCTGTTCTGTCTTTTCAAATGATATTTTAAACGATTATAAAAGGTATATAATACGGATTACATCAGAAAATACGAAGACATTTTTAACGTGTCTAATGTAGTTTACTCGATGAAATTCCTTTAATGTTAAAATAAAGGAACTTTATAGAAAGTATACAATGCAAAGTTGTAACAGATAAGAACAAACTGTAAGTAAATTAAGACATGACAGTGGAATAAACTATGGAGGTCCAACTTTATTAATATGATATATATTTTGTCTACATTGTGTTCTTACTTGTGGCCGCACGGTCACACAGAACTTATATGATGCATAATATTTCGGGAAAATAACCTTCGTCAGATATCTGCGGCTGATCTATGTAGCGTTATTTCATGCTAACTGGTTAAGTGAACGACTGTTTTAAATATAAGCGTGCATAGAATTACAATTAGTTTCCGATCTTTATTAATTCTATTATAAATTTTGTCACTGAATTATTATTACGCTTTAAATAAAGTCAAACAATTAAATATAAATAACGCATATTTTGTTAAAATACTTTCACAAATCAACACAGTATTCATTCGCTATTGGTGGTCGTTACGTTCTTTTCCGTCCTCCCAGCAAATAGTTAAAACCACTAATATTAGATGCAGTTTTAAAACGTTCATATATGCGACTTTACGGTACTACATGCTTCTGCTACACTTTCTTAAGATAGTCTTACTGATTAATACAGTAATAATGTATTACTGTTGTATGCAGTGTTGTATTCTATTAATTATAATGTAAGGACATTTTAATTTTGTACTGCAACATTATTTTAATAAAAAAAAATCTTCAGATTTTAGAGCAAAAAAACACTGCTAGTTCCAACATTTGCCGTTAAGATTCCATAACGAAATCTCCAGATGTAGCGAGAAACCTGCTTAATTGGTTACACTGTATGACGTTATGACGATAACCACATCTATTGCCATACGACGCGATAGGGTTAAGATCGTAACCCGCAAATACGTATGGCTGTAAATAAGGAATCGCAAACAGTTAAGATTATACTTTATCGAAATTCAATTCACTCAGTGTAACAAAATTTCAGAAGTAAGGATTTGTATCAAATGATCATTTTGACTATTTTTTCTTCCTCAGGACATTTCAGCTGATATAACCTCAGAATATCTCTGGATGGGTCTTGCAGAACATCAGCATTTATATTCCGCAAGGGCCCGTGGGAGCTCTAGATATACGTGCTAATAATCACTTCCAAATGACAGTTTTCTACAAGTTGGCGGTTCAATCCTCAGTAAAGATGACACTAACAATCCGATTATGAATTACTGAAGATTTTTTTTCACGGCAGACGGAAGAATAATCAAAAGCTTTGGATTAAATAAAGAATTTCTTTTAAACTTCTGTCTATATTCGACAATTTCGGTTGGTTGGTTGGTTGGTTGTTTTTGTTTTACGGCATATCAATCCTTTTTAGGTTATTTAATGCTGAATCCAGTGATTTTGAAGAACAATTTTTTTGGATAGAGTATACTTGTTTTTGTTTGTTTGTTTGTTTGTTTTTCAAGCCGGTTTCTATTTAACCCATAGTTGGGACCCTAACAGGTACCACCACTCCGGGTCAGAGTAGATCTGGAAGCAATGGTAATTAAGGGGTGGCTCAACACTCCTCAAAGCCCGCAAGCTGAGGCCTCACCATCGGATGTAGTTTAAGGTCATATCAAGGACCGACAGTTTCGGTAAAGATTTGAAGCAAGTCAGAGTCTACCTTATCCGAAAACTAGTACGAATTACATCTAGGAAGGAAACAATAAACCAAATATATCGAATAATACATTATATGTACAATTAATGTATTCTTTATTTACATTTAATATGGAAGAACTTACATAATACTAACGGTGACATAAAAGAAAACCGAATTTTTAATTGTAAAAATCTTGAAAATATATCTATCACAAATAAGTAAATAATGAAATAGGATTATGATAAAAGTACTGATATAATTTCAATTAGTGAGAAATAGGCACACGATATGCATTATAATAAGATCTATTTATTAATATAAGAAATTTGTCAAATGAAATCTAAAATGTGCACTCGTTTAGTTTGGTTGTTTTAAAATATTCAATTCCATGGGTTTTTATTTGCTAGCGAAGCGTTAGCTGATTTAAAAACGAGTCTCAGATCTAAATAAAGATTTTACAACAGCAACATGTTGTCCACATTACGACATGGATGTCAAACTTGGCATCTCCAAAGAGAAGAAATTATATGCATTTGATTCCAAGTTTCTGTGAAATATTCTAGGGATCAAATGGAGCAATCAAATTGCCAAGCAACAAATTAGAGATCACATTAACCAATAGATATTATCATTAGCGCTAAGACACGGGATTTTTTTTTGTTTTGACTCTCGAGTCTTTATCAGTTGAAATCTTATATGCTTTATATAGAGTGATGTGGTTCTCAGTTGATTAACTGTGTCTAACTCTTTTAGATATATACTCGAGAGTCAAAACAATGATAAAAATATTCTGTTGTCATAGCCCTAATTATCATAAATAATCTGCAAGCGAAGTCTAGACATAACTTGATTGGTCCAAGAGAGAATTGCCAACAAAGTTCTTCAAGGGACCGCTGATGGAAAAAGAAGATAAGAAAGGCCAATAATAAACCAAACACCAATAAACGAAATAGATTTGATCCCAACGGTAAGAAGCTGAACGAGACACTAACTTCAGATTAAAGAAAAAAAAAACTATGTTCGTTGACTGCATCATGCGACGCAGAACGTGGGAGCTCCTAAGTCTAAATCTAGGTAATTTAAATAATTGTAAAAGATTTGTAGTATTTAAGGTGTAGCTTAAAGCATGTCAAAGGTTCATACACTTTTAGGCTATAGTTGTGCATGATTATCAATTATTTAGCAAATACATTTTTAAACCACTAACACTTCATTCTCAATTTCTGAAACGGAATTCTAACCAATCAATTTTTTATCTCCAAAAATTATCGATGTTTTAATAACGTATAAAGTACTGTCTTATTTTATTTTGATACATAATGGCGGAAAGTATACCGTAATACTATAACATTTTGACATTTTACAATATACGTTAAAGCTTATAATTGACATGTAATTTATGATATAATATAGAAAAAAACGACTAATATTTCTTAGACAAAAAAAAAAAAGAAAAAACGCTAAGCCCTAACTTGATATTGCGTTTAAATAGAACGAAACAATACATAATCTGGAAAGTGCCAGTTTTATTTGGAAGAATTCATCTCATAATCTACAGAGAAAAACAGGACGAAATGTCGGGAAATATTCAAGCAATATCATAAAAATGGTGCAAAAAATCCGCTATGACTTTATAAAAGTTAATTGCAGCGGTTCTGTGGATCTGTCTTTATGCAGAAGAAATGAAATAAGTGAAGTGTAAGCTGCGTCCAAAGTAATTTGATTAAAAAGATTAGATTTAAAAAAGAATGTTTTAGAGTATTGGATGAAAGACAAAGTAAAAAGTAACGTCATACATTTCTTATATATCTTTCGAGACTCCATTCTTACATAAGCTCATTGACCGATGCCTACTGAAGTTGTGTTTAACATAAAGCCCGAATACGTCTTTTTGCAATGTCGGCAAACGTAGTAATTAGCTTTCAAGGAAACAATCTAATGCGTTTGATAACAGATGGGTTGCTATCTAAACTGATACGATGAGAATCCCTAAATCGGCAATGCGGACAGTTTAAGATATCCCTTTAGACATTTTAAAGACGTATTAATCTCAGCTTAAATACACTTGATTGGTAAGATTTCTCTTTTAGAATTTTCTCGTAGTAAATAAAATAATATCTGCTGACTCACAGGGAATCTTCTCTGCCTTGGACTGTCCCAAATTTTAGATTTATTGATCAGTTATAGGTATTATATATATTTAGTTAATTGGATGTAACTTGGTTTTTATCCATCGCTGGATTGAAATGCGACTTTATAAGTTTCTCCGTACTAAACTGAATTATTTATTAGTAGTAGTTGACGATATGTCGATGATTATATTACATATATTGTACATTAGTTTGTGAAAATAAAATAAACGTGATACATTTACTAAAAATAAGAATGTTAATTTATTTAGAAAATTTTGATTTGATATACTTCCGATTTTCTATATAGAATAAGTAGTTTTAGGGGACAAAATGTGATTTTAATTCTAGCATCATAAGCTCCCGATGTTTTAGCAGGTTCAACTTTTCGGATGGAACAACCACATAAAAAAATGGCGGTGTACCTATGTGGTATGTCTAGAAATGATGTAGAATAACCAGCAAGTGAAAGCAAATTCTAATATTACGTCCCCCTACCTCACATATGACTTCCATCTTCCGGTTTTGTGGTTGACCTTTGACTTCTTGCACGCGAGTCATTGTAACAGAACGCCATCTGTCAAATGTGACGCTAGATCTTGGGAACAATTTTCGGTAATTTTCAACCTTTTCACCTCAATTGGAAAAAAACAGGATGAATTGATTAGTACACTTATCTATAATCAGTAATAGTAAACGGAGATTTGCCCGACCTTGGATGACCAAAGGCGCGTGCTAAGGAGAAGGGATGTTGGAGTCAACCTATATCCTTCCACCCATACCCTGCCAACAGAGGGCCACACACGCACATTCATACACACGTATGCCGACACATAAACAAAACGTTACTTTTCAAAAAATTTATTAGTGCCTTGTTGATATTACTGTTTCACAATAACTATAATCGCCTGAATAGAGTAAAACATTGGCAACTCAATTCTTATAATGCGTAACAATACTACAAAAAATATGGTTTAATCTATCAAAATATTAAGTTTAATTAATTACTAAACATTTTAAAACATATTCTTCCTGTAGTATACATCTTCCTCATACATTGATATATATATATATATATATATATGTACATATATGTACATATATGTATATATATGTATATATACATGTATGTATATATATGTATATATATGTATGCATATATATGTATGTATATGTATATATATATATGTGTGTACATATGTATGTATGTATATATGTATGTTGAGATCTCAACATTTTGAATAAAGACAGAGACTTAGCTGTCGTACAATGCTAAGACTCTGTAACATCATCTTTGTATAGATACTCCCTCAGGCATTTGGGCTCATGGAGTTTAAATGTCTGCGGGAGTGGCACTCGTCTGACAAGAAGTTGCAATCATCATCATATATGTATGTATATATATCTATATAAATATATATATATATCAATATAAATATATATATAAATATATATATATAAATATGTGTATATATAAATATAAATATATATATATAAACATAAATATATATAAATATATATATAAATATATATACATATATATAAATATATATATATATACATATAAATATATATATAAATATATATATAAATATATATATATAAATATAAATATATACATTTTAATATATATATATATATAAATATATATAAAAATATATATATGTTTATAAATATATATATGTGTATATATGTGTATATATATGTATATATGTATATATATGTATATATACGTATATATATATATATATATATATTTATATATATGCCGCAATTACTTGTGTTTTTAAAAACGATACACATTTGGGAATATGTGTATATTTATTTTGTTTATACTTCAGATTTTCTAAGAGAAATTTAAAATTAGTTGCTGTCGGTATGAAATATTGAAATGAATGATTTTGGAACTTCTACTTAATTACTAAATAAGGGATTGCCATTTACAATTTAAATTAGATCATCTTGTTAATCAATTTTCATTAGATAATTCAATGTATGTAATAATCTGGTATATATATATATATATATATATATATATATATATATATATATATATATATCGAAAATCTGCACGGTAAACACTAGTGTCATTAGACCGGACAATTTTAGGCGCATAAAATATCGATGTGTGTAGTAATACTAAAATGCTAAATACATATGATTTTTTTAATGAAATTATTTCTTGGATTACTCTCTTTGATTTCAATAAAATTTAAAGCAGATATATTTAACCGTCTGGTGTACATATATATATATATATATACATATATATATATATATATATATATATATATATATATATATATATATATATATATAACATATGGGTCTTTCACAAATGTACATTTTTGTTACGATCATTTTAAGGTACGTTTATGTGGATCCCCACCGCAAAATTACATATAGTTTTTATGTATACATTCCACAATATAACCCCATCACATTTTATTTAGTTTTTACTCCAAGTTTAAGCGTGTGTTGGTCGTTTGTTGAATCACACTAAGAATGGGTAGAATGAGTATTAATTAAACAGATATAAATATAAATATCTACATATGTGTGTATACATATTTGTGGCCATATACATTCATATATATGTATATGCGTGTTTTGTATGCATATACATTATGTGGGCTGTATAGATAAACACTATCTGTATGAAGGAACGTAGTTTTGCTTGCTAGCTTCAATCTGTCTTTAAGCAAAGAGAACATTGAAGGAAAGGGTAAGGTAGAGGGTTAGTTGGAAAGGCCAAACAAACGAGGGAAGGAAATTCTATCTGCCAAAATATCAGTGAATTGTCATATGATTAGTTGCTCCTCACTATGTTGGAACAATAAAGACAGAATGCTGACCTGACCTTTTACCGGAAGTTGGCAGGTTACACCTAAATCACGCTTTATCAGTTCAAAGTTAACCTGATGCCCGCACGAATGTGACCGACATTATCATTAAATATTAAGGAGTAAACCAAACACTATTGAATCACAATAGTTTTTCATATGTATATGGTTCAATTATTTTAATATCAAATACTTTCATAGCGCAGTAATTTTCATTCAACATCGAGCAAATTAATTTGCTGTAAAAATAAAGTATTTTTGAAAATAAATATTGTTTATTCACTAGCAAGACCCTGTCGCAACGTTTTCCAAGGGAAACTGAAAATGAATATTTATTTTTTGAAGTAAATAAGCACTCGTTACTTTCAGTTTGTTCCACTCGATTTAAGTCAAATTATATTTATGTTAAAGGGACTTATTCTCGAAATTCTAAATCCGCTGTTTTATTTTCCATTCCCAGTTACACATTAGTCTGTTTTACATCGTAAACAAGTCGCGAAACAGTGGACAGTCTAGTATTTTGATAATGTGTTATGGAAAGACAGAAAATGAAACAAAAAAAAACAGGAGAGTGATTATCGTTTTAATGTTAATGTTTGAAAATGATTTTTGAATTAGTATGTTTGAAAATATCAGCTGCTACGATATGTGTTTTCTTAAAATCTATCAATAATTGTGCAATTAGCGCATGTTTAAAAATTGTTTTAATCGACGACAAGCCATATGTTTTTTAAAAGTTTTAATAAGAGTATTTTATTTATTCATTTATTTTTTTAATTAGATTTTCACACATTGCCACTTTGATGTAGGGGGCTACTATCAGGGACACAATATACAGGGGTACTTATGTAGGGAGTTGGGCAGCAAGATGTCGGTTCACGTTACACTTGAACTTCTGCATGTCAGTACAATTGGGGAAGCCAGGACCCCGAAGGGAATTCCAAAGTCTATCGGTTCTGGAGAAGAAACTACTGGAGTAGAAGGCTCTTTAAAATCAATGGATCTCTACTGTGAAGGGGTGGGATTTAGCCGCTTGTCGGGTTTGGCGGGCGTATTTACGTCGAGGGGGTACAAGTGCTTACAGTTCGTCGGAGCATTCATAGTTAAAGTACTTGTAGAACAAGCAGAACGATGCAACATTTCGTCGATGGGACAGAGGCTGAAGCTAGCTTAGATGACACTTCAGGACCTACCAGGTTGGTGACTCTCTTTTGAACCTTGTCTAGGAGCGAGAGACTAGTAGCAGATGCACCAGCCCAAATATGACAACAATACTCTGTACATGGGCGAATGGTGGGCATATAGAGGTATAAGATACTTTCGGGTTAGTAGCTTTCTAGCACGGTAGAGAGAACCTACCTTCTTCGCAGCGGTCCTGGCAATGCTCTCAATGTAATTGTTCCAACTCATGTTTCCTGTGAACGTTAGGCCGAGGAGTTTAAAAGATGTACTATCAGATAAAGAGTGTTTGGCCATTGCTTTTGATGGTAGAGAAGGTTTCTTGTAATTATTGAAGGAAACAAATTTAGTTTTGGCAGCATTGAATGTGACCATCCATTTTTGTCCCTATTCCACTAAAGATCGGAGGTCATCCTCTAGTGTTTCTGCAATTTCTTTAGATATGTGTTTATTTGTTTTCCTGTCGTGTCTGTTATAGAGCCTGGTGTCATCAGCATGTATACTCATCTCACAGACAATTTTGAGGTCATTTATGAATATTAGGAGTAATCGAGGCCCAAGGATAGACTCTTGAGACACTACCGCATTTATATCATATTGTTTAGATGTACGCCCGTCGGGGACAACATGGACTTTTCTCTGATTTAAGAAGCGTTTACTTATGTTAAGTACTCTTCCAGTGATGCCGTATGATCTGATTGAGCGATAATTTACTGGGTCAGTATTTTCGCCAGAATTCTTTAAAACTGACACCACAAAAGCAGTTTTCCAGCAGGCAGGAACGCAAGATTCATTAAGGCATTTGTTGTAAAGTTTGGAGAGAACTGGAGATACTTCGGCGGAGGACATTTTTAATAGCACAGCTGGGATGTGATCAGGTCCACATGCTTTTGAATGTAAAGATTCTTTATGATAGCATGTACCTGAGAAGGAGTGATTTTCAGATCGTCTAGTGCTGCGTCTGTCCGATAAGGAAAGTCAGGGAGGAGGTGGTTAGCACGGGCTAGTGTGGAGTTGGAGGCAAACCGACTGGCAAGCATCAGCACCCTCTCGGTTGCTGATCAAACAACCTCATGATTGTTAGGTAGTGGGGGGATTGTTGATTGCCCATTATTTACTACACTGTTGTAGATTTTCCAGAAGGCAAGGGTTTCTAATGTTTTGCTTCGATGCGTTTTTTTTTGTGTGGTTTTAGTAAATTCTCTCTTAGCAGTGGTTATTTCTTTCTTACAGTTACTTCTGGCCTCTATGGCAGCTGCACAAGTAGAAGTAAACCATTGGGGAGAGTGGGACACTTGTTATAAAATTTCCGCGTGGGAACATGTGCTTCAATTGCCGTTTTGAACCATTTCAGGAAATGAAAAGATATTTCGCCATGGTGCGTATCTGATGAGACTCCTTTTTGCTTCCCAGTAAGCCTTTTTATAATATCTTGCTGTTTTGATTAATGGCTCTTCAGTTTTAGCTCTAGAGTTTTGGGCGATTTTATTATCACTGAATGATCAGCGTTCCCAGGTTGGCCGTGGGCATTCGTTACACAATCACCGGGAACTGTGGTCAGAAACAGCTCTAGAAGTGATGCGTGTTGTTCTTGCAGGTCTGGGAAACGGGTTGTAAACGTAACTATCTGTGATAGGGAATGAGACAGAGAGAAGCTATATGTTGTTGTACCAGCTGCGTCTGTGTAAGTAGAAAATCCAAGCCACTTGCTGTGGTGGACATGGAAGTCACCAAATACAATTTACTTGTGCGCTAGTGTCGAGGGAAAGTAATGTATGTATGATGCCAGAGACTTTGTTTATTAAGGTACAGTCCTGGGTTGAGGGAGAGCGGTAGAGAAAATAAAAGTAACTGATGTTAGGTTGCATGTTATGTCTAAATCAATAAAGGCTTGACCGTCCGATTCTAGTATTGTTTCTCTAGACAATGGGGAGGGGTCGGATATAGACTCCAAGCCGGTGCATATGTCTGTAAGAGTCCTTACGGCAGAGTGGGACATCTTAAAGTAGTTAGAGGGGATGGAGGAGTGTAGGCTAGTCTCACTTAGTGCTAGGATATCCGGGGTGTTTGTGAAGAGAAATGCTTCAACATCATTTAAATTAGTTCTAAGCCCACGGATGTTGGTAAATGCAAGCCTCAAGGGAGGAGGCAAGTTGGTTTTGTTTGAGTTTTGGCCTGATTTAAGCGTAAAATTTTATTGTACTGTCATTTTTTTAAGAATTTCAGTTTGAGTAAGGGATGCTGAAAAAATGATTTTGCAGAAAAGCAGACATGCAAAACAAGTAGACCATCAGTTGGCCTTCCATCTACTAGGATTGTGGCCTCAGGAAAGCCAGGAATGGGTACAGGATCCCTTTCCATGCGCGACATGGCATAACAAACATCCAGATATTATACAATTGTTGATGGAGCAGCCGCTCTCAGCACTACCAAAGAGTTAGAGCTCCTGCACTACCAGTCGGAAACAGCAGCGAGGAACTGTCAATCCAGTAACCTCAACCCATCAGACGATGGTCAACCCAATCTAATTGCACTGACATTATTGCTTTCAAGCATTCCCAAGAGTCCAGTTTAGAAGGATGATATGTGTCGGAAGTGGGGACAACGGCGTTCATTGCCCTAGTCAGGAAAAAAGATCGACAACTGAGTGTTTTTGTCGAATCCCTGTGATCGACCTCTACGCCTGGCTAATAGGCAAAGAAGGAGTATGGGAGCCGTGCGATGGACAGTGCCTATCTACTCCTTAAGCAGTTTAGGTTTGCAGACCGGTAATTTGTTTGAGTCACAAGCTCTAGGAAGGTTGTCATCCAAGACTGGAGAGGTTTTCCTTCTCTTAGACGGATGACTTGACGGATCAACGGGTTCATCAGCACCGGGAGGGTTTGCCCCGCGCCATGGTCCTAATCCAGGTATTTCTGCGACCCCGGTGGGTAGTTAATGTTATAGGGTTAGTCTGTAAAGGTTATATATCTACTGAAAAATTAAACTCCTCCAAGTGATTAAGAGGCATTGCTATTTCAGTGTTACTGGAGGAGGGGGTGAGTAAAAGTTCCTGCAGTGAAAGCAGCTATATTTGCAACAGGTTTGTTGGAAGGAGTAAATATGTGGTTTTATATTTTTCCTTTAAATTTATATGTTTATGTTGGCTTGGGAATAGGATAACGCCTTACAGAATGGCTTGATATTAAGAATTAACTAAAATGTGTTGTCCAAGCTCTTGATATTCTAGATTAGATATTTTATTATAAGTTATTAAAAAATACTTGACGTGAAAATCGAACGCTAATGAATTGTTTTAATCGACGTCAAACATGACGTATATGCAATTTTATAAAAATAAATTCTTGTAATTAACTATTAAAATTTTAATAATTTTTAAAATCGTTTACGAAAATGAAAAATTTCCAAGGCAGTATTTTCTTCATTCGTTTTAAGAAGACATTATCTATCTATATATCTATAAAAGTGAATGTGAGTGTGTGTCTATGTGTCGGTCTGTGTGTCTGTCTGTGTACATTCCCCTACTCGAAATTTGATACACAGCGTACTGAGATTTGGGAAAATCTTTGTAATCGATTTCGGACAGAAATTTGGTCGTTAAGGTATCAAAGTTCAACAATTTTATCTTTGAGAACTCTTTCAAACTCCTCTGAAAATTTTGGGTCTAAACACTTGAAATTTTAGATATGGGTTCCTTTGAAATTGATCTAAATTAAAAAGTTGATTTGAACCTAGAGCAATAAATGTTAAGGGGTTATAATAGGGGTCAAAGTTTTTAAAAAATTGACCTCTTCTTTTTTTTTTTTTGCTCAGCATATGCCTCCAAACACCCGGGCAACGCTGAGCACCCATGCTAGTATATCTATAAAAGTGAATGTGGCTGTGTGTCTGTGTGTCTGTCTGTGTCTCTGTGTGTCTATGTACATTTCGCTACGCAATAACTCTGTCAATGTTTAGTCTACAGACTCGAAATGTGATATAAAGTGTACTGAGATTTGGGAAAATCTTTGTGATCAGTTTTCGGCCAGAAATTTGCTTGTTAAGGAGTCAAAGTTCAACGCTTTGACTTTCGAGATCTTTAACAAACTCCTTCGACAATTTTGGGTCTAAACACTTGAAATTTTAGATATAGGTTCCTTGGACATGGATCTGACTTAATAACTTGATTTGAGCTTAAAACAATAAATGTTAAGGGGTTCAAATTTAAAAAAAGATTTAACCTCTGCGGTCTCTACCAAATTACTCAGATAATTTCTTGTCTAAACTTTTGAAATTTAACATAAAGGCTAATCAGAGATAGGGCAAGCTTTTTTATAGGTTTGGGTCAGAAATTTGAGCTACCAATATATAAATGTATGTATGTATGTTTGCATGTGTGCCTAAAACTTTTGACAGAGGCGAAGGATTTTTACAAGATTAGTATCGTTTTGAAGCTCGATCATTCAGACGAGAAATATCGAAAAATTGGTTAAAAACATTAATTTCTACGCCCTCAACTGGTCACTTTTCAACAGGGAGGGGTCGCTTTTTCCGCCAATCTATTCGAAATTCATCTCCTTTTTTGCGATTGTCTAGCCTTAATTTAAATCTACGTCACTTACGGTTTGGTGGTGGTCGCAACAGCAAAGACGTCACATTTTCCCCGTTCTTTTCTTCCTTCGCGGTACGGGTTCGAGCCTGCCTTCTTGCTACCACTTTTTTTTTTTGCTCAACACACACTTCCAAACACCCGGGAAATAAATAAATGTAATAATGCATGTTAGTTAAAAAAAAATAATAAGTTCCGCAGGTGATGAGCAGAAAGGATTTACATAAAAAGTGTTCGATTACTTTCCTTCTCTGACTGAAATATTAAGAGAAAATTGAAATTACTTGATTTTATAGGAGAATCGTTTTATTTTTCATAGTAATTCATTTTGTAAAAATGTTGTTTATAAATATTTATTTTAAAAAAATGTTTACATAATAATCTTCCAAAATCAAATTACAGTTTGTAAACGTTTCTATCACATCAGTTTCTCCAGACTGACAACGTTTGACGCAAGATCGATTTTTAATCTGAGAAAAAAGCAATCCCACCAAAACATGATACTTTAGCTTAGAATAAAGATAAAAATTACAGCACTTTATAAGAATTCCCCCTTTCATTAACAAAGGATGAGAAAAATTTCTGTGTAATATGAGAACAGATGCTACACTTTATTCCTAACCTAAAGGTCACGCCCAAGTGAAGTATATTGTAAATTGTACATACAGAACGTTAAATGTGTTGTTTTTTCATTATAAAGTATTTATGACGTAAACCTTTTTTCATATATGGCTTACAATTTCTTAAGTGGATGTCTTCAATCAGCAATATCATAGAAATTGTGTAGGTAGTGCTTGTAAGAATTCAGGAAAACTGGATCCGCTCTTATGTTTTGTGTCGGCTATTGCCTTCATATATATTTCTATAGACAATAGACGCTATCACTTAACGTGATTTTAAACGTATTGTGACATGTTCTTAACCTAAATTGCATAAGATGAATCTCTTGGAATATTACTCACCTTTAAAAGCAACTATTTCTTCTTCGGTGTTCTTGACTTCCGCTGAAACTTCTTAAATTACATCAGCCAGTATTCTGTGGTCATAATACCCGATCATTAAGCGAATTATATATGCAGGATTCAATATTTTTCTCCTCTGCAAAACAATAATTACTTTTGAATATAGAAACGATAACTAACGATATTAGAGCATATTATGTCTACTAATGGTGTGATAGAATGGACGGGTTAGATATTTTGTTATGAAATACATAAATATCAGATTAGAAAGTTCTGAAATATATTCGGTCACTACGAACTCGCGAAACGCATTGAAACGTGTGAAATCAGTGTTACGTTGATGAACAGCAAAAGTTGGGAAATGATTCCATTTCTTTCAGTAAATATAGCCGTGGAAGTATCATGTAAAACATTAGCAGAAATGATGTCACTTTCCGAATTCTTATGTCCACCGACATAACACTCTCAACTCACACCTCTCAATCGTTTAACGATCTATTAATAATGAGGGACGTCAACTTATGATGTCATTCTGGTGGTTTGGTGCTTGCCTGTTTCTTCTTTTTACTGTTGATTAAATATATTTATTTTGATATGTGTAATAGTCTACCATTCGCATATGAATAAGACTCTCGTTTTCAATAAGATCTACGTTCCTCCTCATCGGTAAGTAGATGAGGGGGCACACGTCATACAGACCGTATCTATAAAGACAGTGAACATGGATATTGGAATTATGTAAATCATATCAAAATATATTATGCAATGTGTATATATTACCATGGATATGTTCAACTTATCAATGCAGTTATATAAAGGTGTAGATTTGTTTTTTTTTGTTTTTTTTTTGTTTTTTAAGTCAGCAAGCTATAAAATAGTGCATTATATTTGGGAATGATTATGATTATAAAATAGACACTTAAATGAAAAATCTGAAAACTTTCAAGTGTCGGAAATAATGATAAAATAATTTGATTTAATTTATATTGTTGTTGTAAGTCTAATATTTCGCTAAAAATAGTTTCATCAGGGTAGGAAGTCTGATCCGTGTTTAGTTTTTTTTCTTTTCTTCAAATGAAAGAAATGTCCCCGATGAAGCTATTGTTAGCGAAATATTGGACTTACAACAACAAAGAAGCAAATAAAATTATTTTATTATTATTTCTGACGCTTCAAAGTTTTCAAATTGCTCATTTAAATTTTATTCAAAATACGTCTCTTTTTAAGTGTGTGACCATCTTTTACTTTATTGTTAAGTTAGACATAGAGAAGATAATAAGGTGATCTTGAAATTATGCAAAGAAACCATGGTAAAATAAACATCTCGGAGATCATGATACGCAAGTTGAAAAATATTTTGAATTCTTCAAATCGTGTCCATATCTTTGACATAATCAAACGCACTCACTCTACTTATTTTCTATGAATTCTGTGTTTATTCTTCGAGTAAAATGAGTATAGAATTAGTAAAGAAAGAATTCAAAGAGCACAAAACAATTCCTCAAAAGAAAATGCTTATTGATTTTTAGACACGATTACACGTTATTTAGTTTTGACAATAAGCACGATTCTGTAAATTGCAATAAGCTTAAAGAATAGAATAAAACGTTGCCCCATCCCCAGAGAAGGAATGATCAATGAAAAGACGGTTTAACAATGGAATACGCTGCTAGCCGATGAAAACTAAAAAGGAAAACGTGAATTTGAAAAAGAAAATAATTTTTTTTCAAAGACTAGTCAGATGGCGCCGACATATCTGATATTTTTTAATGTTGGAGGCAACACCCTTTAGCGACGCATTGTTTTATTAAATTCTTTGTTTTGTAAAAGAATCTGCAAACGATAAATTTTCTCAAGGTTTCAACAACGTCCTTTTACGATCTTTAATTGAAGAATTCTTGAAGCAATTATAAGCAAACACGGGGTTTTGGCGTTTTCAAATTTGAAAATGACCGGAATAAGTTTTATCAATGTTTTATGCTGCTTATAATTGAATTAGATTTTTTGATTCATAAACTCGCCTAAAGCATAAGTCAAATCAACGTACTTGTTAAAACCTCTTTATGTAATAATCCTTTGTCATATGTTTTGTTTGCCTTGAATACTTCGCTTGAAATACCATATAATAATAAGGGACTAACTAATCAATTATTTTTATTTTACTTAATTTATTTTTTTTTATTTAGAAAGGCATAGTTGATTACAATGTTGAACATTCTGAAATCAGATTTTTTGTTTATTGAGTTCTTTAATACATATTCACTTATACATATGGACTAGCACGTAGCGTATCTATACATATGTTAATCTCTGTCATTATATATATATATATATATATATATATATATATATATATATATATATATATATATCAGTGATGAAAAAACCGGACAAGAGTGTTCAATGTGTAGCCAGAGCAGTATATAGGAAATTATGAATTCTGACGAAGCTAGTCGGATATTTCCTCTTCTTTTGAGAATATCCCCCTAGCGGAAACTCCTATACATATATATATATATATATATATATATATATATATATATATATATATATTCTCTTCTCTTCTCTTCTTCTATATAAATAAAATGAACTCATTTTTTCCCGTCTGATTTTGACATTAATAGGATTAAAAATCAAGATATTTCATGCAAATATAATATGCACAAACGGCAGAACAATATCTGAGGTGTGTTATAGGCTTATTATTTCTCAAATTCCTCGATAATATTAGATTTCTATACTTTTTCTGCTGAGAAGTCACGGCCAAAATCGGTTAAGATCAATGGAAGTGGTAAAATAGTTTCTCTCTAATAAATTCCTCTTCCCCCTGCCACCATTAATACCGTTTGGGGATCGTTCACAAGGAACAGTTGAGAAGAGAACACCGGTTTGGCTTCGTAGTTCTTTCATGTGAAGTTATTTAAAATCACTAAACCAAGCTGCAGTGCTCTGTGGCGTAGTGGTTGGCGTGCTGGACAGTTCACATTATATTTTCACGTTCGCGCCGACCTACCGTAGTCGTTTTTTTTTTTTTTTCCTAAACAACTGGAATGGACTTTTCTTGGTGGCCGAACTGTTAACGTTGCAGATGTTTGTTTTTTTTTGTTTTTTTTTTTCACACTTTATTTTCCTACTTTTACTCATGACTCCGGGTTTGATCCTTCCTACTTACATACCATAACATTTTTTAAAACTCCCCCCCCGTCCCGGAAACAAACACTCGGGCAACGCCGGGTACCCCCGCTAGTATATATATATATATATATATATATATATATATATATATATATATATATATATATATTCAAGCGCATCTGATTAAACATGCCAAAGGTATTCTTTTTTCCGAAACTATATATATATATATATATATATATATATATATATATATATATATATATATATATATATATATATATTCAAGCGCATCTGATTAAACATGCCAAAGATATTCTTTTTTCCGAAACTATATATATATGTATATATATATTCTTTTTTCCGAAACTATATATATATATATATATATATATATATATATATATATATTCAAGCGCATCTGATTAAACATGCCAAAGGTATTCTTTTTTCCGAAACTATATATATATATATATATATATATATATATATATATATATATATATATTCAAGCGCATCTGATTAAACATGCCAAAGGTATTCTTTTTCCTGATTTTTCTGAATATCTTTTTCATTCGCAGGGCGGTCTTTTTAATTTCAGCTGGCATGTTATATAAAATGGCGTTTGAAAGTTGTTGTTCAGCTATATTCTTCCTACGCGCTTTCTGTCGGTGCATCCGATTAGTATCGGGAGCTATTTTTGATGTTGTTATTGTTTTACGCTTTCATTTCATATAAGGTTTGGTGTAAAGTTGGATGCCGAATTATTTTTATTTTTAATTTCGATTTTCCTAATTTATAATTTATTTATTTAGTTTCTTGTTAGTTATTAAATACTGTAAGTATATTTGTTTGGTGTTACATGAATCCGATTAAAAAGGAGCTGTAGTTTTTTTTATAAGTATGGCTTCAGGTAATTTAAGTCGTAATGTTCAGTTGTTAGGGTATCGAATTTTAGTATCGTTAGTTAAGATATTTCTCATATCGGATGATTGTAGGTTTTATCATGGCGTGTGATGTGTTGTTTTATGGCACTACTGTCAGCTAAATGATAAGTTAGAGTGCTGTTGTGTGGCCTATGTATGCCTTATATGAGTTTTCAGAGTGACTTCGGAATCATTCTTCAAAAGGCAAATAAATTCATACACTACATTAATTTGTGGTGTTAGTATTATTATTGGATTTAATCATTAACTTAGAAGTTTTACATTTAGCATAATCTATTATTAGTTTGATCTTTTTGTTCTGGTCGGTGGGTCTGGTGTATCTTTTAATCAGAAAAATAAACTCAGTTTCAAACCATCTTCAACATAATCTCCAAATGCTCCAACCACGACCAAATCAAACACAAAATAGAACTACAACAAAACTGAGCCGACTATATAAAGGACACATCTACCTTCCTAACACTAATAAAACTACCTAAACTTCTCTAACACCACTTTTAGCGAACAACAAAAACAATTCCTTAACTTTGGCCCTAACTACCACCTGTCTTTAAATTACGACCAAAACGTTAAGCGACGTGAAATATAAGACATAAAAAAACAACAAAATAAAATCTCCACACACTCCAACCTCAAAGATCTTTTAAAAGTTGGAGGATATAAAAATCGATACAAACGAGGACAACTTAACCCCCTCCCAACTCCAAAGCTAAAAGAAAGCGTAATAACTCTACAACAATACTGACATCACTAAACAAATGGCCGACAAATCCAATATGTACACAATCTTAAATAAAACCGACTATTACCTGAAAATAAACATTTTCTGCGATAATAATAATTCGCCCCTAAACTTTCCTGAACCCACATTTATTATCAATAAAAGAATATATATATATATATATATATATATATGAACAAATGATTAATAAAATATGTTATAAGACATCTTGAAAAAGTGTTAAAAACATATTTAATTTTAAAAAAGGAAGCACAAGATAAGTGGGATATATATATATATATATATATATATACATATATATATATATATACCAAGCCTCAAAGGAAAAGAAAACGATGACAAAAACAATCGCTCCAAATAATAAGCGCTAGAGCAGAATATGACTGAACAACAATTTTGGGCGCTATTTTATATAACTTTCCAGCTGAAATAAAAAAAAAAACTCGGTAGATGGAACATATTTCTGAAAAATCAGAAAAAGAATAACTCTGTCGTGTTCAATCAGGCATGCTTTAATAATGACTTGCTGACAGAATATAAATATATATATATATATATATATATATATATATATATATATATATATATATATATATATATATATATACACGAGGCGGTCTCAATAGGTTTCTAGAATATTTTTGTACAGACATATAAAATTGTTTAGACCCTTGAAGATTCAGTATGTTATTGCTATGCATCTTATAAAATGGCTGACCAATTTGTATGATAACATGTTAATAGAAACAGCTACAGCAGCAATTGGAATACACCGTATTAAAATCTGTTTGTCACAGCTAGTGAATTTCAAAAATGCAAACTGGACGTGAGCACATTAGAAGAACGATATGCAATAAAATTATATTTACATTGCAAAAAAATATATGAAATGCTACAGACAGCATTTAAAAATGAAATGTAATAAATCCTTAGATATACCTCTCTATCGTACAGTATATCGATACTCTATGGCTGACTGGAATAGCTTCCGTACATTTATATCATATCTACCTCTTTGTTCCATGTTTAAAAAGGATGTGTCCTCTATGGTATCAGACCTGACGGAATTGTTAATTGTAGGTATGCACCGTTTCATACCCTTGGAAAAATTCAAGCAAAAACCTAACAGCCAGCCGTGGTTCTCTCAAGAATGTGCTGCTGCCATTGCGCACAGAAATCCCTTTTTCCATTGCTTCAAACGTAATAGATTTACTGAGATTAAAGCTTCTTTCAGGACTGCCAGCAACCACTGTAAAAAAGTAATAAAGAACGCAAGAGATTTATATGCTCAGTCCGTTAATCCAAAAGTAGTTGAGCAGCGGCTTGGTTCCCACCAGTTTTGGCAAATAGCAAACAGAATCCTGAACAAAAACGTGTGCTCTATCCAAACTATCTTCAATGGGGCTGAGATAATCTCGTCAGCATAAGACAAAGCCAAACTCTTTGCAAAAAACTTTGTAGCTAATTCTACCCTTTTGCGATTAAGGCCGCCAACCTCCAATATTTACTCCTGTATCAGAAAACACGCTTTGCGATATACAAATATATGTACATGATGTTGCCAAGCTAATTAAAAACATTGATTCCAGTAAAGCTATCTGCCCTGATGGTATTCCAATTATAGTACTCAAAAGACTTACACCAGAACTAGCGCCCGTCCTTACAAAACTGTTTAAATGTTGTCTTAAGGAGAATTGCTTCCCATCACCCTGGACAATCTCATCTGTATGCCCTGTATTACAGAAATCAGGTGATCGCTGATCTCCCTCTCAGTACAGGCCAATAAGTCTCCTGTGCGTCATGAGTAAGTTGCTGGAAGCTGTGTTAAATAGAGAAGTAATCAACCATCTCAGCAAAAATAACCTTCTTAGTGACACACACCGTTCTGCAAGATCTAAAGCAGATGTGCTTACAGTTATATCCCATAGGATTAGCGAATCTCTCGACGGAGGCTTCCTCTTTAGGGCAATTACTCTTGACATATAAAGGCGTTTGATAGAGTATGGCATAAAGGTTTACTTCACAAGATCTCCAGCTACAGTATAGCTGGAAATGTCCTCTCGGTTATTAACTCATTTCTCTCTGATAGATTCATAAAGGTAGTGGTTGATGGTAACATTCAGAAACTCTCAGTGTTAATGCTGGAGTCCCGCAGGGGTCCATCCTGGGCCCAACTCTCTTCCTGATCTACATTAACGATCTTCCAAATCACATCCTTACATCATTCGTAAACATTTATGCTGATGACACTACTATATATTGTAGTACATCTAAGACGGTAAACGACCAAGTTCTCTCTGATTCTCTTTTCTCTAATCTTGAGTATGTGGTACAATGGGGAAAGGAGTGGCTGGTTACTTTTAATGCATCTAAAACCAAGCTTTTATCTTTACATCATCAACACTCTGGTCCTTATCTGGCATCAATTGAAATGAATGGCTCTCATCTGGGGGAGGCCGCATGTTTTGACAAACTTCTTGGCTTGACTTTTACTCCTAATCTTAAGTCGAACATGTACATTAAATCCGTTGCCAAGGCCGCTGGAAAAATGGTAGGATCCTTCTATCGATCCAGTAGATATATCACTGCTGATGCAATTTTCTGTCTATATAAGAGCCAGGTACGTCTAAGGATGGAGTACTCTTGCCACATCTGGGCAGGAGCTGCTAGAAAAGACTTATCCTGCATTGATAGAGCTCAAAATAGATTCGTAGCCTCGTAGGGGATGTCCTTTTCTCTTCCCTGCAACCTCTTTCTCACAGAAGAAATGTTTCGAGTTTGTCTCTGCTTTATCGTTATTTTCATGGCAAGTGCTCAACTGAGCTCCAATCTATTGTCCTCCCTCGCCAAACTTTCACAAGAAACACCCGTCTAGCAGAATTCGCTATCAATAATTTCCTCCACTCTTTATCTGTACCTAAACCAAAACATAGATTCCATGAGCAAAGCTCCTTTATCAGAACTGCCTATGGAATTGTCTTCCGTTTTCCTGCTTTCCAGTTGACTGCAATATGGCTGCCTTCAAGTCTAACGCAAACAAGATTTTGATGAGCCGTTCCATATAAGTTAACAAATTTACCAAATTTCCATTACTAACGATTACTATATTGTCCAATTTCTACTGTACGCTCTTTAATCTTTATCCTCGAGTGGCCCTAAGGCCTGGATAACTGGTGATTACTATGTAAAAAAAGGCCATCTTACCTGAATCAAGCTACAGTTCCGTGTGGCATAAGAGATTCATGGAAGGCAGAGAGTTCATGAGAGACTGCGAGAGGTGTGGGAGGAGTAAGGAAATCAGTAGACCAGAGTTGATTGGTTAAGTAAATAATTTCATAAATACGGACTGTTGTGTCTATAGAGACAATAAGTGCGCAGTTTAATGTCAGTGTGATAACCGTACACACAATGAATCGCGAGAAACTGAAGATTTAGAAGATTTGCCCAAATGCACCAGCCCACAACGATATCCTTGTCACAGACTATTTGACCATCATGAGTTTAAGACCGTTTCTCACCCTCAGTATAGGCATGGCCTCGCTTCCTGTGATTTTTGGTCATTCCCTAAGCTCACACAAAACCTAAGAGACAAGTAAAGAGATGAAAGAGACCGTGACAAGAGTCTTTGACAAGCTTACTAAGGAGGAGTCCATAGGGTTTCCTAGAAATTGCTGAAACGTTACAACAAGTGTAATACAACTTGAGAAGATTATTTCGAAGGGATATATAGTTCCATATGTGTACTATCAATAACAAACATTGTTTTATAAAAATCGAATCCGATATTTAGATCCATAACAAAATCTTCATCCAGAAATATCAGTTTTTTTTTAATTTCTCTTTTTGGAAGGTAATATCTGCCATGTCTCTCAGATGTTGTGGAGAGAGTAATGCCAACTTTAGTAGAAGGACGCAGGCGTGTATTGTAAATGATGATTCTTCACCTGTTTGGTATAAAACCGTTAAACTTTAAATTTCTATTAACAGTTCTTCTAATACAGTAGACTTTTATCATTTATATATATATATATATAAATATGTATATATATATATATATATATATATATATATATATATATAGTCATCGACATACAGTCCTGTTTCGTTGTATCACAACTCATCAGTGCCGCTAGACTAGCATCTCTCCCAAGCCAAGGACTGAACCTAGAACCGTCGTTTTGACAGTCGGCAGTTCTCCCACTCGACCACAGAAGCGACGCCCGCAAACAACTCGTCGGAATGTCTATTTAAATAGACATCCGCCACCACTTTTACAGTGCTCAAACCGCCTGTATATAAACAAACAAACAACGAGCTTCGCATTTTTCAGCCAATTAAGTAGCGGCTGAGATTATTTACGACAGTTCTCTACCCAAAGAGGGGTCTTAAAATATATTTATAGTCATCGACATACAGTCCTGTTTCGTTGTATCACAACTCATCAGTACCGCTAGACTAGCATCCCTCCTAAGCCAAAGATTGAACCTATAACCGTCGTGTTGACAGTCGGCACTTCCCCCATTCGACGACAGAAGCGATGTATACATATATATATATATATATATATATATATATATATATATATATATATATATATATATATATATATATAGGGGTCAATGCAGTATATAATGATTCTGTAAACCTTTCGATATAATAGAATTACTGATCTGCATGGGGAGCTTATATACAACGATACTTTTTGCTATAATTTTATTTTTGGCACTATTTTAATTTTATTTCTTACTTAATCTTTATATCCTAAATGACTATATCATCACTATGTTTATTATTATTAATATTTTATTATTTCCATTATGCTTATACGGCAATAATCACGTTGCCACGCCGGTTACCACTGGATCACCGAAGTTAAGCAAGGTTGAACCTTAAATGGGTGATCATTTGGGGTCTCACAGGTGTTGTATGTGCTCTCCGTCTATCTTGACATTTTTTCCAGTCCTCATGATCTTCTTCTTGCGACTGGACTCAAACAGTGCCGATTTAGCAGGGGAGTGACTAGAGATTGCGCAATAGTTGCCTCACAGCTTCCCCGTCAGGCGGCATCGTTTATTTTTTGAGACTGAACGGAGACATCGATGCTTGCTTATTTCTCTTATTATTACTCCTTCTTACTTTTTATTCATAATATTAGTCTTAATATTATGACTATTACTATAATTATTATTACTAGTGTCATTGTAATACATTATTTTCTTTTCGATATATTACTGTGTATTCTTCTATGCAATGCTTTTTTAATACGTGCTATTAGTATTTACTTGCGTAATTATAATAACTTCTTTAATACAATATCTCTTAAAAGAATTCAGTCAGCAATGTTTCTACACAAACAGACTTATAACCCGAATAAACAAACCGTTTCCTACGTAAATGCATTCAACAGTCTGAATTTTGGGCGTTTTATGTAAAGTTTCACATTTCAATTATCAGAGCAATCTTGCCAAAAAGCAGGAAGCTGTTTTAAAAGTTTCGGGCAAAAATTGGCACACTGGACAAATCCCTATTCTGATGGGATAGCAACTTCAGCAACATAAATTTAACTACTTATGCGGCAAGAGAGATAAATCTGCAAATTCGGGATATTGTGAAAATACATCAGTCATCAAAGTTACACACGACATCAGATAGGATGAGCAAACATTCAAAACAGTAAATGTACGACGGGCAAAAATTGGAGTTTAATGCACCAAGGCTGAATTACTGTGAACAGCTGCCTGATAAATGGCGTCATAAACAAAATAGCTGACAGTAAAGGAAGAACTTAACACAGTGAATATCTTCAATGTGTGATATGAATTGAATAACCTGATACATAATGAAGTATGAATCAGTTCTTTACTGTTGATAGCAAAGTAAGTAATGTCTTTCAGACATTGAAAGGCAGCACTGTTCTATCAGTGTGTGCAGATCGTACGTTCAAGTCTAATACAAATGAATCAATTTAATGAATCAATTAAAGCAAATTAAAGCTAATGAATGCAATTTCTTTTTTACCTCCCGTATCGAACCCGTATTTTATGTGAGTGGTAGTCATTAAGGGACCCCACAAAACGCAAATGAACTCCAAATTGCTTATACAAATAGTCTAGGTAACACCCGTACTTACTCCATACTACCAATTCTATTATTTCTTCGAGATTAGAAGTTGATGTGGGTGATGATGATCCTTTGATATGAAACAAAACATGCAATATCCTTCAATGTGAATGCAAAATAAAAAAAATAGTATTTTTCAAGAAAGATTTAGTTTAGAATCGACAAAAATGAAAATATACAGCGCAAATCATTACTTTGCTCATGCGAGTAAAAACTGTAAAATGTCCTCAAAATTTTGCATTATTCAGGTTTTCTGGACAAATGTTTTAATCTTGTATTATATTCTCAAATATTACGGAATATATTCTGTTTGAAAGACGGAATATGCGTTTATGCGGAAGGGTCTTTAAAGTTGCACATATTCGATTTATTAACCAATATCATTTGATAGTTCAGCCCAATCAAAAGTGTGATTTTTTTACTGAAAAAGTCATTGATCATTAGAATGTGAAGGAAAACTAGCCATGTGCAAAATTCTATACAATTATATGAAGCAGTTTGGTGATTTTTGTATACCAAAACAAACGATATGGATGAAAAGCTTTCTGCTGAGATAAACCATTCTATAACTGTGTCGTCATAAACTTATAAGAAAAAAACTAGGACCACTTATATTGGTTTAAAACAAGCGACATTGTTGTAAAAAAGATAAGAACGGCAAACAATGTAGCATACATTTAGTAACATTGTACACACTCGTAGCCCTCACTGTGGACAGCTTTGTAGACGTGTATTTAATTCTTCAAATCCTGCCAGCTTAGAGATAGGAAATCACCAATATTACGGCAAAAAGACAAATGTTTAGAAAACTATGAATATAAATCAGAGGCAATTATATAAATTTGTCTCATAACTATAAATGTTACAAATAATAAATAGAAAATATATAAGGTAGAGAATTTATGAATTTTCTATTAGTGTTTTTCATAAGTATAAAACGTAAGATGAAATTAAAACATATCGATATAATTTTTGTATGTCCATTCATAAATACAATAGTATGATTTCATAATGTAATCTATAAAACGCTCAATAGCAGTGGAACTCTTGATGAAAAATGTTACACATTTTAAATGTATAAGCTGTTTAAAGAATTACATTTTATAACTGAAGTGATAGGCTTGCTACACTGAGGAGCCATGATACAGTGATATATATACATATGTATATATATATATATATATATATATATATATATATAAATATATATCCACTAGCTGACATGTCTGAGACAGGAGATTAGTCGAAAAGATTCGTTGCTCGACCTTGAAATCAAGAAACCTTAATAGAACAATTATATAATAAGAGAAGCACACTGACTGTAGTTTAAAACTAGAAAAGAAAAACTATTTTGGTTGAAAATTTGAAATGCCGCAATATAGAATATAGAATGATTTCAGTTTAACTAATCGCATTCTTATACCTGGTACTATTCTCAATTTCTTCAAGGTTTTTAGCAGATAATGTATCACGTATCGCTGTCATGTGTTGGCTAGTAAATGCCTGTCCAAGTGTGTGTTTTTAATGAGGTAGAGAAGCGTATCCGCAATTTAATTGCCACCCCCTACATTTTTTGTGAAACCATCTTTATCGCATACGTGATGCTGCTGTCTAAAGTCTTTTCTTAAATACAGTTATGACATGTTATTCTTTTGTTCCAGCACTTTTGACTCGTTGGTCTAGTGGTCTTCATAAATCCGATGCTTTGATACCTCATTGTAATACAACTTGCTATCTCAGTAGCTTAATTCCAAGAACCGAAACTCTGTTGTGCTTTCTTTATGCTGACTGCTTTCCTTTACTTTTAACCTTGTTCTTTTCGAGACTAACGTAAATGTGTATCTCCTCTCTTTGTGATAACCATTTTTCATTTTTGAAGCTCTTTTCATTAAGTTTCTTAATGTTTGGATTCATTTCTATTTTTAAAATATATAAAGACAATAGGTATTATAAAATTAAAAACGAAACACCAAATCAAACATAAGCTTGGGGACGAACACCCATATTATGGTATTCAAGAAAGATTAGATCTCAAGCGCCTGATTAGAGAAAAATATACTGCCAGAATAGCTACAACATTTATAGTTCTGTTTTAAAAACGGAAAATGAATAAAAATGAAGAAACAGGATATGTTGAGCGTAAAGAAAAATTGCCGGGGTGTTAAACGATTTCTCTTTAACTGATCGAGCAGGTAAAAGATCTAGTATAGTGTCAGAACCAAGGAAACACTTTAATGCTATTTACTTCGAAGAATTAATGTCAAAAATATAATACGTTAGGCAAAAATTAAAGATGCCTCAGTCTAGACAATAGCTACATAACAAATCGTTGATATTAAAGCTTGAGTGATGTGTCTGAATCATAACAAGAATCTAGTTAGAATTCATACAGAAGATATGAAAAAAAGAAATAAAATAAGACGTAAATATTCAAAATGAATTAAAAATGGCCGCAAAATAGATAGATTTCCTTTGATATGCCCAATTTAAAAAATGATAACGGATATGATTAGCATTCATATAAACGTTTTACCTCGACTCTTTCTTCTAAGTTTAAAAGAGAAAAAGCAGACGTAGTTGAAAAAGTTGTATGGTTAGGGTTAGATACATGTAAATATGTTCATGTTTTGCAATGTGGAAAATTATATTATTGTATCATTCGCTATTCAAGTTATTTTGTGAGAATGGTTTACAATATGTAGATTAATAAGAAATAAAGAACTATTTACAAACATTGCAATATTACGCCTAATTATCGCTAGGGATAATGCAATAATACCATTTTATATCATTTGTAATTATGTTTTTTTTATATAGACGAAGTGTTTCATAGACGTTGGAGGAAATGTAATTAATTTGAATTGTCTATTATAAACGAATATATATGTAGCATTATTAATTTTATATTTCGATTAAATGTAAAGATTAAGACAATTACTTTATTGAAAATCTTTAAATTAATACATCTGAGAAGAGCCAATGCTGTAAAGAAGTAACGTCTGTCTAGCATTGCCTAACAGTGAAGTGAGAGAAGTTGGACTACTTAAATAATAGTGAGTGAAAGTGTTTGTTATAGTCTTTGTGAGAATGCGTATTTTTGAGAGTACATTATTCAGAATGTATGTAACAATTTAGTAAACGTTTATGTAAAAACATTGCAATAATTGTCCACGTGAAAGTGCTATTTTACTATTCTGAAAGTACAAGTTTACTGTTAGGAATGTAAATGCACAGAAACGATCAACATGCAGGTAGTATATGTATCCATCTATCTATCTATCTATCTATATATATATATATATATATATATATATATATAATGCATGCATATATATAATACATGCATATATATATATATAATGCATGCATATATATATAATACATGCATATATATATATAATACATGCATATATATAATACATGCATATATATATATATATATATATATGTAAAATACAAGGTCCCGTTAACAATTGATTAGTTTTGTTAATGGTGTTTCCCTATAGATTAACATTTTACGATATGTAAATTTGAATAATTTAAATTATTTTTATTTATTTTAATAAATCGTTATTTGCAATTTACTCACCATGTCATGAATACCTTATTAGCTTTCCTCTATCTACGTGTCTGTTGGTTGACTCTTTCTTTATTTTGTACTGTGTATTTCAATTTCGTTCACTATATTTCATAAGCAGTCAAATATAGTTGAATTAATTGTAAAACACACACACACAAGCAGATGCATGCAATAACAAACACGCACGCATCCACATTCACACACTTAAATACCTATAAAACTAAATAACTATGTATATATATATTAATATATACATATATATATATATATATATATATATATATATATATATATACACACTGTAAATTAAAACAGGGTAATAGATGACCGTTAATAATTATCTGCCCATAAACATAGTTTATAAATATAATATTATAAATTAAATACACCAGAGAACATATTTAATTTGCCGATTGTAATTTTAAATCACGCGATAAAAATTACATATCTTTATTTAAAATCAATGTGACTTTCATAACAAAACAACATTATTTGTTGTTATAATATGTTCTTTAATACAAATGTCTATTAAAATAATAAAAATTTAATATTTGAATATATCCAATTATGAGAACCTTGGAAAACTTCAGGGGAAAAATAAACCAACTAAAAAACATTGTAAGATGTGTTAGTATAAAAAATGGCGTTCATTTAATAAACAAACTAGCATGTTCCTAATTGAACCCATGTATATAATGTTTAAATAATGACAGGTATCTACTTTTTTTTCTATTATTTCTAACAAAATACAAATAAACTATCGAATTATATATCATGGAGTTTTTGTCAAGCAAATAATGTAATTTTAATTTTTGGTTGGCGATGAACCAGCTTGTTAATATATAGATCTTGTTAAGACGAAAAAGGCGAAGTAGTTACTGGAGTCTAATTTTCCAATGTCTATGACTGATATTAAAAAATAACATTCATTGAGCTTCATTCTTGCAATTCTGACTAATAATGCAAATATGCATACATACAGTATCTATGCACACACTTATAGGTGCCTCTATTTTGAAATGTTAACAATTTATGGGTGCGCAAAAAGAAATATTAGTATGTTTGTTTTTAATTTTATTTAATTTTATGTATTGATCATTATAAATTATGGAATATATATTCTAGTGATTGGCATAACTGTACATATTTTTTGTAATATTTACGTTTTATGTTGCGCACCCAACAAAACTCATAAAATGTTTATTAGAAAATAAGGATTGGACGGACGTGAGCGTAAATACTATGTGTGGGCTGTTTAAAATTCTATCGTTGTTCATTATGGAATTCTTATTCTACGTAATAGAGTAAGTAGCTTGGGAACATTATTTAATATTTTTAAAATTTATCATATAGGAGAAGGTTATACTGAAACATTTCTATACTTCGCAAAGAATGAAAATCATAAAAACTCTTTAAAATTCTGCTCTATTTATTACTACTAATTTTCATAAGATGGGTATTCTCATAGTACGCGCATGCGCGTGTGTGTACTAGGAGAATAATTGAATTCATTCAAAACGTATCGCAAAAACAAAAATAAATAAATAACACACACGCGCGCGTGTGTGTTATTTATTTATTTTTGTTTTTGCGATACGTTTTGAATGAATTCAATTATTTATACGAAAGTGCATTTTTACCTAAATGCGAGTTGGAAAAAATGTTCCCGTTTACCAATTTGGTACCCCCAAAATAGGGAGAGGCATATACATTGTTTTTAAAATATAATTATCCACTGACATGTGTTTCGTCGTCTAGGACTCATCTCGCTAGATCCAGCCACTCGGATGAGTCGTAGACGACGAAACACGTGTCAGCGAATAATCATATTTTAAAAACAATATATATATATATATATATATAGAGAGAGAGAGAGATAGATAGATAGATAGATAGATAGTTCTATTTAGATAGATGTAATATACAGGGTGTTCCAAAAGTCTTGGGCACATTTCAAGTCCTCATGTGCCCAAGACTTTTGGAACACCCTGTATATTGTACCTATTTACTATGCCTCCCCACGGGACAGAGTTAGACACCAGGGTCGTTTTTTAACGTGGAGAAAAGGTACAAAAATAAAAATTGTCTCAGTCGTGAAGGATTTCTCCTCCACCGAAAGAGAACAAGAAATAGAAGTGCAGCATCTGAAGAACAGATGGTATTTATTTGCTCCCCCACCAAGCAAATTAGGCACAAGGCCGATTTTTAATGTGAGGAGTGAAGGGGAAATGGGGACCAACTACCCGGGGAGTAGGGGAGCTGGATAGTGACAATTGGTATGAAGGGTTGCCCCTACATTGACCAAGGTCTTATATGTGGGGTCGCCCCCACATATGGTCTTTGCTTGCAGTATCTGCCGGAACAGATGGTATTTATTTGCTCCCCCACTGAGCAAATTAGGCACAAGGCCGTTTTTAATGTGAGGTAAAAACCAGCTCCCCTAAAAGGGGTCACTCTGGTTACCAAAAATAATAATTGTCCCAGTATAGAGGGTTTCCCCTCCAGTGACTGGTACAAATTATCTTAAGTGCAGTATCTGCCGGAACAGATACTACACTTTGATCTTGTCCCGAGGGCCAAGAAGTAGTTTGTAGTTGACTAGTTTTAATCTATATAAAAAAAAAATAAAATAAAAAACATTGCTTCATTTGTGGTGAAAACATCACAGAATTGAAGATCTGGGTGGTAAATTTTGCTGCCAGCGCGGACAAACTCCAGGCACAAATGTGATGGATATATGCGAGCTAATCTAATTCTGGAAGTATTTTGACCGAGGTTGACCTGTTAATCCTCAGAATAATGCACACTGTGTGCGGGTAAACTTCCATCAAATGGTGGGTACATGCCAGTGTCCGTCAGAGTTATCAGCTTATGAATAATGGAGCATTGTCAGTCTTTGTGTCGGCTCATCTTCGCCGCCATAAATATGTCATAATATTAGCAAGAGGAATAGCGCTGACTCGCTGATACAATCTCTTAATGCACAACTCTGATGAAACTCTCTGTCGTGATGCCATGACAGGTCTATACTTATACAACTCTGCTTATTATATATGGAATTTCGAGAAGAAAATCATCTGATATATATTTAGTTATGCATGTACTTTTAAAGAACGTCTCAACGTTTTTCGTGATGTTATGTGATATACATTACACGCACCCACTCACACATACACACACACACACATATATATATAGAGAGAGAGAGTGTGTGTGTGTGTGAGAGAGAGAGAGAGAGAGAGAGAGAGAGAGAGGCTTAAAGTTTGAGTTTCAGAGTGTGTACTCTCGTCTATTAAGAACAGTATATAGAGAAACTCGGAAATTATAAATGATCCTATGTGTGCCTTTTATACCGTAAAATCGTGCTTGCGCAGCACGGTCAGTGAGACGATTTGCTCATACCAGATCATAAGGATTTTAGTCAAATTTTACTTCTTATAGATAAGTTGCCTAATCACAGGCCAAAAGCTGTGTCTGCCTCTGCAGCTCTTGATGACGACAGTAGCCGCAAGGTTTTATGAAACCACAACCAGAGAAGTAGTTTTTTTTTTTAGTTTTCATTGTATTAGAATTGTCTTTACCACGGTCAATGAGCCCTGTCTATCCCCGTATATATATATATATATATATATATATATATATATATATATATATATATGTGTGTGTGTGTGTGTGTGTGTGTGTGTGTGTGTGTGTGTGTTTATTGTTTTTTTGTGGAAAGAATTACAAGAAAGTGCTCGATTTCAAAGAAAAACCTTTTCGATATAAGAGCTTAATATTTATTATTATTTCTCTCGTTGGAATCTCTCAACCAATTATATATATATATATATATATATATATATATATATATATATATATATATATATATATATAATTGGTTGAGAGATTCCAACGAGAGAAAAATGTATATTTAAATAAGAAAGGTCACCAACAATCGCTATGTATTTTTTAACATTATTTTATTATTCCGTGTTTTGATTTTTCATATAAAAAGGTATCATACTTAGATCATTGTAATAAGGTTTTGAAATCATTGAAATAGTTTTACGCGTTTCAGAGTTCCTGTGTAGCATCCTCTTCAGAAATTATTCAATGTTTTAAAATATATTTAACATGTGTTCAGAATGTATAAAAGCATTTTCGCAGTCCATTTTGGTTACATGTTTCCTGAGCGGTGGAAATGTCTGTAAATAATTCTAAATGTCTTCATGGGTGGGGTTCACTCCTACCCGTCTTATTAGGGTCAGACTATGGTCATTTCTGTCTTTTGCTGTTCCCTCTCTTTTCTCCTTTTACTATTTTTTATTTATATTTTATTTGTTGATTACTTGGGTGGAAGTGAGGGCCCGCGTTGGTACTTGGTCAACTGGGTGCGTAGGGGAGGGTATGTGTGTGTGTGTTTGTGTGTGTGTGTGTGTGTGTTTTCTTGTATTTGTTTGTAGAATGTATATGTCTAATAGTTTTATAACATTATAAATTTAGTTGCTTTCCTAAGAAAGCAAATGTGATACAAGTTCGTTTGTAATGTGTGTGAGGTCGGGGGGGGGGCTTCTCTGAAACAGGGGAAATCGGTAGAGATGTTTTCATTTAATTGTGACTTTGATTTTTTTAGATATTTAGATTTTAGTTACTTTCTATTGTGGTTTCGTTTTAATCTTAGTCATACGGAGCATTCCTAATATTATGTTTGTTTAAATAAAAAGACTTATTTATAAATAGACATAGAGGATTTTTGTTTGTCTCCTCATGTGGGTAGGGCCAGATCCAGGACCGCTTTTTAGTGTGGGGAAGATCTCGCTCCCCAGAAGGCAGGGGACACCTGGGAAGGCACAAGTATAAGAATGAGCATTACCTCAGTCATGAAGGATTTCACCTCCACTGACTGAGGGTGTGTAAGGTGGACGCAGTGTTGGAACAGATACTACATTGTGGTTCTAGGTATATTTTAGTGTTGTAGGTTTCGAGGTAAGTTGGTATTGTTTAATGTGTTATACTAGAGGTAGGAGTGTTGTGCCTGTGTGTGTGTGTTTTTTTTAAATGTATTGGTGCTGATTTAAGTGTGGGGTGTACATGTGTATGAACGTGCGTGCGGGTGTGTTTTGCATTTCCTTTGTTTGTGCGTTGATATTGAGCTCTGTTTAATTCGGGAGTGAATCTTGTTATGGCATTTTCCCCCGTGTAAGTAAATAAAAGTAGGTGTCTGTTTGGAAGATTGGCATTGTTTTGAAGCTATTTCCACTGCATGCATGCACGTGTTTTGAAACCTAGAGGTGTCTGTTATCTGCAATTTTAATGTTGCTCGTATGTAAGGCCACTCTATTGCTGAGGTTTTTGGTGGCGCCTATGTAAGATTTGTTGCATGCTGTGCATCTTAGTGCATACACTACATTTCTGGAGATGCAGTTTAGGTCCTTTTATATTTGGAATGTTCGTGTTTGATTAGTGAACGTGCATGTGGTTCTTTCTATTATTATGTCACATACTCCACATCGCTGTTTATTGCATTTTTGACTCCTTTTGTAGTGTATTGAACGAGTTTAGAGGAGGTTAGGATGTGTTTTAGGTATTGGGGTTGGCGTTTGCTTTTTATTATTTTTGTGTTTTGAGTATGTTGTTTAGTTTCTCGTTCTGACTGAGAAGGATAAGGTTTTTCGTTATCTGTGTAAATAGTGTTGGGTTGTTTGTGTTGTGTGTGGAGACGTATGCTAGAATTTGTTCTTTGTTGTGTTTTGGGGGATTCTTAGTTGGTCTACTTGGATTTTTTCTGCCTTTGCGTATTAGTGGTGGTTGATATCCTCTTTTTCCGCAGGGTTATTTGCAGTTCATTCAGTCGAGACGAACGGAGGTGTCTGTCTGTGACTATGGTGCAAACTCTACGTGCCAAGGAGAAGGGTATTGATTTTAGACAGTTTTTGGGATGGTAGGTTTTGAAGTGGAGGTATTGTTGAGTATCTGTGGGTTTGTGGTAGATGTCTGTGATTATGTTGTTGTTTTTAATTGTTACTAGGATGTCTAGAAAAGGTAGTTCATTGGGGGTTCTGCTCTAGGGTGAAGTTTATTTTGGGGTGTAGGTTTTGTAGTATAGTGTGGAGCTCTCTGATATCGCCCCATGTAATTTTCCAGAGGATAAAGCAGTCGTCCAGGAATCTTTTCCAAGATTTTATGAAGATTGTTTTGATATTGTGTCCGTATTTCTGTTCAATCCTTTCATAAAGGATCTCTTCCAGGAAGGCGAGTGTAAGGGTGGCATATGCTGGTGCCATTTTAGTATGCATTACTGTGCCTAGTGTTTGGATGTAATTGTCATTATTAAATTCGAAAGAGTTATTGTTGAGGATTATGGCAATGCTATCAATCACGAATTGTTTGGTAAATCTGGGGTGTAAAGTATGTGAATGTTTGTCAATCCAATATGAGATAGCTTCTTTTCATAGGTGGGATATTGCTATATAGGCTGCTAACATCGAATGTGGCTAGTATTGCCCCATCGTCTACTGTTTGTGGTAGAGAGCTAACGAAGTGTATGTCATCTCTTATGTAACTTCTAACTAGATCGGTGAAGGGTTGTAATAATATATCTATTAGGTTGCTAAGTCTGCTTGTTGGGCGTGCTGGTCCTCCTACTATGGTTCTGAACGTGAGGTCATTAGGTTTTGGGGTGCTTATGTATTCTGACTTTTGTGTGTTGATGGCATGTCTTACCTCGTTAGATTTGTGTATTTTGGGTAGTCCATAGAAGATGTTTGTTTTTATAATGAAGTTTGTAAGGTAGTCTTTTTCTTTTTTTAGTTAATGTTGTATTGTATGTTACGCAGAGTTTTTTTTGATTTTAGATATGGCTGTGTTGTCGTTCCCTAGTGTTTCTAAAATTTTTGTTTTATAGTAGTATATATACACACACACACACCCATATATATATATATATATATATATATATATATATATATATATATATATATATATATATACAGCGAATATGCTCAGGGCCTCTAGCCTAGAATCACTATATAACTAAGCCTATGTAGCAATCCACCAATAAACAACACACAATTAAATACATTAGAAAAGCAATAAAAAATAAATACATAGAGGAACGATAAATTTGTCGCCCTAAAGAAAACAACACTACAGCTTTAGTTTACAATTTTTATCGAACAAATCAATTCAGGTTATTTGATTATATAGTAGAGATAGCATCTATTCAATCTAGCCGCCTTTAGCCTCAATAACCGCCCCGATAAGGATCCAATACTTGAAGCGTGCTTTTTAAACAAGCGACAATGAGAGCTTGGTCAATAGTCTACCGATGGCGGCGGTCAGGCTGGCTTCAGTATTGTGGGAGGTCATGTTGGTGATGTTCTCAACGTATTGCCAAACGAAGTAATTTAGCGGATTCAGGTCGGAGGAGGAGAGTAGCCAGAGAGAGAAGGGTGCAAAGTTATATTACTCCTCCTGGATCCATACCTGGGTATCTTTGACCTTGCGGGCTGGCGCCGAGTCTTGCTGACATACCGAGGGTCTGCCTGCGGTCACTTGATTGCACCAGATAATCGCCACACTCTTTATCACATCTATGTACACTTTGGTATATCAAGCTCTACTCGAAGATGTGAGGTAGCATGGTATGGATCTTACTTGAAGCCAAACCAAGGACGATAACCGTGGCCAGAAACTTTGTTTTCATCATCGGTACGTGTCTGTTATTCATGGAAATCTAGTGATGCATTAAGAGAGTGCTGGAAATGGTCCTGTCGTAACTTGGCTCGTTAAGATATTATGAGTTGTACATCATCTCTCGTTGAACATTGTGCCATTTTCAGACGTGATAGAAGGCTCCTATCACTCTTGAGATTTGTGCACAAATAGCCAACTGCCAGTGGTGGTCTGAAATAAAACAGAAAATTGGTTATCATCAAACAGATATGTAATTATAACAAGTATGATGTAGTTTGCTTGAAGCATTGTTAGAGAATAAAATGTATTTTTAGAAGGCTAGAACAATGCAGGAAAGTACAGTATTGATTCTTTATATTTGAGGTTTCCCTGATTTCTATCATTTGCTAAAGTTTTCACGTTAATGTTTTGATCTGGATTATGTTCTAGAAATGCAATTAGGTTGTCTTTTCTACAAACTAATCTCGTACCATGAGGGTTTTTTTTGTAACTTTTAACCTATAAACAATATCAGACAACCAACCACGCTTGCAGCAATTCTCACGCGCTCACATTTACGAGCATAGAACACACAGCAACATTTTAATTTCTAAGTTAAAAACGATATCTTATACAGACATTAATACCACCCGCAAATACTACATGCCTCTTAAACATAGCTAAAACTATGACATTGGACAGTTCCAATATAATTTTATAGAGATATTGCTCCATCTGATACGACGGAAGGTCTACTTGAAACAACAAAGACACCCTTTAGATCTCGCTTCAAGAATCAAATAACATGAATTCTACAAAAGTTTCTCCGGTCCACAAGTAATCCTTTTCTTTCTACCTGGACATACATTAGACAGCAGTCGACTCCTTTTGATAGATTCTGATTTTCGCCTCAACAAGAATTCGCAAACAAAAAGAAATTCAATGGATGTTTTGTTTTTACATGTACACTATAGGTGTTAATACTGAAAATCATACAAATATATCTACAAACAAAAATAATATATGACTTATTACACGTATATATATATATATATATATATATATATATATATATATATATATATATATATATATATATATATATATATGGTGACCCAAAAAACCAGAGGACATTCAATTGTTTTTTGAAGCATTTTATAGTCAACGGAGAAAAAAGGGCCAAAGACCCTAGTGTTTTGATATGATGTTTTGAATATAATGAACTAGTTATGACCAAAGTTTCATTATAATCGAACAAAACATTAAGAAACGGGGCCTAATTAGAGGTGGGTCTGTTTTTGGGGGTCACTCTGTATTCTTTATAAGTTTTGGTTTTGGTTTCGATTCAAGCTGGTAAGGTTAGGTTAAGTCATTTGGATAAGTTTTTTCATCTTTGAAATCACAATTTTCTGATATATTAGAAGGCCGCTCGGCATTTCCCAGTCGTAAAATACGCTTAAAAATTGATATTTTGGATAATACAGATTTCGTATTTATTACACTATATTTGTCCTTATATATAATAATTATTTTAAAATAAAATGACTCGTTCTCCACCACTAAGAATCGAAACAAAATATTTAGCTTACGATTTACTTTTTCCTTTAACGTTAGTGCCTGACCTATGAAGATATCTTAGCTGCGATGAAAAAATTAAAACATGCACTAATAGCTAATACGCTACGCATGCATATTCGTAACGCGATCATTCGATCTTCACCAAGCAAATTACACCTTTTTTTATTTTCACACTTCTATACCGATTTTTCCCGGCTAAAACCCATATTACTATGAAAGAGGCCGCTGTGGAATTTCTCGCAAGTCCCGCTTGTTATATTGAATGATACATTTTTATCCGTGTCCAATATGTTACAATTGAACTGGAAATTAATATAAAATTATTTTCGCTTTGAGGATGGAACTAAAATATAAAAATAAATATTTTATTTCGATATGGAGAATTACTATCGGTAAGCTAGGCCACTATTTTAGCTTCATGGTAAACGTTCGTGCTTTTACTAACGTGATTAAATGTACTATATCTTTTTATTCAATTAATCAATAATTGATTCTGTTTCTGTCAGTGGTTTATAATTTATTTTATTAGCATTTTCTTTAGATGTGTTTCGTATCTTTATGTTCAACGTTCTTTTTATTTGCTTGCATGAAATTTCTTTAATTGACATGTATTTTTCATTTAGTTTTCACTCATTTTGTTTTTCATAATATCTATTTCATTCCTTTTTGCCTATTCAGGCTTGATCAACGCATTCATAATATCATTTCTGTCTACATATTCATCCAAGTACTTACATAATACACGTATTACGCCGAGTTTCTTTGTGCGTATATTGGCCAGGAAATTACTTGCATAATGCTTTCGTAACAGGATTTCGATCAAAGTATTTACGCTATTGGTGCTCTTTCTAGATGTTTAAAGGATTTCATGCGGTCTTTTATTAAAAAAATCAATACAAAAAACGTAGAAAACTTAAATGAAAAAAAAAAATAGAACACACTTTTGAAAGTCGCACAAAATCTATTCAATTTTTCATATAATTAGTAGTATATGGCTTATCAGTCTTGAAAACTCGTCCTAAAATAAAACCGAAATGAATTCTTCATAACAAAGAGAATATATTGCTATTCACGTATAGATTTTTTTTGTTTCAACTAATTTCATTTTAGATACAGGGTAAATAATCGATGCACATCAGCTGATTAATTTTTCATGGCTTTTAAAATAAATTTATTTTGTTTATTGATGTGCTTTCAATAAACAATTCTATCATATATTTCTGGTAAAAATTAAAACATAAAACCATTTTTTAAAATCATTTCAAATTAAATAATAAAATACAAAAACATTGGTATTAATTTTTTCTTTTAAATTTACTTCATCTAGTAAAGTTAAAAAGACTAATTTGCATGAATGAACCAGATTTTTAATATTCACAATTTGAATATTTTTATAGAAAAACAATATATAATCTGTTAATGTTAGAGAATTGTAAGGTATTATATTTGTGCATGGCACATCGAAAAACAGACAACAACGTCACAGCTGATGTGAATTACGTACGATATTTTAGAGTTTTGAAGAGAAAGAAACAAAATCGAACTCATAAGACTCGAGTGAAATGCAGCAATATTTTTACGATAACAATCACAACACTTATTTATTGTTATGTAATGGAGATGTTGCACACATTGTTACGAGCTTGAAGGTATAACATTTTTTGAATAAATAATTTGATGTAAAACTAAATTATATTAAAATACGGGAGATGTTTACCATGTATAGATGTGTAACAAAATAAATACATGCACATGGCCGCAGCATTCACCCAAGGTTGTTTGAACCGGGTTCACCCTAAAAAGAAGGTTTTATCGAAATACAAACTTCACAAGTGATCCGTATTCGCATGTATCTTTAGGTCAGAAGAAATGATAAGTTTAAGCTTTTGCAGTTCTTGTTAGTAGGTGTCGACGTTATCTTACATGCAGCGCCTAATATTCTTAAAAGATCACCCATTTATACTGACCAGGTTTTATTTAACTAAACCATATATTCTCTCAAAAACTTACCATAAACTGATTACAATATATAGACTGTGTATCGATATATAGATTTTAGGTATGAACTGGCAGGAGTTGTATCCTGACGTTGTCGACTGGATCATTATGTGTAGAGGAAGTCGGGAGACGTTAAAAAATGTTTGTTGGTGCATCATGAAATTCAGTCGTGATGCAACCAGTTTCGATTTTCCAGAGAAAACCAAATCAAGTTTCGATTTTTCTACATAATACGAACCAAACTAAATCGACTTTTTAAACGAAAACTCAAACTTATTTCAAGTTTAGATTTATTTTAATTTAACTTTAATTTAAGTTTAGCTCAGGCTAGGTGTAAAATAAATTCAAAAATGTAAAAATTAGTTATGATCGTATTGTGTAGATTGTTCGTTTAAATTCGTTAACGTTCGTTATTCTCACTTTTACTTAGAAAATCACGTGCATTTTCAATCATGACCGATTGTTATTTGAGATAGTTTAATAATTAATACATTGACACCACAAAGTGTGTAAATAAAAAAGGGAAACATCTTTACAACGATTTCAAGCGAGTTAACCCAATCTAATGTGTCCATTCTGTCTTTTCTTATGGGTACATATAACAAACATGAAAAAATATAAATAGGAAAGAATTTTTCTTAAATTAAATAGTGTAGATTTTATAAATAATTATATAGCTTCAATATAAATAAATATATAAATTCGATATAAATAAATATATAAATTCAATATAAATAAATATATAAATTCGATATAAATAAATATATGAATTCAATATAAATAAAGATATAATTTAATATAAATAAATATATGAATTCAGTATAAATAAATATATAAATTCAATTTAAATAACTATATGAATTTAATATTAATAAATACATAAATTGAACGACAAATTAACATCAACATATCAGTAAATTGAGACTTATAGCTGAATGTTCTCTAGCATAACGAATGGGCAAATTGGGTGCAAGGCATTATAGTACTTATTATTTTTTCATTTAAATTATAAACAAGGGTATTTCTAATAAATATGACATTTTTTTTAAATTGGAAAAAACTATTTTTATTCTGGAATCAGCCACCACTCCCACCAAAAAATATAACATAATAGTAAATTAAACGAACATGGTGAAAGAAATATAACCTGCTATACCCTAAGAAATGTATCTATTTTACATCTAAAAATATCCGCAAAGAAGGAATTAAAAATTAGATATTTCAGATTTTATAGACGGGATTTTATAGAGGTGATCATACATCTAATATAAAATGATCACCCACTTCATGTTGTTATATTCAGTAAATATATGCAAAAAGTAGAGCAGGTGGATTTACTCGGCGTAACCTGGAGTTTATCCTGTTATACTATTGCATGTCAGAAAATGCATTTTGCGTTGTTCAGGAATAAGTGTTCAATATCATAATTTCAATTCGGTATAATCTAGATGGAGACAAAGATTTAAGCGTTGTCAGGAAATACATTTAAATGAATATAGGTTTCATAATATTATAAGTAAGATTAGGAACATTAAGAAAAAAACAGACGTGGCCCGAGAATAAATTAAACATATATTTATTATAATTTAGAGGAAGTCCGTAGGTAAGAAAAGTAGTGATGCCTAGGAGCAATAACTTTAGAACTGAAAGGTCAACTAAGTGACGTAGATTATTATTTTTTTTATACATGGAAAGAAAGGAGATGAATAAATTAGCAGAAGAGATAAGGAGTGGGGTGAATGTATAGAGGTAAAACAGAGAATGTTGCAATAGAGAAAGATGGAAGAAGTACACTGAGTTCCAGAGAGAGAGAGAGAGAAGAGTTTTAATAATGGGGTTAGAGGTACTTCCTTGTTATTATGGCCCTGGGAAATTCGAAATTTGAATTGAGCTCGATTCGACATATTCTCATTTTATAAAATATTCATAGCAAAATTCCCGAAATTTTGCTACATCTACAGTAAATTCCACCCTCTGTTCAAAATCAAATTGCCATTGAGAAAATTTATTTGGTAGAACATACCATATGTAGAAATAATATACCAGTAGTATGTTTTCTAACCGGCTACAGCAGTGTTGTCTTAAAGTCTAATGTAACAAAAATTCTTTTTGGTCCGTTTTCCTGAACAATCACCTCTTTTCTTTAAACTTTTAATCTTTCACCGGCGGATTTTGGTCATAATAATCATATCGTGGCAATAATAATCATCCAACTCGTGATATCTTCAACGCATATCTTCTAATAACTCCCGGCTTATGATAAGGAGTGACTTATATATATATATATATATATATATATATATATATATATATATATATATATATATATATATATATACGTATGTGTGTATATATTTTAGGATGTATTTGATTAATATTTGATTTTTCGAAGTCACGAATTCTAGGTAAGTTTTTTCCAATCCTTCTTAATGATACATTTTTTATTTATTTCAAACACTAAGTATTAAAAAAAAACTATATGAGATTGTTAGTAATTAAATACAATACGGCATATAGATAAATAGATCTATTTTTCTATACTATTAAATTTGTAGTTGAGAAATTAAATTATGTAATTACCAAACACTGCTCCAAAAAACACCTGTCGAATTGCATGTAACATTATTCATGTTCCCAGAAACTTCTTTTTAAATGGTATAATTCGATGTCCTTGCCAGTCTAACCTTTTATGCATTTGTAAGAATCTCGTTCTGATTAAAATGTTTTTCCTAATCGTAAATAGGGAGCATAGTTAATAATACTTTATTAATTCTAATACTGATTTTAAACCGAACGATCCGACCTCATAATTGTTTTATCACACCTCGTGTTTGTGAATAATAAGGTCACAAGGACTTAGCATTACCTTTTTGCTGAGGTCCCATAATTAAAGGATCTGCTCTTTTCATGTGAAAACTACAATTATCATTAATCTTGTGACTTCTGAAAATGTCACGTAAAATGAAAAACTCAACTTTTGTCTTATTGAGAAAAGTAGGACATAAGATTATGAATGAGTTTGTGTGTCGAGTGTGAATATTTGTGTTAATCGGTCAACATCTCCCCAACGTTGACAATGTTCATCAACTAGCAGACGAAAAACTTTATTAATTGTCTAAAAAACGAAAAGAAAAAAAACGCTCCATATTTCTCAAGGGTCAAGCTTACCTTCAACATTTTTTAAACCAGTAAATAGGTTTGAAGCAAAAAGAGAATCCCGTATCGCTTTATTCTGTTGCAAAATAAACACCAGGTTTTGATTAAGTATTTAAAGCGGTTTTTAACAATCAAATTGGCATCAGGACATACACAACGATACATGCGTATATGATCTAAGTGCTAGTTTGTAATGAAAAATGTGGGAACGTGGAAAACATTTTATCGACAAAAAAACTAAGTTGAGATGGATTTGTTTATGGAAAATAATGTAACACTTCAGGTTGTATAATCGTATTTTATTAAGTGAATCTGGCATGGTGATTAATAAACATCGATTTAAAAAAAAATCCTTTTTTAAATTATTGATAAAAAATAATGCACAAAGTAAACAAAGTAAGTAATCGTTCTTTACATATATTATTACATCATGAACAAACAAATCCAGTACGTCATCTTGTAGATTTTCTGACTCGTGTACTTTGTTGAACTTTTATTTACGTCTGATATAAAACAGAAATATCATATTATAAATCTATTGATATAAATAAATATCGTAAAATCATTCTGCAGCTTCAAAAAATACCTGACTTCTGATGCAACCATCTACTCGATACAAGCGTCAGATAATTCATAATAATGTTTATTACAGTCACTTAGTGAAGTGTACCAATCTCTCCTCGCTGTAAAAAATGTCAAATCGACTTTGTAATCTAGTTGCTAAATATCCTCTCTATCCCTGTAGACTATTCGAACAAGAAAGATGTTGCTCTTTTCTTGCTACTCACTATTTATTAGTCTTAGAAATGCACAAATGAAGTTCAATCTATAGTAAACCTTGTCAGACAGTAACCACAAATTTCATATACACACTACAACTGAAATAATAGTCCCTTTCTCCCACCATATGCGTAGACGCAGGCAAATGAACAGAACTTCTATCCAGATACATATCTGTCAGACCACACGAGGTTTATTTAAAAATCTAACTTTTTTTTGTTAACATATACTTCTCATAAACAATCAAAGGTATATTTTTCATGGCACTTTATTTCATAAAACTCTTCCACATTATGTTTCCAATTTATATACCTCATTTAACTTAATACGTAACTGGTTTTGGTAATTTTCTAATTTATTTATACATATGACATAATGCAGAATGGCGTTGAACCCTAGAACATTTTTATGTAAAGAAAAATAATCCCAGAAATATAATTTATTAAAACTTCACACCTGCTAGCAATTCAAAAATAATTATAACAAATATTGCTTTCATTTCCCCTGCTGATTCTCCGATAATATTATCCTCAAAATGTTTACATTTTTTAATATTCACACTCCTTCGCTCATTCCTCACATGAGTACGACTAATAAAAACGCGATTTTTAAGCAGTATTAAAATAAAGCATAATCTCTGAGACAATGAATCATAGCAGGTTGTTTTATTGGAGCCAGACGATTTATCGTAATAATGTAAAAAGAAGGAAAACTCGACAAATAGAATATTTACTGTTACTGAATGCCAGAATCGATAAAGAGTCAGTGCTTTTGTCGTTGGTAAATTATAAGTATGATTAGAGTTATAAATCTGGATATTTTTCCGAAGAAAACTAAAAAATTACTCCAATCCAGTAAACGTCGAACGTAGTAAAACATGTTTGCTTACTTACACAAGTGTAAGGGGCAATTCATGGAATTTGCATAAAAATGTCATTTTGCTAATATTTTAGTTTCCATAAATTACTACACAGATCATTTGCTGATGCGTTTCACATTGACATTTAGCATGCATTCTGAACGAAAATAAAATGATGTTTTTCTTATAAACTTTAGAAAATTGAGCTCATTCCTGCAATTTTGTTCATTATACAATGTATGGGTCGACAGAGCTCACAAAAGTAAGTCGCAATCATGTACACTAATGGAGCTATTTCTATTGCAAAAAATAAATTTTATTCGTCGCTAAGTATTTTAACAAAATATTCAGAAATCCTCGTAATTATTTCTTTTAATTACACACACACACACACACACACACACACACACATATATATATATATATATATATATATATATATATTCGAAGTGCTTTGAATATGTGTCCAGATTTTTTCGTATGAGTACTTTTATTGATAGCACACACATTCAACTACAGTCCCCTTTGAAGTAATCTCCTTCGGCTGCAATACAATTGACGTATTGTTCCAACAACTTCTTGAAAGCCCCATGGAAGTCCTTTTGTCTGAGTGTGTCAATGACCCTATGCAAAGCCTATTTCACTTTCTTAATTGTCACATAATAGCCTCTTCGGGTTTCCTTGAGTTTAGAAAAAAATTATAGGGAGCAAGGTTAAGGCTAGAGAGAGAGAGTGAGGAAGTGTTTTGATATCTATCTTGATCAAATAATCTGTGACTGAGGTGGAGTTGTGGACTGCAGCATTATACTGCTAACTACCACTGACCCGACTTGAAGAATGTTAGTCTCTTCCAACGGAATATCTTCCTGAATTCCATTAAAACCTCAACATAGTATTCCTTATTGACTGTTTTCTCAGCGGAAACCTTGTGCATGTAGATCATGCCTGTGCTGTCAAAAAAGGAACCATCACAAGTTTCTTGGTGGATTTGCTCTGTGTGGGCTTCTTTGGTTTGGGATAGCCAGCATGCTTCTCCTAGAAACTTTTTCTTTGGTCTCTGGGACATAACATTAAATCCAGATTTCATCACAGGTCAACAGAGAATCAAAAACTGTGCTGCCATGAAAGCGTCTTTCTCTCTGTTCTTCATCGCGCACTCTTGGGACAATCTTCGTGCAAACCTTTCGCATCTTCTGTTCCTCGCGAATAGTTATGTGTACATTTCCCACACTAAGTTCTAACGGTAAACGTATTCTCTATATAGACCCATGACGGTCCTTATCCATTAAATTCTTTATTTTTGGGCTAAGCAACTCTGGTGTTCGGATATTATTACTCCTCCCGCACTTCTCATCATCCCTCACACAGTCTCTGATCTCCTTGAATAGCTTATGCAACTCAAAAACTGATGCCCGATTAATAACAAAAATGTCAAAAAGCAATCTGAAGCAGTTCATACGTGTCTGTGGCATTTTTCCAAGTTTAAAACAAAATAGTTGCATATGTTTTTGTAAGGTGTCCTCACGTCTTGATTGCATTTTTAAAAATCACAAACCGTAACAATCAGGCTTTAGTATGATGTATTCCAATTCTTGCTATAAATAAATGGTCAGCACACACTGGTTGTTGTACTCTGGCTTAAAAATATGCTTCAGAAGTCTAGTAAATATTTCCAGGTATGGACTGATTCCCTATTAATTATAAACTAACATTTTCTCAAAGTTCATTCAATTTATATTTGTCAGTTAGTTCGTTTATCATTTTTCTATTCATTCCACCGTCCTAAATTCATCACGATTTGGTTTAAGCCGCAACCTCTCGTCAACTGTTCTAAACTTGAAACTGTTCTCAAGTATCGGAACCTTAAGACTGTCCGTAAACAATTCATAATTACAAAAAAGTGTCGCTATTTTATTTCAGTCATTGCCACACTTTTCAGCTGCCTTTGTGTATTTTGGTGATACTTTGGGTTAATCTCTAGATCTTCACGGATCCTCATACTAAGTTTTCCATTGTCTATATGTAAACCACACTTTGTGTACGTTTGTTTTGCTGATAAACTTATTTCCCTTTTTTATAGTTTTCCTTTTAGCAACTTCCTAACAATAGTAAGGTAAATGTTAAAGTATCACATAATTATTTATACTTACCTATTGATGTGGGAGTATTTCATTTTTTAAGTGTAGAAATAATGCTTTACTAAATTCGTTATAGAAATAATCGATGCGATGCCTGTCTTCTGTCTTAAGAGACGTAGGATACCCTCTGTAAGAGTATCTGCGCGAGTAATTCTAAGGCAAGTGTTGCGCAATCTCCAGTGTTACGCAAGCTTCTCTAAATCGGCACTACTTGAGCCCAATGGCAAGAAGAAAGGCTAGATGACTAGAAACAATGGGAAATGAGCTAAGGGCACATACAGAAACTGGAATTCCCAACGAGTCACCCATTTTATTACTGACCAAGCTCAACGTTAGTTAACTTTGGTGATCTAACGGAAGTGTTAAAATTATACACACGTATTTCGTACCGTTTTTATTTCCGTTTATTTACTAATTATATATGTTAAAGCCGCCGCTTTTGTCTCTTGGAGATATCAATCTTAAACAAATTCAGTTGTGTTGAATTGAAATTCCTCACTTGTATCGGTAATCTGTTCTATCTTTCTCTCGTACTAAAACATATTTTAATTATATAAATTTTTACAGTGAACACAGACACCGCGCTATTATTCTACCACTTCTTTTTTAAAAGAAAACTATTATCTATGTAGTGTGGTTTATCTAATTCAGAATATATTTGGTTACGTAGGTAAATCCTTGGTACAGTTCATATATTTCCAATCATTTACAATTTGATCATTGCACAAATGCTTACAGAGTATTCTGGTTCAAGTTTGCATGTTTACAATAGCGCTATTGGATGAAATTTAAAAAAATGTATATATTATGGCATTGCATCTCCAGCGATTAGGCGGCCTCGTCTATTACGTACGTGCAAACATAAAGTCTCCGACATGAATTATTATATAGATATTACATTGTATCGATAGTAAATATATTTATATTTTTTATATATGCAAAAGATGATTCTTTTACGTTTATTTATTTTTAAGGCAAGCATTTGTTGTATTTCAAAAATGAGTATTCTTTTTCATTTATTCACCACTCTAAAAGAAGAACTAATTTGTAATCATTTGTCTATAATCAAATATAAATTCTTCACATAAAATTCAGCGATTAAACAACGTATCTTTTTTTTGGGGGGGGGTCTCTAGCGAAGCAGATAAAATGATAGAGCGGGGGCGAGAAAACAATAATTCAGTCGAAATGGATGTTGACAGAAATTCTTGAATCTAAACAAGAAGTCAACAACGAGTAGATTGTCTCATCACATCATCAGACATGATGATAGTAATATACATCGAAAAATTATAAAATATACATCGAAAAATTATAAAATATATACATCGAAAAATTATAAAATATACATCGAAAAATTATAAAATATACATCGAAAAATTATAAAATATACATCGAAAAATTATAAAATATACATCGAAAAATTATAAAATATACATCGAAAAATTATAAAATATACATCGAAAAATTATAAAATATACATCGAAAAATTATAAAATATACATCGAAAAATTATAGAATTATTTACAGTGCCTCCCCACGGGACAGAGTTAGACACCAGAGTCGTTTTTTAACGTGGAGAAAAGGTACAAAAATAAAAAAAATTGTCTCAGTCGTGAAGGACTTCTCCTTCATCGAAAGAGAACAAGAAAGTGAAGTGCAGCATCTGAAGAACAGATACTACACTTTGATCTTGTTTATATATTTTATTGAGAAAGAAAAAATTGAACATAAAAAAACGTACAAAAAATTCAATTCAACAAAATTAGGCACAAGGCCCTACAAGAAATTGGGAGGGGGAGGGTACAGGGTCTTTTTGACTATGTAACAGATGAGACTTTGAAGTCTTACTCTTGACTGGCAACATTTACCAAAATACCTCAATCACTCTGTGGATCCTAATCTAACTAATAACCCCAGCGTTCAATGTAAAATTTAACTATGTACAATTTGTATATTCATTTCTGTATGTTGTGTGTGCATTTTTTGTGTGTGTGTGTATGTGTGAGAAAATAAAGTTCGATTTCATTAGAAAGAGTTCTTGAATTAATTGGCATAAAATGTTCGTGGAGTGGGAAAGAACGAATGAAAATGTTCATTTCAAAAATAAGGAAAAAACTACTAATGTGTTGTTAGTAAGACCCCCCTGTACTATTCTATGTGGCTAGATCCCCCACTGTTTTCCGGGGAACCGAAAACAAGCAGAGCATACCTAATGGGGTTCGGGGAAGTTGCCTTAATGGAGGTGGGAGAAAATAAAGCAACGGATGGGGGGGGGTAGGAAGGTGATCTCTTAGTAGGGGGATGACCGGGGGCATCAGAAAATAAAGATGAGGAGCAGGGGGGTTGGGCAGACTCAGAGGTTCTCTAATACCAAAAAATAAAATCAGGAACAGGATCTCATTTGTACCACCAGTCAAGAGTTACTTTACTGAACTTATAATGCTAACCTAGGCGGGATGGGTTCCGTAGGACCCAGCACCGCCCATGCCATGCCTAAGGAGGGAACACGTATTGAAACTTGGCTCCTCGACGGATGCACAAACTAGTGCTGTGCACCCACCTCTTGTCAAATTCCACTCTAGGCAACCTCTTCCAATCGCATCTGATCTTTACTTTAAGCAAATGTTTAAAGTAAACGATAAGATCCCGAACAGGAACAGATGTCTCTTCGTGGACCAACTTGAGGCGCGTGATCCAAATGGTCATGCGCGCTACTGCTAGGATCGCCAGGAAAACCAAACTTTCCTCCCTGGGGAACGGCGGCTCCATGTTGTACACAAAAGTTCCTAGGTCGAGATCGAGCAGACACTCGGCATCGATGCGAGCTGTTACCCCCTCGACGTACTTTAATAGGGGCTGTATCCGGCTGCAACTAAAAAACGCGTGCTCGATTGTTTCGGGCTCGCGTTCGTCACAGCACGGACAGAAGCGCCTGGTATGTTCTTTATACCGGAAAAGTACGTCGAAGAGGGGCAGCGCATTTCGGACCAGTCGCCAAGTCAGGGAGAATTCCGAGTTATTCAGAATCTCCCGTCCCGGCGCCCAACACCATTGAGAACGGACAACCTCCATCGACCATCCCATCCGCCTACAAAGTGGATCCTTCGCGGTCCCCTCCACTAAATCCCGATACAGTTTCTTCCTTGGCTGATCGAGGACATTGGTCCCCGGCAAAGCTCTAAGAGCGGTTCGGCATTCGGAGTGATCTTGACCAAATACATCGAAAAATTATAAAATTATTCACGTAATTCCGGGATTATATATGAATGTTAGTGTAAACACAGGCCAATCATGATATCCATGAGGGTGAATACTAGTTCAACTTAATGGGATCTTTCTAATTCGAACTATGACGATCAATCTATGTTATGATTTAACCATATTGACATTCGCTACGAATTTTTAAATACTTGTGAAATATGTTGGGATGGGAAAGTTTGCCTTTTTTTACAATTCAGTTGTTATTTAATCAACATGCAATATGTTTTTTTCTATAACTAAAATAATATGGAATTTAAAACGTGTAGTTGTGTGTTTGTGACAAAAACAACCTTGTTGTGCGTGGTGAGGAAGTTCTCACAGTGACTACAAATATCCCCAGTATTATTTAATAAGAAAATGATTGACTCATGAAGGAAAATAATTCTTTAATAATTGGAACCTGGAAATGTCATTTATATCGGAGGAACTCTTGATTTTGGGTGAGTTAAAACTCCGCTAACGTTGTTAATATCTCAAATTACTATTCATAGTTCGGTTTAAGGGATAGAATGGAAAGGTCACGATATTATGGGGTTACCGCCTAAAATCTGCAAAAAAAGTTTCAGTCAAAATAGGTAGATAACCTAGAAGAAGATATAAAACGAATCTGTCATAGACATTGTATATTTTTCTATCAAAGGCTAGAGATAAAGACAAGTGAGAATGCGAATTTTTCCTAAAATCAGTATAAACAAAAGTCTATCGAATGTTGATCATAAAAGTTGCTGGCATAATGATGGTTCTTGAGAGGCCTTAAAGCATAAAGAAAGACACTATCAGCTGTTACGTACAATTACTTTACAAACTTCGAGGATAGATTTTAAAAGTAACATATAAGCATGGATTTTAAACGCACACTTCCATGGTAATGATATCGAATTACAAAATTGTAAAAGAAAAAGCAAACCCATCTAAACATGCGTAATTGTAAGAAATCTTGTTCATGTTAGTATAACGATGATATTTTATTTTCGCAGAAATTGCATGTTCTGCGTTAATAACCAATGTCCAAATTATGGAAAGAACAGCGTTACACACTGGCGCGCATATATATATATATATATATATATATATATATATATATATATATATATATATATATATATATATATATATATATATATCAGTGCGGTTCTTATAATATATGTATAAGTTACGCATAGCTCTGATAGTTCGAAATGATGACATGTTACATACGATGTACTTTCAATGTATCAATGCGGGATTTGTGTGTGCCTTTATGGTTAGCATACTTTTTTTTTTAACACAGTGATCACCACTTATCAAGCCCCGGAAGCCACTCAGGGATAAGGGTTATTGCAAGTACATTACGTTAGTGAGGAGATTTGATGAAGAGTTTAATTAGGGGGGCGGTTCATTAGGAATTTGTTAACATTAGACTTGAAGACATCCAAGTTGTAGACCGGAGGGAAGCAGGCAGACGGAACAGAGTTCCACAGGCGTGCAGTTCTAAGAAAGAAGCTTTGTTCATGAAATCCGCGTTTTGATTTAGGCACAGATATAGAGTAGGGGAAATTTTTCACAGTGGATTCAGCTAGACGGGTGTTTTTCGTGAAAGATTGGCGAGGGCGACCAGGGATTGGAGTTCAGACGAGCACCTGCCATGAAAATAACGATAAAACAAGGATAGGCTCGCAACGTCTCTTCTGTGGGAGAGGGGTTGCAGGGTAGAGAAAAGGGCATCCCCCACTAAACCACGAAGTCTATTTTGTACTCTGTCAAGGCATGATAGGCTGTTTTTGGCAGCTCCTGCCCAGATATGGCAACAGTATTCCATCCTTGGCCGTACTTGGCTTTTATATAGATAGAGAATTACATCAGTAGTGAGATATCTTCTGGAGCGGTAGAAGGATCCCACCATCTTTCCAGCGAGCTTGGCAACAGACTTGATGTACGTGTTCCATTTCAGATCAGGAGTAAAGGTCAAACCCAGAAGCTTGTCAAAACACGGGTCCTTTCCCAGACGAGAGCCATCCATCACAATTGATGCCAGCTGGGGGGCAGAGCGTTGATGATATAAGGATAGGAGTTTGGTTTTAGATGCATTAAAGGTAACTAGCCACATCTTCCCCCACTGAACCACGCGCTCGAGATCAGAGGAGAGAGAATCCGAGAGAACTTCGTCATTTACAGCCTTTGATGTGTTGCCGTAGATGGTCGTGTCATCAGCATAGATGTCAACGAATGATTTAAGTATGTGTTTAGGGAGGTCATTGATGTAGATCAGGAAGAGAGTTGGGCCCATGATTGACCCCTGAGGGACTCCAGCATTTATATTGCAGGCCTCCGATTTTTGTCCATCTACCACTACTCTTATGAGCCTAACCTGATAAAATGTCCAATAAACATATGACAGTTCTGTAAACAGGCTACTAACCTGAATCCAGCAAAACGTCCTTTGCAGAAAAGGAGACACATGGACAAGCATAATATTGTCATGTTTCTTTGTCGACGCTTCTGGTCGCTAGTTCACATTTGTCCTCTTGAGGCTGGATAAATATCTCCAAAATCGAGTAGCACGCGAATTGAGCGTACAGGACAATGTCGTTTACTGTTTTAAATATAGGCTTATTTTCGAATGCATATCGGATCAATCGCATTGTCGTGTCCCCCTTCATTGGAACTAGATTTTATAACTATTGCTTTGCTTTCCAAAATCGACTCTGATTATCTTGTAAACTGCATGAGTACGTCCGACGTCCGCTCCTGCACACTGACTCTATCTGATTCATTCATTCAATTTCTATATGGCCAATAGTTTTCTTTGTTCTCTAAACATTGGGCTCTTGCGAAAGTACAAATCTCTGAAAAAATCTGTATATTAGAGCAGGTAACTTGTTTCGAAGTGTTATAGAACACTTGAAATAAAAAGTAGGAGTTTTCAGGTAACTATGAGTATAGCATTCCCGATACAAATCCCCGGAAAAAAAATGTCACACCTTTCCTTATTTCAAATGCATTAAAATTCATCACTTTTTGATTCGGTAAATAACTGCGGCATTCTATCAGAGTTTTCTTCTTTTTATTTCCTCACACTGATTCACAACAGAATGGCCGCTTTGCCGCTATAAATGCCGTTCCTCTATCTATTTGGAGAAAACTTCAAGCCAATAAATAATCTTAGACTGAAAGGAATATATGGACGATAATAATAGACAATAGCAAACTTTTACCTCTTCAGTAACTAGTGTTGAGCCATCATTAAAGATTGAATGAGGCTAAAGTTAGTTATAATTTATTGTTATAGCCCTTTAATCATATTTGTTTATTTTTTTCACGACTGAATTATTCTAAAATTACTCAAGCTTAGCCGTGCAAATGGCATATTTGTCTGATAAACCTACTTGATCATCATTTTCTTAAGGGTCCAATTGCTTCAATTAGAATCTGCTGTTGCTGTATAGAATATTCACAAATCAATAGAAAAGATAACGATTATCAACATCAAAAGAGACATTTTTAGTTATCATTAGTAGTAGTAGTAGTAGTAGTAGTAGTAGTAGTAGTAGTATTAGTAGCATATTTGATTTTCTTATATTTACTCGAAAAGTCTAGTCTTGGCTTCAGAAGGAGTGCTATGACTTTGTATCCTTTTCTCACTGGCCCCCCTCTTCCCCCAACCTGAACCCGCTGAACTACTTCATTTGGTTATACGTTGAGGACATCAAAAACATGATCTCTCACACCACCAAAGTAAGCCTAATTGTGGAAAAGGCAAGTTCCCGACCTGTATCAAGGCGGTGATTGAGGCTAAAGATGGCTACAGTGAATGTATATCAGCTCTTCTACAAAATCAAGTTACCTGAATCGATTTTTCAATAATTTTCAAAAAATAAACTGTAGTGCTTTTTTCTTTGAGGCCACACTCTTATCGTTCCACACTGTTTATTGTTCCTGTTTGAAACGGGTAGTCTACATCAAAAATCAATTGTCACAATCGCTTTTCATTAACACAAAACGTACATTTAAATACTATGCCACTATGGTATTACTAGAGTTATCATAATGAACACCATTTCAATTATATCAGGTTGGCAAGAAATTTCTTGCGGTTTTTATCTTTTGAATTCAGATGAACATATTTCGTTTCAAACAAAAGTTTATTGCTCAAAATAAGCACTATTAGAATTAACACAAAACAAGTATATTTATGCCAGTAATGTAAAAGGCTTGCGTTCTGCTGGCGATTTAATTGGTGAAGACGTGTTTAATATCGTTAAGGCGTTTGAAGCACTTCTCACATTGAAACTTTCGAGATGCTTGAAAAAGTGGTAGTCGGTAGGTTAAATTCCTGAAAGGTATGGCGGATGAGGCAGAGTTTTGCAATTCAATTCGTTCAAGTTCTACACAGTCAGTTAGACACGTGCGGTCGGGTATTGTCATGGAGTAGTCCTTGGCCTTTTCTCTTGATTAATGCTGGGTGTTGTTGTCGAAGTTTCTGCTGCATTTCATCGAGTTGTTAACAGTATTTCTCAGCCGTAATGGTTTCGTAATACGTAAACTGTAATAAATGGCATCAAACAGTCAGCATGAATTTCTTTTTGTGCAACTCTGCCTTCGGGGAGCATCGTTGAGCTTCGTTGGCGTCTAACCACTGAGTTAAGCGTCGCCGATTGTCGTAAAGATTTTTATCGCAAGTCAAAGTCCAGTCGGGAAATAGATCGTGCTTGTTGCTAAAAAAGGGAGGATGACGCTTAATCAAGGCGTTTCGCTTGGTTGTCGTTCAATTCGTGAAGCACCCCCTTATAAGGTTTTTATTTATCTTTCCAATTTTCTTCAAGCGGATGAAAATACGTTACATCTAATTTAGAAGAAATTTCTCGAACAGTTGTTCATTTATTGGCCTCGACTAAGGCTCGTAATTTATCGCTGTCAACATCCGATGGCCGACCATTGCGCTCATCATCTTCAAGACTTTCATCGCTACTATGAAATCTCTTAAACCAGCATTGTGCTGTGCATTACATAGTAAATGTGTGCCAAACGCTTAATTGATATCGCGAGCTGTTTCATTAGCGTTTCTGCCTAGTTTGATTTGGTACAAGAAAATTGTGCAAATTTTCTTTTTTTTCTATATTGTATTCAACGTACTGAAAAGAAAACATAATTTTTAAAACGATTGTATTTTCAACGATTAGATAAAGGGGAAAGTTTCTTTAAAATGTTATATGGACTAAAGGTATTATAAGGAAAACTTATTTAAAAATACATAATTTGAAATCAAAATTCTCAATTCTGCAAGAATAGTCTCACCAACCTCATAATAAAGCAGCTGACAACATAATTTCGATAAAACATTATCTGCATTTATATTTCATTTTATTGAGATGGATTCATGTTGCATAGAATGTAGAGGTTTTATCTATGAGAAATATCAGTTAACTCGTAGCATTAAAATATTGGTTACATAGTGAAATGTACAGATTTAGACACTATGAAATAGTTAAAGGCTGAAATAAAATTTAGAACAGTAGATATTATTAATATAAAGAAATTCCCCCTTACAGATGAGGTGTAATGCGTGTGCTGTTAAAAGCTAATAAGATCAAAAATCGCTTGTCGTGAAAGACTTAAACACATTCAAGTAAATATGCGTCTATAGCAAACATATGCGTCCGTATCATGGCCAGTTTTATTATAATAATAGTAATTATAAAAGCAGTTCATAACTATAATGTAAAACACTTCAATTATAATGAGCTATCAGTTTAGCCCAGATTTGGTCGGCCCCCATGTACTATGCATACCTTTATGTACCCCCCACACACACACATATATATATATATATATATATATATATATATATAATAAATTCCACAGCCAAACAACGTCGCAGCCCACAAGAGCCATGACAGTCAAAGAACCGGAAGTCCAAGACTCGAGTTTCGCCCTCATTTGGGCTCGTCAGTTAGACACATCCGAACTCAGGATTCGAAACCCGAGCCTCTTGCATGCAAGGCAAGCACTCTACCAACTGAGCAAACGCCCTGCACACAAGAATTTCAATTAACCAACACAGATCAAGCAAACCGCGCCGAAATCCGACTGTGAAATGAACCTACTACGTCTCAACAAGGGACGCGGTCATCCAACCAGCTAATAACCCCAAGCTGATGTCTCACTAGTAGGAGTTTTAACTCGAAAGGACGATGCCATCCAGCAATAAAAACCAAGCGAGCAACTTATGATAGGATTTTCAGAATGTGAGAGATTGTATATAATAAATTCCACAGCCAAACAACGTCGCAGCCCACAAGAGCCATGACAGTCAAAGAACCGGAAGTCTAAGACTCGAGTTTCGCCCTCATTTGGGCTCGTCAGTTAGACACATCCGAACTCAGGATTCGAAACCCGAGCCTCTTGCATGCAAGGCAAGCACTCTACCAACTGAGCAAACGCCCTGCACACAAGAATTTCAATTAACCAACACAGATCAAGCAAACCGCGCCGAAATCCGACTGTGAAATGAACCTACTACGTCTCAACAAGGGACGCGGTCATCCAACCAGCTAATAACCCCAAGCTGATGTCTCACTAGTAGGAGTTTTAACTCGAAAGGACGATGCCATCCAGCAATATATATATATGATGGCAGCAAATTCGCTTTCGAATATTGCCATTACTCGATATAGCACAAAAAGGTATATAGAAACACGAAAACATTCAGTGATGGGCCGCACTAATGTGGCTTTTAAGCCCTGCTAAACTCTGACATTCCTTGGCACACATTGTACAGACATGTGCACCGCTAGCAGCACGTTCTTGATGTTCTTTTTTATGCAGGATCAAATGCCGTTTCAAACCCCCTGCCGTTTTGCTATTCCGCCGGCAGTTGACACATGTTAACTCTGGCAACTCAAGACTGTTTTGTGGCCCACTGCGCCGATAGTAGACGGTGGCTCATCAGCCCAGCTCTGCTCAGACATATTCTTCTGCACACCTCATACTCCAGACCAATTTGGTGCCCCTCCCATCCACGTCTCCTTTCACCCTCCCCTTCTGGATATCGCACTTCAGCCGCTCATAGTGGGTTCGATCCACCTCAAACTTGCCCACACCATCCACTCAAGGTCCTTCTTCACCCTCCGCGATCCAAAGCAAGACTCTTCCATGTCCTTTCATCAATTTCACATTTTTTAATGTGGATCTTAAACAATCCTTGAATCTCAATTTAGGCTTTTGAGCCAGACATTTTCCCTCGGCGAGCTCGCCATAACGGAGTTGTTTGGGAGGTCGACTGTCTAACAACCTCACCACATGTCCACCCCATCTCAGTCTATTCTTGATAACGTGAGCCTCAATGCTAACGCATTGGGTCCGTTCAAGCATCTCCACATCACTGACATACATCTGCCAACCCACACCTGAGATTCGCCGTCGAGACGTCTTAAATGCTCCCTGTATGTTGTCCAAGTTTTACAACCATAGAGAAGAGTAGAGGGAACGCATGCGGCATAAACCTTAATCTTAGTTGGCAGCAAGATCATATGACGTCTCCACAAAAACCCGGCCAACTTTCCGAAGGCATCACTTACCCTGTTGATCCGTAACGATACCTCATCATCCAGGGTACCGGACATACTCAGTGTGCTACCCAAGTATACAAACTTAGTGACAACCGCTCACAGATATAAACCGATGACTCATAGTGTGGCATGCCCGGAGCAGGCTGATACATTAACACAGTTTTTTTTTTCAGATTGATGGTCAGGCCCAATGCGTTGCAGGCAACCGCAAAGGCGTCCACAAATGCTGCATAGCAGTCACCGTATGAGTCACCAGATCACAGTCATCCGCAGAGAGCAAGTCACGAATATTTAAACCAAAAATTGCCTGAGAGGTCAAATTAAAAAAAATCGACCCTAATTGTGATCCCAACATTTATTGTTTTGGGTTCAAATAAAATGAAAAAGTTAGATCCATGTCCAAGTAACCTACATCTAAAATTTCATGTGTTTAGACCCAAAATTGGCAAAGGAGTTTGGTCGAGTTTTCAAAGGTCATATGGTTTAACTTTGACCCCTTGTCAGCCAATTTTTGGCCGGTACCCGATTAAAACATTTTCCCAAATATCAATACACCCTTATGTCAAATCTCGAATCTCTAGACTGAAAATTGGCATTATTATTTGGTAGGGAAAATTGACATTATTAGTTGGTAGGGAAAATTGACATTATTAGTTGGTAGGGAAATGCACACGCATGGACAATTTCACTTTTATAGATATATAAAGTAGTTGAAAATACAAAGTCGATGAAACCCTATCTAGCTTTATATTACACTAGCATTTCAGCCCGGCGTTGCCTGGGTGTTTTGAGGTGTATGTTGAGCAAAAAAAAAATCGGTATTATGACCCCTTAACATTTATTCTTTTGGGTTCAACTCGAGTTACTAAGTTAGATTCATGTCCATGGAACCTATATCTAAAATCCCAAGTGTTTAGACCCAAAATTGTCGGAGGGGTTTGGTAGAGTTCTCAAAGGTCAAATCGTTGAACTTTATTCCCTTAACAGCCAAATTTCTGGCCGGAAAACGATCATAAATAATTTACCAAATCTCAGTACCCTGTATATCAATGTCCGAGTCTGTAGACTAAAAATTGACAGAGTTATTGTGTAGGGAAATGTACACACACAAACACACACACAGCCACATTCACTTATATATATATATATATATATATATATATATATATATATATATATATATATATATTGTACCTGGATGTGTTCATGTTGCATGTGAATCTGTACGATTCGATCTTAACTTTATTAAATGGTTATGTAATAACGTACGGATAAAATAAACTGTATAAAATAGTTAAATAATGAAACCGATTTTAAAATGTAAATGCTGTTAATGTAAACCAAATTTCTCTGACGCAAGAGGCTAAATAAATGACTCTACTTTTAAAAGTTAAATAGAACGAAAGATTGTTTGCGTCGGGACATAAAAACACGCCGATACATCAAAACACATATACATATATAGATAACAAAATTTCGTTCTATGTAGTTATATTCAATAAGAGTTAAACATTGTTTAATAGGAAACAGATGTAACAATTTTGATTAATTCTACACGGTTCAGCTGAGTTTTATGTTCTTAGAAAAAAAGGAAGACAAACTAATATAAAAGCAAGAATCATTGTTGCTCAGGAAATCATTAATCTTTGCACTGGTTTGACTGCAGCTGATAGCAGCTAAGAGAAGGAGAAGAAAAAGCTGAGAAAAGAGAAAAAGAAGAAAAGAAGGAGGTGGAGGCGGAGGTAGAGGAAGAGAAAATATGATTCGTCTGGGAGGCGTCGTTTATTACATTAAGCAACGTTTTATATTTCCAAGATGAAACCAAGTTATACACAAATGTAGACACATCGCACAAAACCACTCCCACGCACACAGTGAACGCACATACACAGACACACATAAATAATTGTACTAACTGTCTTTAAAATTTGCATATGGTTGTGTTAGAGTATTATATTTTATGAAAATGAGTGTAATTATTTCGCTTAGAATGGAATATATAGGATTGTTATAGTTCAGATATGTAGTTTATTTAAATACAACCATGCTCCTAAACAAATTTCTCTTTATTCACAAATAACGCTAGTTAGACTGCATGTCTGTGACAATAAGTGCAGGTAAGTGTATATATATATATATATATATATATATATATATATATATATATATATATATATATACACTTGTGCCCGATATTATTCATACCCCTCGGATCTTTGAGATTTCTATAAGATTATTGCTCAAACCAGAAGGTAGACAATCTTAAAGGGATTTCAAACAATAAATCAAGCATAAGCATTTAATTTAAACTCAACAAATAAATAAATTATGCAAGTTTGAAACATTATACAAAGAAAAACAATAATGGCACTAGTTCAAAATTATTCATACCTCTCTTACTAATAGTCAATAGCATGCCCTTTATTCTTAATAACTGCCTGTAACCGTTTTGGATATTTATCAACAAGGTTTTTACAAGCATCAACACTGATTTTTGACCATTCTTCAATGCAGTAGTTCTCCAAATCCCTCAAAGATCTAGGTTTCCGCTTTTTAACCTCAGTTTTCAATATGTGCCAGAGGTTTTCGATAGGGTTCAGGTCGGGACTCTGGCTAGGCCATTCCAAAACATTAATTTGATTATCCTCAAACCATTTCTTGACTATTTTTGCAGTATGTTTTGGATCATTATCCTGTTGAAGGACCCAGTTTGGTCCTAAATGGAGCTTCTCCGCATCCTGTCTAATGTTTTTCTGGAGTATCTCCAAATATTGCTCCTTCTTCATGGTTCCGTCTATCTTGACCAAACTACCTGGACCACTAGCCGAAAAGGAGCCCCAAAACATTAGGCTACCACCACCATGTTTCACCGTGGGTATGGTGTTCTTTGGGTTGTAAGCTTCCCCTTTCTTCCTCCAAACGTAAGAAGCATCCATATGGCCAAACAATTCAATTTTTGTTTCGTCAGTCCACAAAATACTTGAGAAAACGGACTCTGGAGAATTCACATGGTTCCTAGTAAACTTTAGACGTGCTGCAAGGTGTTTTCCGGTGTGCAATAGAGTCCTTCTTGGTCTTCTTCCTTTCAGACCATTTTCATGCAGAGTCCTTTGCAATGTTTGCCTTGATATTTTTATGCCAGAAGACTCCAGATTTTCTAAAATGTCCTTAGTAGTGGTGGTTGGATTTGCATTAACACTTCTTACAATATTCCTGGTGGCTCTAGCAGACAGTTTCCTTTTCCTTCCTCTACCAATCAAGTTGTTTGTTGTGTGGTGGCTCTGGAATTTTTTGATGATGCTCTGTACTGTTGCTGTAGGGACCTCAAATTTCTTGGAAATTGACTTTTAACCTAAACCATCCTTATGTGAATTCGCAATTTTAGTCCTAAGATCATTACTAAGCTCTTTTTTCTTCCCCATTCTAATAATTTTTATTCTTTTATTGGTTTTCAGTTGATATCATTTTAATTTCTGAAAAATGCAAAAAACGAAATGAAATTAATCAAAGGTTGTATAAAAGCATTCAAAATGAGAATCAAACAGGAAACAAACAGTCAGAAACTCGATTAATACTGAAAAAATAAGGGGGTATGATTATTTTTGAACATTGCAGATTTTATAAATAGCTGTATATTTCTTTTATTACAAGTATCCCGAGATTTTAAAATGACGAAAATGATCAGAAGAGGTTTATTAAGAATATGTATCAATATGGACGTAAACAATAAATTCTAACAAAGTTACACCTAATAAACTCAATTTTCAAGGGGGGGGTATGAATAATATCGGGCACAACTGTATATATATATATATATATATATATATATATATATATATATATATTCTCTCTATGGCATTTGGAAATGTTCTGATCTGTGTCTAGAGTTTATCTAAATGGGTCCCGCTACTATTTTTAAATATCATTTTTTCTCAGCGAATGTATCTATCTATCTATCTATCTATCTATCTCTTTCTCTCTCTCTCTCTCTCTCTCTCTCTCTATATATATATATATATATATATATATATATATATATATATATATATATATATATATACTAGCAGAGAGACCCGAGTTGTCCGGGATTGAATGATGATAAACGAATATTTCACACTCCTATATTTTTATTGTCATTTAAACCCGTGCAATCGCCCGGGAGGAAGCTTTACATTCCTCCACAATGTAACGTAATCCAAAATACATGGTTTTCAACTCTATATACTGTTTCTTTTATAAAATTATTTCATATAAATTTATTTTCAGTTAAAGAAAAAAAAAACGTTGCGAAATTTACGTGCGGAGTTTATACCCACAGACCACATCATGCACGCCATCAACTTACCCACAGTAGAATTTCCACGGCCAGTTGTTCTAACATTGTTGCTAAGCGACGGCATGAAAAAATGACTTTACCGATGATAGATGGATTAAAATGACAGTTTCGGTCATCGATTATATGTAATCATCTGGGGTATTCTGAGACAAAACTTAACTAAAATCACTCCGAGACGTATACGCTAAAATTCTAAACTTTTCTAGAAAATCTCTTCAGCCGTTTCGGAGTCGTAAGGAAGGAACTCACAAACACAAAGTTACATTTACATCCTTATATATATATATATATATATATATATATATATATATATATATATATATATATATATATATACTACAATGAAAAATGCGAGTATGAACAGTATAACGACTTAGGTTATAAATGGAAAAGTTATATACATATATATATATATATATATATATATATATATGTATATATATATATATATATATATATATATATATATATATATATACTACAATGAAAAATGCGAGTATGAACAGTATAACGACTTAGGTTATAAATGGAAAAGTTAAGGACTAGTTGTTAAACTAGAACAAAAGAACAAGATATTCTAGTAAAAAATAAGATAAATTTATAACTTAAAATATTGCATCATTAACGATTGATTATATAATGTTATAAATTTAATTTTTAAAAAAATCTTAATGATGCAATATTTTCAGTTATAAATGTATCTTATTTTTTACAAGAATATGTTGTCCTTTTTTATCTAGTTTTAACAACTAGTCCTTAACTTTTCCATGCTTAAGCTTAACAATATTACTGTTCATGCTCGCAACTTTCTTTTGTAATCGATTATTCTTCCAGACTTCCAGTAAATTCAATTGTTCTTTGTTTAATTTCAGTCTTTTTCTTTGCCTCATAAACATAGACTACACATATGTAATAACAACGTACGGCACTCGTTTGCTTTCAATAAAATCCCCCTAATTATCTCCCTTTCATTCTTTTATTCTCACTGTTTCACTTTTTTACGAACGATTAATTGGCAGCAACAATAGTCGCTGAAGCGACGTGGTTGCGATGAAAGCCAGAGATAAAAAAAAACATCGCTCACCTCCTTACGTTATTTTTTATAATATGGAACACCATTAAATTCATCATAACTTCTGTTCACTAAACGAAAATTGAAATTTTCACAATAAAGCTAAGAAGGTGAACTATAAACTGTAATAATTGTTTGAAATTATGTCGAAAAATGCGTGAACGATAAAGCTTTAAAGCAGTTGTAAATGACTGAAACTGCCACTTAACAATATATTCAAACACTACCGTGTGTAAATGATATATATATATATATATATATATATATATATATATATATATACTTATATATATATATATATATATAGTAATTTATAAAATATATATGGCGATTAAGCTACACTGAATATTCCGCGTTTCATCCACTCTATGACTCTTCAGGCTTATGCGTAGTAGTTGTATATATATATATATATATATATATATATATATATATATATATATATATATATATATATAAGAAAGTAGCTGATGTGAATCATAGGTAAAGACCCTACACCCAAAAAGTAAATGAAAGGTTCTGATCTTATAAAAATATAATAATTGTGAAGTCGGCCGAGGAGGGCTGACTGAAAGATATTTTTTTTTAAGCCTGATCTTTCCTAGCCGTGTGGTTGTGTAGATGTAGAATAAAATGTACTAAATTTAAAATGCATACATTTTTTTTGTGAAATATGGAAGGGAGGGATGTTACATGATAAGGGCTGTCCCCTTTTCATGTAAGTATAAAAATAGAGAGATTTAGTTAAAATGAAAATGAAATAGAATAGACGAAATTCGAACCTCGTAATTTAGGTTTAGAAATAGAATACGAGAGAGAATTAGCAAATGGAATGTAAAAAACAAACCATTGTGTAGCTTAGAGATAAAATAGTTTTAAGAAAAGAATGTGCATTGTCAATTCTGTTATGAAAAACAATTGAGGAATGCAACTATAAGATAATTTAATAAACATGTTTTTAACATATTGGAAATATAGGTTACTGGGAATATAGGTTAAAATTCATTTTGTAAACAAAGGAAAAAGTTTTGGACACGCATTTCCAGAACACGTGAAAGAAGACACATGTTTTAACATGTGTATGACGTCATGGAATATGGGAAGTTCTCGATATAGTTAGAAACTGTAGAGTTAAGCAAGAGAGTCTGAGAGAGAGTCAGAGGGAGTCTGAGGACGACAGACGATAGTCTGGAGTTGGAAGTCGAACGTCTAGAAGCGAGACGGTAGGCTTTGAAACATAGAATGTGAAACTTTGAATTCCTGAAAGCAAAGCCACCGACCGGTCGATGGAAATAAACCCATCATATGTTTTTATAAATGTCGTCTTTGTGTTGTAATTCTACCAAAAAGGTAAAGTGGAAATTGTCATTATATGTCTTATATATATATCATTTGTTTTAAAATGTCTTTACATACACAATGTCTCAACTCTACATCTCATATCTACACTTCTAAGTACGAACATTTTATATATATATATATATGAATCTCTTCATAACAATAACATCTCTCTCTCAACAACATCTCTCTCTCTCTTAATAAGACTCTCTAAGCCTCTAAGACTGCACTTTTAATAAGACTGCGCTTTTAAAAAGTCCTAACAACAAAACGAACAATAACAAACAACAAGAATAACAAAAACAATAATAATAAGACTATTATATATAATATATATATATATATATAGGTATATATATTGCACTTGCCTATTAAGCGATATTGTAAGGCAATGATACAGTGAATGTGTTCTGCCATCGTTTGGTGTGTTGACCGCTCTGGTAACGCAAATAGTAAGCGAGCATTTATGATGATGTAATTTTTTTTCGTAACAAGAAATAGGCTATTTTTAGGAAATTAATTTTCTATACATGAATTCTTCCCTTCCTCGTGTTTTCTTTGCGAAAAATGTCTGTGTTCTATATAAGAATCAGACACTGGTCCGAATAGTTTAAAAAACTGTAATACAGCTGAAGACTCCGCATGTGACTTACACACACACACACACACACACACACACACACACACACACACACACACACACACACATATATATATATATATATATATATATATATTATTATTATTATTATTATTATTTATGTAAATATGGGCATGCATTGCTACGATGTGCAGACCATTTCAATCATATTTGATCTCATCAGGGGAGAAAAATTAAAACACAAAAATTAAAAATATTCAAGACCATTTTCAAATTTTTTGCAAAGAATATATGACATGAGTGACGTGAAGCAAAGTTAAAGTTTTTATAGATTTAAATTTCATTACAAAAATCAAATTTCCGTATAAGAAGAGGGAGTTTAAAATTATAGTTTTAGGGAAAAGTTAGAAAGAGTGAAAAGAAGGGTACTATAAAGATATAGAAGGGGAGTATGAATGCACTAAGAGGAAGAAAACGAAGAGGCAGGGGTGAAAACAGGGTACTCTTGCATAATTTAACCAGAATTCTCATGAATTCCCGTCCAGCATGGATCAGGCAAGACCGGCAATCATCGGTGTCAGACGAGCGTCCTAAGAGATGCAGACTGATGAAAAAAAACGGAAAAAGTATCCAGATGCAAATAATCAAAATACAAAAAAGAAACTACCTTGAAAAATGAAAATATGTTTATTTTTTATTTTAGTATTTATTTTTTTATTTCATTTTATTTATTTATTTATTTATTTTTTTGCAAAATATTTATCAACAAAAAGTTTCTTTTTTCTTCAAGAACAGATATTTTCACTATATAATTGTAAGGTGTAACTACAGTTTTTTTTGTTTTTTTTTGCTTGTTTTCTTTTTTTGTAACCCTATTTTTTCTAGTTTTTTTTTTTAAAAGACGTTTTGTTCAGTCAAGATATTGTTTTTGGTGGGGTGGGGTCCCTAGAAATTTTTCCCCAGAAGAAGTGACTTTTTTTCGGTTGTTAATTGCCGGCAGAAGAACTTTCTTAAGATGAGGATATTTCCTTAGAAATCTTACACTTCTGTCGACTGTTGAACAACCATCGACGGCAAATAGGGAGGCAGATTTGGTAGAGGAAATGTTTTTAGGGTTGCCATTTCGATCGCCCATAAATAAATGATTTTTACTATTGCTGGAATCTCCAACTTGGATCGCACCAAAAACGATCCTTGCGCAAAGATATCCATTGTCTAAACTGTTCATTTCTACATCTCCACGAGAAAACATCATTTACACACGATCTGTTTTAAAGAAAACAATTGTGTTTACAATTGTTGCTCCTGATTTTGGGGGGCAGCTATTTCTTCTCCTTACAATATGAGAGTGTCTGCATAGGTGTTTCATTACTTTTTCTAACATGCATAGATTTATTTCCTTGCCGATCATTTTTCTCTTTGGCGAGTTTTAAAATATATTTGTTTGTCAGCTATTTGGGAGGGATTAGTCGCTTTCTTCCTATTCAAATGGCGTCTGTTTCCATTTTGGTAGCGCTTTTTCATTGGCTAATCAAACTCCCAGAAATTTAATTACATAATAATAATAATAATAATAATAATAATAATAATAATAATAATAATAATAATAATAATAATAATAATAATAAGTGATACCAAAGAGCCGAGAAGGGTCAAGAAGGACTGAAAGACCGCGGAGAGAGCGCTAGCCAGACCTCGGCTGGACAAGCGCAAAGAGAACTGGGACCTTGGGTAGGCTGAGTTCCACTCAAATTCCAGTATAAGCCAATGGTCACTATCAGCGAGAAATCAATAGTAAGAGGTTGTTGCGATGATGAAAATTCATTTGCAAATGCTATCAAAAAAGGTGGAGAGAGCTGGACGTCTGGGAAGACTTGTTGTCACTCAGCTTCCAGAGAACACTACAGGTATCCAATCAGATCGTTTGTTGACTTGTGTGAAAGCTCCATTTGAGCCAATAATAATAATAATAATAATAATAATAATAATAATAATAATAATAATAATAATAATTATAATAAACAAGTAACTAATCAGAAAATAAAAAGTCACCACCCGAATATTACCTAAAAAATAACTAAAAATTATAACCGAAAAAAATGTAAGTAAATAAAATAAAAAAGTTGAGTTAGCGTTTCAACATTTGAACAACGCTTGGCTAATACCGATGATCGCCCGATCTATGCTTGACGAAAATTCACGTCATATTATGCAAGAGTACAGAAAACAGTCATATATATATATATATATATATATATATATATATATATATATATATATATATATATATATATATATATATATATATATATATATATACGGATTAAGAGAGAAGCAAAAACAGGAAAGGAGAGAGTGTGTGCGCGAGATATATAAAACAATTATAGAAAACTACCGCAAATAAATGCACAAATATATTGAATTATTAGAATCTTCCTTGTTATTGCAAGTCTGCATACGTCATTAAAATGTATTATTAGAGGATTCGCGTTTTCAAACAAAAACATGTACAAAGATAAACAGATACACGTATTTTTTAAGTTCATTCTATCTATTTCTTTTACCTCTGTATACTTATTACGTGAGCATGCGTGTATAAGCTCACCGCTGACATTATTTTCAGGACCGAATTAGGAATTTAGAAATACGCACACATGAATATATTTTTATTTATGCTTTAAGTACGTCAGTCAGCAGTAGAAAAATAATAAAGGAACAAAAATAATAGTAAAATGAAACAGGCTGCATCTAATTGGATGTAATTGGTAATTACCTACTCTCAATTAATATGTCCTGGAAAGCAAGTCAAGAGAAAACTGAGCGGTACATATTCAAGCTCTCTCGCACACACACACACATACACACACACACATACACACACACATACACACACACATATATATATGCATATGCACGTATACATACATTAACATACATGTATATGTGTATGTATATATATATATGTTTGTGAAAACTGTCAATTATATATATATATATATATATTATTTTTTATTATTACATTTTCACCCCAAACAAGGCACCTTGCAACTGTGGTGTAGGGGGCTACTATCAGGGGCAGCAACTACTGGGGCACCATGTTGGGGTTTGGGCAGCAAGATGTCGGTTGACGTTACACTTGAACTTCTGCCTGTCAGTACAGTTGGGGAAGCAGGGACCTGGAATGGAATTCCAGAGTCTTGCGGTTCTGGGGAAGACAACACTGGAGTAGAAAGATCTTCTACATCTAGGGATCTCTACTGTGTGGGGGTGGGATTTAGCTGCCTGTCGGGTTTGTCGAGGGTGTCAACGTCGTGGTGGCACAAGTGCCTGCAGTTCGTCAGATACTTCAAATACTTGTAGAACAGGCAGAGGGATGCAACGTTTCGTCGATGGGACAGAGGCTGAAGCTTAGATGCCAGTTCAGGGCCTATCAGATTGGTGACTCTCTTTTGAACCTTGTCTATGAGCGAAAGACTAGCAGCAGATGCACCAGCCCAAATGTGACAGCAATACTCCATACATGGGCGAATGGTGGCCTTATAGATGTACAGGATACTTTCAGGTGTTAGTAGTTTTCTAGCACGGTAGAGAGAGCCTACCTTCTTCGCAGCCGCCCTGGCAATGTTTTCAATATAATTGTTCCAACTCAGGGTTCCTGTGAACGTTAGGCCAAGCAGTTTGAAAGGTGTACTCTCGGACAGGGAGCCACTGGCCATTGCTATTGGTGGCAGAGAAGGTTTCTTGTAATTATTGAAGGAAACCAGTTTAGTCTTAGCAGCATTGAATGTGACCATCCATTTATCTCCCCATTCCACTACAGATTGGATGTCATCCTCTAGTGTTTTTGCCATTTCTTTAGTTATATGTTCATTTGTTTTCCTGTTATGCCTGTTATAGAGTGTGATGTCATCAGCATATATACCCATCTCAGAGGCAGTTTTGTCGGGGAGGTCATTAATAAATATTAGGAACAATAGAGGTCCAAGGATAGACCCCTGAGGCACTCTCACATTTATATCACACTGTTTAGATGTACGACCGTCGAGAACAACCTGGATTTTTCTCTTATCTAAGAAGGATGTAATTATGTTAATTATTCTACCAGTGATACCGTATGATTTAATTTTCCGGAGGAGACCCTCATGCCGTACCCTGTCAAAACCTTAGATATATCTAGAGCTACCAGTCTGCCCTCCTCTGCTTTGTCCAGTGAATGGTATATACGTTCAGAGATTACAGTGTCTGCTGTGGAACGGGTTTGTGTAAATCCATATTGTTTGTCAGTCAGAAGTTTAGCATCTGTAAGGTAACGGACTAAAACATGGTTAATTATGGTCTCAAATATTTTGGCGAAAAGTGGGAGGAGGTTAATGGGGCGATAAGTTGATGGGTCAGTTCTTTCGCCAGAATTCTCGAATACTGGTATCAACGAAGCAGTTTTCCAACAGCCCGGAAAGCATGATTCATTAAGGCATTTGTTGTAGAATTTGCAGAGAACTGGAGTTACTTCGGATGAGCACTTTTTAATAGCACAGCTGGGATGAAGATCAGGTCCACATGCTTTTGAAGTGTCAAGGTCTTTTATGATTGCGTGTTCCTGAGCAGGGGTGATTTTTAGATCGTCTAGAGTGGCGTCTGTCCGCAAAGGGAAGTCAGGCATGGGCTGGTTGGTAGGGTACAGTGTGGAGTTCGAGGCAAACCGGCTGGCAAGCATATTAGCCTTGTCGGTTGCTGAGCAAACAACCTCGTGATTGTTGGTTAGTGGGGGAATTGTTGATTGCCCATTATTTACTACACTGTTGTAGATTTTCCAGAAGTCACGATTTCCTAATTTTTGTGCTTCAATGCGTTTTTTGTAGTGGTTTCAGTAAATTCTCTCTTAGCTGTCGCTATTTCTTTCTTAACGTTACTTCTAGCTTCTATATACTTCTGTCTGTTTGAACTGGACTTATGTCGGTTAAATATGCGGTATGCATACTGCCTTTGAGCAATGGCAGTTGCGCAAGTCGAAGTAAACGATTGAGGAGAGTTGGGGTTTCTATAAAATGTCCCCATGGGAACATATGCTTCAATTGCGCACTGTTCAGCAGGAAGAGAAAAGATATTTCCCCATGGGGCATCTCTGATAAGATCTCTGATGGTTTGCCCATCAGCCTTTTTATAATATCTTGTTGTTTTGAGCACTTGCTCTTCAGTTTTGGGTCTAGAATTTAGGGCGATTTCTGCCATTATCACTGCATGGTCAGCGTTCTCGAGTGGGCTATCAGCATTTGTTATACAATCCTCGGGAACTGTAGTCAGAAACAGATATAGAAGTGAGGCGTTTTGTTCTTGCTGGTCAGGAAAACGGGTTGGAAACGTACCCATTTGTGATAGGGAGTGAGATATAGCGAAACTATGTGTTGAGCTGCTCACTGCATCTGTGTGAGTAGAGAATCCAAGCCAGTTTTTGTGGTGAACATTAAAGTCACCAAATACATGTACTTGTGCGCTAGTGTCGAGGGAGAGTGCTCTGTCTATGCTGTCAGAGACTTTGTTTATTATGGTGCAGTCCTGGGTCGAGGGAGAGCGGTAGAGAAAATAAAAGTAAGTTTTTAAATAAAAAATTCCTATAGTAAAAATATAATTTTCAGAATATCAATTTATTGTTTGGACAGAGAATACAATATTTATACTGATTTCCTTAATCCATGGATTTTTGATGAAGGCGCATCTCCTCAGATGAAACGTCATTAGAAAAATATTAATTCTGGTTTGCTATTTTAGCACTTACATATAAAATATATTTTTAAAGATAAAATACCTTAAAGGGAGATAGAGAAAGAAAATAAGCGTTGAAACAAAAAAGGATATGCAATGTTGCTATCCAAAGAGTATATTAATATTTAAACAAAATAGGATGGTGTTATTAGGTTTGAGGTTGGTTGAATATTCTTACATTGAAGGTACCTTCAATGTACAAATCTTCAATTAAACTTTATGTTCGGGAATTCTGATGTGGACTTCGAGTATAGTAATCTTTAAGACAACGTTTAAACAAAATTACTTGATTTTCATAACAATTTCCCAAACATAAAAGGTTTGATCAACTCGGAAGACGAAGATAACAAGAAATGAACTTAGAAATGAATAATCAACAACCATATTGATGGCAAACCTTTCAAAATTATAAAATCGGGCAAGCATATTAATAAATACTAAAGGTTAATACTAGTTGAGAATAAGCTGATGGGTAATAAATATTCAATTGCTATATATATATATATATATATATATATATATATATATATATATATTACAATCTCCCGACCTATAACAATCGTCATTTACTGCACTAATCATCGCGCAAGCATGAACCACTAGTGTCTATTGGTATACAAATAATTGTTCAGAATTGTATGCATATGTAAATATGTATACACACATATTTCTCCATATATAAAGTAATAGCGTTTGTGCGTGTATGTCTGTGTGTACAACTCTCTATGATCAAATAAATATAAAGTGTCTATAGTGTGTGTATACCTCGCCTGGTCAAGAAATATTAATGCCCATTGTAGGATACTTCTGTCAAATGAGACATTTATTTTTATGTCTAACTTCTAGATATAGCATTCTTCACATCACGTATACATTGACTGAGTTATGATTATTAACATATCATATTAAATTAAATCATTTTAAATAATTAGCTCGATTATATTACCTATTCGACATAATAGCCTCATTAATACAGTGCTATTTAAAAATGCAATTTAAAATGTAATTATTTAGTTTATTTTCATTTCAATTTATATTTTATTTAACTTAAATTTACTTACTATTATTGTAAATCTGAAACCTTTTAATTTTCAAACCAGAAAACCAAGGAGAATAACTGCGATATTTTAATTCTTTGAGCACGTTATTAAATATTTTCTATAATAGATTTGTTTTCATTTCGAAATATTCTTCTAAGTTGAATTATTATTTTTATTTTTAATTCGGATGTAATTTTTTTTCGCTTATTCTTCATTTTTAAGTAACCTTTTGGTACTCATACAGAGAGTGAACTCAGAGTCCACCCGGCTTTCTCCGAAACATGACGCCAACAACCGGAGTAAACCGAGCGTCGCTGAGAAATTTAAGCCGAGCGTCGCCGATGAAAGCATAACAAGAAAAGAAAACCAACCTTAAACTTGTAATTTTATTAACTGTAAAGAAAAATGTTATAATAATATTATTAGTTTTGTTTTGTTTTTGATATATATATATATATATATATATATATATATATATATATATATATATATATATATATATATATATATATATATATATATTTGGTACTCATGCAGAGAGTTCTCCGCGCTGAAATAATAACATTATTATTATTTAAAAAGCCATTTTTAACATGGGGAGAGGAAGGTGTTTTGTGCCTATTCTGTACTTTAACCTTACAATTGAATAAAAAACATATCATAAAACTTTAATTAAACGTGGACATACGATTTTAAAAAATAGCGCGGATCACTCTCTACATTAGCACCATATATTTTTTAGATAAATAATGTTTAAAGATTTTTTGGTCAATGTCAAGTTTCTTTCCAACTCATCAAAAAACTTTAAAATCACGACTTTTATAGGTTTTCGGGCGTTTTTTTTTTACAAGGTCATTACCACTTACCAAGGCCCGGAAGCCACTCGGGGATAAGCGTTATTGCGTGTACAGTACGTTAATATTAAGATTTGATAAAGTGTCTACTTAAGGGGGCGGTTCATCAGGAATTAGTTTATGTTGGACTTGAGGACATCCAGGTTGTAGTCAGGTGGGAAACAGGCAGACGGAACAGAGTTCCACAAGCGTGCACTTCTAAGAAAGAAGCTTTGTTCATGGAATCTACGTTTTGGTGTTGGCACAGATAAAGGGTGGGGAAAATTTTTGACAGTGGTTTCAGCTAGACGGGTGTTTTGGGGTATGATATGAAGAAATTACTTTTTCAAAAAGTGGGGGATCACTGTCCTATATAAATTTGCCGTAAAATGAGCACCCACTTTGGCCACCTAATAATTTCTTCATATCATAAAACAAATTTAACTGAGATTTGCGTTTTTAGCACCTCCGAAAACCGGCGCTGTTTTTTGTTTTTTTTTAACTGAGAGATTCGTTCATTTTTTTATAACTTAGGACGCTAATAATGCCTTCAGTAAGCTTACATGAGCGGGTTTTTTTACGTGGGTATTCAATTATAGAACTTGCATAGTTTTTAACACTTTCTTCTGTAGTTGAATTAACAGTTTTTCCGTAAGTAACGTGCGACATTAACCATCAAACCATTAAATCAGAATCGTTTAATATTTCCCATGAATTCTGTTTACATTAAGGGGCTCCACAGCCCCCTAATGTAAACAGAATTTTTGTGAAATATGTATCTGCTGAAGCACCTGTTAACAACTATACAAGTTGTATAATGAAAAAAAAGGTATGTTTTTGTAAACTTACTGACAACATAATTAGCGTCTTAAATTATGAGATGAAAAATGAACGAATCTTAGTAACAAAAAAACAGCGCCGGTTTTCAGAGATGCTGAAAACGAATATTAGTTAAATTTGTTTTGATATGAAGAAATTACTACGTGGCCAGAAGGCGGGTGCTCATTTTACGTTAAATTTATATAGGAAAGTGACCCCCCACTTTTAAAAAAAAACTTTTTCATATCATGAAAACTACTAACCTGCCCCAAATTTAAATGTGATATTCGTTTTCAGCACCACCTTTTAAAATGTTTTTTTGAGGAGTTGGAAAGAAACTTGACATTGACCGATTTTTTTTTTCGAGAAAAGGTTCAAAGGTAAGTAAAATAAACACTATTTTTTGTAAAGATTTTTTTTTTTTTCAAGAAAACTTGAAAAAAAATTATCGTTATTTTTTGGGGTGTTATTTTTATTTTTTATTTTTTCTCAAGGAAAAACCTGAAAACTAGAAAAATTGAAACAAAACTGGGTGGGATTTTTCTTTCTTTTTCATATTAAAACAGATATTGTTGTTGTTTCCTCAGACCGTTGTTTTATTAATGGTGTGTGTGCGTAAATCGTATTCCGCATTCGCGCTGGAGGTCTTTCTGTATTGCTCGCTCAAACGCTCACAATAGCAATTGTAGGCCGGATGGTGTAACGGTTCGGCATGCGGTAGCCTGACACCTCCAGGCATGGCCATCGCTTACCTTTCCTTCATCGTTCTGTTCATAAGTGTTGATTTTTTATTTTAAAAAATTACAGCCATTGAACTATAAGTGGTTTGTTTGCCATACTTATAGGTAAAAGTGCACTACACAGATAGCATAATACTTAAAGTTAAATTCAAATTTTGATAAATCTTTTAATTTAAACGCGAAAAAAATAACAATTGGGACGCTGGAAACGTACACAGTAAAACCATAAGTTGTAAAATGCTCTTATGGTTGTCAACGGGTTAATGTAGATTTATTTGTAAGAAAATTGCGTTTAAATAACTTAAACGTAATACGGAAACGAACGATATAAAAATATGCAGAAAGTATTAACAATTTTTTATTTGGATAATTTAAACGTGAAAAAAAAAACACACAATTGCGACGCTGAAAACGTACACAGTAAAACAATACGTTGTCAACGGGTTAAATTGATTTATTTGTAAGAAAATTATGACAGTATAGTTGTAATACTGAATAGTTGCAAAACATCCCCACCCTTCCCATATTAAATAATAATTTCTAAATAATAGCGCTAATATTTTAGTGCACAGGTCAAATTCTGCAAAAGTAGCGGTTTTTTGTTTATTTGTTTACGCTGTTATACGTTTATGTTTATCTACGCATACGCAACCGGATGTCGTAAGCCGGATGTTGGGTTACAATACCCGTTACAAGGTCATTTGAGTTTTATAATTATATAGATTTAATATAAATCATAATTTTTTTAACATATATGATATCACATACATCGCTATGGTATAATTATTACCATAAATCGGTATTTTTTTAGTTTAACCCCTCGGAATTCACCTTTGAATTGTCGACTTTTATAAGTTTTGGGGGACGCTGAGAACGAATATTGCATTTATTTCTTGTGCAAACGAGTACTTATTCATATTCTAAGGCATTTAGTATCCAACATAATCACTACAGTTTGGTAAGCAAGATGGCCGCCCGTGCATTTACTAAAAACACCAAAAAGAGCAAAATGAGCCAAAAAAAGTACCCCGGGCCTCCTTTCACTTCCTCGTGATTGTACAAATAATTATTTTTATGATAAAAAAGACATTGATTTTCGTTTTTTGACACACACTGATTTTTTTCTTCTGACACCAAATCTAATAAGCAAACCCGTCGCAAATTTACCGTTTGCATGGTATGGGACTTTTTGAAGAAATGTTAATTTCAATAAAGTGGAGGATCACTTTTCTATGATAATTTAATCTAATATGAGCACTCACACGTTGACACCCCCCCCCAAAAAAAAACAACATTTTGTTTATATTGGGGCGGCGGGATGTCGGGGGCGGCCGGAGGAATGGTGTGGCGTTGTTGTATCTAGAAATGTTTCCTGTGAATGTGTGTTTTGCAATGAGCATAAATAAAAGACAAGGCCAGACGTTTAAAACCATTGGCGTAGACCTGACATCAGACTGCTTCAGTCACAGTATGTTCTACGTCTCCATCAGCCGGACAAGAAGTTCAGAAAACCTCTACATTCTGGCTCCAAATCAAAGAAGCAAATATGTAGTTTACCACCAGGCTCTTCAATGAAATGTTCTACAAAAGGATATGATGAAAACCTGATATGATCTGATTGTGGTATGTTTTCAGTATTCAATGTGTTAGATAAGATTTAAGCATCAAGTTGACAGTTACGTCCCTCTTACAACATCCACTTACTGGAAAGGTGCACACAAATTGCGTACCTAAGTGTGCAGAAAAGCCCCGTGCGGGTATCTTTGCTAGTATATATATATATATATATATATATATATATATATATATATATATATATGTGTGTGTGTGTGTGTGTGTGTGTGTGTGCATTATAAAATGTTAAAATGAAGTATAATATTTGTTATATCGATTTTAAGTATTAATTTCAGCAGTGCTACATATGTGAGTAGTTTTATACTTTGCCTATATATATATATATATATGCATATATATATATATATATATATATATATATATATATATATATATATTATTCCTGAATTATATATACGTTATAGGTTTTTCTGCCAGGATTGGTAACTGCGGTATGTGATATCACGATTTACTATATTCTACTATGCAAATATTTGTAAACAAATGACGTACTCTCGAAAGTTTATGTTTATATCTGATATTGAGATGTTACTGTCTATAAACGTTCGTTCCATAGCCGAGTAGTTAGATTAAAAAAATAACTTTCAACAGGGTAGCCTTGTGCGTGATTTTTATACGTCTTGTCACATTGACGAGCTGTGATGCAGCAAATCATTTTGGGTCGTGAATTGTTATAAGTAAATATATGTATATATATATATATATATATACACCCACACACACACATATATATATGCGTGTGTGTGTGTGTGTGTGTGTGTGTGTGTAAAAGGAGAGAGAGAAAAGGGAGAGACGTCTGGAGAGAAGAGAAAGGTACAAATGAGATGTAGATAGACAGACCAACAAATGTCTGAATACATCACTGACTGTTTCTTATTATTTACTTTTCTTTCTATACTGTACCCACGATTCTTACTATAATTCTATTTATCAAATTGACTGCACACCGCTTTTGGTCTTCCCTCCCGCATCACTTCCTTGATTTGACACTTACTATACAAAAAAAAAACTTCCAGCTAGCATTTCGAACCGACCAGCATAATTACAATGGCTCCAAACTCAATAATACCAACCGGAAGTGCTGCCTTAAGCCTTTAAGGACAGATAATAAGTGATGGCGTGGGGATGAAGTTGGTATTGACATAATGAGAATATTTCATTTGTTGGGCACCAGCATCTCAGTATGCCTCGGCTTTAAACGTCTACCAATATGAGGAATCTATTTCTATTTTAATCATCACGTTCAATGTTATTATTAAGTCTTACATCCTATACTTTAGTGATGAGTTTGTCTATCCGTATTTGAATTGTGGCCTTGTCATCAGTAGTATGATGATATAAAAAGTACAAACACATAAAAGACTGTAGCAGTAATGAAAGTGATTGGGAACAGAATGTTCTTTATCATAAGCTTTTGGTCAGTAAACATGACCGGTGAGAATTTCCTGTCGAAAATATATACAACCTTTAAGAGAATGCCATCCGATTACGTAACCTAACTTTTAATATTGTATGAATATATTGCAACTCTGGAGAATGCAAACTACGAACTACTTTAACTTACGAATAAACTGAAAACTTAACTGAATATAAGAGTTTGTTAATTTCTCCCTTTCTGCAAAAATGAGTATAATCTGTATGTATTAATATTATAGATAACCGTTTCGTTATTTTTAATGATAGAATGCATGCTCTACTGTATTGTTTCTATTTAAATTATTTATTTTGAACAGCACTTTGGAATATAATAATTCATCGAACAATATTATAGTGCTATACAATTTAAAAGACGTAGAAACACACATAGAAATGTATATATATATATATATATATATATATATATATATATATATATATATATATATATATATATATATATCAAAAATCTTTATATGGCTACATGTATGCATACATATTCCAACTAACAGCTAGAGCTTCAATATTTGGTTTTCACAACTACTAATATCCAGAAATTATATTATTTTTAAAACTAATTATTTTTATATAAAAATATCAATGTGAAATTTAAAACACCTATCCGATGTCTCTCTCTCTCTATCTATCTATCTATCTATCTATCTATCTATCTATCTCACCTTATATGTCTGTGTGTATTAAAAAATATTTTCTTCAAAACACTGGTTCTGGCTTTAAATAACCTGAAAAGGGTTGATATTTCGTGAAACCAAACAACCAACAAACCAATAAAATATGACATTGGACAACAGACAATTTTCCATGATTCAAATATATATATATATATTAATAATTAACTGGACGTATTTTGGCGCGTGGAGTCGATATCACTACTACTGTTTCCTCTCTTGTTTTAGGTGAGAATTAATGAAATATGGGAATATATATGGAGGTTATTTTTATTTAAAAACCTCATTTTTGTATGAAGATAGGAAAACAATTTTTATTTTATCGACTATGAATGATGCCCTTGCAAACAGAATGCTTATGCAGCGACGATTATTTCCTATGAGAATAAATTAGATTTTGTTTATTTTGATTTTGTTTGAGATAGGTACGGTCTCAGAAAGAATACTACATAGTAATGTTTGCAAAAGAGGTTGCATAAAATACGTCTATCATAAAATAAAATTATGAATCCATATTACTGAAGATCAAGCACGCGTAAATTTTCGATAAAATTGTTAATACATAATATCAGTCAAAATTTGATATAAAGATATAGAACAATTCGTTTTTACTATTAGTGTTTACACAAGGTTTATTTTAAAGAGGTATTAACGCAAGAACCCTATGTAGATACATATCTAAATCGTAAACTTTGCAAAAAATAATGCACACACAACACTAATTGTGTTGCTGTTCATATATGTTAAATAATGCACGATGAGCGATTTAATACTTTACGAGTCAATCCTATGCATTGAAATATATGTGTATTTATATGAATAATAATGATATTACAATTCCATATTGAAAATGTGTATCTTACTGAAGATCTTTAATTATTCGTAGTCTGGTAAATTTACGCAGAGTGTATTGATTTGAATAGGTGATCCTCTAAAAGCATCATTTCTTTAAGTTGCATATTTCGTGACTTATATAGAAAAAAGTAACCATTAAGATTTCCCACTTATTTAACATTTTTAAAACAAAAATTCTATAAGCTAAAACTGAACTCTATACATGTTTGCTGACAATGGCTATATATGGTAATTAGTTTAAGTGGTGTTAGGATTGTTTGCATTCCAAATAGAAATGACCTTGTAAATATGCAAGTCTAGCTAAAATTGATTTCAGAGAAAATTCAATTATTATATTACGGAAAACTGGCAAGGTCTTCACATCTCAAATTATAAACATGCACGAGAATTTCGACTATATGTTGACAATATTTTATGCAATAGGAAAAGGCATTGCAGCGTGAAACTACATATTTAAAACGAACATATTTAAAACAGTAAGATGAGCTTACTCATACACTTTGCATGTGTATTTGTGATTTAGCACACAGACACACAAACAGACAGACAGACATACAAACAGACGTCTAAGCAAACACACATACACACACATATACACATATATATATATATATATATATATATATATATATATTCAGAGAGTATTTATCTGAAAGTCTACCATATACGGTACTGTTATTTTTGCAAGATCAAATAACACAGAGATGAAAATCATTATAAAAGTATTAGCTGAACTGAATAGCTGGTTAGAATTGGGGACACAAGACTCCTAAAATAGCGTTGCTAGAATAAGATAGTTCAATGACACCACAACATAAACTAAAAAATAGGGTTTGTATCACGAAAAGAAATACACAATTTTACATTAATTTAAATGAATGTTAATAATGAGGAAGAATAAAAAAAATCGAGCAGTAGGGAAGAAAATATTACGGGGAATATATTAAAATGTTGATGAATAAAATCTAAACCATGCTGCTTGAAAACTGTTTTAAGAAAGCTTGGTGTAAATATAGTTCCACGGAACATACAACAACAACAACTTATTTGAACTATATGTGATAGAAACTTAAGCTTTAGAAGAATCTTACATCTCCAAAACAGCGACAGTATCAATAGTTTTATTAAGACAAAATACCAGCACGAATTCCAAAGTGAAGTTGTTATATAATGTCTGCAGAGACATTGAAGATCCATAATCAAGCTAACCTGCAAACATACTTACCGTATGGAAAGATTTTCTGTCACATATGCGCATGCCCATGTGAGACTTGTGTTGAGGTAAAAGCTACCTTCTTGCGTACGACTTCATGTGATTCAAAATTTGACACCTGATATTTAAAGCTGAGTATTTTGTAAAACTGATATGGAACTTTTATTTGTGCTTCCATCTATATGCCAGATTCGTGACCTATTAGGAATGGTGTTTCTGTTAAGTTACATTATTGCTTCAGCTACTCGGCTGAGTTTTTTTTTTTTAATTACCATTTCCACTATATATATATATATATATATATATATATATATATATATATATAATAGAATATCCAGATATTGCCATAAACATAATTAGCATTTTTATTTAATGTTATAACTACGGATATGACAACAGCATATTCTTTAATTGTTTTCACTCTCGATTATATATCTGACAGAGTTAGGCATAGTTCATTAACCGAGAACCATATCACTCTATATAAAAGCATATATGATATCAGGGGATACCCACTCGAGAGTAAACATAATGAAAAAATATGCTGTTCTCATAGCCCTAGTTATAACATATATACTCTTAAAATATTCTCTATTTTTTGTCAATTTTCTGTCTTAAAATTGTTAGCCATTACTTTTTACTCAATTCTCCTGTTTTTAATGCTGGTGATGTTTTAATTCATTATCACGGTATCCACGCAACTCAAAATTTAACAAAAAGTGCGAAATACACGCATGCAATGAAGAGAATTTTGTCGGCAGTTACTATTTGCCTTCAAGCTTAAAGGTCACAGGGAATGATTGCTTCGTTTAAGAGAATCTTTATTAGGTCATGAATACTCCCGTTTAAAGGTTAGTAAGACTTGATCAAAGCTATTGACCCATTTATTGCTCTGAACTATCCGCACATTGCTGTGTGCGTTTTGTATATTTGTTTCTTTGAACAAAGTTATATGTGCCTCTCCGAGTGACACAGTATGCGTATAAATTCACACACGTCACTTGTTGTACTAATTCGTAGCAGGCGTATGTACGTGTATTTCAACAAGAGGGATTTTTAGTATGTAATTTTGTTTCTGCTGAGTTTTTCTCTATACAATTAGTATACATGCACGTATATATATATATATATATATATATATATATATATATATATATATATATATATATATAAACAGAGAAACACGGTGAAAAATTACACGAAACAATCCATTGCACCCATCTGTCCATTACTCGATTAAAAATAATAAATTATCCCTTTTTAAAATCCAACCCATCGTATTGACTGAGACTGGCCAATTCTATTATTCTAGAATCCACTTCTTCATACTTAAACGAACGCACAGCTACCATTATTTATATGTCGATTTTGGAGAGTCTTTTAAACCCTTAAGCAGTCCTATTTTCTTTTTGTTTTGTTTTGTTGTCGTTTTTTTGGGGGGGGGTATCAGATTTTTCATATTTTTTTTTAACATTTCCTATTACTGTGTTCGATTTTACTTACTTATATATTTTCCTACACTTCATACATCTTACTCATCGTGTCATCCGCTTACAACCCGTACAGGATAATATTTTTGTTTTGTTTTCGTTTGTTAGCAGAAAAACAAATTTTGTGTAAAGCACGCTATTAAACGCAACGTCTACAATAAAACCAGAAAAAAGTGTATTTTTATTTTTCATCATTTTTTTTATTGGACTAACTTTGTGTCAATCGAGACCGCCCTATTGCTGTGATAAGTTAGCCTTTTTAAGTTTGACAGGTTGGCATTTTTTGGTGAAATGATTACAAAATGATAACAATTATATTTTTCTTGGTTTTATTTCAGTCTGTTTGGTCTAATAATGTGTTTACACAAATCTAAATAGTTGTTATAATTTTTTTGGCTGTCAAATAATTTACGCCGCTAAACTACAAATTTACCCTAAATTAAATTCCTTACTTTTTATATAGTTATCCTTTCTATTTTCTAGACTATTTATCGACACTGCTCGAACATTAACTATTTTTAGATAATTTTTTACCATAGCTCCACTTTCAGACTTTCCTTTAAAATGATGACTTTTATAAGTTTTTGACTATGCTGAAAAAGAACATTTCTTTAACTTTACTGGAGTCAATCATTTTTCGAGATATAACGACAAGCATTATACACTGTTATTCAGTGGCCGCCAGATTTGTATGCACACGTGAAATACAAATTTATTTGTCTCCGCTCAGCACTGCTATCCTATCGGGCGGGTATGCTTACAACGTTCTTAACCTTAACAAGTTTGGGGGGGGTAGCCTCCACCAACAACCGTAGTTAAGCTTTTACGACGATAGAAATGCTTCCGCCAGGTGACGCCGGTTAACAGGTCCTGCTAGTATAACATGTTATACTAGTTATATATTTAAATAAGTTTAAATAATGTTATTTTAATTCAGCAGAAATTTAATCTATTTTAACGTATTTGTTTATGCATACACGTTTTTGTTCATAATGCAATGAACTTCTAATTTATTTGATTTGTATTTACAACCTATTCTAAAAAAATCCATAGAATTTTAAATATTGAAAAGCAACTAAATTTAGTTTAAATCGAGTACCATATTTACTCAAATCTTATGATGCACACAGACACATACACACACACATATATATATATATATATATTTATTTACCAGTGGTAAAAAAAAAAAACCGGACTAAAGTGCTCAATGTGTAGTCAGAGCAGTATATAGGAAATTTATTACTGTGAGTCCAGAATGAGTTTACAAATTGTTTCAACTAGAGGAAAATCCTCAAAGAGAGGAAAAATCCAACTAGCATCATCAGAATTCATAGATGGACTAAGTTATAAAGTCAAATAAAAATGGAAAGATCGTAGATAAAGGGGAGTTAGAAAAGAAGGGGGAGTGGTGGGGAGAAGACGTTGGAGTTTAAAGTAGTAGGAGTGTATTAAAAAAAGAGAGGGGTTTATAATTAAATATTAATTATGTGTAAATTCTTATATACGTATTTTTTAACGGTTTAAACTTAAAAGACGCTACTTTTGTTGATAACGGCATAAGTAACAGTTAATTTAAAGGATCACCATGGCAACAGGTTGGAGAGTTAATGTTAGTGAAGGAACGGGTTGAAAATGGGGTTTAAAGTAATTTAGCCGGGCGGGGAGAGATTGAAAGATATTTATTGTTTATAAAATGGAAAGAAAAAAAAGAAAAGGAAAAATAAGTTAATGAATTATACTTTACAGGTTTATTTTAATAGTGTAATGATATATATAATTAAATATAATAAATAAATTAGCCGGGCAGGTAGAAATAATACGTTACAGGTTTATTTTAATAAAATAAAATAAAATAGGTGAAGGAACGGGTTGAAAATGGGGTTTAAAGTAATTTAGCCGGGCGGGGAGAGATTGAAAGATATTTATTGTTTATAAAATGGAAAGAAAAAGAAAAGGAAAAATAAGTTAATGAATTATACTTTACAGGTTTATTTTGATAGTTTAATGATATATATAATTAAATATAATATATATATAAATAAATTAGCCGGGCAGGTAGAAATTATACGTTACAGGTTTATTTTAGTGAAATAAAATAAAATAGGTGAAGGCTTAAGTAAGTAACTTAAATAATAGAAAAAAAAAACATTTTTAATAAGTAACACACAAATATAAGCACACGCATAAATATGTACAGCAAATGCACATATGTATTTTTTAACACGAAGCTTACTTACATATTTTTCGTATTTGTGTTTGTACATATACTCAAGCACATGCTCCTCCCCCATTGATGTGTGTATTTTTTACATGTGTACTCATGTGTATGTATTTGTGTGTTTTTGTTATCTACTTACTATCTACATTTTATTAATAATTATATTAATTTTTATTATTTAATTAACTTACTTATATCCTTAGTTTTTTTACTTTATTAAATAAACCTATAACGTATAATTCACCTATTTACCCTTCTATTTCTCATTTCTTTCTTTCAACTTAACGCCCGACAATTCAAAAAACTATAAATAATAAATTAAAAACAAAAAATTAATTTTTTCAATTTCTCCCTGCCCAGCTAATTTATATATATATATATATATGTATATATATGTGCACATATATATATATGTGTGTGTGCGTGTGTATGTGTGTGTGTTTGTATATGTATGTATATGTGTGTGTATGTATGTATTTATATGTGTGTATATATATATGTGTGTGTGTATATGTATGTATATATATGTATTTGTGTTTGTGCGTATCTTCTACATGTGTGTATATGTATGTGTTTTTTTTATATATATTTGTATTTGGTTACGTATCTTCTACATGTATATTTGTGTGTGTGTTTTTCTGTGTGTATGTGTTTTATTCACTTATTATAAATATCTCCCTAATAATTTTATGAATTTTATTATTTGATTAACTTACTGATATTCTTACCTATTTCTATATTAGTAAAATAAACTTGTAACTTATAATTCATTAATTTATATTTTTCTCTTTCTCTCTTTCCTTCAACTACAACGCCTGAAAATTTAAAAATTATTTATAAAATATTTTTCAATTCCCCCCCTCCCAGCTAATTTATATTTATATGTATATATATGTATGTATATGTATATGTATATATATATGTATGTGTAAGTGTTTGCATCTGGATGTATGTGTATTTGCATATATGTTTATATATGTATATATGCGTGTATTTTTACGTATCTGTGTATGTGTACATATATATATATGTGTTTGTATATGTATGTTTGTGTATATATGTATATGTATATATATATATATATATATATATATATATATGTATGTGTGATCACGCATGTGCTTTTCCCCCATTTACGTATGTGCATTTGCTGTACATATTTATGCGTGTGCTTATATTTGTGTGTTACTTATTAAAAATGTTTTTTTTTCTATTATTTAAGTTACTTACTTAAGCCTTCACCTATTTTATTTTATTTCACTAAAATAAACCTGTAACGTATAATTTCTACCTGCCCGGCTAATTTATTTATATATATATTATATTTAATTATATATATCATTACACTATCAAAATAAACCTGTAAAGTATAATTCATTAACTTATTTTTCCTTTTCTTTTTCTTTCCATTTTATAAACAATAAATATCTTTCAATCTCTCCCCGCCCGGCTAAATTACTTTAAACCCCATTTTCAACCCGTTCCTTCACCTATTTTATTTTATTTTATTAAAATAAACCTGTAACGTATTATTTCTACCTGCCCGGCTAATTTATTTATTATATTTAATTATATATATCATTACACTATTAAAATAAACCTGTAAAGTATAATTCATTAACTTATTTTTCCTTTTCTTTTTTTTCTTTCCATTTTATAAACAATAAATATCTTTCAATCTCTCCCCGCCCGGCTAAATTACTTTAAACCCCATTTTCAACCCGTTCCTTCACTAACATTAACTCTCCAACCTGTTGCCATGGTGATCCTTTAAATTAACTGTTACTTATGCCGTTATCAACAAAAGTAGCGTCTTTTAAGTTTAAACCGTTAAAAAACACGTATATAAGAATTTACACATAATTAATATTTAATTATAAACCCCTCTCTTTTTTTAATACACTCCTACTACTTTAAACTCCAACGTCTTCTCCCCACCACTCCCCCTTCTTTTCTAACTCCCCTTTATCTACGATCTTTCCATTTTTATTTGACTTTATAACTTAGTCCATCTATGAATTCTGATGATGCTAGTTGGATTTTTCCTCTCTTTGAGGATTTTCCTCTAGTTGAAACAATTTGTAAACTCATTCTGGACTCACAGTAATAAATTTCCTATATACACTTGTGCCCGATATTATTCATACCCCCCCTTGAAAATTGAGTTTATTAGGTGTAACTTTGTAAGAATTTATTGTTTACGTCCATATTGATACATATTCTTAATAAACCTCTTCTGATCATTTTCGTCATTTTAGAATCTCGGGATACTTGTAATAAAAGAAATATACAGCTATTTATAAAATCTGCAATGTTCAAAAATAATCATACCCCCTTATTTTTTCAGTATTAATCGAGTTTCTGACTGTTTGTTTCTTGTTTGATTCTTATTTTGAATGTTATTATACAACCTTTGATTAATTTCATTTCGTTTTTTTTTGCATTTTTCAGAAATTAAAATGATATCAACTGAAAACCAATAAAAGAATAAAAATTATTAGAATTGGGAAGAAAAAAGAGCTTAGTAATGATCTTAGGACTAAAATTGTGAATTCACATAAGGATGGTTTAGGTTACAAGTCAATTTCCAAGAAATTTGAGGTCCCTACAGCAACAGTACAGAGCATCATCAAAAATTCCAGAGCCACCACACAACAAACAACTTGATTTGTAGAGGAAGGAAAAGGAAACTGTCTGCTAGAGCCACCAGGAACATTGTAAGAAGTGTTAATGCAAATCCAACCACCACTACTAAGGACATTTTAGAAAATCTTGAGTCTTCTGGCATAAAAATATCAAGGCAAACATTGCAAAGGACTCTGCATGAAAATGGTCTGAAAGGAAGAAGACCACGAAGGACTCCACTGCACACCGGAAAACACCTTGCAGCACGTCTAAAGTTTGCTAGGGCCCATGTGAATTCTCCAGATTCCGTTTTCTCAAGTATTTTGTGGACTGACGAAACAAAAATTGAATTGTTTGGCCATATGGATGCTTCTTACGTTTGGAGGAAGAAAGGAGAAGCTTACAACCCAAAGAACACCATACCCACGGTGAAACATGGTGGTGGTAGCCTAATGTTTTGGAGCTCCTTTTCGGCTAGTGGTCCAGGTAGTTTGATCAAGATAGATGGAACCATGTAGAAGGAGCAATATTTGGAGATACTCCAGAAAAACATTAGACAGGATGCGGCGAAGCTCCATTTAGGACCAAACTGGGTCCTTCAACAGGATTATGATCCAAAACATACTGCCAAAATAGTCAAGAAATGGTTTGAGGATAATCAAATTAATGTTTTGGAATGGCCTAGCCAGAGTCCCGACCTGAACCCTATCGAAAACCTCTGGAACATATTGAAAACTGAGGTTAAAAGGCCGAAACCTAGAAATTTTAGGGATTTGGAGTACTACTGCATTGAAGAATGGTCAGAAATCAGTGTTGATGCTTGTAAAAACCTTGTTGATAAATATCCAAAACGGTTACAGGCAGTTATTAAGAATAAAGGGCATGCTATTGACTATTAGTAAGAGAGGTATGAATAATTTTGAACTAGTGCCATTATTGTTTTTCTTTGTATAATGTTTCAAACTTGCATAATTTATTTATTTTTTGAGTTTAAATTAAATGCTTATGCTTGATTTATTGTTTGAAATCCCTTTAAGATTGTCTACCTTCTGGTTTGAGCAATATTCTTATAGAAATCTCAAAGATCCGAGGGGTATGAATAATATCGGGCACAAGTGTATATATATATATATATATATATATATATATATAAATAACTGATGATCCCTTGAAAAATAAAAAAAATAAAAATAAATAAAAAATTGGTATTATAGTAAATTCGAGAGAGTTGATTCAGTGATTGCAGGCGATTAAATGACTTACTGACTAGGTGGTTTTTTTAACGAATGATAAAAAGTAATTTTTTGTATAGTTTCAAATGTTAAAAACTTCAAAGACTATATATATATATATATATATATATATATATATATATACATACATATATATATATTATTGATATATATATATATTATTGACATATATATATATATATATATATATATATATATATATATATATACCTTAATGTAAAAGGAAAAGAGAGATATCAATTTCACAAAAGGAGACTTATCCGGATAATGCCAAGCTCAACAGTATTTTTTTATATTCAATTCTACATCTAAGTTATTTTCAACTTTATTATTACTACTATTATTATAATTGTCATTACTATTTTATTATTATCTTCCGTACGATTATAATTACCCTACTATTATGTGGTATATTTTTACCACTCTCATAAGTAGCTATGCTGTCCTTCCTCATCCATTTTAACATCAATATGTATACTTAACCTTTGAAATAAAGTTATACGCACTCATAGTCATTGGCACCTTTATCTCCGATCGCCCCCTTATGATCATACTCTTTATATCATAACAGTAGAAACTTATAAATATATTGCCGCATATTATCTTTAAGTTTTTTTTTTCACATTTTCACCCCAAACAAGGCACATTGCCACTTTGGTGTAAGTGGCTACTATCAGGGGCTGGACTACTGGGGCACTATGTTGGGATTTGGGCAGCAAGATGTCGGTTCACGTTGCACTTGAACTTCTGCATGTCAGTACAGTTAGGGAAGCAGGGGCCTGAAATGGAATTCCAGAGTCCAGCGGTTCTGGGAAAGAAAGTACTGGAGTAGAAATATATTTTACGTCTACGGATCTCTACTGTGGGGGAGTGGATTTTGCTGCCTGTCTGGTTTGTCGAGGGTGTCTACGTCGTGGGTGCACAACTGTCTGCAAGTTCGTCAGAGACTTCACCATTAAAATACTTGTAGAACAGGTAGGGAGATGCAACGTTTCGTCGATGGGATAGAGGCTGAAGCTTAGATGCCAGTTCAGGGCCTATCAGATTGGCGACTCTCTTTTGAACCTTGTCTTGGAGCGAGAGACTAGCAGCAGATGCACCAGCCCAAATGTGACAACAATACTCAATACATGGACGAATGGTGGCCGTGTAAGCTACAGGATACTTTCAGGTGTCAGTAGTTTCTAGCACGGTAGAAAGAGAGGCTACCTTTTTCGCAGCGGTCCTGGCAATGTTTTCAATATAATTGTTCCAACTCATGTTTCCTGTGAAAGTTAGGCCAAGCAGTTTGAAAGATGTACTCTCAGACAGGGAGTTACTGGTCATTGCTATTGGTGGCAGAGAAGGTTTCTTGTAATTATTGAAGGAGACCAGTTTAGTCTTGGCAGCATTGAATGTGACCATCCATTTATCTCCCCATTCCACTGCAGATTGGAGGTAATACTCTAGTGTTTTTGCCATTTCTTTAGTTATGTGTTCATTTGTTTTCCTGTCATGCCTGTTATAGAGCTTGGTGTCATCAGCATATATACCCATCTCAGAGGCAGTTTTGTCGGGGAGGTCATTAATAAATATTAGGAAAAATAGAGGTCCAAGGATCGACCCCTGAGGCACTCCCGCATTTATATCACCCTGTTTAGATGTACGACCGTCGTGGACAACCTGGATTTTTCTCTTATCTAAGTAGGATTTAATTATGTTAATTATTCTACCAGTGATACCGTATAATTTAATTTTCCTGAGGAACCCTCATGCCATAGCCTGTCAAAAGCCTAAGATATATCTAGAGCTACCGCTCTGTCGTCCCCCGCTTTTTCCAGTGAATGGTATATACGTTCAGATATTACAGTAAGAATGTCAGTTGTGGAACGGGCTTGCCTAAATCCATATTGTTTGTCAGTCAGAAGTGTAGCATCTGTAAGGTGCCGGACTAGAGCATGGTTAATTATGGTCTCAAATATTTTGGCGGAAAGTGGGAGGAGGCTAATGGGGCGATAAGTTGATGGGTCAGTTCTTTCGCCAGAATTCTTGAATACCACAGAAGCAGTTTTCCAACAGCCCGGAAAGCATGATTCATTTAGGCATTTGTTGTAGAATTTACAGAGAACTGGATTTACTTCGGATGAGCACTTTTTTAATAGCACAGCTGGGATGAAGATCAGGTCCACATGCTTTTGAAGTGTCAAGGTTTTTTTTGATAGCGTGTACCTGAGCAGGGGTGATTTTTAGATCGTCTAGCGTGGCGTCTGTCCGCAAAGGAAAGTCAGGCAGGGGCTGGTTGGTAGGGTCCAGTGTGGAGTTCGAGGCAAACCGGCTGGCAAGCATATTAGCCTTGTCGGTTGCTGAGCAAACAACTTCGTGATTGTTGGTTAGTGGGGGAATTGTTGATTGCCCATTATTTACTACACTGTTGTAGATTTTCCAGAAGTCACGATTTCCTAATTTTTGTGCTTCAATGCGTTTTTGTAGTGGTTTCAATAAATTCTCTCTTAGCTGTCGCTATTTCTTTCTTAACGTTACTTCTAGCTTCTATATACTTATGTCTGTTTGAACTGGACTTATGTTGGTAAAATCTTCGGTATGCATGCTGCCTTTGAGCAATGGCAGTTGCGCAAGTCGAAGTAAACGATTGGGGAGAGTGGGGGTTGCTATAAAATTTCCGCATGGGAACATGTGCTTCAATTGCTGTTTTGAACCATTCAGTGGTCTCAATTGCGCACTGTTCAGCAGGAAGAGAAAAAATATTTCCCAATGGGGCATCTCTGAAAAGATCTCTGATGGCTTCCCAGTCAGCCTTTTTATAATATCTCGTTGTTTTGAGCACTTGCTCTTCAGTTTTGGGTCTAGAATTTAGGGCGATTTCTGCCATTATCACTGCATGGTCAGCGTTCCCGAGTGGGCTATCAGCATTTGTTATACAATCCTCGGGAACTGTAGTCAGAAAAAGATCTAGAAGTGAGGCTTTTTGTTCTTGCTGGTCAGGGAAACGGGTTGGAAACGTACCCATTTGTGATAGGGAGTGAGATATAGCGAAACTATGTGTTGAGCTGCTCACTGCATCTGTGTGAGTAGAGAATCCAAGCCAGTTTTTGTGGTGAACATTAAAGTCACCAAATACATGTACTTGTGCGCTAGTGTCGAGGGAGAGTGCTCTGTCTATGCTGTCAGAGACTTTGTTTATTATGGTGCAGTCCTGGGTCGAAGGAGAGCGGTAGAGAAAATAAAAGTAGCTAATGTTATGTTGTATGTTTAGTCTAAAGCACATAAAGGTTTGATCGTCCGTTTCTAGGTTTGTTTCTCAAGTCAGGGGGAGGGTGTTACGAATGTAGACCCCAAGTCCGTGCATATGTCTGTCAGAGTCCTTACGGCAGAGTGGGAGATAGCCAGGCATGTTAAAGTAGTTAGAGGGGATGGAGGAGTGCAGGTTAGTCTCGCTTAGTGCTAAGATATCCGGGGTATTTGTTAGGAGAAATACTTCAATATCAGCTTTTACAACCTGACATAACCCCCCCTCAAAAAAATTATCAAAATTACCCACTCCATAGAAAATAGACACCCCACAAACCGTTAAAATAAATTACCACACAGCAACAATATACCCCCTATTTAACCATAATACATATACTCCTTAATCTCAATAATATGTTAAAGACAATATATATTCTTATATATCCTACCATATATAATAAGCTTCTCCTTATATATTTAGAATTCAATAATACTCCCCCCAACAATCTTTAATTCCTCTTAATTTTTCATCCCTAATGAACCTTACGTTAGACGCCGTATCTCCCCCATGCTACCTAGCACCTTCTCTAGTCTTCTGATGAGAAGCAATAGGTTTCGAAATGCCCTGTCATAAAGAGTCCCTTCTTTCACCCAAATTTTGCCTGTATTCCACTATTCAATAAATGATCCATTCTATATCTACCTATATATAGTTTTGTGTCTTCATTTCATACTCTTGTTGTCCTATTATATATATATATATATATATATATATATATATATAAACGGCCGTGTAGCCGAAACAATGATGTAACTTAACAGAAAGATACGGTAATAAAAAATAAAACGCATATTTGCTCTACAACAGTATTGAGCACTTTCTTCGGTTTTTATTAATTACCATATCCACTATATATATATATATATATATATATATATATATATATATATATATGGGAAAAATGTAAATACTAAGTTTCGTATGAATATTAAATAAGTAAAGGAATAGTAATAATAATAATGAGTTTCTCTATAGAATTAAAAAAAAACTTGAAAACGCTTTAATTCATACATTGAATAAAACCTGAATAGTTTTACAACATGAAAATGGATGCCGTGATAAACACGCGATATTTAATACACTATTGACTTTTTCATTTTGCAGCATTATATTTTCATATATTTTCTCTATCTAAGCAATGAACTTCTTATTTTTCTGAAGAGTATATGCACGAAAAAAAACGGTATCGATATGATAATAACCGTTAGTTCCGGCTTAAGAAAACGGATCTCTACAAAATGTACCACATTTTACCATGTTAGAGGAGCTGTTTTGTACTGAAAAAAAAAATTGGAACTTGGAATGTAACTATATTATTATTCTTTGATATATATATATATATATATATATATATATATATACATATATATATATATATGCGTGTGTGTGTTGGGGTTTAGGTTTTCGCAGTAAATCAAATGCGCTTATACGATGTGTATATATATACATTGTATAAGCGTATATGTATATATATATATATGTATGTATATGTATATATATATATATATATATATATATATATATATATATCATAAGCTGTTTAACTGATCATTATAATCCAGGCGTCAGGGTATATTATCTCGACAATGTCGTTATTATTTAGTTTAGAGAGAAAGTTGGTGTGTTAAAGAAAGTCATCATAATAATAAACAGGCAGAATAAACAAGGGGTAATCAAAGAACATATCTTGAGAGAGGTTAGAATGATTGATAGCAAGACGAGGTTAGGCACTTGGTTTGATATTTGAAAATTGTAGCGTATCAGACCTGTCAAGCTGTTTTTAATAAAACGCAATCTTCAAACTTATCAATATTTAAGCACGTATTTTGGTACTTAATATCCGTATAAATGAAATTACTCTAGTATAGAGAACGTTAAGTAACTGTGCTTTATTAAGTGCATTTGTTAAATTATATGAATTTGAAAACACCTCCTTGTGATCTTATTTATTCACAGTAAAATCAACAAAATGTTTCCTCATTATGATGCTGATGATACTATGTGTATGGAAAGAATAACCGAAATGCACAAAACTTCTTTATTTCCGACTCAAGAATGTTACACATTATCAACTTGGCTTGACCTTTTGTGGAAAAGCAATGATTCAACGCTAACATTGCAAATGGTAAATTGACGTCATACCATCTGGTAAGAGTAAAGCACGTCTTTTGATACGCATCGTTCTTTCTTATCGCGGTTTCTGTTACATATAAAATGAAGGATCTGTTTTTTCTTCATCTGTTTTTCCCTCAGACATTCAGAATCTAGTGGCTTGATTAAAGCAAATTTGCCTAGTGCCCATATTAGAATATTTGATCGGTAGTAAGCCTGAACATTATGAAATACACAATTACGAATTTATAAATTGAATCATTTTTAAAAGAAATATAAATTATAAAATCAAATAGTTAAAAGCGTGCAATCAATGTGTGGACACTTAAAGTGGGAATACATTTAAAAGGAGCTGCATATGTCTGTTATGTGTTCGAATATCATACAAAAGTTCGCACATTCCCCAAAGTTTCAATATTTGCTTTTAACCAAGAAAGAAGACTAAGTAGACGCGTAGCGCGAAATTGCAGTTACCATACGTAGGCAGTGATTTGACGCAATGCCATATCAATCTCAGAATCCATAAATAAGTAAACTACATGGTCCAAATTTCGTATAATCCTTTTACGAACGGTAATTAAATGTCAATTTAATATTGCCTGGAAAGTTAAATGTTACAACAGATGTAACAGAGTGGAACTATTTCTATATTAGCAACCTGCCAGGCGGTGCCCGGTCGTAAAATACGCATAAATATTATATTTTTATTAATTCAGATTTTTATTTATTATGAATGAAAATGACGTATTAAACATAACGCTAAATTCCTTAAAATATATGAAGCAAAAGAAGGGAAAGAAACTGAGATACAGTGCCCGCAAAAAAAAGTCCGCACTTGTAATTTAAAAAAAAACTGCAAATCTAAGCTCAATTTAATGGAACTGTTTAAACAACCTAGACCTCATTGGATTTGCCTTTTATTCCTCTCGAATTTTACCTGTGCATATTTTACATTTAATTGAAATAATCTAGTGTTCACGTCAATTAAAAAAAATAACTTCAAATTGAGGAGGCAAAAAGAAAGTCCGCAGCAACAAATTCGCTTAAAATTATCGCCCCTAAACCAATTTAAAATATCCAACAACAGGCAATAAAGCATCTCTAATCGTAATTGTTGTTGTTCATGTCATACATTTAGTCCATATGCTACGACTTTTTCTTGGTGATCGTCAGGAGCTCATTAATCCCCACCTTTCTGGTTTATCCAATCAGGAAATCGGTTGCATATTGAAATGTGATGCGAAAACGGTACGAAAGACTGTGCAAAAGCACCAACACACCGACAGTCCTCGTGATGCCTTAAATCTGGTTGCACTAATGTTTCTTCTAACAGGGAAGACAATGTTATCAAGATCCGCAACCTAAGAAACAGATTTGAAGCGCCCCCCCCCAAATCCAACGACAGTGCAATCTTGTTAAAAAGTGCTCTCTTTCAACTGTCAAGAGCAGATTAAAGGAATTTAATTTGCGAGGATATGTTGCAAGACGCAAGCAAATGATTTCAGTAAGGAACAGAAAGCGCCGTCTTGACTTCGTCAAATGCAATGAAGATCATGACTCTTCATATTGGTCAAACGCGCTTTTTAGCGACGAAAACAAGTTGAATATGCTAGGCAGTGATGGTAGAAGCACGTCCGTCGGAGGAAAGACGACGAATTTAATCCTAGGTGCTCATTTTCAACGTTACAAAGATGGTTGAGGTCGAGTTTTGGTGTGGCGCATTATTTGTACCAATGGTCCAGGACTTAATTCGACCAAGTATATTATATGTTGACTAAGCCTTTTCTACCCTACTTTGATCGGAATTTGGATGATAATCTCATCTTCATGCAGGAAAATGCTCCCATTTACACAGCTGGCAATGTAAAGAGGTTCCATGAAGAGCATGATATTACGTGTTTGGATTATCCTGCACAATCTCCAGACTTCAATCATTTCGATAACGTATGGCAGTACATCAAAGGACAGCAATAAAATTCGAAATTTGGAAGAAATTTGGACAAACATTAAAGAAAAGTTGGATACCTTTTCCCCGGAGTATTGCTGAAGTATAATTCAAGAAATTCCCAAAAGATTGCCGGCTATAAAATTGCAGAATGGCTATGCTAATAAATATTAACGAGTTCATTGCGTTCCCTCTGTATGTGTATTGCATTGACGTCCTAAAGTTACATTTGAATAACAATTTTCCATTGTGCAGACGTTCTTTTTGCCTTCTCAATTTGAGGTTACTTTTTTTTTACATTTACGCGAACACTAGAATATTTAAATTAAAAGTCCAATATGAACAGGTTACCTCATAGAGAAATGAAAGGCGAATCAAACGGGGTATTGTTTGTTTAAACAGTGTGATTAAATTTAGCTAACATTTTCAGTGTTTAAAAAAAAAAATTACAAGTGCGAACTTTCTTTTTTCCGCCTATGTATGTGCATGTGAGGATTATGACTTTTACTAAGCAGTTCACTTTTTCCAAGCAAGAATAAAAATTCTTGAGCTGAGATCGAAACCAAAACTTAAAGACAGTAAGTCACGTACGATAACTATTAGCCCAGCTTGACACAATGTTTAAAAGCGTTTTCAAAAGTACTTATTTTTACCATAAACTCACTGTTATAGATATATAGATAAAAACATGCTAGAGGTTTAAAAGTGTTTTTTAACATTCAGTACGTTTTTTCCTGTTTTTTTTTTTAAGATGATTTCCGAATAATCATATCTGGTATAAATATTCGATTATATATATATATATATATATATATATATATATATATATATATATGTATATATATATATATATATATATATATATATACATTATTCTTTTAAAAATATACATTATAAATTTCAAAATAAATAGTTTCATTACAGTGGATTATCAAATGAAAGCACCAGTAACCTACGAAATGGAAAACAAATAGAAAAATAGAGTTAAAACGAATTCATCGGTAAGAAACCGATGAAAAACGTTCAACTGTTCCTTTAAAAGAAATTAACATTTCAGTGAAGACGGACTGTATCGTGGCTTAGAATAGTCACAATATATTTGTTGAAAACGGATGTTGTACGAATTCTTGTTTCAGCGGATATTTAAAATTTAGGTGTAGTGTTTTGTAATGTAGTCCATTAGAAGCTGAGCTCCTGGTGTGACTGAGTTTTGTATGGTTCATATTGATTATATCCTTACATTTGTCGGTAACACGGTTGAGCACTTTAGAAAATAAATCTTGAACTATATGAACGATTAAAAAGACCTATGGAAGTAATGAATAAATAAGAACTCGGATATTCTGTTAAAAACATACCGCCACTCAACAAGACTTTTTACCACTTTTTGACCTTATAGATAAAATTGAAAGCGGTGTGAAACGTATGAGATGAAAACATCTAGATGTGGAAGACACAGCTATTTCAAACATCTATGGATTAAAATCTTCCGATAAAGTCCCCGAAATGGATGCCATTTGAAAAAGATTTACTGGAATTGATTCCCAGTATCCATTTCACACGACATAATAACGTCTTGCAAAGAAGTCTATCCTCTAACTTAAAAAAATCTTAAACCGAACGATCACCCGCTCATATTTACAGATAAAACTAGGGACATTTATAAGGTTAAAATGACTTATATAATAACTAGCCATTAACAATACCACAAATCAATATTAATAACGTTAAACTGTAAATACAGTACGATCACTGAAATCAACAAGACTATAAATGACGTCTTTATTAATTTGAAAGATTACAAACCCCAGTTTAAAATAAACTTGTAGATTTATAAACAAAACTTAAGCAAAATTGGTTCAATATGTAAACAAATAATAAGGACTTGTAAGCGACGTATAAAAAAATTTCACGGATTAAAGTTTTTGAGTCAATTTCCAAGTGTCCATCAATAGCTTCTAGTCTAAGTAGACACGTGATGCGAACCTGCAGTTACCATACGTAGCAGTGCTTTGACACAAAGTCCGATCACTCTCAGAATCCGAAAACAATATATATATATATATATATATATATATATATATATATATATATATATATATATATATATATTTACTAGCAAAAGTACCCGTCGTTGACTGGGTTAAAAAACAGCCTACAGAAAATGGACTCTCTGATTTATCAAAGTATGATAGGTTATGAAAAGGAAGCCAGATCAAAATACCCATTCCTGTGTCTCAATACATCGTCTATCATTATATTCGATCAGTTCTCTATAAGTTAAAATATACTTATCAAAGTATTATTATGTACATCTATATCAAAAACACTTGTAAACATTCTCTTTTAATTTTATTTTTTTTTACATGGATGTCTTCACTTATCAAGGCCCAGAAGCCACTCGGGGATAAGGGTCATTGTGTGTACAGTAATCAATGGGATAGTATCGTAGTAATAGTATTGGAGATTTGATAAAGTGTCATTACTTAAGGGGACGGTTCATCAGGAATTTGATTGTGTTGGACTTGAAGACATCCAAGTTGAAGTCGGGAGGAAAGCAGGCAAGCGGCAGAGAGTTCCACATGCATGCAGTTCTAAGAAAGAAGCTTTGTTCATGGAATCTACGTTTTGATTTAGACACATATAAAGAGTGGGGAAAATTTTTGACATTGGTTTCAGCTAGTCGGGTGTTTTCGTGAAAGATTAGCGAGGGGGACCAGAGATTGGAGCTCAGACGAGCACTTGCAATGCAAATAACGATAAAACAAAGATAGGCTCGCAACGTCTCTTCTGTGGGAGAGTGGTTGCAGGGAAGAGAAAAGGGCATCCCCACTAAGCCACGAAGTCTATTTTGTACTCTGTCAAAGCAGGATAGGTTGTTTTTAGCAACTCCTGCCCAGATGTGGCAACAGTACTCCATCCTTGGACGTACTTGGCCTTTATATAGATAGAGAAATACATCATTAGTGAGATATCTTCTGGAGTGTCCCACCATTTTTCCCAGCGACCTTGGCCACATACTTTATGTATGTGCTTCATTTCAGATCAGGAGTAAAGGTCAAACTCAGAAGCTTATCAAAACATGGGTCATCCCCTAGACGAGCCATACATTTCGATTGATGCCAGATAAGGATCAGAGCGTTTATGATGTAAAGATAGGAGCTTGGTTTTAGATGCATTAAAGGTGGCCAGCCACCTTTTACCCCACTGTACCTCAAGATCTGAGGAGAGAGAATCAGAGAGAACATTGTCATTTACGTCCTTTGATGTGTTGCCGTAGATGGTCGTGTCATCAGCATAGATGTCAACGAATGATTTATCTATTTGTTTTGGGAGATCATTAATATAGATCAGGAAGAGAGTTATGCGCAGGATGGACCCCTGAGGGTCTCCAACATTAACACTGTGGGCCTCTGATTTCTGCCCATCAACTACTACTCTCATAAGCCTATCAGAGAGAAATGATTTAATGATTGAGAAAACATTTCCAGTCATACCGTAGCTGGAAATCTTGTGAAGTAGGCCTTTATGCCATACCTTATCGAAGGCCTTTGATATGTCAAGAGCAATTGCCCTAGAAATTAAGCCTTTGTCGAGAGATTCGCTAATCCTATGTGATATAAGCGTTAGCTCATCTGCTGTTGATCTATTAGAGCAGAAACCATATTGTGTGTAAGTAAGAAGGTTATTTCTGCTGAGGTGGTTGACTATTTCTCTATTTAATATGGATTCCAGCAACTTACTCATGGCACACATTTTTTTTATTTCCATACTTTGTGGACAAGGCGCGTACACAGACCCCACAATTTTAATGAATCATCATTATGACAGATCAAACGTACGCATTCCTGTGTCTCGATACATCTATCATTATATGTGATCAGTTTTCTATAATAGTCAACCATATAGGAGTCCATCCGTGACCAGACACACACATACGTTCAGCTTTATATTATAGATATATCTCTGTGAATGCTTGTGTGCGTGTGTGTATGTGTGTGTACAGGGTTAATTAAATTAGATTAATTCTCACGGGAATCTTATCAAAATTCCGATTAGAAAGCTCGATATTTCTCAACTTAACAAAACATATTTATTAGTTTTATTATCATGTAAATATATATGTTCATACTCAAAGCAACCCAATATATATTTTTTACACTTTTAGACACCCCAAATAAGGCACATTGCCACTAGTATTTATACCATGAATTATGGGTCATATCTATCTTATATAGAAACTTGGCAGCGAAATGTTTGTTTAAATAATTATAACTATGTTTCATTTTTGTCGACATCATCAGTGTACGAAGTCATAATTACTTCTAATTGTAAGATCTGAACCTAGTCAGAAATTCAGGCTTTTATGCCATTGGCTAGGACGTTACCGCTAGTCTATCAACAATTTTCACGAGAATTAATGGAAATTACACACCTATAAATGCCAAATGCATTCATAAAATAGTAAGCAGTCGCAGAGAATTCTAACGACCAGAGGTTGGAATGTTGCATATCGCTAGATTACCGATTTTCCTTGATTCTCTAAACAGAAATTGAACGGAAATAAATCGTATTATTTGAAAATTACTATTTCATAAAATAAACTAGCAGTTCTGCCCGGCTTTGTTCGGGCCGTATGTACTGTTCATAACTTTATATGTATATGTATATATTAACATGTGTGAATATGTACGGTAATGCCTTTCTATATAATATGCTTTCTTAACTACCGTAAAGAAAAGTTGGTAGAAACCGCAGAGGTCGATTTTTTAAAAACTATGACCTCAATTTTGACCCCTTAACATTTATTGTTTTGATCTCAAATATGATTAAAATGGTTGACCCATGTCAAATAACCTACATTTAAAATTTCAAGTATTTAGACCCAAAATTGGCAGAGGAGTTTACTAGAGTCTGTAAATGTCAACTCTTTCAACTATGACCTCTTGGCAGCAAAATTCTCGCCCAAAAACTGATTAAAAACCTTGCTGTATGTCTGAATACCCTTTACGTAAAATTTTAAATGTCTAGACCCAAAATGTGCTTAATAGTTTGCTAGAAACCGCAAACGTAAAATATTTTGAACTTTGATCCCTTGCGAGCAAAATTTTCAGCAAAAAACGGATTTAAAAGGTAGCCCTATGTCTGAATACACTTTATGTACAATTTCAAATGTTTAGACTAAGAATTGGCCGAGTAATTTCGTAGAGACCGCAAAAGTAATTTTTTTTTAAACTGTGACCCCAATTATGCCACCTTAGCATTTATTCTTTGGGTTCAAATCAAATTATAAAGTTAGATCCATGTCCAAATAATATATATCTAAAATTTTAAGTATTTAGACCCAAAATTGGCGAAGAAGATCTGTAGAGTTCTTAAAGTTCTGTATCAGCGAAATTTCTGGCCGAAAACCGATTAAAAAGATTTTCCCAAATCTCAATACCTTTTCATGTTAAATCTCAAGTGTACACAGACACACACACACACACACACATTTTCACTTTTATAGATATATAGATAATCGTAGATAAAAATATGCATCAGTTTATAAGATGTTATTTAAATTACCATTAAATAAGGAAAATGTTACCATTGAAACCTGTGTGAATACGATTTTGCATTACACATCTTGGATAACTCGTAAATGTTTGTAAGAACATTTGAACAAAAACGAACATTAAAGATAAAATGGTAATCTAATAGAATGAGGATCAATTTCAAACAAACAACATTATATCCAACGTTTTAACTGGTGATCATATAAGTAAACATGGTAAATGCTGTAGCAAAATTTCGGACACGTTGGTTAAAATCTTCACAGTGTGTAACACACGTCTCTATACAGAGTGACTCATCCTCCCAAACGGCTGCACGTATCCAATGCCTATCCGTATCTGATAAAGGGATAAGCTTTCAATATGACATCTGGCGGGCAAAAAAAAAATCACGTTAAAAAAACATTACTAGAACCTTGTTTTTGCCGAGTGTTTGGGGTGAATGAATGCCTTTGTGCGTCTATGTTTACGGCTACAACGTTTGATAACAAGCTACACTGTGGTAGAAGAATGCACAGTTCCAGATAAGACTTTACTGTTTCAGTGTTAATTATACCCTGAGTTTGAAAGTCCAGCACTCTAAGTGTAAATACCTAATAACTAGTTGAGAAATTCCATTACATAAATCTTATTTTTATTCAAAAGCATTAAAGATCTAATACTTCGTATCGGATCCAAAAATCCAACATAAATAAATTCCTGATGAACCGCTCCCCTAAATAATGACACTTCATCAAATCTCTAATAATAATGAATACTGCAACACTATCCCATTAATTACTGTACACAAAATAACCCTTATCCCCGAGTGGCTACTGGGCCTTGATAAGTGGTGACTTTCAAGGGGAAAAAAAAGCTAGTGCGAAATTTTCTGTTTAATTCACAAAAATAATGTGTACAGTTCGTCGGCACTTATACAAATTATGATGTAAATCTTTTTGTATATTAAGCGCAATTTATACCTCTTTTTTTCAGTTGAGCTTAGGTATTTTGAACAATGTCAAAATATTGTTAATTCACTGCCCGGATAGCAGCAGGCGTATAGCGCAGCGGTTAGAAGCTCCGACTATCGTTTGGGTATGCCCAGTTCGAATGCAACTTATTTCATATAAACGATTTCATTAGATTCACTCTTGGACTTTGTGTCTAACGTCATGGAAAGTAACTATTAAAGCATAAAAGATGAGGAGAGTAATCCGAAAGATCCAATTAATACACATTCATTGATTTTCTCAACCCTCTGATGTTCTTAGTAATGAGCATTCGGCTAAATAACACGCATTGGATTTCCCTGCTAGTGATTTGCGCATGTTGTTCATTAATTTTTTAAAACCGAGATATGTTTAATTGTCATTTTTATAATTTGAGAGGAATTTCACAGGTGTAGTATAAAGTATTTATCAATTATTTTCCATTTTATTCATGTATGAACATGTATATGTATATATGTGTATGCATGTGGGTATGTATGTTTATATTGAGGACTGAGCTTATGCCTAACTAGACCCTCTATTTCAATATACCTCTTTCCCTCTTACACGCACGAACACACGCATATGGGTGTGCGCACACACACAAACACACACATGTCAAAAAAAGAAATCACAAATTTTAACCTATATACACGCATACAAACATTCAACGCACAACCCTCGCTCTAACACACACGCACGCATTGATACACAAACATCAAAAATGAAAAAAACAAACTCATAAAAATATTCACCAAATAGATTGACACCTCTCACCCACCAAATTGACTTAACTCTGACCGATTGAACTGACCTGTCCCACTGGAGACATGAAGGCTCATATTGGCATTGCTCTCAGAAGCACAATCGTGCTGGCAGGAGTAAAATGTTTTACAAAAGGAAATTCCATACACATTTTACTGAAAAACTTTTATATACAAATATCTAAAGAGAGCTAACCAAGGCTCGAAACGCGTTATTAAAATATGTAAAAATATTAAAAAATGATAAAAGTTTGAAAAAAAAACCCTACAATTGTTGATGGCTACACTCTTTTAAATATATATATATATATTATTATTATTAGTAGTAGTAGTAGTAGTAGTAGTAGTAGTGGTAGTAGTAGTATTATTATACTTGAAGTAAATTGTTTTAGGTAATTCCGTAAAAAAATCATTGAGAAACTCTTTTATTTCTTTTTACAAAACTGGCATTTAATGTATAATCAGAATAGAAACGCCTTACGACAGATATATCGAAAATATCGAACAGAATAGTTTCCCATTTTCTGTTTAAGAAGTTTCTAATCAATATTTAATGCTGCGAAAAATTGTTCTAATCCGTATTTTTTGGATTAATTCATTGCATATCGATTACATGGTTTTACTTAAGGAAATGCCTAGCATTTGAGGTTTAATTTAATATGCATTAAGAACAAATCTAAATTAATAGCTATATATATATATATATATATATATATATATATATAATATATATATAATATATAGCGATATATAAAAATAGCGGTGAATATGTATGTGGTTTATTTATGTTAATTTACACATTTTAATTAATTATAACTTTATTTAGATATTTTTGAAAAAAATTCTGAAAGCGGAATATTTTAAAATATGAATTAAATATAAAAGAATGAATAACTGTAGTGGGTATCCCTTTTCATCATGAAAATGTGAAAAGAAAAACAATGGATCTTATAAAATTCTAATAATAAGTGTTTTAAATAATAATAAATTAAGAAAACGAAAATGGAATATGATTAGGAATTTGAGTTGATGTATAGAAACGGTATTATAACTGAAAAATATTATATGCGTTATGTAGGTATGGGCAGTTCTAATAGCTGCTTAGGTATTGGGCCTGGTTTTTAACGCCAGTTAATCATAATATTTTTTTTTAATTTTCGGTTACTGTTTGATTATGTTTAAAAGATTACAGCTTAAAGTTAATTTCTCAAAGAAAAAAAAGCGTGTGAAATAAAAATATATGGAATAATTTTATCTCAAATCTGAAAAAAAAACGTATATTTCACGTAAAAATTCATCATGACAAATATCGTGTTTATATGTTTCTGGCTAGAGAAAATCTAAGTGAAGTATTAATTAACGTCTTAAAATAATGAATTAATACAATAAATGTACTTAACTTTTGCTAGAAAGGGTAATAATTATCCAACATATGGCCATGGTAGTAACAAAATTAGTTTCGGGTAAAAAAACGTCATGGCGGCAAAATTCAAAGAAGTAGACAAGCACATTAATGACATAATTTAACTGTTATTTAACAATATTCCGGCTTATCAGGCATTCATTTTTGCAGTTGCAGACCCCTCCTTGCACTTAAAACTTCATAATAATTCAGGAAATCAACCAATTTTTATGAAAATTTGAGTATTTATTAATCAATGATCATAGAATACAATGAACTAATTATGGTGTTCCAGATTTTGACCGACTCTATTTTGGATTCGAAAATTTATGCAACTCCAAAACTATTCCAACTCTGCAGGCTTTCCGATACAGTTATTTGTTAATAAAAAAACACTTAAAAATAAGTTAGAACACGCTAAAAAAAACTGATTTAGATATTTAGAAAGGTAGCTTGCCTTTGGTAATATTTATTTGTTTTTTGTTGTTTTTTCCTCGTTTTTTGCTTCGTCGCCTACTCTAAATGCGTCAATAAATTATTTTTTTTTTATAAATCTACATATATTTTAAGTGTTGAAAGGTCAATTTAATTGACTCAATTAAATTCAGTGAATTTTATTCACTAAGTTACAATGACAATTTATTCATTATAAAAGTTCAAACAATTATTAATAGAATTTAAACTTTCATAAACTTTAAACGGCATAAATGTTAATTAAATTCATTAATTATACTGAAAATTTATTCATTGAAAAAAAAAGTTAACACTAATATTTATTAATATCTATACAGAATTCAAAGTTGAAAGGAAACAATTTATAATTATTTAAAAAATTAACATTTAAAAAAATATAAACTTCCGTTTTAATTAATCGGAATTTTTACGTGAAATTTAAAGTCGAGTTTACACAATTTGAAACGTATCTGAAAATGACATCGGGTAGTTGGAGGGGAAAAGCTAGGTGGCAGACGTGGACGGCACAAAACGTACAGGTTTCCTTTTATTTTCAAGAATGGGCATCCGTAGTTTCCGACATGGAACGTTTGTATAAATTTTTCCATTTTTTAATTTAATTATTTATGTATGTTTCTGTTTTTAATTAAATTTTGAAAATTATTGTTCAATATTATATTAAAAACATATGTGTACGCCGAAAGTTTCACATTCTTGCGAGCAAGGAAATTATTAAAAGCTTGCATATAAAAATTATGCTAAACCTGTAATTTTTTAAAAAAAGTAGAAATGTTTTTTTGCAATTATAATGTTTTTGTGAAAATATTAAATAACCTATGCTTAATTCATTGGCAATATCGTTAGCTCGAGTAATTCATTTTTCTTCAAGTTATATCTAATTCATTAATACGGACTTTAGGGGCTTTTTTCGTAATGTTCCTGTGAAATTATATTTTTATTGTTACAACTCACGATGCTTTATTTATAAACAAAAATAAATTCTTGCATTTTTTAATTACTACTGAAAACCATAACTTTAGTAAAAGTATTATTTGTTTAAATAAAATAATACATTTCCACTAAGATTTAAATTAAAATAATAAGTTCCTTATATTTTGCGATTATTTGATAAATACTGAAAATTTTATAAAAATTGGTTAATTTCCTGATTTTTAGTGAATTTGTAAGTAGAAGGAGGGGTTAAAATGATTATACATTTTGAACGGCAGCATTCTTTTTGCCCGTACCTAGCCTTATGACAAATTTATACCATAATAAAAAACATTAATGGAACGTGTATGTGTCCTCTCTGAACTTGATACTGCATTATTAACAAAGATGTTAACACATTAGGAGTACGTAGATATGGGTGTATAAGTTTTAGGAAAAAAGTAAAATAATTATTATGTGAGGTGTTCGTTTACGCCGGGCGTTTATTTAATGAGCAGCAGACCAGCAGCAGTAGTCAATGGATGAAGGAGGCAACTTTGGAATCTCCATGGGTTCCGTTAGAATATATATATATATATATATATATATATATATATATATATATATATATATATATATATATATATATATATATGCATACAACAACATTCCATTTTAGAATCTACTTACACACATATTTAAACAAATATATTGAGAAGAAAGTATATATATATATATATGTAATATATATATATAATATATATATATATATAAATTTAAATAGCTTTTTAGATCTAATTGTTTAAATGGCAATCGTTTTAGAACAGTTGTCTATGTTTTCAGAATGTTAATTACAAGATGATACAAAGTAAATTCGCACATTTTTCTTATATCAATTCAAACTAGGTCGAAATGCTGCTGAAGCAGCTTACGATATTAACAAAGCACGAGAATCACTACTGAATGTACAGTACAATGGTGGTTAAAAAAATTGCGTGGCGGCGACTGAAGTTTTGAAGATAATGAGCGTAGTGATCGGCCATCGGATGTTGACAAGGGCCAAGAGCCTTAATCGAAGCCAATCGATACACAAATGTTAAGAACTGACTTCTGAATTAGATTTACGTGTAGGACAGTTTCCAACCACTTAAGAGTGTTCGGAATGACAAAAACCAATTGATAACTGGGTGCCTAGCGAATTGAATGACAACCCCTCCCCATTAAAAAAAACCCAAAAAACGCCGTTATGAAGTGTTGTCTTCCCTTATTTTATGAAAACAAGAGCTGCCCGTTTCTCGAACGCGCATTTACTTACGATGAAAAGTGGGTTCTTTATGACAACCGACGCCGCTTAGCTATATAGTTAGACTCCAGCGAAGCTCCACGACACTTCCTGAAACCAGCTTTGCACCAAAAGAAAGCCATGCTGACTGTTCGGTGGTCTGCGATCGGTCTCATCCATTGCAGTTATTTAATCCAGGTGAAACCATTACGGCGGAGATGTACTGTCAACAAATGGAATAAATGCATCAAAAACTTCGACAACAACACCCAGCATTATTCAATGGAAAAGGCCGAACTCTCCTTCATGATAATACCCGATCACGCGTTACAAAACCGACCCTGCAAAAGTTGGAGGAATTGAGCTACGAAACTCTGCCTCATCCATTATACTCTCGAGAGTTCTCACCTACCGACTACCACTTTTTCAAACATCTCAACAAATTTTGCGTGAAAAACCGATATCAAAAAAGCCTTAAACTATATCAAAAAATCCTTCAGTGACTTCATCACCACCAGAACGCAAGATTTTTATGTAACTGTCATAAATACACTTTATTATTCGTTGGAAAAAGTGTGTTATTTCTGATGATGCTTAATTCGATCAATAAATTTTTGCTTGAGTCACGATCTGAATTTAAAATTCAAAAACACAAGAACTTTGTTGTCATTAAATCTTCAAATTACTTGTGATCAACTTTAAGTAGCTAAGGCAAACAATTCTGTCGTTTTTATTTTTTAAATAAATTGTTCATAAACTAAATTATTACGTCATTTCGACTAATTAAGTACAATGTTAAATAATCACATTTCCAAAGTGATTCATATTAATTCGAAGAATATTTTATTGGAAATTATTCCTACAGTAATAAGAGAGATTGTGTGCATTATTTTAAGTATAATTTAATTGTTTAAAGTAAATACATAAGAGATATGTGTGTTTATTTAAACGATATGAAGCTGACAAGAACAAGTATTTAATCAATGGAAGAAAAGTCATTTTTTTTTTATTTTATTGAATGTGAGAGACTAATATTATTTTAATAATAATATCAATTTAAGCTGTAAATTATACAAATTGGTCTAGCAAGTATCACGGAATTTTTTCAATGGTTGTATTAGTTGTATTATTATAACAACAGAACAGAAAATCCCCAGAAGAGTTCGTCTGTTATACCAAATATGTCACCCATAAAATGTATGTTTATCTTTCCCATTCAAACAAGAGAGCAATGTCAGAGGCTGAAGGAACTACTGTGAAAAACGCTGGATTTACAGAAGACACTTGGTTAAAAAGCGTGGCAAATAGATGTTTGTGCACATTGCATTTAAATGTCTGCGTAAAAGTAAGATTGAAGAAACGGGCATGAACGATTGAATGGTAGGTTTATAAAATGAACTGGAAAGCGAAATACAGTTTCTAGTTCGGTAGAGATAGCCTACCTTTATTGCGCCAGATTCGGCAGTTCCTCCTCTGTATGTATTCCACTCCCTGTTGCTTCAGAATATTAGACTGAAGTCTTAAAAAATTGCACTTAAGAGAAGAGTAGCATTGATCGTGACAATTGATGGTTGGAAAGTTTCTTTTATTGATTAAACGAAATAAGCTAATTCGTGGTAGTTGGAAAAGTAAAAGTCTATTTTACCCCATTCTATGAGTGTGGATTTCTTTTAGCCATTTCCTTGTTGGACACTTAATTTTCCTTCGTGCCAGAAATAGAACATTTGTTTCATTTATTTAGTCATGTGCAAACTTTACAGGCATCATTCTACTTATTATTTGGCACATCAAATTTGAAACACAAATTAATGTCGGTTAGTTTCACAATTTAAGGAATTTAGGACAAACCATACGTATATTCTTGCATATGCGACTGGCTATTAAATCTAAAAAAGAGATTAATGTCTTCAACCTTAAACGGAAGCTTATCTTGATGAGTTATTAGTCATAATAGTGTGACACATTAAGTCCAGGAATGTTTACCGTTTCATGTGAAAATACTAATGCAGCATACCACTCAATAAACTGGGGGCCTGAATAATCAAATAATCAATTTTAGGAAAAAAATCGATTTTACCCTTCATTATAGTTTGTTTCGTAAATGATACGTTTCTCCACTAGTTTGATGTACTATTTGTAGAAGTCAAATAAGTATTGGTTCGGATATAACTTCTTCATTCAAACAGATGTTTTCATTTTCTTTTCAGATATGCACACAGCTAAGAGAATAAGTTGGATACGAAAACAATTCGAAGAGCAATTCATGTAGTGTAATCATCGTTGGGAACAACTTGTGTCATGGCGCATTGTTTTGGTGAAAGAAAACGTTTTTTTTTCTCTGCAAAAGTAGCGTTCTTTAGCGATTTATTCGTTAAAGCGCATCATTCTATATAATCCGTGATATTTGTATTCTTCGGACTACTGTCGAATTATTGTTAAAACTGCGTGCAGATTCTGGAGGCCGACAGAGAGATTGCTGAGTTCGAATTAAATTTTCATGAGTTGGAAAGAAATACTCCCGAGATCGGTAAGATACATCTGAATGTCGGAGGTTATATCGACAAAAATGTTGTAAAAATAATTCTCTAGGTGAAAAGAAGAATAATAAAAAAAAGTCCAAATAATATGAATAATCAATCATCACCTTCCAAATTTCATAAACAAAAATATTTTAAATAACATTCTAATATACGATCAGAAGGACCTGTGGAAATTCCACAGGGGACTCATTCATATGTAATATATTGATGTTGGATTCTGTAGATGCTTAGTGTAAATGAAGACTCTCTGATATTATGGTAGCTTTTTTGTTAAAACTACAAAAGTATTTATCTAAACTAGCACGATCGCTCGGCAAAGCCCGGACGTAAAGTACGCTCAAATATGATATCTAAATTTCGTATATATTAATATAGTTAATGTTCTATCGATTTTCATATATTATAAAGTTTCGATTTTAAAAGTAAAAAATATATCTATATGATTTGGGTTGATCAGCTTGAATCAAAACCGAACCCTAAACTTATATATATATATATATATATATATATATATATATATATATATATATATATATATATATATATATAAACTTTAGTTTTTTCAGCTATACTCGAAACCGAAATCAAAACTTCTGAATAATTATTGATGTAATTATTTATTAAAAAAAAAATAGATTACAAAGATGCCATCAGCTAAAATCGAAACCGAAACCAAAAACGTACGAGAAATTCCTGGTAAAATTATTTATAAAAAATATAGATGACTTAAGTGGCATCAGCTATAGTCGAAACCGAATCCAAATTTATGAAGTATTCTTAGCAAAATTATTTATAAAAAAAAATTAAGTGACTTGAGTGTCATCAGTTATAATTGAAACCGAAACCAAAACTTATGAAGAATTCTTGGTAAAATTATTTTTAGCAATGAATGGAAGTGCATACCAATTAAACGCCCCGGATGTAAACGTGACACAGAAAATAACATACTGTATTAATATACATATTATTGATGCTTTCTTCCGATGATCAATAAATAAAATATCCGACATAAAGTGAACAGCAGTTTTCCTGCTGATGATTGCGTCGTTACAAGGATTTCACTTGTTGCTGGCTTTCAAACCGATTGCCTATCTTGCAACGATGGAAATACTATTATACTTGTTCAGTCGAAATTAATCAGAGTTTAAAAAAAATTTTCTTAGTGCAAATAGCAACATTTATTGATACAATGACTCTTCAAATGGCCAAATAGACCTTAAGTGCCCAGTTACATTTGACTCACGCTGTATATTGAAAACGGTGCATTTTGTGAACATTTTCAGATATAGTTAGAGCGAACACTTTTATATACAAAACAGCGGTGTTCCTTTAACTATCGAATATATAGAAAAGGGAAGTTTACCTCACAGTATTAAAAAAAAAAGAAAACCAAACTTCTCCATGTCAATGTAGCGCTGGTGTGAAATAAGATTCTTCGTTAGGAAATTTCTGTAATTAATCTATCCGTCATTCGTAGATAAGATCTAGTTTATGATCAGTTTTACGGCAGACATCTGCAGTTATCAACTTACAATATATATAGGTTACACGCGTTTATTTATGTAAAGCAAATGGGTTCTTATAGAAGTCACTTGTAAGCATTTAAGAGTATACGTTTTTCCAGATCTCCTTGAAACTAACCCAGTCAAAAATACTTAACCAGCACTAGATATACTTTCAATAATCGATTCTAATATTTTCATTAGTCTCCCCATCTATCCTAAGAAAGTAGTCCAGTCAAAATAGTAAAGCAACAGTAAAATTACATCTCCATATTAATTCAAGGATCTAATCTGTTTTTCGTTCGTTTTTATTTACATTTTTTCCATTGATGTATTTCCTCCTGAATTTTCTCGACTTAAACTTTTGTAATATTTTCATAAGACATTAACATTATTATACATACGTTTATGTGTTTATATGTGGTTATTTTATCGGATTGTCCGAAGTCATGAATGTCCATCTATCGTCTCGTTTGTTTAACTAAAACTTTTTTTTTCTATGAAGAACGACAATTCACTGAGAGTTTGCATTGTTTTATTTGGAGAGAATTTACTCAGGAGAAAGAGACTATGTTATCTCAGCTAGTCATTTCCTTCTTAAACTTAAGTTTCTAACAACGAAATAAGTGAGTCACACTGACAGAGGTTGAAGTAACATTCGCCTTAGATTACATATTTGCTACATTATCGGCAATGTCTCGTTCGAACAGCTTCACGGGGAGACTGGTATGAAAATATTAGATTTCCATCCAATCGAAAATGATGATGCCGCTCTCTCTCTCTCTCTCTCTCTCTCTCTCTCTCTCTATCTATCTATCTCTCTCTGTTTTGTCTTCAGCATTTGATCTCTGACCACTGCCTCAAAATTACGTCACCTGTTTTTAATTCAGCCCTAGAAATGACGTTGTCTTATTATGCACTCAGTATAACCTTTCTAAAACTCCACACTGTTTTAAATTCTACTGACTAAGCGTCCTTAATATTTAAAAGATGTTATTTGTAGCATACGTACTAACAAATTTACATACACCAGTCTAATCTACAATTAATTAAAATAGCAAAAATACGCTGCAAAACATGTTACATAAGCCTAAATGAATGAGAGGGTTTCTTAGACAATGATATCATTGCGAAAGAATATATACTACACTATAACCTCGACGAAGGATCCCACGTTTGAGGTGAGTATATCAGAAAAGAGACATGATAATACTCTTTAAAGAAAAGGTAAATCTCGTGAGGATGTTCTAATGATAACAGCAAAAATATTAAATGACACGCGTTACAAAAACAGTGGGGTAATTTATGAGAGAGCTGTATAGTTACAACACAAAAGTACTCCAACTTCGGAAAGAATTGGAAAGGACAATCATTTGTAGGCTTGTGTGATGAGCGCAGAACAGATATTATACCACTGCCTTACGACACACCAAAATACATATTACTTGTCTCCAAAATGCAAAACATAGAAGGCAATACTGGAGAGAGGGATAGTAGATTGACGGAGCATATTCTCTCTTAGTATCTGAATTAAACGTTTAAATCAACAGTGCAACTACAACTTCACATGAACAGCCACCAAATCTTCATTATTATAATCGAGGAGTTATATATTATATTCTGTAGAAAAAAAAAATATATATATGTGTGTGTATATATATGTGCATATATATGTATATATGTGTGTATATATCTATGTGTATATATATTTGTGTATATATATATATGTATATGTGTGTGTATGTATATATAACAGTAAATGTACGAATGAATGTGTGAGTCGGTCTGCCAATACTTAATCGATAAACTTTTAAACTTATAGACTCACATGCGGGAGGTACCCAGCGTTGCCCGTGGGTTTAGAGGTGTGTGTGATCGGGCGGGGGTTTAATCAAAAATAAGCATAAGCGAAGTAAATATTAAATATTAAAAATGTTAAAACTTAAAAAAATCGAAATAAACGCAAAATAACTAAATAAGGCAAACGAACGATGTTAAATGTAAAAATCGGAAAAACAAAAAAGAAAACGCGAATGTGATGGAAAAAGAAAACAGAAAAACGAACGTTAAAACTACTTTAAAAAATCTGAAAAATAAAAACTAACAAAAAACACGTAAAAAATGGTTATTTAACCCTGTTTCAATATTAAAATTTAAAAAATCGAATAAAAAAGACATCTCACACCACGATTCTAATCCAAAACCTTTAGATAATGAGGCCGGCCTCTAAGCAACTGAGCTAAAACGACGTCGACGAAATTGGATCGTTATTTTAATATTTAAAATCAAATCATGTTCTGACGTCATTTGCGCATGTGTAAAAGCGAACTTGTCATGTTAGGATGGTTTTTTCTGACCCCTCCCTGTAAAAAACTGATGATTTTAGTGTGAAGGAATTAATGTTTTTAGCCTATTTTTCGATATTTGTCGAACGAAGGATCGTGCGTTAAAAGGATATCAATCTCGTGAAAATACGTGACCCGTGTTGAAGTCTTTGCGAGACATACAAACACCCATACATACAAACATACATACACACATTTTCGCTTTTATATATATATTTAGCAGGAGTACCCGGCGTTACACGGGTTTTTGGAGGTGTGTGTGGTGTTAAATAAAAAAGAAACCGGGGGAAGGGGGTAGGATCGAACCCGAAGCCCTGAGGCGAAGTTTGAAAATAAAATCGGCCAGCCAGAATGAGTTACTGAAAGATGTTTGAATTTATTTAAGTAAGAACCAAATTGACAGGTGGGCGCACGGAAGTCGTAGAGCAATAGCTATCCAGCAAATGAGGTCAAATGTTTCGATATTAAAAATTAAAAAATCTGTGGGTACCAGGGTTTTTTGGGGTGTGTGGTCGGGGTGGATAAGCGAAGTAAAAAAAAACAGAAAAACGAAAGTTACGTGGAAAATGGCTTAAATAACACTGGTTCAATATTTAAATTTAAAAAATCGAAAAAAAAACGACATCTCACACCACGATTCGAACCCAACACGTTTATATAACAAACCAACGCGCTAACAACTTTAGCTAACGCGACGTACATGAAATTTAGTCAGTTTTTCAACTATTTAAAGTAAATCAGGTCATGACGTCATCTGACGCATGCGTAAAACCGGTCGTCGTCACGAGAGGACCGTTTTTGTTGACCCCCCCGTGTCGAAAATTGTTTATTTCTGGGTGAAAAAATGAACGTTTTTGGCCAATTCTTCGATATTTTTCGAGCGAAGGATAGTGCTTTAATTTGATACCGAGGTTGTGAACTTTCGACGTGGCTGTCGAAAGTTTTTTGCGGACACACAAACACACATACAAACATACAAACACACATACATACATACACACATTTTCGCTTTTATATATATATAGACTAGCGGGGCTACCCGGCGTTGCTCGGGACAGTACACACAATGAAAAAATTGAATTTGGTTTTGTAATATATTTATTATTCTTATGAGAGAGGAGTTTTGCATGTTTATGTATCATTTGCTATTTCGAGCAAAAGAATATTTTACCTACATAAGACGGGTATTACACATATGAAATAATTGTATCTTGCCTAGGGTAGGTAATTTACAGCATGAATATGCAAGGACAGGTAATATGCAACACATTTATCTCATCAAATCCCGAGCGATGCCAGGTATTTTGCTAATATATATTCTCACCTATTTCATTCAATCCCGGGCAACGATGGGTGTTTTGCTAGTATATATCTCAATCATTCTCATGAAATCCTGGGCGACACAAGGTATTCTGTTAGTATATATTTCAATCAATCTAATTCAATACAAGGCAACGCCAAGTATTCTGCTAGTATATATTTGCATCTATCTCATTACATCCCAGGTGACCATGTATTCTGCTTGCATACATTTGCATGTATCTCATTGAATCCAGAGTGACTCCTGGTAATCTGTAAGTATATATGTTGACGTATCTCGTTGAATCCCATAATTCTTGGATTGTTACACATTTCGACAATTTAACCCACATTATCGCTCACCTGTCTAAAATAATAACTTTAAGACATCATCCAAATAACTTACATTTAATATTTTTTCACAATTTTTTGATATGTTACTAATTTACACAACCATGTCACATGATTTAACTTACATTATCGCCTCCACTCTTACTAAAATAAAAACATTGATACATAGGCTATGGTATGTTACTAATTTCTGCTATCATTTTTCATGAGTAAATCCACGTTATCGCCCCCTCCTATCACTAACATAATAAATTTTAGGCATTATATGGCTGGTTATTTCATTACAAACCCACCAACAAAGTAACTCACATTATATCATTTTTCATAATTCTTGGATATGTTACTAATTTCGACGATTATTTTTAATGAAGTAACCCAAATAATCGCCACCTCTTGCTAAAATAATAACTTTCATAAATTGTCTGGTATATCTACTTCATTATGAATATACCAATGAAATAACTCACATTTCATCATTTTTCATAATTTTTGGATATGTTGCTAAATTCAACTGTCATTTTTTCTGAGTTCAATCACATAATCCCTCTCCTCTTACTAAAATAATACCTTTGAGACACTTCTAAGCTTTTTATTTCATTACAAACACATCAATAAAATACCTCACATTTAATCATTTTTCATAATTCCTGGATATGTTATGAATTTCGACTATCAAATTTAATGAGTGCGCATATATAATCGTCCAATTCTTATTAAAATCATAAATTTACTACATTGACTGGGGTGTGTATTTCATTATAAACACACCAATCAAATAACTAAAACTTCATTTTTCATAATTCTTGGATATGTTACTAATTTCGACAATAATTTTTCAAGAGTTAATCCACATTATCGCCATCTCCTATTACTAAAATAATAACTTTCAGACATTTCATGGCTGTTTTTTTTTCATTACAAACACACCTATCAAGTTACTCACATTTTACCATTTTTCATAATTCTTGGATATGTTACTAATTTCGAGAATTATTTTTAATAAAGTAACCCAAATAATCATCCCCTCATTAACCGACATGATCTCGTTCCTCTTACAAAAATAACAACTTCAATACATCTTCTAGCCTGTCTATTTCATCACGAACACACCAATCAAATAACTCACATTTAATCATTGTTCATAATTCTATGATATGTTACTAATTTCGACAATTATTGTTTAAGATTTAACCCACATAATCGACCCCCTCTTTCTAAAATAAAAACTTTCAGACAATATCTGGGCTGTTTATTTCATTTTAAGCACACCAATCAAATAACTTACATTTAATAACTTTTCATAATTCTTGGATATGATACTAATTTCGACAATCGTTTTTTATGATTTAACCCACATAATCCCCTTTCCTCTAGCTAAAATAATAACTTTGAGACATTGTCTGTGGTTATTTCATGATAAACACACCAATCAAATAACTCATATTTTATCATTTTCATAATTCTTAGATATGTTACAAATTTTGACAATCGTTTTATTTTATTTAACCCACATAATCCCCTCACCTCTTGCTAAACAATAACTTTGATACATTGTCTTGCTGGTTATTTCATTATAAACACATCAATCAAATAAGTCACATTTTATAATTTTTCATAATTTTTGGATATGTTACTAATTTCAACAATCATTTTTAATTATGTATCCCACATAATACTAACTTTAAGGCTATATCTGGGCTATTTATTTCATTATAAACACATCAATCCAATAACTTACATTTAATCAATTTTTCATAATTCTTGGATATGTTTCTAATTTCGACAATCGTTCTTTTTTATAATTCAACCCACATAATATAATTTCCTTTTGCTAAAATAATTACTTTGTGAGATTGTCTGACTGGTTAGTTCATTACAATCACATTAATCAAATACCTCACATTTATCAAATTTCATAATTCTTTGATATGTCACTAATTTTGACAATCATTTTTCATGATTTAACCCACATAATCCCTTTTCCTCTTACTAAAATAATAACTTAGAGATATTATCTGGCTAGTTATTTTATTACAAACACACCAATAAAATAACTCACATTTCATCATTTTTCATAATTCCTGAATATGTTACTAATTTCAGCAGTCATTTTTAACCCCACATAATTTATGCTGTTTATTTCATTATAAAAACAGAAATAATATAACTTACATTTCATAACTTTTCATAATTCTTGGATATGTTACTTATTTCGACAATCATGTTTTATGAGTTACCCAACATTATTGGCCACCTCTTACTAAAATAATACATTTGAGAAATTGTCTGGGCTGTCTATATATGTTTGTAAACATACTAATAAAATTACTCACATGTCATCATTTTTCATAATTCTTGGATATTTTACTAATTTCGATAATAATTTTTCTTGATTTTACACTAATTATAGCCCCGTTCTTACTAAAATTATAACTTTAATACATCATCTTGGCTTTCTATTTTATTAAGAACACACCAAACAAATAACTCAAATTTACTCATTTTTAATAATTCTTGGATATGTTACTAATTTTTACGATCATTTTTATCATGTAACCCACATAATTAACCCCCTCTTACTAAAATAATGACTTTCGGACTATATATGACCTGTTTATTTCATTATAAACACATATAGCTTACATTTAATCACTTTTCATATTCCTTGGATATGTTGCTAATTTCGACAATCATTTTTTTTTCATGATTTAACCCACATAATCCCCTTCCTCTTACTAAAATAATAAGTTTGAGACATTGTATGGCTTGGTTTTTTTTTCATTACTAAAATACTAACTTTCAGACAATATCTGGACTGTTTATTTCAGTACAAAAACACCAATCAAATAACTCACAGTTCATCATTTTTTATAATTCTTGGATATGTTATTTATTTTGACAATAATTTTTCATGATTTTACGACATAATCGTCCCATCTTCCTATATGGGGTATTCTGTTATCACAAATATCCACCTATCTTATCCGATCCCAGGTATTCTCCTAGGAAACAAACCAGCTATCTCATCCAATCCCAGGCAATGTCGGGTATTTTGCTAGTACAAATATCCAGCTATGAAGCCACATAAAAGAGTGTTCACTGGCATAATATTACAATGATTGCATATTAATCTAATGGTATTCGACAATAAAGCTACATCCAAGGGAGGTCACTTGCATATTATAGCAATGATTGTATATTAATCTAATGGTATTCGACAATTAAGCTACATCCAAGGTAGATCACTTGCATAATCTAATGGTAGTCGACAATGAAGTTACATTCAGGGGAGCTCATTCGCATAGTATAAAAATGATTGTATATTTATGTAATGATATTCGACAATGAAGCTATATCCAAGGGAGGCCACTTGCATATTATAGTAATGATTGCATATTATTCTAATGATATTTGACAACGAAGCTACATCCAAGGGAGATCGCTTGCATATTATAACAATGATTGTATATTATTCTAATGGTATTTGACAATGAAGCTACACCCAAGGGAGGTCACTTATATAATATAACAATGGTTGTATATTAATCTAATGGTATTCGACAATGAAGCTACACTCAAGGGAGGTCACTAACATATTATAACAACAATTGTATATTGATCTAATGGAATTCGACAATGAAGTTAAACCCAAGGGAGGGCACGCGCATATTATGACAATAATTGTATAGTTTTCTAATCGTTTTTCATGATTTAACCCACATAATCCCCTCTCCACTTGCTAAAATAAAAACGTTGAGACATTGATACTTGTTATTTTATGATTAACACACCAATCAAATAACACATTCTATCATTTTTCATAATTCTTGGATATGTTAGTAATTTCGAAAATCATTTTCGATGATATAACAGTCATAATCGCCCCTCTCTTACTAAAATAACAACTATGCGACATTGTCTAGGGTGTCTATTTCATTACAAATATGCACATCAAATAACTAACATTTCATAATTTTTCATAATTCTTGGATATGTTACTAATTTCGACAATCATTTTTAATTATGTAACCCACATAATATTAACTTTAAGACTATATCTGTTTCAGGAGTTAACCCACATAATCCCCTACCTCTTACTAAATTAATACATTTGAGACATTGTCTGTGCTGGTAATTTCATTACAAACACACCAATCACATAACTCACATTTCAGACTTTTTTAAATTTTTCTTGGATATGTTACTAATTTCTACAATCATTTTTAATGATGTAACCCACATAATCAACACCCTCTTAATAAAATATTAACTTTAAGACTATATCTGGGCTGTTTATTTCATTATAAAACCCCAATCCAATAATTTACATTTAATCACTTTTCATAATTCTTGGATATGTTACTAATTTCGACAATCGTTTTTCATAATTTAGCCCACATAATATCCTTTCCTTTGCTAAAATAATTATTTGTGACATTGTCTGGCGTGTTATTTCATTATAAACACACCAACAAATAACTCGCATTTCATCATTTTTCATAATTCTTGGATATGTTACTAATCTGGACAATAATATTTCATGATTTTACGACATAATCACACCATTTCCTATATAGGGTATTCTGTTAGAACAAATATACACCCATCTGATCCGATCCCAGGAATTCTCCTAGGAAACATCCCACCCATGTCATCCAATCCAAGGCAACGTGGGGAATTTTGCTAGTACATATATCCACCTTTCTTATACAATCCCCGGCAACGCTGGGTATTCTGCTAGTACAAATATCCAGCTACGAAGCCATATCCTAGAGCGTTCACTGGCATAATATTATATTGATTGCATACTAATCCAAAGTGTATTCGACAATGAGGCTACATCCAAGAGAGGTCACTTGCATATTATAACAATGATTGTATATTAATCTAATTTTATTCGAAAATGAAACTACAGCAAAGTGAGGCCACTTGCGTAATCTAATGGTAGTCGACAATGAAGTTACACCAAAGGGAGGTCACTCGCATGTTATAACAATGATTTTATATTGATCTAATGGAATCTGACTGTTAAGCTACATCCAAGGGAGGTCACTTGCATATTATAACAATGATTTTATATAAATATAATGGCATTCGAGAATGAAGCTACATCCAAGGGAGGTAACTTACATATTATGACAATGAATGTATATTAATCTAATGGTATTCGAGAATGAAGCTACATCCAAGGGAGGTCACTTGCATATTATGACAATAATTGTATATTAATATAGTGGAATTCTAGAATGAAGCTACACCCAATGGAGGTCACTTACATATTATGAAAACAATTGCATATTAATCTAATGGAATTCGACAATGAAGCTACACTCTATGGAAGTTACATACATGCATACATACATGCATACATACGTACATTTTCGCTTTTATATATATAGATAACACTGCAATTAACAGGAAATAGTAATCATAAACTAGGGATGGTATATAATCTTTATTAAAATTGATGAGTAACTCATCAAAAATAAGTCCACTTATTGAAATGCAAAATGTTCATTAAAATTTGCCGACATATTTCTATAACTTTTGTGGAGGCTGAAATCCATTTATAGCTTAAAGTTGTTTACTTTGAAATCTTTCTCATAAATCTATCGATATCTGACACATTGGGGAACATGATTGAAGCGCGATTGATTTGTGTTCGATTCTAGCGTATTGCACGCGAATCAATTTTTAAAAATACTTTAAAAATCAGTACTGTATATTAGGTGCAATATATATTATTCAATAGATTATTGGCTCTGTAATAATAAACACGAAATCTGAATTTATTAAAATATATTTACGCATTTTTCTACGACCGGGCAAATCCGAACCTACTCTCCAAGTATATATATATATATATATATATATATATATATATATATATATATATATATATATATATATATATATATATATATATGTATATGTATGTATATGTATATATATATATATATATATATATATATATATATATATATATATAGTTGGTCACTTAAGCTCTCATGCATAGATTGTGATGTTATAATCATTAGATCACCATAGCCGAATGTTACGACATTGAAAAATAAATAATATTAAATTTCAATATTTCTCGCGGTTGAAATTGGCCTTGAGGTTATTTCCTTGCTTCATGGCCGGAGTGGAATCGCCTGACCGATAGTAATCGACTCACGCTGCACTAATCATTCTCGAAGGATGAAACACTACTGTCTGTAGGTATTAAACTATATTATTGTAACTATATATATATATATATGTGTGTGTGTGTGTGTGTGTGTGTGTGTGTATGTGTGTGTGTGTGTGTGTGTGTGTGTCTGTGTGTGGGTGTGTGGGTGTATGTGCATGATTCTGATGATTTCCGAAAGGATGGAACACTAATGTCTCTCGGTATTTAATAATTATTATAGAAAATAATAATAAAAATAATACATATACATACATATATATATATGTATGTGTATGTATATGTATTATGACGAGTCGTAGAGGACGAAACCCGTGTCAGTGGATAATTACATTTTAAAAATAATATATATACTGCTTCCCATGTGGGGGTACCAAATTGGTTAAAAAAGGGAAAATTATTCCCAACTCGAATTTAGGTAAAAATGCACTTTCGTAAATAAATGAATTCACTCAAAACATATCGCTAAAACCAAAACAAAACAACATCTAAGTAAATCGTGATATATCCAGACAGCTGGCGAGAGGGTCCAGGGCTCATTACCGTTGGGTCCCGATTTCAAATCTCGCTAGATACAGCCACTCTGATGAGTCGTAGACGACGAAACATGTGTCAGTGGATAATTACATTTTAAAAAGTATATATATATATATATATATATATATATATATATATACACTAGCATGGGTAGCCGGTGTTACCTGGGTTGACATGAAGTTCCGTTGAAGCACTTGAAGCACAGATGTATACTAATCATTTTCATCATGGGCAACGTTGATACCCCCGCAGTAAAAATAAAAGAACGGATAAAAACATGCAAATTTAATCGTCCCAAAAAAGAAGTACGTGATACCATATATATATATATATATATATATATATATATATATATATATATATATATATATATATATATATATATATATATATATATATAAACAAGCTGGCCTGTTTAAAAAACGCATAGAATTTATCTTACATTTATTTTATTAACTGCTGTAAAACACTACAATAGCAAAGAAAGTTGTGTATTCTATTACTTAAAATTTACATGCGAAACTAAATTCTTAAAAAATAATATTTTCATTAAGTAAGATTCTATTTTCTCAAGGCGATTACGTTGGAACACCCTAAAACTTTTGTGAGGAAACAAAATAGGAATTCTCACATGTAAATTTAAAGTAAAAGGAGACTCGAATTTCTGACATTATATTATGCATAAAGTTAGAAAAATCTTTCATCCAAAGCATGAAAATTGTTAAACAAAATGTTTTTACTATAGGCTTTAAAAATAAAGGTACAAGATTAAAATTGAGCTTTATTTATCTTCAATAATTTTTTTATAATTTATAAATTTTACAAAGGTATAAAAATTTAATTTAAATTGAATCAAAAAGTTACCTTAGATTTATTTTATGTAATGTACATTCTGTTTCACTTTTTAAAAAAATCATTGAACATTTTATATCTATATCATTAATTACTAGATGAAAGATATTTTTTTAAAGTGCACCAAAATGTACATTACATAAAATAAATCCATGGTAATTTTTTATTCAATTTAAATTAAATTTTTATTCTTTTCTTTGTAAAATTTAAAAAAGTGCGCTTTGAAGATAAATAAATTTCAAATTGAGTTGTGTACCTTTATTTTTAAGGGCTATAGTAAAAACCCTTTTGGTTAACAATTTTCATGCCTTAGATGAAATGATTTTCGAACTTGTATCTTATCTTTGAAGATTACATTTTAAAACTCTCCTTCTCTCTATTTAAGTTTGTATTCCTCCTCACACCACAGCTCATTTTTGCAACCCCCCTTTGTATTATTACAGGTCTGAATATTCTCTCTGTTTCAGTTTGTATTCTCCTCACACCAAAACTCATTTTTGCAACCCCCTCTTTGTAGTACTACAGGTCTAAATATTCTCTGTTTCAGTTTGTATTTCCTCTCACACCACAACTCATTTTTGCAACCCCCTCTTTGTAATACAGGTCTGAATAATGAAAAAAATATGAATTTTGTTAACAAAAACTTTAAAATAAATTTTTAATTTTTTTTAAAACTTCTTTCAGAATAGTAAATTATTAAAATTTAATAAGGAACATATTTTGTATAGGTTTCATTAACAACTATTCAGTACATAACGAGAAAAATAGAGATGAAAATTTCAAAACGACTGAATAACTGGTGACGGTCAATAGTAGTCCTCGTCAGCGAAAGCCTTTGTTATTGCTATTCTATTATTATTTAAAACATTTCGCGCGAGGACTAATATATATAGTTCGGTTGGTTGTTTTTGTTTTACGGCATATTAACACTTTTCAGGTTATTTAATGCCGACTCCAGTAATTTTGAAGAAACATCATTTAAGAGAATATTTTTTTTAGGTAAGTTTCTATGTAACCCATAATTGGAACCCTAACAGTGGTCCTGTGAGCAATGGCAATTAAAGGGTGGCCCCACACTTCCCAAAGCTCGCACGCTGGGGCCCTACCATCGGATATAGTTTAAGATCATATCCAGGACCTATATATATATATATATATATATATATATATATATATATATATATATATATATGTGTGTGTGTGTGTGTGTGTGTGTGTGTATATATGTATGTATATGTATGTATGTATGTGTATGTATGTATGTATATATATGTATATATGTATGTATATATATGTATGTATATATAAGTATGTATATATATGTATATATATGTATGATATGTATGTATATATATATGTATGTATATATATGCATGTATATATATATGTATATATGTATATATATATATGTAAATGCATGTATATATATATATATGTACAACAATGACAAGTTATTGTTATGTAGTAAAACTTAAATTCTATATCTACATGAACAAATAAGTTTAAACGTGGAAGAAATTATGAGAAAAACATCTTAGTACAATATGTTTAAAATCTGTTAAATATTTGTTTTTAAATACTGACTTACATTTTTGTTGGCAGGCAAATTTTCACTCTTCATTTGAGTATTTGATTCTCACCGCCTTATCGGGCGAAGGAATATAAACTTTACTGACGAAATTGTTTCAATTACATTAATAACCACAATGATTTATGACTCGCTTCAGTTTATTGCTTTTTATCCACTTACTATAGCTATAGAATATAGTTTACGATCAGTAAACATTAGCAAAGAAACAGCAGATTCTGAAATCTAAGAAAATCTGATACACTTAACTATGCCTAGCATAAAACTGTGAAAAATATCGAAGCCCACTGATTTATTGAAGATTTTTTCATGTTGGTCAACACAAATGTGCCTTGCAAAAGTCAAAATCAATTTGTTATTGTTGATTTTGGCACAAGTTAATGACATTTAAATAGTTTGTTTTATGTTGTTATCATGTATACATTTTAATTTTATTGGCAGCGTAAAACAACAAATATTCATTATTTTACTATTTTTAGTGCCAGCAATGTAAATTAATTTAAACATTTTTTAAGGAATCGTTTTTGGAATCGGAAATTAAACTGGTTTTTTTCCGATTTCGCGTACCCCGAAAAGTTCCGATTTTAATAATCATGCCAACAGTAAATAAGAAATAAATGTTGCCATAGTCAATAAAAGTTAATTTTATGGTAGAAAAGTTCATTGGTTTGTATTTTTAAGTAGTTTGTAATTTTTTTTTTAATTCACGAACCGGTTTAAAAAAATCAAAATGGTAGCGACTTTGAAATTGACAGCCCCGTTTCCAATTCTAAGGAGGGGCACCTGAGCATTCTGTGTTGACAATTTAAGAAAGTTACGTCAACGTAAGGAATATTTATAAACATATTTTAATGTTTTCCGTTATTTTGTGCTTGAGGAATATTCGATTATAGCATGTGTAGTTTATATAAAAATTCATTGAAGTAGTTATCTCCTCAGATATCGTTTTAATTTCGGTTCGCTAAATTATTTCAAGTAAAGCGCATTAAAAACTATTTCCAAACAAAAAAATAAACACGAACTGAACTTTTATTGACTATGGTAAGATTTATTTCTTGTATATTTATTTTTTCGGGTAGTCGTTTGTTGGCTTTTCTGCTAAACACACTTACTAAATAATATCGACGAAATATCGAAAAACAAAGAAACAAACACAGTTTTGAAAAATAATGAAGGTTTACTTACTTTAGTAAAATAATCCGGAACAGAAAAATGGGATATTAAAAAAGTAAATACGTAATTATTTTAGTTTTTTAAAGCAAAGAATCGATATAAATATGAATAAGAAGAAAATGGTGCCCTTTTCAAGCAGAATAGCTTCGTTTCAGTTTTAAAGTATTGATCGGTGTAGTACTGAGCCGTCGGATTCAGGGTTGTACTATTGTAATGTAAAGAACACGCAGAAAGGGTTGTAATCAACTGAATTCCTTCTAGTACACTGACAAAAAAGCTTAAACAGATATATGAATAAAAATAAAAAGGTTTTGTAAATGTTTTTAAAAAGATACGTAATCACGTGAGCAGGATTTTCCCTTATTTTTACACGGTTACAAGTAACGTTCTTATTCTTTATTATTTATCTATTTTTGAAATAATGTCACGTGCAAGTGGAGAAGGAAAAAACAGAGTTATGCAAAATGTGTATCGAGAATTGTCTAAAGTTCCGACGTTTTTTGTTTTTTTTGCTTACACTTTAATAAGAACGTGAATTTATGAGATGAATTTGTTCGACACAATATGATTAAACTCAAAAAATAAATAAAAGCTAACGTTGATTAAGATTAAAGTTTACGTGTTATTAAAATACCTGTTAAGCTTTGTGACATATTTACTTTCTATGGAGGTCAGGCGCGAACGAACACCCAATAATTTTATTATACCATATTTCTTCAAACTGAAATCATACCATCCCTATTTAAGTTGAAACATACTTATCAAAGTATTCTTATGTAATCTATATTAAAAACCATTGTAAACGTTGTTTTTTTTTCATTTTTTTATTTCCATATTTTGTGGGCCAGATGCGAACGCAGACCCCACAATTTTTATGAACCACCGTTCTGCAAGATCAAACATACCCATTCCTGATCCTCGATAATCTTCTATCATTATATATAATCAGTTTTTTTTTTAAATGGTCAACCATATAGGAGCCTATTCGTGACTAGGCACACACACACAGACGTTCAGCATTATGTTATATATATATATATATATATATATATATACATATATATATTATGTATGTATACATATACTATGGACATATATATATATATATTATGTATACTTATAAAATACTATAAGGAGATATATGTCATGCGTCTATTTTCAGTAGTTACATCAAAAGTTATTAATACTCAAATATGCTATGAAAATACATTCATACTAGTATGACTCCTTTTTAAGTAAAAAAAAACAATTAAATATTCTTTTTGCATTGCTAATACCTCTTCACCAGCGTTGATCGCTGGAAGTATGCCACACATCTAGAACAGATCCTCACAAAGCATATCAAATATATAAAGAATGAAACATAACAATTGTTATTTGTATAAAGCACTTGTATGATATTTGATGTTATATGTTCTGGTGTTATACCTACAGGCATTTTCGGGAGTCTCCCCGTGAACATTGTACATGAAACGGCCCATGTGAAAAATCATGTAAAGCTAAGATTAGGTTAACCATTCACAAGGGTAATACATTGAACTTGTGTATATCCGTGACAAAATGCAATTCAACTTGTTACTGAGACTTTTGAAATTTTATTGCAGAATCTTGTAGTCAATTAAAATCTAAACAAATCAAAAAGTGTTATTCACCTAGAATGGCATGAAGTAGTTGTTGATGAATGACATGTACCATGTAATATTTCGGAGCTTGAATTGCTCTCTCCATTAGCCTATGAAAATGCAGGTCGTTTCCAAGTGTATCTGCATAAAATTTGCTACAATGTTTTGTGAGTGAATGTATTCTAAGCAAGGATATTATTTCATGCCGATCACAAAAGTGAAGAATATTGTTTCAAAAGATATGGTTCGCATTGTGAGTTTATAAATTCTTAACTATTCCTAAATATCGTTAGTATTATTACAAGATGTTACCGTGAACATTCATTTGATAATATTTTCATATTAAACCCAATTTTTTGTCATTTTTGTCCACCATGTTGTTAAATGAAAGTACAAAATATTTAAAAAAATAAAAAAGACGCCATTGCAATTTTAAGACGAGTTTTAGAAAAAAATAACTTTATTATTTTCGCATGGTACTGTAGATGCAGAAGCACTCTCTCTGTTTAGAATTTGTTGGTTTTCTAAATAAAAAAGATAATTAATTGGGGGCATTATTTTATAAGTTTAAATATATTTCAACTAAAAGAAAGTATATGCTTAGTCATCGTGCAGACGTAACGATAATTAATCATTTACAAATCATAATGTGTTCGTATAAAATGAAGATAAATATGAATCGTTACGAAAGTATTTTCGCTATTAATAAATATCATTTAATTAGATTACGATTTAAGCTAAGAGATTAGTCTTAATGTATGTGCATGTGGGTTTTTTTTGTTTTATTTACAAATATACTCGTGGACGCTAAAAATTCACGCAAAAGAATAAAATAAAGGAAAAAGTTATTGCTTGAAAGAACTCATATGAAATGCGATTGCAATAACGCCTTTAAAAATACGTAAGCTATACCAATGATGTGTTTATTATTTTTAGACGAAGTTCTACAGAATTTCAACCGAATGAAACAACTGCTGCCGAAGAAAAAGTATTTTTGTCTCTAAAATTGGAATGATAGCTTATTTATGTACTAATCATAGAGTGGAAAGATCATTCATATTCAAATTATAGAGTGTCTACGTAAAACGAATAAACCACTGAAGCGAGTAATTATTTGTCACTTAAGAGGTGCTTATTTGTTTCTGTTAACAGTAAGGTAAGCTGAATCCATCTAAAAAAATAAGAATCGAATTGAATAGTAAATGTGAATGCAAGCAAACACTGATGAGCTAAAGAATAAACCATAGTGATGATTTGATATTTATTTTGAAATGCAATCAAAGTCTAAAAACAAAACTATTAATTTGTCAACTTACTCAGGCAAAAAAATTGAGCACTTAGAGGATTATATGTAGGTAAAATGCATCACGACTAATTAATAATATATATTATTGTATGAGAAATCGCTGAAGCATTCAGTCGCGACGCCATATTGAATGTTTAAGAATTTAGTACTGAAGCGTTCTTTTATTCAGAACTATTAAATGGTGGATTAATAGAATATAAATCTTCAACCATACTGCATAATCACGGTGATACACCGGTTTTCTTCAGATCACCGAAGTTAAGCAGTAAAAAGTCTGACTAATACCAGATGGGTAATCATTTGAGAATGTTGGAAGCTCTAAAGGGGGGCGTGCCAACACCACCGTCAAAGGAGATCGTTAGGCCTTTTCTCTCCGCTATGGGATACGCTTGGGCAAGGTCGAGAATCCACTTCAGCCCCCCTCCGATCAGGGTAACAAGAGCTCATGAAAATCAGGTGACTGATGTAATACGGAATAATTATGTTTATGGTTTTGAATACAATGGTCAGACCAATCTCCCAGTATGAAAACTGCTCGCACCTGCAAACTACTGCCAGTATAATTGCAAAGAAAGCCGTGCTAATACATCAAAGCGCTTCCGAGAAAACAGTGTGAATGGGGGTGTGAATGATGGGTAACAATGAATTTATGAATGCTTCGAAGGAGAGAAATGAATGGGGAGTCATAGTCAATGCCTCTACCAGGTAGGGCACAATTTGAAATGTTCAATTAATGAATTTGCTGGAAGATAACAGAGTGAATGATTAAGGGAGCATTTATTATTTTAGTACATAATTATGTGTACGAAAGACGGAAAATGTGGCTATTCAGAAAAAAAGTAATGTCGGACGCTGGTTCAAAAGTGAATACTACAAAATATTTACACGTTTTAACAGGGGTAATCATAGTAGAAATATTTAACGAATTAATTATCTTCCTACCATGATTCGCTATATCATGTTTTGAATAGTTACACTCGTTGGAAATAATGAGCATTTTGTGATAGCCTATAAAATTGTATGATAAAAAACGGAAAATACGCATCAAGCTGTGATAGCTAGTGTGCTAATTTTTGATTCATATGTGGATGCAACGTTTATAAAGCTATACTGTTATTTTGTAAAGGGAAACGTTTTTATTAAATATAGAAATAGTATGAAAACCTATGAATTCCATTCAGGTTGAACGAAATAATCCAAGTTGTCATGATCACTTATAAATTTGGAAACTACACTTACAGGACACCAACTAAACCCCGCTTTAAATTACTTAGTAAATCGGTTTGTTTAATCATCAGTTATTTTATTGCAATTTATTTATATGGAGAGTATTAGCAAAGCGATGACTATCAAAGAGCAGGTAAAGCACTCTTAAAATTAATGCTAATAGGTCTAGAACGACTAAATCATTTACCAGCATTTTCACTCAGGGTTAGATAATTGTTAATAAGACCACTGAATATATTTATTTTACAACTCGAACAAAATACGTTAACTTTTCAATTCAAACACTTTTAATTCTAACTATTCCTGTGATGTTCTATGAAAACCTTTATATCATCTAAAGTATGGCACCATACACAAAAAAAACTGTTCTTGAAGAATTTAATGATATTGTCTTCTCAATTAAAGATATTCTGTAAAGTATAACGCGTCTTAGAAGAATATGGTTTTATTACATACATAAGTGTCAGATGTGGATAAAGATTCTATGTAAAGGTTCGATGGCTACTCACAGCGTAATTATTAATTACATTTTCCAGAAACAATCCAGCTTCAAATTTCAATCGCAAAAATAAGAAAGAAAATATATTTTCTGTAATTATATATTTGTAAGAGATATTCAAATATGCGCTGATTTTCTACTTAAATTGCTTACAGTTTTCAAAGATTTTACTGTCCGTTGTCCATAAAAAATAATTATATATACGTGAGTTATTCTATACGAGCAGTGATATAGAAAATTCATTTATTATTAGCGGAGGAGGACAGGTTTCGCCTTAATAACTTATATGCTATAAAATAAAGTGAACGTAAAAGTGTTCGGAGCACTTCGCTCTATTGCCTATGTGAGTGATGGAGAAAGAGAGAGAACTTTCTTTTTTATCAATTAGTTTCGTTTCAATGATTTCATGTATTAGATAAGAATTAAATTGCGAAGAGGTACTAACGGGGCTAAGCAACTACTTCCAAGTCTTATTACTATAAGTCTTATACTATAGAAATGTTGATAAATTCCTCTTTTAATGTCCAACTTTAGAAAGGTTCGTTTTCCCTCACTCAGAAACTGCAGTGGATGTTTGAATCTTGCAATGTGATGCATCAACTATGATCAAAACAAAAAAAAAATGAACATGTATCCATTGGCATTCTTCTGCGCCTTAGCACCGCAACAAAAATCACAAGAACAAGAAATAGTATTAATCACTTAACGATATTGTCTGTAATATTACTGTCAATTAGTATAATGGAATTGATAAAAAAAGATAAAGGAGAACAAGCTATTTAATTTTAAAAGCTCCTCACTCTTGTGTCAGAGAATATCACGATACGGACCAATGAATTTATCCGCGACTCCGCCTCTCAATAACTGCCATTCGTAATTTCCGTTGCATTTGAATTATTATTATTATTATTATTATTATTATTATTATTATTATTATTATTATTATTATTATTATCATCATCATCAGAATCAAAACGAAAGACATTATCTCATGTAGAGTATTTATATCATCTATCAATATGAATTCATATATTTGAATGGTGTTCCTATATACTTGCATCCTAACGAGCCAGGCGTCGATTTTTCATAGAACGTAAACTCTATTTTTACATTAACACAAAAAAAATCTGTTTAATCTGCTTTTCTTTCCCAAACTGAGGACACAAAAATTAAGGATTATATGTCGATTAGCTAAAAATACGATGACTTTGCAAAAGGAAAAATTAGTTTTATTAATCATCGAATAAACTGACAGTAAGCTAATTAAACAATATTATGAGGCACAAGCCGGAATTTAGCATTACGCTTTGATTAGCAACTTGTTATAATTTTCTTAATTCGATCGTTTTTGGCAGTTAAATTATTTTTATATAAATGCATTTTCACTGTTATTTACAAACACGGGTGTTTCATGCTGCTTCTGTTTTAAAAAAGAGATGATACAATTATGGCAGCGTGGTCTTCAAGCCTTTTAATTTACACAAAAATATGTCCATGCTACTCACCGTATGTTTTTATTATATATTCCAAAATTCATAATGAATTATTTATTATTTTCTGGCTATTACTCTGCACACACACATATAACTGTATAATTGCATTCACAGACCCAAATATTTATTTTTCTTTCCAAACAGCTTATTTTTATTTCCAGCATATTAAAATGTAGACACCTGTTTTACACACCCTTTTATGCAGAAATAATCGATTATTATTATGTCAATATCGTATATACTCGTGGATATACTCATCAAAACTATCTTTTTACTTAGTTGGATAAATGCATGAAAATCTAATGTCGAAAAAAAGAATAAAGCACATTGATAGAACATTCCACATCGTGTATTTGTTAATGTAGAAATCTTCGCTGACATTGTAAAGGTAGTCCACGTTGAAATTAAAAATGTTGTAAACGGTTTTAGTCTACAAAGAAGTCATTTACATTTTCATATAATATTTCTATATTTATCTAATATTTATTGTCGGTACTATGTTAGCTGGAGTGTTATTTAACATTAGTATACATACATTATGGATACGAAACTAACTCCTCATATTTTATAAATTACGTATTTATTTTTGTGTGATCCTCATAATTTTCTATATTTTTTTCTTTTTATAATATTAAAATTAATAAATATAAATTTTTTTATATATTTATAAAGTGTAAATATATACATGTATGTACATTAAAATGCATAATCGTACATCAAATAAATCAATTTACTTTAACATATGTTAAAAATGACTCAATTAGAAATTATTTCGTATTCTAAGAGGCAAATGTCTACCAACATAATCGACCCGCACTAGGAGAGATAATTCAATTAGAGATATTACTACTTATCTCCATTGTATTTTTGATATAATTGTATTTATTAATCCACATATATTGTATTTTTATCATATCTAAATGTCTATATATACATGCACGCACATATGAATACACACACACACACACAGACACACACACATATATATATATATATATATATATATATATATATATATAAGATTTGCTGTTAGAATATTTAGCGATATTAACAACTTCGAAGCGCTGTTTTCCGCTATCTTAGCGGTTTTTAAGAGTTATAAGCTCTGATTTTTATTCATATATCTGTATCGATATATTTCATGGGACATATTTATTTATTTATGTTATTAAATACTATTTTACGTGCATAAAAGTATATCCATGGACACACATGTTTCTGGCTTTTAGCCGTCGTCAGCACAGAACGTATGAGAATGTGGATACTAATTTAATGAGTTCGATCCTGACCTGTGCTGAAAACGGCTAAAAGCCAGAAACACGCGTGTCCATAGATATACTTTTATGCATGTAAAATAATATTTAATAATATATATATGTGTGTGTGTGTGTGTGTGTGTGTGTATGTGTGTGTGTGTGTGTGTGTGTGTGTGTGTGTGTGTGTGTGTATTATTTGAGAAGGAAAACCGAGAATTAATAAAATAGTAATCAAAGTTTCGTCCCTATTTCAGGGAACATCATCAGGATTTCGTAGGAAAAATGTAGAAGAAAAACGATTACAGACCACATACGAGTCAAAAGGGGGGGATCCTTAAGTCTGGGCCGAAAATATAACAGTGCGTGCGGAAAATTTTGATTATTCTATGCATATATATACACATTAAAACGTTATGCAAATACATATATACATGCACATTTAGTTTTTTATCTTATTTATTTGGTTCAAATTATATGAGGAGAAACGATTAAGGACATATAGACTGATTATCCAGGATCTGTATTCATATTTTGCTCTCTGATTATTATATTTCCTATAATAGTACTAAATTGTAGAAATATTTTCTTTGCGTGATGGTGCTAGTATTTGAAATAAATGCTGATTCTAGAAGTATTCGTTTAGCTCTATCTACAACGAATTTGATAGTTCTTGCATGATCCAAGTTAAACGAGTGATCATATTCAGCACAATGGCAGAAAAGGGCATTTAAGGAGTTTCCATTCTTTATGTCTTTTTTATGGTCATTAAGTCTTATATCTAACTTACGTCGTGTTTCACTTATATATGTTTGGTGGCAGTCATAAGGTGGAATAGTAATCACAGATAAAAATATATATTAAGAGTAGATGCACACATTACTATCTGACGGAGATACATATGCTCCGAGTGACTTAAATTCTATACAGAGATATTGAGCCATTCAACATATCTGTAAAAAAAAGTATCAAAAACGAAAAAAAATGGGAAGCTTACATAGAATACCACCCCACTATCCCTGTATTATACGGCCTCCCCAAAACACATAAAGAAAACTTCCCTATGCGACCCATAGTCTCTAACATCGGTAGTGTCACTCACGCACGAGGCATTGCCATATTCAAACGCCATTAATGGTCACCATTAGCACATCACATATTAGAAACTCTGGAGACCTTCTAAATAAAATAAAAGATATTGACATACGAAACAAAACAATGCACAGTCTAGATATAGATTCTCTATATACCAATATTCCTATCAAAAAATGTATTTATCTACTCCACAAACACCTAAACAAAATTACAATCGATCTACCGTTTTCCCATGACACATTAATACAAATAATCAAACTTATCACTGATAGAACCTATTTCCAATTCAATAATTCCTATTACAGACAAAAAATTCGGACTCCCTATGGGTAACCCCCGTAGCGGAGTACTAGCTTGCCTATTTTTAGAATTTCTAGAGACCAGCTCTTTCAAATTCAGACTACCTTAAAGCTCAACATGCTTTAGATAAATCATTACGACAAGTCCTTATTTTTCTTCCCATAAACGCACAAATAGAACAACTCAAAAATAAATTAAATTCAGTGGAACCATCCATAAAATTCGCACACGAATCCGAACAAGACAACTCCCTGGCTTTTCTAGATATATTCATCATCAGATCAGAAAACGATCTGAGTTTCAAAGTACATAGACAAAATACACAAAAACGATTACATTCACTCCTACTGGCACCATAATGATGGAATAGAAACTGGCATGATCATTGTTTGTTTTCTTGCGTGCTTTTAGAATATGTAGAATATCTTTATGATTAAAACATATCACGAACGCTTTAAAAACATTGCAACATCCGACTTATTTCATTTCTAACGCGAAAAAAAGCCACGAAAATATATTCTAATATAAACAAACAGAAATATAAAACAACAGATACCTCCCTACTAAACAGACATCTCTTTATCCCCAACCACACTAATAATACAAAAAAAATTGTGACACTCTCAATAGACTTGGCATATATTCGATACAAACAACTTCTTCAACAATAAAACAAACATTAAAAAACACTAAGCACTCCCCCAAAACCATCACATCCAACGCCGGCATATACTCTATCCATTGTAATTACTGCCACCAAACATATATAGGTGAAACACAACGTAAGTTAGATATAAGACTTAGCGAACATAGAAGAGGCATATAGAATGGAAACTCCTTAAATGTACTTTTCTGACATTGTACTGAACATGATCACTCGTTTAACTTATAATACTTGTATTTTCAAATACAGCATGGCGGAAGTTATGTTTGTTAGTTATTTAATATGTGCTAAGCTAAGTTAACAATAAATTCCGAGACTGAACTTGCAAACATGTCAACATTTAAAATTATTTTGTCTTAAGAAACCTTCCGATTAGCAGTACACGCATACACGGGAACGCCAGGTTAATATTTAATAAAGAAGTATATGTACATCTTTCCCGTCACGTAAAGCTTTGTTTTTAACTCCTGTATGAAACTATTTCAAAACGTGAAGCGAAGCGAAAAAAAACAAAACAATTAAAGCAATAAACTCGGATTCATTTCGCTGCTTGGAACAAACTACTATGAAAAGTTAACGGTGTATTTTTTAATCAGAGAAATGTTAATGATAATTTATATACGAAAGATTCAATTGCTTCCCAAATCTTATAATTTTATATGCACATTCTAAATGATATATCTAAATAAATAAAGTGTGTAAAGCATATTTTCTCCGTCATTTGTGGTTGACGTTGTATAATACCATTGTAAGATTATCATATTATTATCCTTCCATAATGAATAAATATAAATTTATACTATTTTTTTTAATTTACATTTTTTGCGAACAAGTGTTCAATCCATTTTTTAACGCGATATACAAGTTGAGTTACACAATGACGTAGTTAGACAATGCTTTTCACACTAGCGAAATTTTAATCTTCTTTGTTCTTTTCAATTAGGTGGACTATATATTTCCCTCCGCCCAGATATAAACATGCTTTAGAGGCGTTCATATCTATACTCCCATTCCCAGTCATGCTAGGCTATCTAACAGAACGGGGTGACCGTAAATATACATTTCGTATCGCAAAAGAGACACATCCGGTGGAAGAGACATGAAAGATGATATGAGCCAACAGTTATCAAAGGAGGTTAATTCATCTGGTAGAAATCGCCCTGTTGAACACGTGGCACGCTGCTCCCGCTCGCCCCATACACTAAGGATTGCTCCTTTTGCTCTTCCTTTGACTTTTCTCAGTCAAAAGCTGATTCAGCTCAAATGTCTGCGCTGTAGGCCAAAAAGGATCACAAAATGTGACCTGCTGAGAAAGCGTGTACTCTAACAATTTATTGTATTGTATGGTCAATAGGGTAGGTCGATTTGAAACGTTTTTCAGAAACTCAACATGGAACTGGTGATGATAGTTGGAATTTGATGTGATAAAAACATATACCAAAAAATAGATTCCGATCTTGAACAGAAAATTGAACATTTAATTTTAAAAATCGGGTAGAAAAATGCTGAAAAATTCTTCATTTTGATTGTATTTTTCATAACACTGACTTTGAAATTTCGCTATTTTTTATAAAATATTCAAATAAAATTGATATATTTGTATGAAATACATTGAAAAAATAGTATATACATGAATTATAATTTTAATTATGAATCACAACTAGCAAAATATCTTAACTTTTACTGCATTGATTAAACAAACATTGTAAAAAAGATAATTAGCAGCTAAGTCTTTTAAATTTCAGAATTCAAAAAGATATGTGGAGATGTATTACACAATATAACAACTTGATTCACTATTTCTGGAAAAACAACACAAAAAAGCAGTCATTTGAAAACACTTATTTTTTTTACATTTTTGCGATGTAATATGGATAAAACTAACTATTGTTTGGGTAAATTAAGTAAACTAATAAATAAAATTTAATGGATAAATATTTATTTACCTAATTGATAAAATCGTTTGAATGCCCTCTTCTCTCACATCCAATTCACCTGAGTTTATCATCGATATTATATTTTCCGGAAATAGTGCAAAAGCACTATATTTTGAACAGTTTAAAACAGTAATTTGGATTTCAGTTAACCGTTTTTTTCTCTGAATCATATTAAAATATACTGTTGTTTGTTAAAAAATATTGTCGGTTTTGATCTCAAACGAACTAACTGCATACACTTGGATGATAAATTTGACCAGAATGTTTAATTTATCATAGTGTTTGAGGATAGACAAATCTAGTCCATAAACACATTAATCTTGTGGCTTATGTTAGCCATCTTCCTTGATCCAAGGCCCCAATTTTCTAAGTTAACTTCTCCACAAGAAATGCCAACAGCATACTCAAAAAGTAGCCTCTGGTCTTCACACTTAAATTATTTGTTTCTTCTGCCGTCAGAAAATGATAATCAGGAGCGGCACTAATTTTTTAGAATTCTACCTAAGGCAAATTTTGATAATTATTGATACAAAGTTTCCCCAAAGGACCAGTAAATGTTATTAGGCTTTTTGTTGTTCCATCAATTGGCTTAAAAATTGCTGTAAATGGCAGTTCTTCTAGTGGAACCTGAAAATTTGCATGTTTAATAATAGAGCCAGATTACATAATTAATACCAATATATTATTTTATTTTCCACAAAAAAGGAACATAATTGCAGGTGAATCTGTAGAATTAATTTTACCTCCTTGTTAGGAGGACAAGTGCCTTGTTTGACAATTTGCTGTTTGCACTTTACTGCAAAGTCATCACATCTCAAGGCAAAAAGTTTACAACTTCAAGAAGATATATCAAACAGTCTGTCTAGCTGTTCCTTCATCCTTTTCACTTCGATTTTTGCAAGAGATTTCTCTGTCAATCTATTTGCCCACTTTATAGCGAAATATATTGACCTTCTGTCTTATACAATGTTACCTTAAAAACGGTATTTGTGGATTAACTGCTTGCCAAATACTAATTATTTACTTGGCAATTAACTTAGAAATCTCACTAATTTTTTTAAAGTTGGATAACTGTTTTCGAGGCAATAATTAAACTGGATGACTTGTCGTGAAGTTGGGGGTGCTGTTTCATCCAAATGACAAGGTGGACCAGCAAATTTTGTGAACCACGGGTTAAAACTGAATGTCGTGCTTTTACTGACATTCTAAGCTGAAAAGTAAAATAAATAAATTTATTATAACTGAAGGAAACTGTTTTAGGCTAGGTTCCAGTTTCATACGTTAAAAAATAAGTGCTAGTTATAAAAAATAATGAAACAGTTTGTAGAGTTGAAGAGAGAGGACCAAACCAAATCAGAGGCCTAGTAGTGTTTAGACATTTTTAGCAGATTTCAGCTCCTCCTTCGATAACATGAATTTATCCATAAAGAGATTTATTATTGATGTAGCTGTGCCATTTTAAACGAGTATTTAGTGTTTAGAGTTTGAAAAACCAGTACTTGCGCATTTATGTTACTATGCTATTTTTAATAGTATTTTCAAGTTAAATTTTATTTTTACGATATTTTTGTGTATTAAATTTGTAGATGAAAGTACAGAATAGTTACAATACAACCTCCTTTCCATATTAAGAATGGCTTTCTAAATAATAAAGTTATTTTAACACAATAACATAGATGCAGAAATAACGAAAAACATTTAAAGGAGTTTCCTTATTTACTCGTATTAATCTTTGTGGGTTATCTGATTTTAAAACTATAATTTTAGAAGAAAAACACTGCTTAAAAACAATTACTCCTTAAAAATAAAAAAAATTAAAATTTGATACTAATTTTCTTCAAAGTATTTTTTATTAAGTAGAAAAAACTTGAAAATTTACGTAGTTATGTTTCGTAAAGAATGTGTAGAATAAACTTGTATGGACTATGTTTTTAATATAAAACTGGAGTATTACCATATTTTTATAAAAATTTCAAATAGAATTTGATGTGAAATATTAGGTTGGCTTAAATATGATGTTTTTGACGTCCATTTGAACGTCAAAAAATGCCATTATTTTTGCACCAACCTAATAGAAAAACAAATTAAAAAAGATAAAACAAATATGTTTAAATTCACTGCAGACACTTGAAATATAAGAATACATAATTTAAACAAGTATTTTTCATTTTTTTTTTCCTTTCGATATAATTAAGCCTAAATTGTAATGTTTTCAAATTAAATAATAAACGAACATTAATTTTCAATAACAATAACGCGTTTGCGACGGTGAAATCTAAAATGTTTCAACTCCAAAGTTCCTGAAAAGAAAAAGCGAACTTTGGTCGTTATTATTTAAAAAAAGCAACATAATTTTGCCTTTACAGTTAATATTTATTTTATTAATTCATTATCCTCACACATTTTATATAAAAATGTAGTTTCAAATGTAATAATGATTAATAATGAATAATGATTTCATTTTCTTAACAGTACGGATTGTTTGGATGACGGGACACTTAAATTTTTCAACATTTAAAATCATTTCCTCAAGCAAAGATAACGATTTTGAGAAAAATATTTCGTGTAGGTCTTTTCTATGTCAAACTCCAAGTATCATCACCATTGCCTTACCGGGGTTCTAAAATCGACCTGCCCTAATGGTCAATGTTAATAATCAAATGGAAAATACATAAATGACCATCGCTTGAGTCTAAGATGTGTAATAGAACGGTTTCAAGGAAAAATATGTAATAATAGGCAAGGCTTAAAGTCCACATTCAAACCCATGTTCAAAGACACACTTGCACATACTCGCGTGCACGCACACACACACACACACATATATATATATATATATATATATATATATATATATATATATATGTGTGTGTGTGTGTGTGTGTATACTTTATTTCTTTATTATATATGTCAATCCTTATTAAGAAGTTCACTGTAATTACAGAGCAATATAATGAATGAATGACAAAAAATCTATATTCCAAAGTGTGTGATGTTGACCATCTTACAATTTTTCCTTTGAATTCAGTTGACATTTTAAATTCTTGAGAGTATCTGTTTCATAGCACAAAATCAATCACTTAATTATTATATCAATAAGTGAATCTATTTTGCCCTTAACTCATCAGAGGAAATAGCAACAATCAATCAATCAAAAGGAGATAAAGTGCGTTTTGAGATGATTAAAAATCCGAAAATGGGAAGAGAAGCTGGAAATACCTTATATGTTTCCGTTACGTCATTTTGAATTCAAAATAATAGATAAGGCACAACAAATAGTTAATAAGAATTAAAGCACATCTCAGTTTGATGAAATGATTGTTATTTCTTCTGGTGGGCTAAGGGCAAAATAGATTCACAGATTGATAACTAATTAAGTCATTATTTTTATTTTGCTACGAAACAGACACTGTCAATAATTTTAAATGTCAACTGAATTTAAAGGAATAAATTGTAAGAAGGTCACCATCATAGACTTTGTAATATAGACTTTTGACCAAGCAGAGACCCATATGAATCCATCAGAAAAATGAATTTTTAAATGACCAAAAGGGGAAAAGAAAATAGAGTATTAGATTTTTATAATTGAAAAAAAAAGAATATTCTTGTAATTTGGAATCATTTTACTCATCATCTTTCTTAAACTCCGTACCTATCTATGTTTTTATAATATATATATATATATATATATATATATATATACATATATATATATATATAAACCAGCACTAACTATCCTTTCCTACACCGATGATTGTGTAAACATTTAGTTTAGAATTTAGATTGGGAGATCACTATGAAAAATATTTATAAGCTTATCAAGTAAATCGATTTCAACAACTCATAACAAATTCAATGATAATAAATGATGACGCTTATTTTCCATAAACGCATTATGTTATTTTAATATAGAAACGTTTTTCTCAGTTTTTTTGGACGGGAACGATGAATACATCAACAAATAAGGAGAAATGCCGATGAGAGTAAACAAAACGAATAATCAGACAGTCTGTTAAAAGTCAGCGACAAAAAAATCACCGAAGCGTTTAAATAAGTGAAAAACACAATTACAGCTCTATGTTCGCTGTAATAGGTTGTACGATTATTCCTGCTGCTAATGATTAGATCCTAATAAATTAAAATGGTCTCATTCCATAGATTCCTGTTAGTCGGATGATTAAATGGATCGTATGTCGCATAATTCGAGTGCCTTATGAACATATTCTGTAAAAGGTTCTAAATAGCAAAATGTAATAGAATTCCTTGGCATTAACTGGATGTAAATTCTCCAGTTCTTAGGATAAAAGGAAAAATTGTTTCACACACACATATATAACATTATGTACATTCCAACATAATTTTCAGTTTATTTCGTGTGTTAATTTACCCCATTGCTTTATCTCTAGAACGGTTAGCAAGATATGTAATTATTAAAAAAGCACAGCATTTTCGTACTCCTCTTCATCGTAAAAAAGACGCATTGCCACTTGGACGTAAGAAGCTATTAATGGGATCATGCTACGATGGACTATATGGGAAGTTGAGCTGCGAGATCTTTGTTCGTGTTTCATTTAAACAATTACATGTAATTACAGTCAAAGAAGAAAAAATACTCGGAGTAAATTCAAACGTCTATCAGTTCGCGGCCTGAAACTAATAGAGTATCCAGCATCGAGGTGCATCAACAGTAAACATGTGAAATTCTAATGCTTAATCGGACATGTATTCGTCAAGAGGAAACACGTGCTATGAATTCATTAAAGCGCAATTGATTAAAGTATTTTTAAAACAGCCACAGAGATGTAACTTTGAGACGTTCAGACAAGGTTTAACGCTTGGCCAATCAAAATCTTTAAATTATATAATGTTTTGCATTTTGGTTTAATTTGTTCGTTTGCAATCGCTAATAATCCGCTCCAAATTCAAAAAGGAAAGACGAAATTTAAAAAAATGATACAGAATTGATTCTCTGAATTTTCTGTCAGTTGTAGTTAAGGCGCGACTGGCAATCGCCGGATTAAGTCGAGCGTTGATGAATTATTAAACGCTAACATTTAAAAAAATATTTTTTGGAGTGATGATGTGTATTTTTTCTGTTTATTTTTTAACAACTGTTGACAAAAAATAATTTGTAAATTTTCTTGAAAAACCTACTTCCTTACTTTCATCAAACAATTTACGGTTTGCTTAAAAACCCGTATATCTTTTCTTATAAAAAAATAACTTTAAATAATTTTTTTTAAAAAAACCTTTATTGCTATTCTCTTTAAAAAAATGTTCTTTCACCTAACAATTTACAATAAAAAATTATCTTTTCTTGAGAAAAACAAATTTTCGTTGGTAAAAAATTACAAACAAATAAAAAGTAAATAAACAATACAAAATGCAACATTTCTGAGTTACACACACACACACACACAGAGTACACACACATACACACACATATATGTGTGTATATATATATATATATATATATATATATATATATATTCAGTAAATTCTCAGTAGTTTTTGTAATTTTTAATTAATTGCATTTCTATTTTTTCCGTTTATTTTCTTTTGAAATTTGTCTGGGTCTGTTATTTTTCTCGACTTAATCCGGTGACTGCCGATTAAGCCAGAACCATAATAGACGGAAAATCCTGAGGTAAAATTCTGGAAGAGTACCATCAATATATGCCGGGTATTTATCATGTAGGTCGGCCGATTAAATGGCTTTTTAATTAATAAAAAAGCAATAAAAATCACTTATATTTTTTGTTAACTTCAACAATAAGCAATATCATGTACGTAATTGTCATGTCACACTTATTTAATCTTCCATGAGTCAACATAAAAAAAAGATTTAGGCTACGTTTAATTTGTCACGTGACATGTGACGTAACCACAAGAGAAAAAGCTAAAATTTCTAATTTTTTCGCGAACTATTTTCTTTAATAATTAATTTATTCCCTATCATTTTTCATAAGTTTTGGATATTTTCATTACTGCGGCAAAGAAATTCAGTAGATGTCATTGGTTTCACTTAAAAATCAATGTTTCGATTTTCAGATTTTGGTAAAATAATGAAGACGCACCAAAATGTTTACGAATATTCGCATTATTTGAAAGCAATATATTTGAAAGCAATATATTTGAAAGCAATATATTTTTTTCGAAAAATGTTCGAAATAAACAATTTAAAAAAAAAAATATATATATATATATATATTTTCTGTGTGTTTTTCTTCTTTTTTATTCCTACTAAATTATCTTCGCTTACTTTGTTGGTTTGTTTTTTAAACAGATGTATTTTCAATTTTTTGATCGATTTATTATTGATGAAACACTATACTTTCATACAAAAGGTAAATCGGCTATTTTTTTTACTTACGAGATCTTCCATTGTGTGGACACATACATGTCCATAATAAAATGAAATCTTCATGTTTTCGTCTATGTTAACCGCGAGAAGAACGGGAATCAGACGTGCCTTGAATGATTTTAACGGATATACCATTTTAATCTAAGATATTGGATTTCGCAATCCTCTTGGCGTTTGCAATAACCATTAAAAAGGCTCAGAGACAATTTTAACATATCTCATACTTACATCTATGCCCTGATTGCTTCTCTTATTGACGAGTATATGTTGCGTGTTCTGCAGTCGACAAATCAGACCATCTCTACATCTGCACGGAAAAAAATGAACGCATCAATATAATATCCACAAGTATTGAGAAGATAAATATAAGAAACCTGCATCTTGTCTTTTTTTGTTTTTGTTTCTGTGTTCCATTTAAACACACTGAGCCACAGCAACGCGTGGCTGGATATCGCTAGGTTTTACATAGTATTGTCTGCATTTAATAACAAGGAACAGTATACATTATATTATAAACTAAGACATTTACAAGAGATAGTCTGGCTGTATTGGATAAAAGTTTTAACATCGTAAAACATGAAAACGATGATTTTGTTACATATGCTTCCACGTTTAATGCGCAGTGTGCGGCATTTAAATTACACGAGTTATCAAGCAGAATTTTCAAATATCTACTTTTTCACAAGTTCACAATAAAAAAAAACTTAAACGTATCGTTGCAAAACGTCTCGAATAAAATACCAGCAACAAATAAATATTTAAGAAAGTGTAATAATCGGAGTGAAAAGAAAAGCATATCACGAATACAAACTTCTAAGACAAAAATTAACGTAAAAAAATCGAAATTTTATAAAAATTGCGTGAGCTGGAACGCATAGAGAAGATTACTAATTGTGAGCTATCTATAAAATGAGTAAAACCCAAAAAGATTACATGGCTGTAATCTTTACAATTAAATATACAGAAACCATTTTTACATGATAGTACATGGGAGCAATAAGATACAAGTCTTAATCGCGACCTTCTAAACATGACAGCATATAACATTGTATAAATGGGATATTAATGTTACATATTACTTTTATAAGTTTTTATGGAATGTTCTCATATAAAGAGATAAAAACAAGCGAAAGGCAATAACGTCATTCACGTCATACAAATAATAAAATACATTACGCCTTACATGCTTCTGTAAAATTTGTTAAACTTAACTAAGGAAAATAGATAACACCAACTTAGTCTCTCTGTTTATAGCTTTGCTATAATGCACTAAATTATTTCTAACATTTATTGAGGTAAGCTATTATGTATTATTCCTGTGAGGTATGAACGCTCCTGCTTTTAACTAGGTCACTCTTGGACAAGGTTAAATATATGCTATTTTGGAGGGTTACAATACTTGGAGTAGAGGATGTTTCTCAATCATGATGAATGCAATACATCTAGTAACTATGAGATTATGTTGAAAATAAAACATGATAAAACGAGCCTGTTGGCCCTGTAATGTAATTGTCTAGTGATGGTGCAACAAGCAAACATCCGTTTCCGGTTTGTCATAACCAATCATGGAAGTAGTAAGAGGAAAAAACTGCCATGAATATGCCTATAACAATGCACAATCTGTTCTAAGGAAAACGCGAAATATAATGATGCACAAAATTATAAAACAATTATTAATGTTAATATTAGTTATTTAATTTTTTTAACTTACTTTACTCAATCACTGTATTAGTTATCCATGGATTCATTTTACACAGGATGATTTTGTTGCATATAAATAGAAGTATACCATTAAAAGTGAATGGGTGTATATAGTCTTGGGTTTCAGCAAATGGGTTGGAAGGTATTTCAGGTTTCAAATGAAACACAAGAAGCATGAAAGTGTTCATTGTAAATGGAAGTTAAGTTAAAATCCTCGCGATTATTGTTACATTTTACATATATTCCAACTTCAAATACTTGCAAACATAAAAAAGTGGAAACTTACATGTGTAAATAACTTCTCTTTAGTTGGTAACAAAAATCATATTATTTTTTTAATGAGAAATGAGAAAAGTATATTTCCGGTCGATGAAATTATTATTATTATTATTATTATTATTATTATTATTATTATTATTATTACATTTTGTGCATGGCTGTTGGTATTGCCGATTTTTTACTGATAGGCGGCTTATAACAAATAAACATAGGATATCGGCATCTTCTTTTCTTAGTCTTCCAGCACCTTACCCAAGGTTCTGGCTTTTCCCAACAAGTCAATCTTTTCAAGTCATGGATCACAATTTTCTCAATCCACTTGCCAAGTCCTTACGTCACCCTAACCCCATGACTCGTATCACAATATTCTACGTTGTTCAATTGATTTATCTTCTTTTAAAGTATTGATACTTTTTGACCTTCTTTACTTTTTCCTTCACATTCACACCAACTGACACTGTTATACCCATTATTATTTCCATTGTGTTCCTTATTTTCCAACAAGACTAAATCTGGCCTACTTGTTTCAATCAACTTATCAGATTGGGTATTCATATTCCTCAAGATTTTCAAATTATAACTCTCCACCATCTATTCTGGAACGTTCGCTGTATTTCAACCCTTTTTCTTTTATATGTTCCACTGGATCTTTCTCGCAATATTGCTATACCATCTCTTGTATTTCTTTTAAGCTAACTTGTCACAATTACTGGCGAAGTGTTGTACATTCTCCCTTTTCTGTCCACACACCCGTTTTATCAATGTAATACTTCATTAATTTATTTTGAGCGCTTGCTACTGTGCGGTAATTATTACGGTCTCTGCCCCAAACTTCAAGTCGCATTTTCACAACCATCGTCGGATTTTTCTTTTATCCACTCGCATTGGTAGATCTCTACTGAATTGGCCATGCATTAATTTATCAATCCACTTTAATTTCTTGTTAACTTGTTGCCTTATATTCATTGATTCTTACTAGTTCGCTCTCTTGCAATGTTTCAAATTTAAAGAGGCTTTATAAGCTTTTCCGTACAGTTAGTGATGTAAACTTTCAAACTATTTGCTTCCTTTTACTCATCTTTCTGCATCTTTTAGTCCTCGTCCTTCCTCTTTACTTTTCACATATAGCATATCGACATCACTTTTTGGGTGATAAGCTTCATTCATTATCATAGTCTTCCTTGTGTTTCTGTCCATATCTTTCAGCTCATTTTCTTTCCATTGAATAATACCCGCCCAATACTGTGGATATATTGTTTTTCCCATACAATCTTGACCTTAGAACCAACATTAGTTTTATCTTACATTCTTTTCAGATTGTTTTCTTCTATTTGTCTTCTTTTATTTTAGCTAATTCCAGAATTAGTAAGGAGGTGTATCCTTTTTCTCCAGCCTCTTTTATCATTCCCTCTTTCAATGTTGTATTCCTTTTACTTTCAACAATCTTTCCCTTTTTAACTTCAAGTCACCATACTTATGTCTGCCAAATTACGTACCTATATCATTACTGAATATTTTATCATCCCTACAACAATAATTAGATGGTCTTTGTTCTTTGCATACAGCTTTGAGTCATCCAAAAGTAATAAATGGTTTACTTGGTACTCCTTCTTTCTCCACTCATAACACACATTTACTTTTTGTAATATGAACGACAAAGGTACCATACTCAAAGCAAACAACAATGCTGAAAAGCTATCCTTCTAAAAATCCCTCTCTTCACATAGATATACCCAATGTTTTCTCAATTTGATATTAATTGTACTTTTTATATCCATAAAAATTGGGGAAGAGCTTGGAAAAGTTCATGAGAAGATAGGGTTATTATTATTATTATTATTATTATTATTATTATTATTATTATTATTATTATTATTCCATAGTAGTCTCAACTTTTCAATGTTCTAAGTTGAACATCAGGTCAATTCCTTTGACTTTAGATATCCAAGCTGTATTAACCCTATCGCCGTTCCTAGCAAGCAAGCCTTTTGCAAAATTGGAAAAGAAATTGCCTTGTCAATCTGATTAACCCATTTTTGGTAGCTTTTTGTTATGACCTAAAGCTTTTCAATTGCAATTGAAATCACCTTGACTTTCTTACAAATCGAGGTGTTAGCATTATTGTTTCATACCAGTCTCAACTTTCCGATGGTTTTATTTATTTATTTCCCCTTGCTTTGGTTTACACCTTCAAGCTATACCTTAACACTTTCGCTGATCCCTTTTGTAAAATTGGAATATAAATTTTCTTGTCAATCTGATTAAGCTATTTATCGTAGCTTTTTGTTATAGTCCCACACATTTCAATTACAATGGGAATCACCTTGACTTATTTAGATATCCAGTCTAATTAATTCTATTTCAGATCTTGGTATTTTTTTCTTGTTCTTTCTCTTGCCCTCTGGTGTCGAAAGGGCTGGCTACGTCAATGATTGAGCAAGTTTTCTTATTTTGATTTAATAAAATTATATCAGGTCTAAAGTGTTAAACGACTTTAGCAGTCTGTATGCGCATATCCCGAATACGTTTAATATTGACGTCCTCCTGAACCACTTCTAGTGTATATTCATAGCATTTCTCATTGTGGTCTAATCCGTAGAGTGGTCATATATTTCAGTGTAGGACCTGACCGACTTTGTTGTGTCCCCATTTTTATATTGATGTTGAGCTAGCGTGGGTTATTCTTATAAAAATACTAGACTACCCGTGATCCATTGAGTCAGTATGTTATATTAGCTATGGAAGTCATGTATGAACGTGACACTTGTGACGTGAAGAAAATAGTTTGTTTTTTTTTATAACAGAAACATTTCTATGACTGTATATTAAAATGAAAAATCAAGGACGGCTGACTCAAACATGAAAAAATTCTCCCTATTCGTGTAAAGTTACATATTTTTCCGAATAATCGCTCAAAAATCGAAAATTAAACATGATAGTCCTATGAATCGAACGCCGACGAAAGTCATTTAGCAGCAAAAACGCGCATGAACCTACCGCTGAGAAATATAAGAATGAAACCCTCATATTGGAATCCTTCAACCAAGTTATAGAAACTTAAAATCTAAAAGAAAATAATAATTAATAAAATCTGAAGCAAAAAAATAAAACCTAAATAAATAAAATAAAATACAACTAATATTTAAACAGATTAGTAAATGTGTCAACAAATTCACCGTTCTACAACTATTTTGTATCTAGAAACGTAAACAAAAATAAAAAAAGTAGGAAGGAAGGAAGGACGGAAGGAAAAGGGATTTAAAAAAATATCTTGAAATTGAGGAGGCAAAAGGAAAGTTCGCAGCAACAAATTCGCTTAAAACCAGCTTAAATTTTCACTCCTAAATCAGTTCAAAATATCTACCTTTTAGGCAACAAAGCATCTCTAATCGTAATTGTTGTTGTTTCAGGTTATACAAGATAACATTTAGTCCATATGCCACGACTTTCTCTTAGTGATCGTCAGGAACTCATTAATATCCACCTTTCTGGTTTATCCAATCGAGAAATCGGCTGCAGACTGAAATGTGATGAGAGAACAGTACAACTGACTGTGACAAAAGTACCAAAACACCGGCAGTGTTCGTGATGCCCATAAATCTTGTTGTGATTTCTAACAGGGAAGACAATGCTATCAAGATTCGCAGCCTAGGAAGCAGATTTACAACACCTCCCAAAATCCAATCACAGTGCAATCTTGTTAAAAAGTGCTCTCTTTCTACTGCCAAAAACAGATTAAAGGAATTTAATTTGCGAGGATATGTTGCAAGACGCAAGCAAATGATTTTTGTAAAGAACAGAAAGCGCCGTCTGGATTTCGTCAGATGAAATGAAGATCATGACTCTTCATGTTGGTCAAAAGTGCTTTTTAGCGAAGAAAGCAAGTTCAATAGGCTTGGCAGTGATGGTAGGCAGTTTGTCCGTTGAGGGAAAGGCGAAGAATTTAATCCTAGGTGCTCAGTATCAACGCTGCAAGATGGTAGAGGTTCAGTTTTGGTGAGGTGCATTATTAGTACCAACGGTCCAGGGCCTATATTTTGCTTGTAGGGTGGAATTAATTCGACCAAGTACATTAATATGTGGGCTAAGCCTTTTCTACCCTACTTTGGTCGGAATTTGGATGATAATCCAATCTTCATGCAGGATAATGCTCCCATTCACACAGCTGGCAATGTCCAGAGGTTCCTGGAAGTGCATGATATTACGTGTTTGGATTGATTTGCACAATCTCCAGACCTCAATCCTATCGAAAACGTATGGCAGTACATCAAGCAACAACGATGCAATGATTAAATTGCAAATTTGGAAAAACTTTGGACAAAAATGAAAGAAAAGTGGGATGCCCTATTTCCCGGAGTATTGCTGTAGTCTAGTTCAAGGAATTCCTAAAAAATTGCAGGCTGTCAAATTGCAGAAGGGCTATGCTACTAAATGTTAACTAGTTTATTGTGTTCCTGTTATATTTGTGTTGCATTAATGTCCTAAAATTACATGTAAATAACAATTTTCCATTGTGTGTAGCCAATGGGCGTACATATTTTGCACATGACCGTAACATTTTACCTTGATATTAGAAGATAATATCATGGAAGATATTTTTACGAAATTTAGACTCAAAATTTTTCGAAATCTGTGTGGATGTTATTCTTTTTAAGAGAAGTATCAAACATGCAGAATTGCATTCTCGTCAGATAAAATGTTTTTTAGTCATCTCTCTTGCCATTGCATAACTACGGAAATATTTCAAACAATATGGAGAATTAAGGCGCAGATAAGACGTCGGCCCATCCTTACGTTGTTAGATGAAAATATGCGATCACATGAATGATTAATGTTTTGGTTTAATATTAAACTTATGTAAGTGTTGATTTATAGTTTTCCATAACTTCGCTTTCCTTACTATGTACATTTATGCTGGAAATACCGACATGAACGTTCGACTAATATTATACTTGGACAACGTACAAACAAATAATAAGCCATGTAGTGTGCGCTATTGGTCCAATGTTTTTAAGACGCAATTCAAATCTTACTGTACATGATGCTAAAAATAGATGGAAATTAAAGAAAACTGAACATTCCCTGCATCACCCACGCTTTTATACGTAGTTGTATAGATTGAAAACATTTAGTTTTGATTAATTCCACCAGGGACTTTAGCACTGTTATTCGAGATGATGTCTACTAAGGGGCACGTAAATCCTTTACTGCTGTCCAGGCTGTACGTGTTCTGAATCAGATATAAAGTATTCAAGAGTTGTCCGTCCTTCATATTCCTCCCCGTATTAGTGTTCAACGTCTTATTCTGTTGCCTATTCTAGACACATAACGTTTAAATAAAATACCGAGATACAAGCAATAAACATGGACATTTTGAGGCTTGAATCAGAGCAAAGAGAGATCCAAGTAAAAAAAAAAACAGCAATATAAAACTAGGGCTTTATAGAGGAAAAAGACGTGAATAAAGAGAGAGAGAGAAAAAAAACTGCATTCACAAATCTGATAGCAAGTAAAATAGCTGATACACGTTTTGGAACGAAGGTACGTGGACCGTTTATACATATTTATGTGCCGAAACATGATAAGATAAAGAGCGGTAAAAAAAATCACACGTAAGAAATAAAGTGTGTTTTATTTCCGAGAGAAAATAAAATGCAAGACATTTTAAAATCTTTAAATGTATCAAGCGTTTGCATTTGTTCAAACGTAATTATCAAGTCGACGTGGCCTAATGTCAGCAGAGCCTAATCAGAGTATACAAGCAACAGGTGCTTGCATGAAATACTGTTCGTTTTGGATTCATTAATCAAAATGAAATTTCGTATTATTTGGATTCTCCGAACTACAGTTCTCACCTTGCCCGTAGGATACGTGGTGCAGTGAATAGATTACTTGGTAAAATCTTGTTGAAAAGTAAACTTCTAAAAGTTGAAGGTTTAATCCTCAGCAAAGGCGCCGCTATAAATACAATTGCGAATTACTTAAGGCATTTACCGATTTATGACTAACGAAAGATAAGCATTTTGCTTATGTAGATAATAAAAAGTATTCGGTTCGTAATTCTGTGCAAATTCTCGAGTTCGACAGAAAGATTCCGGATTTGAAAAGATATACCTGAAGAAATTGTAGATTAGTAGATGGAGACGGTTTGCAAATGACATGAAAACAGTATCCTGAAGAATCCAAATAATACGCATAATCAAGCTGTATCTCTACTATTAAGAACCGTAGGAATGAATCTTGTTCTTAGTCTTAGGTATTGAAAATATTTAGCAGAATTCTGATTAGTCCTTTAGACTAATCAGAATTCGAAAGCGTATATTGAACAAAACCAAAGATGATTTACTTAAGTTGCTGTCGTGATTATGATGATGATGATGACGATGATGACGACGCCGATTCTGACAGTCTCAGTGACGATAATATTGACGACGACATTAACGACGACCACGATGGTGACTGTGGAAGGGAACCAATTATTATTATCATTTCTGCCGTTGCTTCAACCGTTGACATGCATTTCTAAAACGAGACAAATAAGTGATAGTGTACATCATTGCGGGAAAATGGGAACTACTTATGTCGTTCGTACGATGACATGAAGTCGTATGTATACTTCTATCACTTCTAACATCGTCAACATTGTTAATGTTGGCTGAGGAGAGGTGTACAATGAATAGATCCGTCATAGATGCAGTGTTGATGTGAGCGGAAATGGTTGACAACTTCTACAAGTCAAAGGCGCAATAGAAATACGGATAACATAAACTTGCTTAACACTGTGATCGTAATCGTTATCGTTACTTCGTCAACAGCAAATGGGAGATATGCGTATCTTCACAGGGCAATGCTGAGGTGAGCGTCCAGCTGATGCTGAGACGTCAATGACATTTTGTTTGTAAGTTAACAAGTAAAGATTCTCAGCGAGATGGAATTTATGCTATATATGTTGAAACTATCTAAAAGTTAACATCCGTTTTTTCCAAGTCGTTCTAAATCGTAAAGGACAATAGCCGAGCAATAATGGAACAAATGTACTTCATCTTGTTCATTTGATGTCAGCATAAATGCGCCGATTGTGAGTGTTCACCCCGATTGAAAAGGGCATGTTCAAATTAGTGTCATTTGTTAAAGTATTTCTACCTAGAATCATTTTATTTTGCTCATTCTGTATGAACTCTATACTTTCAATAGAATATTCTGAAAATTGAAAAGTTTCAACTTAATTATCGACAATACAGCGCCATACAAATAATCATCTCAGCATCCTTGTATAACAAATGAATGGATACGCTAGGAAAACTTTAAATATGTGTATATTTCTCTATCATTATCCGCCTCTTCTTAATTACTCCTCCACTGTTTTCCATTTACGCGGAATTCCTGCATGCCTAAAATCGATTTAACCCTTATTGGTCTGCAATAACGTTTTATGACGTGTACAGGTCATGCCTATATATTTCCGTTCTGATTTGTAGAATTGAAGATATGACTAATCAAATTAATACAATCATAACACCCTAGAGTTGAAAGTTCTATTAGCAGGTTTCCTGTTTTTTCCTCCTCGCACGATCTTTCTCTTATGTTTAGTAAGTCTCAGACTCTCTTTACAAACTTTGCGATATAGTCTATTAATTGCACTGAATATCCGAATAACAGTGCACACGAATTAAACTATGAAATTTGTTGAAATGACGATGTAATTATTTACTTATATTTTTTATGTTTTTTACAAATCTAGTGTTTACTTTCATTTTATCATAAAATGAAGTCACTGTAATGCACGAGTAGTTAAGCATATTAGTCACATGTTCAAATGTGTGTAATGACCATCTACATAGTAACTCTTGGAGCAATCCTGCTATTAAGATCTTACTCTGATTCTTCGAGATTTTTTTCTTAAGTTACTAGAGTAACAATATAATCCAGACTGGAATAGTTCCCATAAATTAAGTTAAAATCGACCATAATTTTTTTTTTTTGCTTTGCCTAAATTTTCAGAATTATATTCATACAAACCACGATTATTCGATAAAAGAAATTATATGATTACGTGTATTTGTTTAAAATACGCTACATGCATTCCTTGATTGCGTTTGATAGTCCTATGTCATATCGTCAAAGCCTTGGTCTCCACGATAATGAGACTCGGGAATGTTATCTAGATAAACATGAAGTTTACACTACTAAGCTTGCGGAATGTTAGATTAAACAATTTTAAAAACACGTTAATATGTGACAGAACAGAATCCATTAAAACAATCAGAAATATCGGCTTATTTCAACGTCAGATAATGAGACAATTACTAGCATCGAAAAAGTCAGTTTTACTAACAAAAAAAACATAATCGCTCCTTGATAACGGAAGCTGACTGAATTAGTCACTCAGAGTCGGGGAATGAACGACAGACCTTAAAGCCCATACATCATAATCAGAGAAATTGACGATGCGTTCTTCAGATCGGTAATAAAGTAGTCTAATCTAAACTGTATCCAACTTGAATCATCATTGCTGCGTTACGAAGGACTTCCATCTCCAGTGAACGCAGAACGATGCTGGAGTCGCAGGTTAACACAAGTGGTTTTTGACTGCATAAGAAAAGAAGACACACAAGGTACCTATCACACAAACACACATTAGAGGGCTCGAACGAATGACTAACACGGTTCACATAAGGTAGAACCTCATTCTTATGTAAGAATATTGTCAGAAACCCTGGTGCTGTAACAGAACTGAAGTCAATAACTAAAAAGGTATAACCATTTAAAGCAGCATATTACAATATAAGACATGTCTATTTTGATATTGTTCTCAAACCCGAGTAATACAATTTTTTTACTTAATTTCTTGTGAGTTTTAGTTACTAACACTTAGTTAACCCATGTTAACATGTGTGCTTTTTATACGAATATATATATATATATATATATACAGTGATGATATTTATTGGCACGGTAAAATAAAAGTTAAATTTTGTCTAATAAATTCTAAAAAAGGGATTAAATTAAAGAAAATAACAAAGTATATTATGTATTTTTAACTGGCCTTTCCGATGCAGCAATCGGATTTTAGAAAAAATAAATAACAAAGGAACAACAAACATAATTGCAAAAAACCTTTGTTCTAAATTATTGGCACGATTTATTTAATAATCAATTGTATAGCCTTTGGCCTTGATTACCTTCCTCAGTCGCTTTTCATAGTTTACAACCAAGTTGTTGCACTCTTCAGTAGTAATTTTAGCCCACTCTTCCTGACAATAATCCTCCAATTGAATAAGATTCTTAGGCTTCCTTTGCATTACCCTCAATTTTAATGTTCTCCATAAATTTTCAATTGGATTAAGGTCTGGGCTTTGTGATGGCCACTCCAAAACATTAATATGATTGTCCTCAAGCCATTTCTTAGTCAGTTTAGCCGAATGCTTTGGGTCATTATCTTGCATGAACCACCAACGACGACCAAGTGAGAGCTCTTTAGCAGAGTCTTTCAGGTTTTCATCCAATATTTTAACATAATCTTCCTTTTTTATGCTACCTGTGACCTTAACCAGTCGCCCTGGTCCAGAGGCAGCAAAGGATCCCCAAAACATCAAACTGCCTCCACCGTACTTCACTGTGGGTATGGTGTTCTTAGGCAGGAAAGCTTCGCCAGATTTTCTGTAAATATAAGACACTTTATTATGGCCAAATAACTCTATTTTCGTTTCGTCAGTCCATAGAACACGTTTCCAGAATGCAACATCTTTATCAATATGACGTTCTGCAAAGGCTAGCCTTGCTTTCAGGTGCATAGGCTTCAATAAGGGAGTCTTTCTCGGACGACATGTTTTTAAACCAGCTCTCTTCAAAACTCTACCAACTGTATGTCGAGATACATTCACTCCAGAGGTGCTCTGTTCATCAACAATCTCCCCAACAGAGATCCTTGGGTTTTGTTTTACTTGTCGAACAATTTTCCGTTCATCTCTTGGGGAAAGAATCCTTTTTCTCCCTCTACCCTCTAAACTCATAACGTGGCCTTGCGATTTGAACTTGTTTATTATGGCTCTAACAGTGGATTTGGGAAGGTTTAGCTTCTTTGAAATCTTATCATAGCCCTCCCCATTGGTATGGCATGCTACAACAAGCTTCCTGACGTCTTCGCTGTGTTCCTTAGTTTTAACCATGGCGATTGAAAATTATAATTTAGTCACTTATAATAGTTTAAATAAATCGCTATCTAAAAATTATCTGAAAAAAATTATTCACTGAATTAGCGTTAAACAAGCATAATATGGCTATAAAAAAGTTCAGAAAGCACGTAAACCGGAAATTGATTGATATTATACTGATACTAAAAAGAAAAACAAAGCCGTGCCAATAATTTTGAACAAGGGTTTTTTGCAATTATGTTTGTTGTTCCTTTGTTATTTATTTTTTCTAAAATCCGATTGCTGCATCGGAAAGGCCAGTTAAAAATACATAATATACTTTGTTATTTTCTTTAATTTAATCCCTTTTTTAGAATTTATTAGACAAAATTTAACTTTTATTTTACCGTGCCAATAAATATGATCATCACTGTATATATATATATATATATATATATATATATATATATATATATATATATATATATAAAGATATGCATACATGACCTTAAACTATATCCAGTGGTGAGGCCCCAACTTGCGGGCTTTGGGGAGTGTGGAGCCACCCTTTAATTGCCATTGCTCCCAGATCCACTCTGACCCGGAGTGGTAGTACCTATTAGGGTCCCAACTATGGGTTAAATAGAAACGGAATGAAAGCAACAAATATATTCTATTAAAATATTTTTCTTCAAAGTCTTTCGATTCGGCATTAAATAACCTGAAAACGGTTGATATGCCGTAAAACAAAAACAACCAACCAACATATGCATTCGAAATTATTCGATAATACTCGCACACAAGCACCTCTTCCAGTTGCAGCATTTCTCAGAATTCTATTATTCATGAATATTCATAAGATTCCGGAGTTTACATCGTTTAGCATATCATTAGATTTATTTTACATTTAATTTAATTCAATTCAGCCTCTCTGATCACCTACTATTTTGACACGACGAGTTACTTCTTCGTGTCAGCTTTATTTAAGCTTTTGTTTAATTATACACATGGGAAGTTTTCGTGTAATGCTTTGATTTGCCTCATACCTTCGCTGATCATTTGGACTGATAAGATTTATTGTAATTTCGTTCTATATTCGCACTTTTTAATCATAATATGCTCTTTAATTTATGCGGACAAAATACGATTGCCATTCCTTTCTCCAGCTCAGTACTCAGAAATATCTGCAACCCTTTTTGATTATGAAGTTTTTTTTCCAGTTCCAGTGTAATATTAGTCGAAATTCAAAACCAATCCAACTCAAGCAAAACCAATTCGCGCCCTTTCCTTATGATTGCATTCACGAATATCTGCGGGCTTAGAACTAATTTAGATGATGTTGAATAATTTCTCCTTGCACTCCTCGGATATATTGGCGCTAAGTGTTACTAAACTACGCTCCCCCATTTCCACTAACCACTTTAACACGCCTTACTATCTGCCTAATTTGCCGAAAGGACTTAGACAGAAATATGCACGTAACTGGAGTTTATATTCGAAACACCCTCCCCTTGACTAGACAAGCAAAACTAGAATCAGTAAACCAAACCTTTATGTGCGTTAGCTACTCATATTTGCTTTACAGGTCTCCCCCCGACCCAGCACTCCACCCTAATCAATCAAGTCTCTGAAAGAATAAATACAGCATCCTCCCTTGATACTAGCGCGCAAGAACATGCACTTGGTGACTTTAATATCCACCACATTTGCTGGCTTATTTTCTTTACTTACCCAAACGAAGTTCGTAGTATAAGACATAGCTTCTCTATAACTCATTCCCTATCACAGACAGTTACATTTCCGACCCGTCTCCCAGATCGACAAGATTAACACGACTCCTGTCTAGATCTATTTCTGGCCACAGTTCCCGATGATTGTTTTACGAATGATCATAGCCCACTATGCTGATCTCGCTATGGTAATGGTAGAAAGCACCCTTAACTCTTAACCTAAAACTGAGGAGTCATTGCTCAAAATGACAACATATTACAAGAAAGCTGGCTGGCTGATTGGGAAGCCATCAGTAATCTCATCAGATATGCCCCATGGGGAAATTTCTTTTCTCTTCCTGAAGAAGGGTATACACATAATGGCTCAAAGCGGCAATTCAAGCACATTCTGACACATGAAAGTTCTATAGTACACCCTATTCTACCAAATGCTTTACTTTTACTTGTACAACTGCCATTGCTCAAAGACAGCGTGCATAGTGCAGATCTATCCGACATAAGTCCATTACAAACAGACAAAAGTTTATAGTAACTAGAAATAATTGCAAGAAAGAAATAACGACAGCTAAGAGAGAATACAAGAAACCACCAGAAAACTCATTGAAGCACACAAATTAGGAACTCGTGATTTCTAGAAAATCTACAACAATGTAGAAAATAATGGGCAATCAACAAGCCTTCTACTATCTAACATTCATGCGGTTGTTTGCAACCGAGAATGCTAACATACTTGCCAGTCTGTTGACTCAATCTCTACACTGGACCAAGCGAACCACTTCCTCCCTGATTTTTCTTTTGCGGACAGAAATCACATTAGATTGTTTGAAAATCACCATTCTTAAATGCATGATCTCATAAAAAAACTAGATATATCCAAAGGATGTGGACCTGATCTCATCTCGGCTGTACTATTAAGAAAATGCGCCACTGAGATTGCTCCAATTCTCCCCAAATTGTTCAACAAATGCTTTAACGACCCATGCTTTCCTGACCGCTGAGAACCCCGCTTCTATGTCACTAGTTCACAAGAATTCTGGCGAAAAATTATTCCCCCATTAGCCCCTCTATCTTTTAAACAAAATCTGTCAGTCCATAATTAATCAATCACTAGTCAACTACATTCCATAAATGGATGGTCACATTACGTGCTGCCAAAACTAAACATATTTCCTTTAATGATTACAAACATTCTTCTCACACATCAATAGCTATGGCTAATGATACCTTACCTGAAAGTACTCCGTTCAAACTCTTCGACTTTATGTTTACAGGGAATATAAGTTGGAACATACATCTAGGGCATTGCCGCAGCTGCTGCTAGGAAGATGAGCACTTTCTACCATGCTCGAAATTTACTTACCCCTGAAAGTATCCTGTACCTCTACAAGGACATTCCCCCATGTATGGAATATTGTTTTCACATTTGGGCTGGTATATCTTCTACTAGTCTCTCGCTCATGGACATGGTTCAAAAGAGAGTCTCCAACCTAATAGGTCCTGAACTGTTATCCAAGCTTCAGCTTCTCTCCCACCGACGAAATGGTGCATCAATCTGTCTGTTTTACAGTATTTTAATGGTAGAAGCCATTGCACTGCCTACGTACATACCCCCGCCAAACTCGACCAGCAGCAAAATCCCACCTCTATACAGTAGAGATCCCCAGATGCCAGAAAGCCTTTTACCTTTTCCCAGAACTGCAAGATTTTGGAATTCTCTTCCGGGTTCCTGCCTCCCTGACTGTGCTGACATAGATAAGTTCAAGTGTAATCTAAACAGACATCTTGCTGCTAATTATCCTACATGGTACCCCTGTAATTATGTCTCAGATAGTAGCCTGCTACATCAAGTGGCACAACTTGTTTGGGTCAAAACTGCAATAAAAAATTCATTCTGATTAAATATTCATATTTTAGAATAGTACATTTTAGAATGGTACATTCGATTATTTTCATCTTAATGCGCTTACTCCTGTTTAGCATGACCCCTCCTTCATTTAATCAATTCAAATTGGAAGTGTGACGTCCCTGTGTGTTCTCAAAAATACATTGCTATCGTTTTGATGTTCCCAACGAGAAAATCAGACTTTTCGAATATATTCATGATCCATTACTACTTAACAAACAATTTCTTTTTGTTTAATTTGCGACATATTCATTCGCTCCACGTTCAGTTTGAGTCAACAATTTACTTCCACGCAGCTCGTTCTTTTGTTGGAAAAACATTGATTATTGATCTGTATTCTAGTCTATTTAAGGATACTTAGACGATCGGTCACGTTCCTGCAAACCAAATCAATACATTCGTTGTCCTTCAAGTTAGGATATATAATTTGATTATTATGTATTTATTTGTCTATATTTAAGTTATAGCTGTTATTTTCTCCAGCCTCTGGTAATACTAGCATTCCATAAATAGTAGATGTTTTTCTTTCGTTCAGAGAGGTTTTACTTTTCTCTAGAAAGCAGATATAATATTTTCAATAATCGCGACTTTTTAGCTTATTATTAAACTTTCCTTCTGTTTCGCCAAATATGTGTTTCCCCGCTGTTTTACATCCTTTTTCTTTTTGATAAACCTGTGAAAATGGCTCGAAAAATTTAGGAATTGAATTTTTACTTATGTCGTATTTTGAGGCGACTATTTGAAACATAGTCTTATTTTTTTTAATTGCTTGCCTACGTATTACTCCAACAAATTATACATTTACAGCTGTTTTCTCACATTAAATGGAATATCAATAGATCACTCTCTATTTTTTTAAGTTCAATTTTCACCTCAAACAAGGCACAGTGCGACTTTAAAGCAGGTGGCTACTATCAGGGACTTAATTAGTCATTATGAAGGGAGATGAGTATAAAGATGTTTGTTCACATTACACTTGAACTTCTGCATATCAGTACAGTTGGGAAAGCAGAATCCCGGAAGGGAGTTCCAAAGACCCGCAGTTCTGGGGAAGAAACTATTGGAGTAAAAGGCTTTCTTGCACCTAGGGATCTCTACTGTAAAGGGATGAGACTTACTAGCTTGTCGTGTTTGTCGGGGGTAGTTACGTTGGGGAGGTACAAGTGTTTGCAGTTCGTCAGAGCATTCACCATTAAAGTATTTGTAGAACAGGCAGAGGGATGCAACATCTCGTCGATGGGACAGAGGCTGAAGCCTAGATGACAGTTCAGGACCTATCAGGTTGGCGACTCTCTTTTGAACCCTGTCCAGAAGCGAGAGACAAGGAGCAGATGCACCAGCCCAGATGTGATAACAGTACTCCATATATGGGCGAATGGTGGCCTTATAGAGGTACAAGATACTGTCAAGCGTAAGTAGTTTTCTAGCACGGTAGAGGGAGACAACCTTCCTTGCAGCAGCCTTGGCAATGCTCTCAATGTATCTATTCCAGTCCATATTCCCTGTAAACGTTAGGTCGAGGAGTTTAAAAGAAGTACTTTCAGGTAATGTGTTCTTGGCCATTGCTATTGGTGGTAGAGAAGGTTTCTTGTAATTATTGAAGGAAACATGCTTAGTCTTAGCAGCATTTAATATGACCATGCATTTTTGTCCCCATTCCACTACAGATTGGAGGTCATCCTCTAGTGTTTCTGCGATTTCCTTGGATATGTGTTCATTTGTTTTCCCATCATATTTGTTATAGAGAGTGGTGTCATCGGCAAATATACCCATCTCCGAAACAATTTAATCGGGGAGGTCATTTATGAATATCAGGAATAATAGAGGTCCAAGGATAGACCACTAAGGTACTCCCGCATTTATGTCATATTGTTTAGGTGTACGACCGTCGAGGACAACTTGGATTTTTCTCTTACTAAAGAAGGAGTTAATTACATTATGAATTCTTCCAGTGATTCCATATGATCTAATTTTCCTTAGAAGACCATCGTGTCATACCCTGTCAAAAGACTTAGATATATCAAGGGCTACCACTCTACCTCCCCTGTTTTGTCCAATGAACGGTATCTACGTTCAGAAAGTACAGTTAAGATATCTGCTGTTGAACGGACTTGCTTGAATCCATATTGTTTGTCAGTCAGGAGTTTAGCAGGTGTTATGTGCTGGACTAACTAAGGACTCAAATATTTTGGCGAAAAGCGGGAGGAGGCTAATGGGGCGATAATTTAGTGGGTCAGTTCTTTCACCAGAATTCTTGAAGACTGGTACCACAGAAGCGGTTTTCCAGCAGTCAGGAAAGCAGGATTCGTTAAGGCATTTATTGTAAAGTTTGGAGAGAACTGGAGCAACCTCGGCTAAGCACTTTTTTAATAGCACAGCCGGAATGAGATCTGGTCCACATGCTTTTGAGGTGTCTAGGTATTTTTATAATAGCATGTACCTGAGAAGGGGTGATTTTCAAATCGTCTAGTGTGGCATCTGTTCGCAGAGGAAAATCAAGGAGGGAGTGGTGTACCGGGATGAGTGTGGAGTTTTAGGCAAACAGACTCGCAAGCAGATAAGCCTTGTCAGTTGCCGTGCAAGCAACCACATGATTGTTTGATAGTGGGAGAATAGTTGACTTTCTGGTGGTTTCAGAGTAATCTGTCTTAGATGTCTCTATCACTCTCTTACAATCATTTCTAGCTTCTATATACTTCTGTTTATTTGAGCTGGACTTATGTCGGTTGAATCTGCGGAACGCATGCTGCCTTTGACAAATGGCAGCTGCACAAACAGAAGTAAACCATTGGGGAGAGTGGGGCTTGCTATAGAATTTCCGTGCGGGAACATGTGCTTCAATTGCAGTTTTGAACCATTCAGTTGTCTCATTTGCACACTGTTCCGCTGGAAGAGTAAAGATATTTTGCCATGGGGCATCTCTGATGAGTTCCCTGAAGACTTCCCAATCAGCCTTTCAAGACCTTTCCCTCTCACCATGGTGTATTATTCTGCCAAATTTGGAAACTCTACGTGAAAAAGTGTGAGCGTGCATAGGGTTTTCCCGTTGGGGCCCAGAACTCATTGGTGAAGGGTGACTTTATCATATTCATGTTTTCTTCTTGATACGTCTTCTATCATAATGTGTGGTAATGTTAGCATAATAGTAAATCATATAGGATTCCATTTGTGTACAGGCAAACAGATACACACACAGAGTGGCCTTCATAATATATATATATATATACATGTAAAGAGCACGAACTCACACACACAAGCACATATTGCATTATATATAGATAGAGAGAGACAGAGACATAAGGATAGAGAGATGTATAGATAAATATTTGATTTCACATAGCAACATACAAAATATGAGTAGAGTAGATATATAATATTTTAAGTATCGTCGATGTTCAGTATTTAGTTCAACAATGCTTAATACACGAGTAGAGCTAGGTAGTACATTATTAAAGTATCTGTCAGTTTAGCTACACGGAGTATTTTGCGTTTATCCATGTAAGGAATTATGATTGCGTATGCTACTTTCGCAAGGAACGGTAAAGGAAAAGTTAAAATTTCAAATGTTTAGACCAGAAATTGTCTGAGTAATTTGGTAGAGACCGCATCGGTCAATTTTTTTAAAATTTTGACCCCTATTATGACCCCTTAACCTTTATTGTTTTGGGCTCAAATCAAGTTATACTTAAATATACTTAAAAATAGTTGATGATCAGTGGGAGAGAAATAGGCATGAAAATATGAGATAATTTAAGAGTATCTAAATTAAGAATGAGTGATAGAAAAAGATTAAAATATTAAAAAGGACTAATAGAAAGAACAATCGGTTGCTTTTAGAATTAGTTACAAATAACGGTTAATATGATCAATTAAAATTAAAGTGTATTTTAATATAACCTTATGTACTAATTAAGGTGTATTTTAGCATGTATTTTGGCATATACACATGACATTCCGGGACACACTGAAATGATGTTTTTTTTTTTTTTTCAAATATAAACTATAAAATCAACATGGTTACAATAAAATAATCTGTAAAGTAACCAACTCGAAAGCGATTTGAGGAATTATTTTTCACTGACTACTACATCGATTTGTAGGGGAGCGTACAACTCCTTTCACTAGAGTACTTAATTTAACCATTGTCTTTACAGTAAAATTATGAGGAAAGAGACGCCATTTTGCATCTTTCATATAGTTCGATCGTGGATTCAATTTCAGTGTTTCGGTCTATTAGCAATTTCTAAGAATTATACAAAACAATATTTAACGCTAACCAATATATCAAGTATCTATCTCATATCCACACACTCTTGTATTTATCTGAATTAAATAGGCATCTTTTTTAACTTGTTTATAATATTCTGTCTACGTGAAATTACGATTTGTCAAGTACTATGCTATAATTGTGTTTGTTGTTGAAAAGAAATAATTAATTTATGTTTGAAACATTGTGAGGACAATGAAGTATATTTGCTTAATGTTTTCTATTGAAAATTGGAGATAGAGAGGGTGAAATTGAGCTACTGTCATTGACCTTTTGAATATGGAAATGAAAGAAACGATTTCGATTAAAGGTGTTTAAAGAATGAAGATTTTGTCACAAAGACCTCAAGTTCATGACTTGCTTGACAATATCTGCAGTGTGACTGCTGATTGCATTCCAGATATTTTACATTTTAAAATAATTTTTAAGTATATGTTTATACTAGAATTACCCTATGTTTATGGTAACCGAAACACTATTGTAAACTGTTCTATTTTATTTTCAAATTTCTAATTTTACATTTAGTACAAACAAGTAATATAACATATAACATATTATATCCTAAAAAAAATCACAAATGTTTATGTAATCATAATACAGTGAGAAATCATACCCAATTAGGTTAACATCTATTTATTTATAAATGTTTTCGGCCGCTCTATTATTCGTGAGTGTGCACAACTTCATTGATACGTGTATGCAACTTCCATAATACAACGCACATTATCTGCGTATAAATGTGTTGTGCAATTAGCTTCTTAACCGACTAACTATTACCTGTTCACCAACAGCTGTCTACTTGAATGTCAGTCTTTAATCTGTGTTCACCCATCGACCATTGAGAAATTGTATATAATTTGGTCGTTGTCTCTCACTGCGACATACATTCGGCGCCACATTAGCTTCAATGAATGTCCCTATGTAAACTAAGAAAGAAAAGGTGCGTTAGAAGCTCATAGACACTCGCATAAACTTGTGAATATTGACGTATTGTGTAAATGAAAATGCCCAGATAATATAAAAACTCAAGTATAACAGGAAACGTAAGACGCAATAAATGCACGTAGTTGAACAATTAGTAACACACACACACACACACACACACACACACACACACACATATATATATATATATATATATATACTAGCATGGGTGGCCGGCGTTGCCCGGGTGTTTGGGCGTGTGTTTTGAGCAAAAAAACAAAAGTGGTAGTAGGAAGGCAGGCTCGAACCCGTACCGTGAAAAAGGAAAACAATGGGGAAAAACCTGACGTCTTTGCTCTTACGACCACCGTCAAACCGAAAGTGACGTAGGTTTAAATTAAGGCTAGACAATCGAAAATATGGGATGACTTTCGAAAATATCGGTGAAAAAAGCGATCCCTCCCTGTAGAAAAGTGCCCAGTTAAGGGTGTAAAAATTCAGGGATTTAGCCAATTTTTCGGTATTTGTCATCTGAAGGGTCAAGCTTAAAAACGATACTGATCTTGTGAAAATCCGTCGCCTCTGTCGAAAGTTGTAGGCAGATATGCAAACATAATACATACATATTGGTAGGTCAAATTTTGGACCCAAACCGATTAAAAAGCTTGCCCTATCTCTGAATACCCTTTATGTTAAATTTCAAATGTTTAGACCAGAAATTCTCTGAGTAATTTGGTAGAGACCACATTGGTCAATTTTTTTAAATGCTGACTCCTATTATGACCCCTTTACCTTAATTGTTTTGGGCTCAAGTCAAGTTATTAGATCCGTGTCCAAGGAACCTATATCTAAAATGTCAAGTGTTTATACCCCAAATTGGGGGAGGAGTTTGGTAGAGTTTTCAAAGATCAAATCATTGAATGCTGGCTCCTTAACAGCCAAATTTCTGGCCAAACACCGATTACAAAAGATTTTCCAAAATCTCCTTACCTGGTATATCAAATTTCGCGTCTGTAGATTGAAAATTGACAGAGATATTTTGTAGGGAAATGTACACAGACAGTCAGACACTTTCACTTTTATAAATATATAGATTAGTGATAGGACAATGCAAAGATTTTTCCCGATTCTGATATGATTAATAATTTCCTGCTTGATTCCCGATCCTGATACAATTACCGATTCCGATTCGTTATAAATCTCTGAATATTTAAGTATTAAGTTGTTATTTCTCCCGATTACCGTATAAAACACATGTTAAATATGCATCTGTATTCTTAAACGTAAAAACACACTTGGGGGAGTGGCTTAAAGATTTTAACTCCACTGGTAGTCTAAAATCAATACATAGTTATTATTTTATTCTCATTCCCAGCAGTTGATGATTTTATATTTAAACAAAACCAAATAAAAGAAAAGAATCATTAAAGGAATTATACAATGAGCACACGGATTTTTTATTCCGCTAGCGATTCCGATACCCACGAGGTTCAGATGTTTCCGAATTCGGATTTTGATTCGGGTTACTCGTCCTAGCACTAATTTATATGATTGGAAACATTAAGAAATCTCTCATATTAATGTTAAAATTATTAATTAAATCTAATTCTATTGCAATTACAAAACTCTGTTTTATTACTAAATTAATAAAATATTGAATAAAATATTTCTTATGTTAATATATATCAATTTGAATACAATTTATTAACACATTAATTAAATATAATACACTCTACACTAAAATTTCAAGATGGTGTTGCAAATTTAAAAATAATTGCAGTTTCGCTTCTAATTTTGGGATTATTATACCTATGCTCATATTCCCTTCTTTTTTTCTTTTAAAGATAATAAGTTCCATTTTCTTCTGATGAGTCAAGGCCAGAATTTATTTAATAATTAAGAAAATAATTACATATATTATTCTGCGTTACGAAACAGCTGCTGTCAACAGTTGTGGATTCCAACGTTCTCAAATAAACGGCAAGATGGTCAACATGTTAAAATTAGGAATATCAAATTGATATATATATATATATATATATATATATATATATATATATATATATATATATATATATGGGGGTGCCCGGCGTTGCCCGGGCGTTTGAAGGCGAGTGTTGAGGGAAAAAAAACATTTTTTTTTAAATATATGGAAGTAGGAAGAAGGCTTGAATGCGCACATCGAAGGAGGAAAAGAATATAAAGAAAACTTGACGTATTTGACGATTTATTGCCAAATCGGAAGCGGTGAAGGTTTAGATAAAGGTTAGTCTATCGAAAATGTGACGTCTTTGACGATTGTTTGCCAAATCGGAAGCAGTAAAGGTTTAGATTAGTCTATCGAAAAAAGGGGGTGCCTTTGGAAAATATCGGCGAAAAATACGACCTATCCTTGTAGAAAAGTGTGCAGTTGAGGATGAAGAGATTAATGTTTTTTTTAGCCAATGTTTTATATTTGTCGTCTGAAGGGTTGAATTTCAAAGTAATATAAATCTCGTGAAAATCCGTCGCCTCTGCCGAAAATTTTAGGCAGACAAACATACATGTATACATACATTTAAACAGACAGGTGAGATTTTTATAATTGATAATATATTAAGTTGCATGCACGTCCATGTATACGATGTATATATATATATATATATATATATATATATATATATATATATGTATATATATATATATATGTGTGTGTGTGTGTGTGTGTATGTCTTTCTGTGTGTGTACATTTCCCTACGCAATAACTCTGTCAATTTTTAGTCTATAGACTTGAAATTTAATATACAGAATACTGAGATTCGGTTTTCCGTCAGAAATTTGTCAATCAAAGGGATAAAAGTTAACGATTTGTCCTTTGAGAACTCTACCAAACTCCGACGACGACTTGGGTCTAAACACTTGAAATTTTAGATATAGATTCCTTGGATATGGATCTAACTTAATAACTTTATTTGAGCCAAAAAAAAATAAATGTTAAGGGGTCATAATAGGGGTCAAAGTTTAAAAAATTGCCCTTTTTTTTGCTGAACATACACCTCCAAACACCCGGACAACGCCGGGCTGAAATGCTAGTCTATATACCTATAAAAGTGAACGTGTCTGTGTATCTCTATCTGTCTGTGTATCTATGTGTGTACATTTTCCTACGCAATAACTTCGTCAATTTTAAGTCTACAGACTCAAAATTTGATATACAGGGTACTGAAATTTTGGAAAATCTTTGTAATCAGTTTTCGGCCAGGAACTTTACTGTTAAGGGATCAAAGTTCAATTGACCTTTGAGTACTCTACCAAGCTACCCGACAATTTTAAGTATAAACAATTGAGATTTTAGATATAAATTTCCTGCACATGCATCTAACTTAATCACTTGATTTGAGCCCAAAACAATAAATGTTTAGGGGTCATAATAGGACATTTTGTTACCAATATATAAATGTATGTATGTATGTATGTATGTATGTATGCATGTACGTTTGCATGTCTGCCCAACACTGTCGACAGAGGCGACGAATTTTACCAAGATCAGTACCGTTTTAAAGTCCGACCTTTCATACGATAAATATCGAAAAAATTGGCTAAAATCATTGATATCTTCACCTTCAACTAGGCACTTTTCTACAGCGGGGTCGCTTTTTCGCCGATATCCTCTCCTTTCGATTGTCTAGCCTTAATTTAAACATAAGTCACTTCCATTTTGGCGGTAGTCGTAATCGCAAAGACGTCAGGTTTTCCAACATTATTTTCCTCCTTCGCGGTACGGGTTCGAGACTGCCTTCCTACTACCACTTTTTTTTCTTTTGCTCAGCATACACATCCAAACACCCGGGAAACGCCGGGCTGAAATGCTATCACATATATAAAAGTGAATGTGTGTGTGTTTCCCTACGCAATCTATGTGTCAATTTTATGTCTACAGACTCGAAATTTGATATACAGATTACTGAAATTTTGGAAAATCTTTGTGGTTCATTTTCGGACAGAAATTTGGCTGTTAAGGGGTCAAAGTTAAACGATTTAACCTTTGAGTACTCTACCAAACTCGTCCGATTTTTTGGGTCTAAACACATGAAATTTTATATATGGGTTCCATGGGTTCCATGGACATGGATCTCACTTAATAAGTTAACCCCAAAACAATAAAGGTTAAGAGGTCATAATAGGGGTTAAAGTTAAAAAAAAAATTGACCGCGTTTTTTTTTTTTTTTGCTCAAAATACACCTCCAAACACCCGGGCAACGCCGGGCTAAAATGCTAGTATATATACATATACGTACACACACAAACACACTTATATATATATATATATATATATATATATATATATATATATATATATATATATATATATATATATATATATATATATTACTAGCAAAAGTACCCCTCGTTGACTGGGTTCAAAAACAGCCTTCAGAAAATTTACTCTGATTTATGAAAGTACGATAGGCTATGAAAAGGAAGGTTTGTAAAAAGATAGCTTCGAATTTGTGGGCGTCAAAACCAAAGAAAAATATTATGAAAGTAAAAAATAAAATAGATAAACCCCATAATTTCTTATACCATACCTGTTCACACTGAAACACTAATCACAATATTCTGTGGATCTATATTAAAAAAACCTTGTTAAACTTTGTGACATATTTCCATTCTATGGAGGTCAGGTGCGAACGAACACCCCATAATTTTATTATACCATATTTCTTCAAACTGAAACATAATTATCAAAGTATACTTACGCAGATAGATACGAAAAGTCTTTATTAAAGTTTGTGCCTATTTCCATTCTATAGAGCCCAGGCGCGAACGCAGACCCCCCAATTTTATTATCCCATCCCTATTTAAGTTAAAACATACTTATCAAAGTATTCTTATGGACATCTATATAAAAAACACTTGTAAACTTTGTATTTTTTTAATTTTTTATTTCCATAGTTTGTGGACCAGGCGCAAACGCAGACCCCAAAATTTTAATGAACCACCGTTCTGCTAGATCAAACATACCCATTTCTGTGTCTCGATAATCTTTTATCATTATATGTAATCAGTTTGTTTTTTTTAAATAGTCAGCCATAATAACTTGATTTGAGCCCAAAACAATAAATGTTAGGAGGTCATAATAGAGGTCAAAGTTAAAAATAATTGACCTCGGCGGTCTATACCAAATTACTCAGACAATTTCTGGTCTAAACATTTGAAATTTTACATAAAGGGTATTCAGAGATAGGGCAACCTTTTTAATCGGTGTGGGTCAAAAATTTGAGCTACCAGTATATAAATGCATATACGTATGTTTGCATGTCTGCCTACAACTTTTGACAGATTATCACAAAATTATTATCGTTTTGAAGTTCGACCCTTCTGACGACAAATACCGAAAAACTGGCAAAAAAAACATGAATTTCTTCACCCTCAACGGCGCACTTTTCAACAGGGAGGAGTCGCTTTTTTCGCCGATATTTTCCAAAGCATCCCCTCTTTTCGAGTTTCTTGCCTTAATTTAAACCTAAGTCACTTCCGGTTTGCCGGTGGTCGTCACAGCAAATACGTCACATTTTTCCCCGTTTTTTTTTACTCCTTCGCGGTACGTGTTCGAGCCTGCCTTCCTACCACCACATTTTTTTTTGCACAACACATACTTCCAAACACCCGGGCAACGCCGGCCACTCATGCCATTATATATATTTTATATATTTTTATATATATATATATATATATATATATATATATATATATATATATATATATATATATATATAGGGTGGCCGAAAAGACCCAGGACACTATACATGTATTTTTAATAAAACACAGCCCAGAAATATATGTTTCGACTGGGACTTTTCGGCCAGTGTCCTGGGACTTTTCGGCCACCCTGTATATATATATATTATTTACAAATATTGCTTCGAATAAGTTTATAAACGTAATAGTTTTAGTTTAAGAACTGAATTATAGACTAAGGTGTTTTTCAATTCTGTATCCGAAAACTATCACAGATTAAATGCAATATACTGGAGGATGCTTTTCTTGTTTTTATTACTGATTAAGAGTCTTGTTTGACGCTTAATTTTTAAAACTAACTTACTAGGCTTTTGAAATATTGACCATTATGGAACCGAACGTCAATATAGCAAAATAACAACAAACAAAGCAGTATATATATATATATATGTTTAAAAGGGTGTAGCCATCAACAATTGTGTGTTTTTCAGCCTTTTATCATATTTGTATTTTAAAATATTTTATAACGCGTTTCAAGCTTTGTTTCGCTCTCTTCAGATATTTTCGTAAAAACGTTTTTTTTTTTTTTTGTAAATGACATTCTGTCCCTAACAGTAAGTGTTGGTAGTGTCCAGTCAGAGTTAAGTTCAAAGAGGGGGCTTTTTGTCCATTTGGTGAAGGTTTTTATGTTTTTTTATGACTTTCTTTTTTATGTATAGGACACTCTCACATACAATCACACCCACACATACACATACATACATGTACATATACATATACACACGCAAAGCAGTATTAACATGTGTGAGAGCTTAAAGAACAATGCGTCGAAAAAGACTATCAATTCCAGGAGGTTGATTTTATTTTTATTACATACATGAAATAAATGCAAATAATTTTTACGTAACATATTTTTCCTAATGTACTTTTATGGTAACATTAAACTCAATAAAGTAGTGATTGTTATTTCTGCGTAGTCTTTTACAATGAAGTCATTTAAGAATGTTATATTATTTTCAAAATATAAGTTATGTAAAACATTGTGCATCAATGTGATTTTAGTTTGAAAGATCAATCAATCGTTACTTAATTCAATGTAATCTGATTTAAAGAATTTTGTTTCGTTTGTAACTTAAACAAGTATTATTATTATTATTATTATTATTATTATTATTATTATTATTATTATTATTATTATTATTACATTTTCACCCCAAACAAGGCACATTGCCACTTTGGTGTAGGGGGCTACTATCAGGGACATAGGCATCAGGAGCACTGTGTAGGGAGTTGGGCAGCAAGACGTCGGTTCACGTTGAACTTGAACTTCTGCATGTCAGTACAGTTGGGGAAGCAGGGACCTATAAATACTTTGGATGGTTTTGAAAGTTTAGAACATTTTCTCGGTAAACTTATAATACTTATGCATTGAAATTCCAAACAAAACAATAAACTGTAAGAGTATGACTATGTTTACTAAACACTGCGGATCGCAAATATTTAATTGGTTTGCTTTAACTAGCTCTTCTGGTTCGATGATCTGAGATAGCAAGTGAATGTATGGCATCCGGTAGAATGCTCCATCTAATGTAAAAACAAAGTAATGAGAAAAAAGTTAAATGACTACTTGCGAGAATATGAACACCTACTATAGACTGAACGGAATCTGAAGGCCGACTAAACACGACCCAAGAATGTTTTATCAGTTGATGAATCTGCAAGGACAACTTAGCATGGGATATTCCCCCTACGCTTGAACTCTGACTAAATACGTAAAATAGCAATATTCTTATAGGTAGAACAAATTGTTGCAATTATTGTTGTATACAAATTCCTGTTCTAGAATCCGTCTGGGAAAGAGTCAAGAAAGATATAACATAACACCATGAATTAGTCAATTACTGAGACTAGATTAATGTTCTTAACTTCTTTATGAACTTAATATTTGAGAGGGTAAAAGCATTTGATGAAACACTTGAATATCTATGCGACTCGTATAGAGATCAAGTGTTATCAAGACGAATGCTGAAAATTTTCCATTGTACTAAGATGCAATAAGATATACACATTCAATATGTATGAAAGCGTTTGAATTTCTTTTAACAATGTTTAGATAGGGACGGCGCAGAGGAGAGATTTAGAATTCTAAATATTATTGAAAATTGTTTAGACATGATCTGATGACCAATATTTTATTTATCTTTAAGTCTTTTAACTGATATAAATAATGTGCTAATTTTATTATTTCCACTTACTTCCTCGTTTTATACGCGCGTGCACACACACACACACGCACACACACACACACACACACACACACACATATATATATATATATATATATATATATATATATATATATATATATATATATATATATATATATATAACTGTAAACTACCAGGAATCTCCCCTTGGCGTGGTGAAATACATGACAATTTTGAATAACTAGAAGGGGTTTTGTTTGAATATTTTTCCATATATATATATATATATATATATATATATATATATATATATATATATACTGAGGTGTCTTATTAAAGATTTCGTACAAAGTCATTCTATCCTTCACGAATTTGCGCACACACACATATACATGTTTCATGTTTTTATGTTATGCTAGTCATTATAGACTTACATAACCGTATGACCAATTGAATCATTCGGACCCTATATTCACGTATTATATACACGATTTGCGTAAAAATCCTCCCGCCGCTATGATCACGCTTTTAATGCAAGAAAAGAACGGCTTATATTTTTCATATATAAACACAATGTACTGAGAGGGAGAGAGTTATATCTCCCAAATATATACGGGTAAATATATGGGTGTGAGTGCGTGCGTGCGTGTGTGTTGAGAGATTAAATGACATTATTTAAAACTTGAGTTATCCTTTAATTAACTTTTTATTTGTTGATTGTTCATTCCGTTGATGTTCATTTTTTTTTTTAATCAATTATATATTTCAAATGTTATGCCGCATTTATAACAAAGCACATTATTTGGATTTGTGTATTTGTAATAGTCGTAAATTTTATTCTGAAAAAACAAAAGTTTTGGTCATATTGACCTTATATATTGACATCTAGAAATACAAATAAACCTCCCGTAATGATAGATTTTCTTACTTGTATCAGAGAGAATATTTATTTTCGAATATTTACAAAGTAACGTCTGTTATTAAACCCATGCGTTTCCATTTTATAGAATAAATTGCATTCTTTAATCCTTACTCCTGCATTATATGTAAAAGAATCCTTGGAACAGCTGTTAGGTTATTTACAAAGGCAAATGAGAAAACGTACGTAGTAATTAAAATAACTGATACGCAGCGAGGAAGGACGGTATCAAAAGGCAGCTATGTCGATTGTCTGATTAATTTAATCCCCGCATAAACAATAGCTTTCTATAAAATATCTCTGTTGCTGCAAAACGAGAACTAGATTAAAAAAAAAGGGTGAACATTATTTGAACAGCCAACGAAAAACGGTGGTGCTATTGAATTTTAGGAAACTTGAAGAAGTGTAATGTTGCTAATTATTTGATGAATGGTACTCTATAAGTAATCGCCGCGAAATCACATTAAATTTCAACGATTATGCATTAGCGTCATGGAAATTATTTTGTCGTTCTTTACGTAGATCTGCGACTCATTGATTAGAAATAATGATATCGCCTGAGCAAATCACGAAATAGGAATTTCTAATATAGAATCAAAAAAGAAAATCTGGTAACTATGTGAACAGTATTGTATTGTAGAGTATATTTGTTTTTAACACGGTGGTCACCACTTATCAAGGTCTGAAAGCCACTCGGGGATAAGGATTATTGCGTGTACAGTAATCAATGGGATAGTACCATAGTAATCGTTAGTATTGGAGATTGATAAAGTGTCTTACTTAAGGGGGCGATTCATCAGGAATTTGTTTATGTTGGATTTGAAGACATCCAAGTTGTAGTCAGGTGGGAAACAGGCAAACGGAACAGAGTTCCACAGGCGTGCACTTCTAAGAAAGAAGCTTTTTTCATGGAATCTACGTTTTGGTTTAGGCACAGATAAAGAGTGGGGAAAATTTTCGACAGTGGTTTCAGCTAGACGAATGTTTTTCGTGAAACATTGGCGAGGGGGGAACCAGAGATTGGAGCTCAGACGAGCACTTGCCATGGGAATAACGATAAAACAAATACAGGCTCGCAACGTCTCTTCTATATCAGAGAGGTTGCAGAGAAGAGAAGATGGGGTCCTCCACTAAGGCATGAAGTCTATTTTGTACTTTGTCAGGGCAGGATAGGCTGTTTTTAGCAGCTCCTGCCCAGATGTGGCAGCAGTACTCAATCCTTTGACGTACTTGGCCTTTATATAGATAGAGAATTGCATCAGTAGTGAGATATATTCTGGAGCGGTAGAAGGATCCCACCATTTTCCCAGCGACCTCGGCAACAGACTTGATGTACGTGTTCCATTTCAGATCAGGGGTAAAGGTCAAACCCAGAAGCTTGTCAAAACATGGAGCCTCCTAAAGACGAGAGCCATACATTTCAATTGATGCTAGATGGGGACCAGAGCGTTGATGATGTAAAGATAGGAGCTTGGTTTTAGATGCATTAAAGGTAACCAGCCACCTCTTTCCCCACTGTACCACGCGCTCAAGATCAGAGGAGAGAGAATCAGAGAACTTTGTCATTTACGTCCTTAGATGTGCTGCCATAGACGGTCGTGTCATCAGCATAGATATCAACGAATGATTTATGTGTTTTGGGTTATCATTGATGTAGATCAGGAAGAGAATTGGGCCCAGGATTGACCCCTGAGGGATTCCAGCATTAATAGTGTGGGTCTCTGATTTCTGCCCAAAGACCACTACTCTTATGAGCCTATCAGAGAGAAATGATTTAATAATTGAGAAAACATTTCCAATTATACCGTAGCTGGAAATATTGTGAAGTAGACCATTATGGAATACCTTATTGAAGGCCTTTGATATGTCAAGAGCAATTGCCCTAGAAAGGAAGTCTTTGTCAAGAGATTCACTAATCTTATGGGATATACCCGTTAGTACATCTGCTGTGGATCTAGCAGAACGAAAACCGTATTGCATGTCACTCAGAAGGTTATTTCTGTTGAGGTGGTTGACTACTTCTCTATTTAATATGGATACCAGCAGCTTACTCGGGACACACAGGAGACTTATTGGTCTGTACTGAGAGGGAGATAACTTATCACCAGAATTCTTAAATACAGGGCCTACTGATGAGGTTTTCCAGGATGTCGGGAAGCACTTCTCCTTAAAGCGACGCTTAAACAGTTTTGTAATTATGGAGGTAAGTTCTGGTTGAATCTTTTTCAACACTATGATTGGAATGCCGTCTGGACCAGTTGCTTTACTGGAACCAAGGTTCTTGATTAGCTTGGCGACCTCACGCACAGATATTGTATGTTGCATAGTTTATTGTCTGTTATAGGAGGAAATAAACGGAGTTGATGATCTTCGTTGCATAGGGTAGAATTAGCTACAAAGTTCTGGGCAAATAGTTGGCCTTGTCTGATGCGGGCGAGATGACCTCAGGTCCATTGATGATGGTCGCGATAGAACGCACGCATCTGTTCAGGATCCTGTTCACTATTTGCCAAAACTGGTGGGAACCAAGCCGCTGCTCAGCTTCTTTGGATTTAAATGACTGAGTATATAGCTCTCTTGCATTTTGTTTGTTTTTTTTTGGGGGGGGGGTAGTGAACAATCTGAGTGAGATCATAGGCAATGGTAAAATCATGACATGAACTCCACTCATCATCTGTGTTATTTGAATTGGTCAGCCATTCCACATTATGGGCATTGAAGTCTCCAGAAATGTGAATGTTATCCGAAGGATGAGCAGACAGGATGTGGTCAATTGTGTAGATAGTTCCGTGAAAGATCTGGGAATATTCTTAGAATTTGCACGACTTATAATCAGGGTAATATATATATATATATATATATATATATATATATATATATATATATATATATATATATATATATATTGTGTACAGAAAGTTGTTAGTTGAGACAGATCATTGGTACCGTCGGTTTCAAACCGATAATAAGGCCCGTTTAAGGTATCCTTATCAAGCTCTCTTCAGCCAATATTCGTCCCGAGACGAATATTGGCTGAAGAGAGCTTGATAAGGATACCTTAAACGGGCCTTATTATCGGTTTGAAACCGACGGTACCAATGATCTGTCTCAACTAACAACTTTCTGTACACAAAATATAAATACGCTCTTACAGTTTGGATTTTCCTTTTAATTGAGCACTATGCTGGAACTCTTTTTCCAAAAAAAACTAATCATATATATATATATATATATATATATATATATATATATATATATATATATATATATATAAGTACATCTGTGTGTGTGTGAGTTCATTCCTCTTAGGTTCCGAAATGGCTAAGCCTATGCTTTTGCATTATATTTTTGGCGGTGTTCTTAGATATGTTTCGTACAGCAATACACCTGATAAGTATCGAAAATCGAAAAAAATCCGATGTCAAAAATGGCCTTTCCTCTCTTATTGATAAAAAAATGTACATGGAAATATTTTATATTAAACCGGTGTTACCTTGGCCGGTGTAACGTACAGTATTCCCCTACAAAATACTTTTTTTTTTATCCATAAGAGAAAAAAATTATTTCTACAATCGTCAAGCCTAAATATCAACTGACGTGATATCGTAAACAAACTTAAACGGAAATTGAACGACATTATTATATTTACTTGTTTTATTTATTTATTTTTGCGAATAAATCCACTGAGCAAATTATTTCTCGTAATATATAATCTAATATATAAATGGTGTTATGTCTGTCTGTCAGTATCCATATTTTAAAACTCTGTCTCCTCCGAAACTAAAAGTTCCAAAGCGGCGCTATGGGTCTCAAACGATTGGATCTTTACGGACCATTAAATTATGGGTCTATAAAATAGTTTTTAACGAGTCAAATATGAAAAAAAAATCGTTAAATATTTTGTACATTCATCTTTGTTAATTTTTATGTTCCAGTTTTTCATCAGTTCATATTCGCATTACGTTGTAACAGTTGTAACTGCTCCAACATTGAATGTTACAGTTTTGCCTTCGGATTTGATCCCAGCTGATGGCACCCACATGCAGTTTTACTTTTGAAATCACGACTCTATAATAATAGATACGAAATCTGGACAAAATAAAATATAATATTTAAGCGCATTTTACGCCTGGCCCAAGCCCCGAACCCCCGCTAGTCTAATAAGGCTTTATGTTTGTCTCTCCGTCTCCATAGTTTCAAACTCTATCTCCCACGAAACTAAAAATCGCAGAGCGACGCTAGAGGCGTCAGATGATTGGATTTTTTTACAGACCATTCTTTTATGGGTCTGTAGGTGATTAAAATATTTTTAAGAGATCAAAGATATGTCAAAATTGAAAGAAATCGTTAAATATTTTCAACATTCATCTTACTCCATTTTTATTTTTCAATTTTTAATCAGTTCGTATGTGTGTCACGTTGGTACAGTGGTAACGTCACCAGCTTTGGGTGCTAGAGTTTGCTTTCGGTTTCGACAGTAGGTAATGTAACCCAACTCTATTTTTTCTACTTTTAAAATTACGACTCTGTAATAATATTTACGAAATCTGGACAAATTAAAATATATTTAAGTGTATTTTACGCCCTGAACATATATATATATATATATATATATATATATATATATATATATATATATATATATATATATATATTCTCCTCTACAGCCTTACTGATTCATGGTATCATAGACTAACACTCATCCAAACCAGAACCCGAAGCTAGAACCAACCAGTTTATAGTCGGCAGTTCTACTCTCTATGGCAGCTATTGGCATTTGTAAATCGTATCCCAAAAGGCCTAACATAACAATTGATTGTCAGTATAAAATATCTTCTATTAAGCAAATACGCTTTGGAGGAATTATTTGTCGACAATATTTAGTTTTTAATACGTTGATATGAAAATGGCTTTGGAATTTAGTGATGTAACGGGACTATTTACTACCGTACGTTGTTGCAAACTATAAATTGTTAGCTTATAGTATTACATTTGGAAATTATATATATTTCATCTCTTAAGATGATTGCTTTTTTACCGTTACTTATGTTTTAAATAAATGAAATGAATTTATGTATCTAGCAGAACCATTTGTTCTACTCATCCGAGATCTGGTTGTGTAAGATTGCTATACTACTTTTGGGGAATGCTCTGATATTTTGGCTATTTCTCCCCAGAACATTTTATATAATCACGTTATTATTTATTTATAAATTAAAAAAAAGGTTTTCATCACGAATGTTTAGTAGGATTACCCCCGGTGTGTCTGCGGTATTAAGGTGAAGCTGAACTCTTGCTAGGATAAGCATAGACTATCCAAGCTACAGTGACGAGGATGAGCAAAGAACCCCTCTCCATCTTTGAGTTGCCCTGTGTCTAATTTTGTTCTGTTTTGTTGTTTGTAATATTACATGAAAAAAAGGTGTAGTATCTGTTCTGATACTATAGTTCACCTTTTCTGTCCTTGGTCAGTGAAGGAGAAATCCTTCAGGGCTGAGAAAATTTTTGTTCCTATTCAGAGTACACCTTTTTGAGGAATTGGATTTTCCCCACATTCAAACCCCACCTTTGGTCTAAATCAGCCCTCGTGGAGAGGCAAGTAAATAGGAACTAATAATAGTGTGTAATTTCTTCCAACTGTAACCATCATCTACATCGCATATATTTTTAATATGTTCAAATGTAGAGCAAAATCAGTAGGAAATTGACTAGGGGCATCTGTTCTTTCGGACCTTATCCAAGATCAAAAATTGTAAGATTACTGTATTAGTTTTTGGTAAGAACTATTATTAATCTCCTCGGACTATTGTCTTTATTAACATTACGTAATTTCGTAATATGTTGAGAATGCGAGGCGGAGGTAATTAAAAATCAACATGACTCTTTTAGTTTACTTGGCATTGGCCCTGATTTATAACAATTAACAACATTATATCTCTGGATACTTTTATTTTAATTGTATCTTAGCAGTGTTGTGATGACATTCTTACTAATCTTGCAGTAGTATGTTGGATAAGATATGGGAATTAGGGGTTAATAGTAACTTTTGTCATATTGCCATCGTCTGAGAGAAATAAAATCGTCATTATAAACATGAATTACCTTAATATAATACTTTGATATTAGCGATAGTTTTGTGAAAGCCCCCCCCCTCTTGTTAACATCACATTATTATATTTTGTAAGTAATGGATTCAAAATTGAATCTTCGTTTCTATCCGATGATATCCAGAGACAATAAACATTACTAACGTCAATTTTCTTCATACATTTATTTTAATCATACTTTCATTGTATTGTGTAGCTTTCTTATAACATTATACTATTATGTGGTGTAAGTAAGACCTGAACAGAGAGGGTTAATTTTGTTCTACTTGAGGTTGCAAGAAAACAAGAAAATTGTCATTATACATATTATAGTACTGTTGTATAATATCTAGTAGGTGAGTTGTGGGGTAATTGAATATTTTTCTAGTTAGAGTTTTCCAGGAACAGTATGTGTGAATTAAGTTATTACATTTTAGCCTCTGTGGATTTTTTTATTATTAACATTATTTATATTTATATTATGTTAAAGCGAATGAGAAGAACAAAATTACAAAGAATTGAGAATGTCATTGTGTTTTGTTCTACTCCGCGTTCTTCAGGAAAAATAGATATATGATTATAGTATTATATTAATAGCAACCCTTATGCTTGAGTGGCCTCTGTGCCTTGATAAGCGGTGACTATATGCTATAAATCAATGTTAAATAAATTACATTATTATTTTCTTTTCACCATATAAAAATGGTGATAGAAATATGTAGAATGGTAGCGGACGAAGTAATGGTGGAGATGATCGAAAATGTGGGAGAGCAGAATAGAGAGAGAAAGAGAAGAGACAGAGAGAGAGAGTAGAAGAGAAATAGAGAGAGTGCAGAAGACAGAGAAAGAGCAGAAGAGAGAGAGGGCAGAAGAGAAAGAGAGAGAGAGTTGAAGAGAGAGAGAGAAAGATAGAGAGAGAGAGAAAGAGAGAGAGATGGAAGTATGATCTGAAATGTGCGAAATTAACGGTAAATTAAACAAACGTCAACGAAACTATTAGGATTAAAAGAGATACAATATCATAAAACATGTACGGGGATTATCTACTTTTAGAAAATATAGGACGGAGAACACATGAAAATCTGCCAAACTAATATATGAGCGACATAAAAAAAATGCAATATGGCACGTTCGAGATATTCAGCAAACGATACGAGGTAAAAGATTAACTAAATCGATTCAGAATTATTAACAGGTAAATATCCACCAAGACACAAAGAACACGCGTCGTCTGGCTTATATGTAAATTTGACACATTCAATGTCAAATAAAACTATTAGCAAATTTACCTATCAACTATAATTATAAAATGATGAATGTCTTATGCTTTCAAATACGTCGATTTAACGTAATAGTAATATTTAGGTAAATATATTTTAAGGGCATGGATTACAAAATTTATCCGTGCATCGACAAGATTGTTTCGAAAGCGACAAAACAGAAGCTCTCTTAAAATATAATCATTTATAAAAGACATGTCAGGAATATGTAAACCGCGTTTATTTCAACTGACTGATATAGATGTGAGGCTACTTAGAATAATGGAAAAATACTCGGAATAATGAAGAGTATACAAATCGTGAATCGTTATATCATGAGATTTCTTAAAGTATGCGTGAACTACAAATCTTAATTGGAATACTATAAAACATGCACATGTGAGAAATTTGGTATATTAAGAAGCTAACTAACGCAGAAAAGTTGAATTATTAAGAGAAACGTAAAACTACCGAAACTACTTATGGTGTAGAGAAAAATCTGAAAATTATATCCTAGTCAAATAAAAAAAAAAATAGTGTCAACAAAATCGATCAGTTCCATTGAAAACAGTCCCGATATAGAAAGGAAAACGGAAGAGGCAGTCCTCTCCCTGATTGTCATAAGGTAATAAAATATTGATAAGAATTAAATATTTCACTTAAATCTAAGGGAAAAGTATGGCCATTTCTCAGCAAGAAATCACGGGTAATATTTGTGGTGAGAAACTAAATGAAGTTCTATTATATTGGAATGAAATGAAAGAACGTTTGAATACCGGTGTCCATATTTCTTTGCCTCGCCACGAGGAACAGGTAGATACAATATCAATTTTGTTTAATGTTAATAAAATCCAGATTCCAAAAACGGGCATTCTGGATTGGGGACAAAATATTAAATTGTCCCAGTCTAGAAGTTCTTTTCCAGACGACAGAAAATGGGATGTGGACTGTAAGAAAAGATATTGCATTTTGCAACTAGCCCAAAGGTTTGATGTAATTCACATGCAAATCGTGAGCATTTGCCTTACTTAAAATCAGCAGAACCCGTAAAATCCCACGACACATTTATACTACTGATGTTAAATCTGAAATATACTTTTCTAAATAATCTGGTTAATAGGGGTTCTATGTATGCTCTTATATTTCCTGCATGATTTGCCCGGTCGTAAAATACGCATAAATATTATATTTTAATTCATACAGAAACGGAGACATGTATATGCGAGTATTACGTTTTTTTTTTCTAAACAGTTCGTTTTTCTTGTAAGTAAAAATATGCTCGAGCTGAGATCAAAACTAAAACCTAAGGACAGTGAGTCAAGTACGATAACCATTAGGCCAGCTTGACACAATATTTAAAATCTGTTTATAAACGTACTTATTCTTAATACAAGGAATCTGTCATGTGAACCATTCAGGCATGCGCATCCGTGATACAGGTGGCAAACAGATAAAAATGCGATTACATCCAAGTATCAATTTTTCAATTTTGACACTTTAGCAGCTCCGTATTCCGGAGGAAAACCGAATAAAAAGTTTTTTTACATTTCTGAATACTCTATATACAAATTTCTGAGTATATAGATTGGAAATTCGTTAAGTATATACATTGAGAAGTGTCTTCTCACACACATTCTCACTTTTATAGATATAGTTTTTCATTTTATGACCGTCGGCGCGAACGGAGACTCCATAATGTTATCATTTTAGAACAGATCAGAGACTATAGTTTAATACTAAGGTCAATGAAGCATATTTAAGTTCCAGTTTTTCGTCTGTTACAATCGCGTTATAAGGTAAAATGTTTAAACTTACTCTTACTTTGATGCATCTTTGACAATCTAGCGATGTCATTTTGTAAAAAATTAGTTAAAGTATTATAATGGATATAAGACAATGGAATTTTCTTTGCGACATTAATTCGTAGATAAGAAAATAATATGGTGTCTGATTGAAATTAATAACAATACTCAAATATGTTTTGTAATAAAGACGAATGGCTTTTATAAAGGAATAACTGAAATGTAAACGTCAGAATAGAAGTCATGCAAATACTATGAACAATATATTCGGAAGTTTGGTTAAGCTGTAATAACTGTAGAATCATTACAAAAGCAAGGATAATCCTCCTCATCCCTACCGAATAAATAGTTCAGTGAAACCGAAGAGCATGCTAACTGTAAATATTCTTGCCTACATGAGACGCCACTAAGAAATGTTAAACTAGTATATTATCACCGGTTTCTTGTTAACAAGGTTTTATTTTATTCAATGTCGATATTAGATGCCCGATAAAGAATGCTGGGAATTCTTTGAATCAGCAACTGTTTATCCCCTGCAAGTATTCGTTGGTTTGACACGCGTGAGTTGTGGGCACGACCCCGTGCCATGACGGCACCTGGGGAGTGATATCAACTTACAGCTATAAAAAACGAATGGTAGCGGGGTTATTGATGTAAGAAAGACACATTATTTTACTATTGCCAAATAAAATAAAAGGAAGACCCCATATCTGGTTAGCTGAGGTTCGCTTATTTTTGAATATTTTACATTTTATGCAAATGTTTCTCGGAATTTAACAATGGCTCAATTTTTATACTACAGTCAAAATTTAATTAAACTTATCTCCTATTTTCATTCTATTAATCTATGTTCCGTAGAGCAACTGGCGCAAGTCATAAATTAAGTCAAATTATAATTGAAAGTGAAATGGAGTTCAAAAAGTATATATATATATATATATATATATATATATATTATATATATATATAGGCACATATATATATGCACACACATATATATACATATATATATATATACATATATATATATATATATATATATAATATTAATTACTTACAAAAGCCTTTTCATTGAATAATAAATAAAACTGATTGGATCCTTCTACTCTAAGTGGTAACATTATACTAACAATTCCAAGTTCCATGTTGGCAATATATAAGAGACATGAGGTCAGCATTTAAAAGGCATTCCAATTTTATGACTAACGTTAAATAACTAAAAAATACAGATGTGGAAAGAAGGATTTAAGAGTAATGAAGTACTCCATAAAAAAGAATGGTCCTTTTCCTCCGTGAAGTAATCAACGAAATGGGAGCGTTCATATCGTAATCGGCTATGGTTGATTTAAAGTTTTCAATGAATACAATCACTTAACTTGGGATCGCCATATTTCATTCATGTTGAGCTGTAAATGTTATAATCATCAATAAAAAATAAAACCTATTTTTTCAGATACATGCTAATTTGTATTATTTAGATTACTGTCTTCATTTTTAATTTTATTGTTGACTCGGAAATCCTTGTGTTGGACCCAGGACTTTATTGGTAATTTTGAAAACTGTACTTGATTGATCAGGATTAATGCTCTCAATCCGGGTAGAAGTCATAATTAACTTGTAATTATAGGCATAGCTTCTATCGTATCATGGATTTAACCTTAAACCTCCAAAAGACTGTCACTTTGAAGTGTTTATTTTACACTTGCGACCGTTGCAACACACATTTTATCTTGTTTTATTTTGTTTTGTTTTATTATTTTTAATAGGTTTTCCTGATGAAAATTACACTTCTACTGTGTATAAAGTTATGGATTATTTGTTTTTAAACATTCACGCTGTTGATTGTATTAAAAGATACAAAAATTCTATGACAATACGGCATCTATATTAACTTGTAAAATATGTGGATTTGAACTTAGATCTTCTTATATATATATATATATATATATATATATATATATATATATATATATTTAATTTATCAGATGAGGATCTGCTATTCATATTATCTAGATTCTTCAGACTACTGTTTTCATCTTGAGTGTCATTTTCACAACATTTCGTCGATGTAATATCCGGTTTTAAATAGGTTTATATTGTCGACCTCGTGAATTTTTCAATCGAACCTGAGAATTTGCAAGGTTTTTCGAGCAGAACCGTTTATTTATCCCTCTATGTTGCGCAGTCTCATTTCGTCTGCCATGATTGATAGAAGTATTTAATAATTTGTTCTAATTGTTTTAAATGTAATAATTCGTAATTTTATTTTCGATCACCTACACTAAGGATGTAACTTTACAACTTCAGAAGAATGTCACATTTTAAACTGATTTAATTAAGCACGCTATCTACTGCACCACAGATTCTTGTGAAGGGCAAGATTGAATGTTCAATGGTGGACATCTAACACGAACCCGTACTCAACTATATTGTCGTACAATCGTTGGTAAAAGCAAATACTACACCCAATGCCAAGTAAGATTGTTTAAGCGCGAGACTTTCTTTCGACACAATAGCATCATCAGTTCATCAATTAAATTTAAAAACAGCTTCAGGTGATTAAATACGAACAAATATAAAATTACCTTAGTCTATTATTATTATTAAGGTGATTAAAACAGCATATTCTGTTTATTGTTTTGTGTGTATCCGTTGATATCTTATATGCTTTTATATAGAGTAATGTGGTTCTCGGTTGATTGTGTTTAATTGTGTCGGATATATACTCAAGAGTCAAAACAATGAAAAGTATATGCTCTTGTCATAACCCTAATTATTATATAGACAACAGTTCTTTATTATTAAAATTCTAATACCATTAGCAAGCATTAAGTATGACTAGGCTTGATATTTGTGAATTTCAATTAAACTGAAATTTTATTTATTCAATGCATGTATGGAGTATAGAGTTGTAGTAAGATCGTACATTATACATTTGTATCTTAATTAAGTCCCGGCTATCACTGACGAATATTGTTATAACTAACTTATTTTGTGTGTTTGCTGACTCGACAGAAGGTAGAATGTAAGCCTTTTATTCCCTACGGTAATTTATGGTGATCATTATTTTAATTAGCTGTCGTATATTAGAAAGTGAATAAGTCACCCATTTCTCTCTTGAATATATGTGTCATATATTAAGTTCGCTACTCCTAGATACTTAACAATTTTGATCAAACTAGTCTTTAATGTTTATAATATCTTTGTGACTATTAAGAGAATGGGGGTTTTCTTTGGAAGCGTTAACACCTAATTTTCAAATGTGTGTATACATGCCACAAATACGTATGCAAATCAGATGAAAAATAATAACTTATTTAATTCTATATTTGCATCTTGGAATTAATGTATAATTAAAGAATGCTAATCAATAATTAGTAAAAGAAATTACATAAATCGAAACGTTTGGCACCATTTTTTCTGCCTAAAATCCAAATGTGGTTTTAAACTTGACGTTTAGAAGCGTTATTTTTTTTTTACTTTACTTGAGATAATTTTTAATCAAAGGTAAATAATCTCGCATGAAATGTCCACACTCCGTCTTTGCTCTTATTGCGTGGAACTAAATTAAACTAGAGATATCCAATATTACCAACTTTTACCTTTAACAGACATATTCTAAAATTCATAATCACAGGTTTAATTATGTAGTGCTGAATCCTATACACAGCAAAATATACCCAATCATAACGGGTTATAAAAGATAATAGATTAATAAGGAACAACAAATAGATTTATCTTGAAATATTTTATTGGACAAAATCTGTGCACATTTTCATATTTAGAAAGAAACGTTTAAAGAAATTACTTGCTGCTTCAAAGAATAGACAAAAAGATTGCATTCCAAAACTAGACAAACAAGCGAGAAAGTTGAAAATACTAATATGCTTTTTTTATGATTCACAACCATTTATGAAAATGAGCCATCGATCTTTTCCATAAATATGTGTAAAATTTTACATATAAATAAACATAGTATGATAAATATATGATTAATGGATGATAGAAGTATATTCAGTTTAAATATACATACATATTAATGTAGGCATGTACTTACACGTGTGTGTGTATCCGGACATATGTATAAATGTATACGTCTTTCATGTTAGGGTATTTATGTATGTGTGGCTACATTATTTGTCATTATATATATATATATGTATATATATATATACATATATATATATGGTGTGTGTGTATATATAGACGTGAATCCACCCACACACATATATATATATATACATGTATATATTGTACATGAGGTTATCATTCTCGTGTGTCCTAAACTCTACATAGTAATACATTCTGCTATCTTTAAGAGAAAGCCTCGTCCCACGCTAAGTTTTATTACTGCTAGCAAGTATTTAACACGTCTCCTCTGTTATAACACTAACGTTTCATGGATAAGAGCGTGATTATCGACATTCCAACGTACACAGACATAAACATATAGTATATATTCATGAGCATAGGCATTTACATGTACACTTATTCACACGGTCAGTAATATAAACAGAGTATTTATCGAACGATATCAAACATGACGTTTACTTCTTAAGGATTGCAGCCTATCTTTACAGATGCTATCAATAAACGGAAAAGGGAACGATTCTGTGGGGAATTTTAATCTTTTTTTTCTAGAGATGGAGAACAATATATTCATTGTTCAATTGATTTGCTAGTGTTGGCTATTTGACTAAAGGCGAAGTGTAGTATCTGTTTTACTCTACACCACTTTATATTTTCTGTACTCGATTAGATATAAGGAAATAATTCCGTAGATTCCAAAATTACCTGCTTTGAAGAGTTGGTTTCCTTAGACTAAAAAGAACGACCTTGTGCCATACTCTGCTCTTTTTATGATGCATTTAAATAAAGAATAGTTTTATTATATTCTTGTATTTTAATAGTACTTATTTGTTCCACTAATAGTTATTGTGTTTCCTTTTCTTCTCCTCGGTCTTTACTTGTTCGCTTACTTCTTCTTCTTATGTTTAAACATCTACATTTTCTAAGTAATAATCACTAGGACTATTACAATAGCATATTCTTTTCATTGTTTTGACTCTCGACGGAGTTACACACAGTTAATTAACTGAGAACCACATCATTCTCTATAAAAGCATACAAGATATCAACGGATACACAATCGAGAGCCAAAACAATGAAGAGAATATACTGTTGTCCAAGCCCTAATAATCACTTAGAAATATCCAGTAATCCTGATGTCTCCAACTTTTGTGCAACAAACTGTGTATGTCGTACAAACCTAAGAAAAGTGTACATTTGTGATGCTGTTAATTTGTTAACCGTTTATTTTCTCCTACGTGTTTGGTGCCATTTTTGTAAAAGGCTGTTTACCCGAAACAGGATCAGCTCTATTTTCCATAATTGGACAGATGATGCCACTTGCTGCAAAGTCGATCAAGTGCATGTCAAAATACCTTATTTATCACCTCGTTTATAGAACTACAATTTACCTTTCCATTAAGTTAATCTGTGCAGCGGTTTCTAATAATCTGTTTTCACGCGGAAATCGAAATTGGGTTCACATTTCGAACAGATTAAAACCTTCGTTTATAAAGCATCTTCATATATTCCGTCAAAAGATTTCGTTCCTGCAAATTGACGTCAGTATATCTAGTCATGTCCATGTTAATAACATGGAATAAAACACAGAACGCCAAGATTTGCAACTAACATCTAAAGGTGTTGGCAAATACTGGTGCAAATACGGAGACACTGTTTTTGTTGTTAAATTACATATCGCCCAACATATTTAGTTAAATAAAATGACAAATTTTAAAATAAAACTTGAGATTCGTTTACGCGAGAAACACCAACTAATTTGTGTTACAATGCGATGTGAATACGTTTGAAGCGTATTGGACGGGTACCTCTATCTCGTAATAATGTTTCCTTTTAATCTTCAGAAATGTAAATCATTCAGGGACATTTATTCAGACGTCACATAATATTTATGGCATCACTTCAAAGAGAGATGCCATACATGTTGTTCAATATTTGTTTGAGTGTCATTATTCTACTTTGGGCACACTTTGAAATACGGAGATAAAGTTTGTCACATTTAACAATGCTCAAACCAAATTTGTCTCTTCCGTCCCACAACAAATCTCGTATTTTCATTTATCCCCAATTTAAGCGCCTCATCATAAAAGTAAAGTCTTACACAAGGTATCTCCTTGAAGATGTACACGCAGTTGAGACCTGAAGTGGAAAATTTACATCAAATTTGATGCTAATATTGCTGGAAAAAATAGGAGGATCAGTCATCCACTTAACAAAGTATCTGACTGTGGATGAAATCCTTTCTAAGAGCCAGACAGGCCAAAAACTGAGTACTATTGCTGGATGTTGGGAAGAGATGCGCTGATCAATTGTATTTTCATTGATATCACCACGCTGTTTCTTATTGCGTGGAACTAAATTAAACTAGAGATATCCAATATTACCAACTTTAACCTTTTACAGACATATTCTAAAATTCATAATCACAGGTTTAATTATGTAGTGCTGAATCCTATACACAGCAAAATATACCCAACCATAACGGGTTATGAAAGATAATAGATTAATAAGGAACAACAAATAGATTTATCTTGAAATATTTTATTGGACAAAATCTGTGCACATTTTCATATTTAGAAAGAAACGTTTAAAGAAATTACTTGCTGCTTCAAAGAATAGACAAAAAGATTGCATTCCAAAACTAGACAAACAAGCGAGAAAGTTGAAAATACTAATATGCTTTTTTTATGATTCACAACCATTTATGAAAATGAGCCATCGATCTTTTCCATAAATATGTGTAAAATTTTACATATAAATAAACATAGTATGATAAATATATGATTAATGGATGATAGAAGTATATTCAGTTTAAATATACATACATATTAATGTAGGCATGTACTTACACGTGTGTGTGTATCCGGACATATGTATAAATGTATACGTCTTTCATGTTATGGTATTTATGTATGTGTGGCTACATTATTTGTCATTATATATATATATATACATATATATATACATATATATATGGTGTGTGTGTATATATAGACGTGAATACACACACACATATATATATATATATATATATACATGTATATATTGTACATGAGGTTATCATTCTTGTGTGTCCTAAACTCTACATAGTAACACATTCTGCTATGTTTAAGAGAAAGCCTCGTCCCACGCTAAGTTTTATTACTGCTAGCAAGTATTTAACACGTCTCCTCTGTTATAACACTTACGTTTCATGGATAAGAGCGTGATTATCCAAATCGAACACACACCAATATTTTGTTGATGATCAATTTTTTGTAAGTAATCTTCTGCCTATTGAATTTGGGCAACCATCATTTAAATTACAATTTTACGCGCTATTCTTGAGTTGCATCGCCTTGCTAATCGCTGATTCATTATAAAAAAGGAATAAAACTTGTAAAAGTGTCAGTATAATGTAAAATTGATGTTCATATAGTTTGCATCTCGTGCGCAATAGGTTGAGATTACACGGATTGGGTCCTATGAACTGTACTAAAAAGAACTTTGTCTAGTTTCAGATTCCGTACGATAGTGAAAGCAGCTAAGACTCGTTTATATTTATGGTACATAATGACCTAGTGTATGGTTTGAATGTATCGCCATTCAAATGAATGTCTGGAGCCCCTACTGCGTTAGTTCCACAGCCTACGGCATTTTCAGCAAACTAGCAATGTCAAACGCAAATCAGATAGTACAAACTGGTTCTCCTTCATGCTGTGGTAAGAGTAGCGACAAGAACTGGATTATTGTCAGAATTTTCTCTTCAGTTTAGTAAAGAGAGAAACTTATTTTCCAAAAATTGGATCCATAATAGTCGTTTAGTTTTATAAGAAATTTCAATCAAGAAAAGGAAAATATAATATATTGCATTTTTTCATTTGTAACGCTTTAATTAATTACCTCGAAAACGACCCATAAAAAATAATAGAGTCGCACAAGGCAGCTCGATTTCTTAGGTAAACATTGGCGAATGCAATTCAAAAGATCGAATAGGTACAATTACCAAGTTTCATTAGTCGGAAGTGTCTAAACAGTCCGGCCGTCATTGAAAATTCAATATGTTTTATTAAATTAATTTTCTTCCGTACATCAATGAGATAACCTATGAAGTACTCGAAACATACGATGCTTTGGGTCACCTACTAAGTCTTATTTAAATTCTTTGAATCAGGAAAAGCTTAGTTTTACAAATGCAGATACATTTTTACAAATAAAATAAAGTTCACTATTAAGTCGTTATGTCTGTAAATTACGTTTTATCTCTCTACGCCGTCTCTCTTTGTTTTTCAGTTTACGTATTTTTTTTCATCAGATATGGTATAAATTATATGAATACTTTGTTAATATCTATGTAAAAACTTCCATCTTCCGTTTTATAGTTTACTAGCATGCCAACCGGTATTGTCTGGTCGTAATACATGGTTTAATATAATATTTAAATGTATGCAGATTTCATTTTTTTTGTAAGAGAGCCAATTCTCTATGAATTAATATATTGTACCTTATATATATATATTAGTGTCCACCCGACGGGGTCCGGTTGTAAAATATTTTTTCTTTAATATTTTTATTGATGAAAATTTAATATTAATTATTATAGAGTCAATATTCTATCTGTATTCAAAAGTAACAATAAATATAACTTGAATACCATCAGCTAGAATCGAAACCAAAACAGCCTTTTTCGTTACTATCTGAGACACGAACAGATTGATATAAAAAACATTAACATAAAAATGTATATTTGCGCATGCGTAGAGAAGCGTTATATTTTTAATCTGTCAAGTTTTAATTATATCAATTTTGATCCCCTAACAGCTATTTTTACGAGTAAAACCAAACCCATTTTCTCCCAAAGGTTCGAATTCTATATATATAATAGTTCAAGTGTGTAGAGAAAAAAAAAATGACACAATAGTTGATAGCAACCGAAAATTACGACAAATACCCTTCAATATGATATTTGATTTATGCAGTTTCGTATTTATTATACTTACAGAGACTATTCTCTATAGATTATAAAATTATGCTCAATATAAAGTAGTATATATATATATATATATATATATTTATATATATATATATATATATATATAAGAATTACAGTCAAGTTTAGCAAAATGATCCAAGATGCCAAAACTAAAGTAAATAATAAATATTAAAGAATTAATATTTATAAATTAATCTCAACCAAACAACTACCCATTTATTAAGTGTTTCCTTTTTAAAATTAAATAACTCTTTTTCAAAGTGATTTCCAACATGTTTTATTAACTACTTGTTCTGATATATATATATATATATATATATATATATATATATATATTCTGTAAACATAAGTCAACATTTAATTATGGTAACTTTGTAATTACATAACTATTAATTTAACCCTTCAGATATAAATATATTTTCTACAATATAATCGTTTTTCTACATCCTTTCTTTATACTTTATAACTTAATAATTGTTTTTATTGTAATTCTTTATTTCTTCCTTGTTCGGCCAGTTCTTCATCTGCAATTTCCGTTTTAGTGTTTAAATTTTCCTATCCATCAATTATATCAATCTACCTACACATGCATATCCTGCATATATATTTACTTATATTTTACTATATGCATTTACTTACATACTTACTTGCTTTATCCGGAATTTGCAGATACCGGCCATCCTCTCACCTTCAAATAAAAAAAATGTTTGACTCTTTTTTAAACTCGTTATTTATTTATTTATCTATTTACTTATGTGTATGCATGCGTGTATGTGTTGGTGGGTGTGTTTGATTGTGTGTATATATGTGTGTAATTTCTTATCATTTCATTTGGTGTATTTTAATAACACCTGCTGATAATTTAATTCTTAAGTAATAACTTGTACATTTCAGTTGACCCCTTTTTTGCTCTAAATTTTGGCGCCTTTCACCATCATCTGGTCTGGGTCATTTTTACATTGGTTCTTGTATTTTAAAATTAATTCAATCACCATTTAATTTTTTCTACTTCACTCATTTTTTCTTAATTTAACCTTGTATCGACAGTCGAGTTTTAAATTTCGTCCATTTTTTTACGCACATCTTATCTTTCTTTTAATAATATTATTGGAATTCATTCCTTTTTCCTTGTACCTATTTGTGAATTATTCCACGGATTTCAGCCTTTTGGATTATTTTGGACCATCTTCCAATTACGCGATTCCCTTGGATTTTACTTGTGCGAATGGAAATTTAACCAACTTTTTTTGATTCTGCATTTTTGGATTTTACCGTCATTGGATACTTTACCATTCACCAGACTATCCATTCACGTTAAATCATTTTTCTTCACCCTATTCACTCTGCTTAACTTTTGTTATCAAATAATATCTATGACTTACTTGTAGTTTTATCAAATACTTTTGCAAGCTAAATTCGATCCCGCATTTTGCTAAATCCTACCCTCTAATGAGAAGGAAAGCATTTCTTCGAAATTACATTTCAAGATTAAGGACTATCCACTTATTTAGTGTTTTCGTATCAAATTAAATATGTTTTTAACTCTTTTTCAAAGTGTTTTAACATGTTTTATTATCAACTTGCTCTTATTTATATACATATTTAGTTGTTAAAATTAAACTCTGAAATCAAAATATAGACACATATATTCGAGTTAAGAATTTATTGTTTGACAAAAGGAATATATAGAAAGGGTTATATTAATTTCCTTAATCCACGGGTTTCCAATAATGGCAGAGGAAATGAAATTCGGTTAGCAAAATATTCAGCTGTGAAAAGGCACTTATTTTGCTTTTCAGCACAAATATTGAAAATAGTTTGTTTTTTTTTTTTTTGGTGGTGAATGGTTGTTATATGAAAATAATTATTGGAAGAGGGAATTTCATACAACCTGGGTAGTCCATTATCAGAAGGAGTATAATGTCTTCCGGTGTAATTTCCAAGTAGGCAGAATATTGGTCCAGGGGAGAAGTGTTACCTCTAGTAATATCTATCAGGATTTTCATCGGATTTTAATCTGTGCCTTATCTCGCTTACATATATATATATATATATATATATATATATATATATATATATATATAAATGTATTTATTTAACAGAACAAGCAAAGAATTGAAGATATGTTTTGTTAAACTATTCTAGTTTGTGGTTTCAATGCAGATTTCAACGAATTAAGAAAATGTATATTATGTGTTTTTCGAACATAACTCAATCCTAATATAAAGGATTATCTCAATATGTACTTTTTTGTTTAAAATATATATGGAAAGAATTTCCGCCACAAAAATTGAAATCTACAACTTTAATGAATATTATAATATAATTATTTTTGTTATAATTTTGTGTAAATTCTGTCGGATGCGAATTAGTGTAACGCATATTCACGCGCAGAATGCGTAATATTTTCAATGCAAAAAAAAACACATAAAATAAGTACTCACTTATTTGATAAGATTTGACGTGCGCATATAAGCAAGTATATGTTTCGTTAGATAAATATAAGAGTAAACGGACATATGGCTTGACGTTCCTAAAGTTTCTGATGAAATATGATCCATAATATCCGGTTCATTCTTTCATTTTTATCATTTCGCTGCAGCTTTGGGGCTGGTTTGTTTTTCGCTAAATCACCAAACGATCATAATTCTTAGAAACTTATATATGATAAATGAAAAAGTTAATGTCCTTGGGAAACTTCGAAATACAGATGACAATATAATATACTGAGACTGACCCAATTAAAAAATATGTCGTAACTACATCTGCTTTTTATTAACAAATTAATAGCATGCAAATATCACAGATGTGTTGAAATACATGCCATTTCCGCTTCAGATATATTTAGATGAAAGTGGTTCTCATTTTATTATTTACATTCTTCAGACTATTCTTTGGTCACAACGTTTCGAGCACCCATGTAAATTCATTCCTTCTTCAGATGATTTTTAGCCAACTAACTCTCACTTACTTGTATAATATACCATAGTTTGGAGTCTTTCTAATAAATTCGGACATATTTTTCGCTATACCGACCTATTTTACATGCGAATATTCGGTTACTGCTCGGAAATGAGGTCTATCATTAATCGAATTATACCAAAAATATATCACTTGATGTACCCATGCATATCAGCATTAAATGTCTACGATTGATTCTGCTATTGTCCAATGAAAGTAAGATATATTTGCTTATATATAATATAGACCGACATAATATGTTGTAAATGGTATTTAATAAAAACACAATAATATTATAACAAGTTGAAATTGTGAAATAACAATGATAATATTGACAATACTATTCATAATAATAGTTATTGAATAATCATTATGATATAAATCATAATGATGATAATGATATTAGGTTGGTAAAAAACAATATCGGTTTTTCACATATGTTATTTTATATATTATTTATAAATTTATTCATTAATATGTATAGAGATGCTATATAGCATTTTGAAGCGTATTTTTCGTTCTATCGAATTGTGTTATTCGTTACCGTTCTTAATCTATTCATTCATTTTTTTGCAGGCTTTTCGATAGCATGGCCAAAATTCAAATCTGCACAATTTTCGTGTTCCAGTTCAAACTAGGCCGAAAATCTGCCGAGACAGCTCGTGATATCAATGATGCGTTTGGCCCAGGAATCACTAACGAACGCGTGGTACATCGGTAGTCCAAGAAATTTCTCAATAGTTACGAGATTCTCGAAGATGAAGACGGTTGCGTCCGGGTGATTGCGGTTGATGACGAACATTTGAAAGCTTTAATTGAAGCTGATTCTCGCAAAACCACAGAGGAAGTTGCCGTTGAACTCAAGGTCGATGACTCAACTATTCTTAGGTCTGTCGTTGCTCAACATTTCAAGAAAATAGGGAAATCCAAAAAGTTTTATAAGTAGGTGCAACATGAATTGAGCGATAATTAAAAAAATCGTCGTTTTGAGGGAACTTCTACGCTCTATCTGTGCAACAAAAACGACCCATTTCTCGGGTGGATTGTGATGTCTGATAAGAAGTGGATCATCTACGACAACCGGGCACGCTCGCCACAGTACCAGGAAAGCTCTACAACAATTCCCGAAGTCGAAATAATACCAAAAATTTATGGTGACTGTTTAGTGGTCTGCGGCCGGTTTCATCAACTACAGCTTTTTTGAAGCCATGCGAAACGATCACGGCGGAGAAGTACTGCCGATAAATTGACGAAAGGCGCCAGAAACTCCAAAGCATGTGCCTGAGATTGATGAATATTAATTACAAATTCTGCTTCATAACACGCTCGTCGCATGTTGATCAACTGGTCCCGCAAACTAAACGAATTGGGCTACGAGGTTCTTCCTCATCCGCCATATTCATCGGACCTCTCGTCCACCGATTATCACTTTTTCAAGCATCTCGACAACTGCTTCAAAAGCATCGAGATGATGCCGAATCGGCCTTAAATTACTTTATCGCTTCCAGAATTCTGAATTTCTATGCTAATGGGAAGAATTAACTTGTTTCTCGTAGGCAAAAATTTGTCGATTCTAATGGTTCTTAGTTCGATTAATAAAGTTTATTATGAAAGGTGTTATGATCTTTTGACGTCGCACCAACCTAATAATGACGAAATTTTCATGTCTTTAGACCAAAAACTCTTAGAGGAATTTGGTAGACAAAATTTATTAAACAAAAATATATACGTATACATCATAAATATATATTGAAACAATGTTGTTTTTACTATAAACATTTTACGCAAATATTATGCAAGTATAAATCATGTAGAATATCTGCATGAATATAATTACACGTAATAGTAAAGTAAAGATGCTTATCCCATTAGAAAATCGAAACAAATAATAGGAAATTAATTAAAATGAATGTTTAAAAGAATATGAAAATTAGCTAGATCTTTTGCTAGTGAATGCAATTCCACAATCCATATATAAGAAAACTGTATTTTCCTTTTAAATAGATAAAAAATAGGTGTTTTAATATGAATATCAATACACACAATAGATACATATATACATCGTCAAATCGTCGTGTGACTAGCATCGAAGATGAGATGAGGAGTCCGAATAAGCCTATAATTAGAAAAGGTCAAATAATATTTCGTAACATAAACATAACATGATTTATATAACAAGTATTTCTCTGGAAAATGAGTTTATTATATAATCTTGGTCTACTTCCTTTCAATGCAATATCGCCACTAGCTAACTTGTTGTTCATAACCAAAAGTCAAGAACGACGATTGGGGCATATCACATCGTAACGTAATAACGCGACCCACAGTCTCAATTGAAATCGCACACCCGTGACCCGAATGCGCGTTCAGATTTGTTTAACCTTTTTGTCGGTCCTATTTTTAGTCTTTTGAAAACTGTTTCATCGTAACTCGACAGCGAGAATTTAATTTGTGGAGCAATTCTTGTAAAGTTACTTGCTGGGTTTTGAGATGAATTTAATATCGTTCGATTCAGCCGTCCTTCTATATTATAATTTTCTGTTCAACAAATGTTTGCCTATGTAACTTTAGTCTATTCTTACCAACGTTTCTTTCCCCTTTTCTTAATATCTATAACTCAAAGCCATCTTAGTGTTCCTCTAATTGCGCGTCTGTGCATATATAACAGACCATGTGGCATAATGGTAAGAATGTTTGCTTATGGCCCGAAAGACTAAGGTTCAATCTTCGATAGTGTCTCAACAAAGACTTTAAAATGCTATTTGTAAACTCTTGCTAAAGTGTCAACATTATAAGAGAAGGATCAAAGGTAACTGGAGTAAACCTTGGAATAGAATGGTTCTTTCTCCTGGTTTAGTAGCAATGAAAACGGACTTTCTTATCGTCCACAAGTATAGTCGACCACTTAGTTATACATAAATGAATCAATATGTATATATATATATATATATATATATATATATATATATATATATATATATATATATATATATATATATATACAGAAAGAGAGAGAGAAAGAGTGAGAAAGAAAGAGAGAGAGAGAGAGAGTGTTATAAAAGTATATATGGCAATTTAAAGTTAAGCCTTTTCATATCAATTTTTGTTGCGGTGAAATAAATCTTATGAAGAGTGTTCAACTCTTTCAAGAGCTAAGTTTGACTTTTTAAATTAATCACATAAATTCATATAAAAATTATTTATGAGTAAAATATATTGAGCAGTGTTAAAGTAAATACTGAAGATTCACGCATAAAATTCCTGTGATAAAATGGAATATTCATATATATATATATATATATATATATATATATATATATATATATATATATATATTTAAAACATACATATACGTATGTATATAATGAAAATATTTTAGAGCATAGCAGCAATATAAACATGCCTTCCTGCAGTCTGGACTACATTTTAATTTGCATTGCACTGTAGAGAATATTCTGCTGATTTCATAAAATGATCTGTAAATCATAGCTTCACAAGTTCAAAATGCTAAAACCATTTATCAGTGTGTAATTGTGCTCTAAAGCGAAACATTCATATCGAACGCGCCCCAGTCTTATCAAAGAAACAACTGTGGTTTCTTTTTAATTTTTTTTTTTTACATAATTACTTGAATATTACTTTTCATATGCACTTGTGATATTAGGTTTATTTACACTTAATTTATGTAGTGTCTTTATTTGTATACAAAATATTTTATTAATTATTTTAGGCTCAGATAGGCAGTGAGAAGACATTTCGACTTTCCAACACGAATGCAACGACAGGAGAAAATACAAATAGAAAAGAATCTTGAAAGAGTACTAAAAAGCTTGAAATTATTATTATAGTAAATTCGTAATCGTGGTAGAAGTAGTAGTATTCGCTTACAAGTAGCAGTAATAGTGTTCGTTCCATATCTCTTGGGTTTGCCTCTTTTTTATTTGACCTTTCTTATCTAATTCATGTTGTCTTAGAAAACCAATACGTGTTATCGTAGCTTATGCTAGTATAGCGGATTCCTTCAAGTATACAATCCGTGGCCTCAGATGGGCCTTGTTCTGCGCCTTTTCATATTATCCAGTTACTATACGAAAAAAAAAATCACATTCACCATTTACCTCTGTACCCATGAAAACTTTTCAAATACCGCGTCGTTTTACGATATTTTGAATATAATTCGAGCAAACGATGTTCTTTAAAATTCATTCCCAATTAACAAGTTTGCTTGAAAGAGTCAAATTTTCGATAGAAAAAATGAAATCGTGAAAGAAATCGAATAGTTATTGCTAATAATAAAAAAAGAAAAATAGAGAAATATTCAGCTTAGATAATTATTTTATTAAATAGTAAAATTAAGTGCATTTGGCAATACATATCTACGTAAATACATATATGTGTGCGTATACATATTATTTCACTACCTGCTCATTTTCATGCACTAGAGCCTCTTCCATGCAGAAGAGATATCGCTAGCCTCGCTGTATTAATATTTTGATGGAATGTTTTCGACTAGACTTCAATCCTTAGAAAATGCTGCAAAACATTCATAAAACGATATCGTCTTGCTACAGGTGCAGCAATGATATTTAATTTCTGAATCTTTGTCAAAAGTCAAACGAAACTTCGATGAGCAACGTTTTTAGAACATCCCATCTGTGAAACAAGATGTCACTAGACTGTTTCCTAACCAGCTATATCCGAGTTGTTATCAAGTTAAATGTAAACAAATATTTGCTAAGAGATCCACTTTGATGATTAATTATGTTTTTAGTAATAATCTGAACATAACAGCCATTACTTCCGGTTCTTTCCATTTGACAATATCTTTTACCATTATCTTTGGGTTTGCTTTCGTAAGGGGTGACCCACTAGTTCAAAAATTCTCATGGATGTGTTATCTTTTAATCAAGACTGTTATACTGTTTACATTACGCATTATAACCTGATCAGTAGTGTTTTATAGAAACACTTTGTCCTCAAAATGTTTGCCATCTCAAATAAACTGGTGTTGGATATGACCCCCAACTAACATCTAATAGTGAGGCCTCATTTGTGGAATGTGGACTTACCTATTATTTAACATCGATCCTAAGTTTATTTTGTACCAGCGTGGAAATACTTGTTAAGGCATCCGGTGTACCAGATCAGGTTGTTTGAAAATATTGTCTTCACGAGCAAAAATACACCAAACATCGTTTTTTCTTTCCTTTCCCTTCCCTTTGCAAAACATTTTAAAAAATCACCATTTTTCTCATTGAAAACAATCAAGCAAAAAACTGTTTATAATTATTTGAAGATATAAAACTCTTGTTTCCAAAATTACTGTGTCTAGCATTAAATAAGCCATAAAATGTTGATATATTTTAAATAACAACCAAAGAAAATTCTACGGAGTTTTAAGATATAAAGAAGAAGGATAGACACAGTTTTCGGATACGACTGAATTCGGCATGAGATAAAGCGAAAAGTAATGATATGCAGTAAAAAAAAAAGAAAAAAATAACAACGAAAACAGGCAAAATTCGATTGTAAATTCTTTAGCTTTTTTTTTTGGTATCGATGTATCTAACTTATTTTACCATTGTTCAATTAAAATGGTGAAAAATAAACTTTAACAATGGTGAGAGTAAAGCTGATTACTTTGGTTTGGTTTTGAAATGTGAATGTATTTCTTGATAATGGATTTGAATACAACTATGTGGTAAACTTTAAAATAGTGTTTCGCAATAATGTGTTCCACAGTCATAAAGCATCCGCAATGAAGCCAATTTCTGGCGCCATTTCAACTCCCATAGGTTACTTATATCGCGCTATGCACTTGAAAATGAGGTTTATTCTGCATTCTGTTTGATGACATCACTATTCGGAGTTTGAATGATCTCATTGTAAAAAAGACTCAATCCTAATTTTTACAAATCCAAACTTATGCTTCCTCAATAATATACATAGCTTGACTCAACTCAAAAGTAGGTCAAGCATAACTGAGTTTTACCTATTGTCCTAGCCTTTCTATAAAAAAAATCGTCCAATCATCATATCTAAACAATTTTTGTAAATTAATAAGATTTTATTGCTTTTGAAGAAAAAAATCGAATCAAAATAATGGGATTATTTATTCGCACTTATGTTTACATATGCACACAAAAGTAAAGTTCGTTCATTGCCCAATGTCAATAATTGTAATACTTTATTGATTAGCATCTCATAATTAAATAACCTTTCTTTTCAACGTGTCGCTTGACTTGTGTCACAGATGGTGTTTGTGTGTTGCTTTTTATCACCGAGAAGGAAAGGTCGGTTGGATGGGTGTGGAATACATCGGGCGTGTCAGAATATGTTGGCTAACAAAAAGGAAGAATTAGCATCTGGTACATTGAAGGTGGATATTACAAGACAACGAGATTGACAATAGATTCAGATTTTCCTGTTAGCCTGGCTTCTTTCAGTGAATGATTATTACCTATTTTCTTGTCAGTCGCTTCTTCGTATCGTGGTTATTATTAGCTCAGGATGTCTAAAACATATTATTTTCTTATGTTTGTTTTTCAAAGAATTATTTGTTTGTTTTCTCTTTTTGTTTGACAGCGTTTATATTTGCTTTCGAGCTATTTTTTTGTTTATCTTTTGTTGTTTATCTGTAATTATTTTAAACAATTTTGTTTAGCTTCCTGGTTTGCTCGCATGGGTTTTTCTGTATTTTTCTGTTTTCCTTTTCAGCTTTTAAAATTAAATATTTCTATCAAGATTCTAATATTTATTATTCATATTTCTTTTAAACTGCTATGTCCATTTTAGTGTTCAAACCCTAAGAGAACAATCGAAGAAGCAAATGCATGAACCCTGAACAGTCGTAGCGAAAATACGAATGAGCGGTTTATCATCGAGATTGTTCGGTCCGAGTCTCCATGTGATCTGCTGGAATATTAACTTTTCCGAAGTACGGCACATGCTGGTATTTATAGCTGAGAGAATCAGCACATGCGTGGGAATCTTCAGATCGAAGATTTCATTAAGTTAGTTTTATAATGTTAATCATAGTTTTGAATTAATTTTTATTTATACCAACCTCTGTGTTCATCGTACAATTCCTTATCGTTAATTTTACATTAATACTACCACGGCTACCCGGAGTGGCTCAAAATTGTATCAACCAAAGAGAAAAATGAAGTTGATTTTGAACATACCTGTTATTCTAAGAATAGAGGAATTTTTTTATGTCTATATATCATTTGCTAAGAATATTTTACCTCCCATAGGACAGGTACTACCCATTATTACGTGATTGTTGGTTTAACTAAATCATGTAAAAGGAATGGTTTTCTTTGTTTTCATATGAGTACTATACTTCTTGGATATAATATTGTACAAGCAGCTTATTTCTTATTAAAAATGAAACTACGTAATAATTTACATAATTTTCTGTTACTTATTTTTCCGCATGTCACATGTAAGAGTTTGTTTTCACATCAGAGCGTTATAATGAAGAAGCACCTTTTTTCTTATATAAATATCATACTACTCGAATATATTACATGATTTTCGGTTTGATTACTTGTGTTATGTTATTGAAATACGTTATTTTCGGTTGTAAATGTGTAGGATATTCTTTGTTTTTTTTTTCATATGAGTACTATACTGCACAAATACCTTATATCTTGAGTAGGATACTGTACAAGTATCTATTCCTAATATAAAGATGAAACTATTCAATAAATTCACATAGTTTTCAGTTCTGCTAACTTTGTCGCAGGTAAGAGTGTTTGTTTTTACACCAGAGTGTTATAATGAATAAGCACCTCATTTCTTATATAAATGCCATACTACTAGAAGATATTACATGATTTTTGGTTTTGATTACTTTTATGTATGTCACAGGTATGATTTTCTTTGCTTTTCATATAATTACTATACTGTATAAGTATCTTATTTCATAGCTGGGATAATATTCAAGTACCTCATTTCTAACTTAAAAAGGAAAGAAGTCGATACATTTACTGTAATTTTCTGTCGCGCTAAACTTTTTGTACGTCAGAGGTAAGAATTGGTGTTTTCATCTGAGTATTATGGTGAAGAAAACACCTTATTTCCTTTTTTAAAGTCATACTACTCGAATATATAACGTTATTTTTGCTGTAATTTAGAGAATCCAATTCAAGGAAATATATACTCATATACACATACTAACATTGATGATAATAAACGGTTAATTTCTTTAGTAGTGGTTCCAGTATATATTTTTTCAAAGGAGTCACTACTTATCAAGGCCCGGAGACCGCTCAAGGATAATGGTCAATGGGTATACATTAGTCAATGGGATTATAGCGTAGTAATCATAAGTAGTGGAACTTTTGTAAATTGGATTACTTTGGGGGACGGTTCATCAAGAACTTGTTTACGTTTGACTTGAAGTCAATCAAATTGTAGTCAGCTGAAAAACAGGCAAACAGGAGAGAGTTTCACAGGCGTGCAATTCTAAGAAAGAGGTTTTGTTTATAGAATCTACGTCCAGGTTTAGGCACATATAAAGAGTGTGGGAAATTATTGAAAGAGTTTTTGACTAGACGAGTATTTATCGTGAAAGTTTGGCGAAGAGGGGAATATAGATTGAAGCTCAGATGAGCGCTTTCCATGAAAATAACGATAAAGCAGAGATAGGCTCGCAACATCTCTTCTTTGGGAAGAGGTTGCAAGGAAGATAAAAGGGCATCCCCTACTAAGCTACGAAGTCTTTTTTGAACTCTGTCCGGACATGATGAGCTGCTTCTAGAAGCTCCTGCCCAGATGTGTCAGCAGTACTCCATCATCGGCCGAACCTGGCTTTTATATAGGTAGAGAGATTCACCAGGAGTGAAATATCTACTAGAGCGGTTGAAGGATCCTACCATTTTTCCAGCAGATTGGATGTATGTGATTCATTTTAGATCAGGAGTAAAGGTCAACCTAGAATTTTGTCAAAACATGGAGCCTTCCCGAGATGATATACAAATATATAAGCATATACACACATTTAAATTTCATAATGATCAGTTAATTAGTTTAAAAGTTAATCCAATACATAGAAATATATAATCATATACACATACTAAAAATTCATTATGATCAATTAATTAGTTTAGAAGTTAATCCAGTATATACAAAATGGATAAACATATAAACATACATGAATTTCATAATGATCGGTTAATTAGTTAAGGAGGGAATCCAATACATACACATTCATGTTAAGGGAGGATATAAAATGCAAGGTAGGATTGTGTAAAATATGCAGTCACCGCAAATTTACGTGATTTTTGGAATATTATATTGTCAGTGTTGAACATCATAAAGATTTTTATGCATTTTTTCATAGGAAAAGATAATGTTTAGGAGGAAACTACGCTATTTAATATGGTTACTTGTTTTGGGGCTAAGATCAAAGTGTAGTATCAGTCTCAGTTTTCCAGTCTCTGCAAGCCTTCCCTCTTAAAAAGAGTTTTTGCAATTACTGACATGAGGACATTACGAACAAAAATAAGAACTCAGCATTACTTGATCTATTTTCGTGATATTTGGTATGTGACAAATAAGCACTCAATGTTATCTGAGATATTTACCTGATTATAGGAACTAGCAGTTTTTCCATGTTATTTTTAGAATATTAGATGTAGTGTCAGTGTTGTACAGCAAAAATATTTTTATGCATTTTTAATAGAAGACAATGTTTAGGAAAAAAGTACGCTTTATAGTATGGTTACTTCGTCTTTAGCTAAGATCAAAGTGTAGTGTCTGTTCTGCAACATTAACCGATCTCGTATTTGCCTTCAGCCATAAGCAGAGTACGGATATTATATTTGCATGACTATTAAATTAAATGGTCAATCAATGTAGAGTATCTGTTCTTTGCATTTAAGCGATCTTATTTCTTCCCATAAACAGAGTTAGTATATCACATTTGAACAAATGCTAAACAAAATGGCCAGTCAAGTTTTAGAGAAATGGCGTAATTTTCGGTATAATAACTCGATAGTTTCTAACTGATACTAAAATCTATTATTTCCTTTTTAAAACAGCAACTGTATTTTGTTCTTCTTATCGGTACATATTTTCATTCGTATTTTTTCTACTATTGTTTGTCCTGAGTCTTGGATATTTCACTATTTGAGACACCAACTATCACGTACCTACCATTTTGTAACTTATAAACGAATATGTGTTACTGTATTATAGTAAAAAAATACGTCGAACCTTATCTGCGAGAAGTAAAAATCAACGTCATTATAGAAAGCTGACATAATTTCCTGTGACATTAGTCAGCGTTTTTCCAAATGTATATAGGTGTCTGTACACATGAGTATGACGACGCCATTGTGCTACGCTTAAAAAGTTGTGATTTTGACCCCCTTTTTAAACTCATTAGTCATTATTTGAACCGAGTAAATACCTCTAATAAAATTCTGCATTAAAAGTACAATCTTTTGAGCTACTGCACGCAGTCCAGCGACCTTCCGTCTGGGAGGAGATACATTTTATAAAACGAAGACAGACACCGACACGCACACACGCAAACACGCACACACAAACACACACACACACTCAAAAACACAGGTATAATGAGATTTATATATTAAATTTACAATTGCAGCAATCAACTACTAGTTTCTTAATTTAAACAACAGAATATGATTTTTTTTGCAAGTAAAATTTAATTTTTGATAAGCCTTTAAAGTTACTCAATTCATACCGACATATTTCTATTACTTGAATTGTTATATACTTCTATCATTAACGCATATAATAATGCACGCAATGCTGAAATATCGTTTTATATCAGTTTTTTTCTTCATTATTTACATGGCATTACTAGACAATATAATCATATATTAAATAGTAATTTTCATGCATCTCAATGTAACAGAACTCTAGTGTTTTAAAGAGTAAGGAAAACATCTGATGTACAGAATACCTGATCAAGTTAATTAATAATTTATAATGCAATGTGTATATTAAAATTTTAGAACGGTAATTCTCATGATAATATAATGATATCTTTTTGAGATGTAAATAAAATCTAAGTTGTGTTGTTTGTTTAAAATTCAACAGTAACGCGAATATATATATATATATATATATATATATATATATATATATATATATATATATATATATATATGAAGATAATCCGGATTCTCCAGAACGGCTACAACAAATAAATTATTTTAAAAGACAAACGCTGCAAAGTGGTAAGAACGAGACAGTGTATATATGACTGGCACGTAGAGAGAGGGAAGAATGTTATACTCTCGGATAAGTTAGGCTCTACATTATTTCAGAGCATTGACCAGTATATGGAAACAACTAAAATTAGCATTTGATTCAGATTGACTTCTTTCAACTACTGATAATCTTGTCGGAGAAGGTCTTGAAAATCTGCCGACCCACTTAATTCATTTCATTGCAGTATTAATAATCAAGACTATTTAAGAATGTTAGCGTGTTCAATTCCTCCCAACTCTCTTTCAAAAAAAAAACGCAATATTTAACGATAATTCACTAATTTACTCACTTCAATCTGTTACTGAATAGCATGTAGAATATTCTAGTTAACTTGACAAACAAAGTCCTTAGATCTCAATAGAAGAAGTATTTTAAAAAGCAAGGAGTTTATACATTCCACCATTATTATTACAATAACTCTATACTCTCTTACAATCATTATTTGCGATACAATTCAAGCATTGTACCATTTTATATCTCGCAGAAATCGAATTGGAATTACTGCTCAACGTGGCAAAATATTTTGAAAGTGTAAGTTGCTTCATTACCTTGTATAGCATATATAGTCATACAAGCATTAGCTTTCAAACTAAACAAAATGAACAGTTCATTACATAAAAAATGGTACTTTTTTAAGACAAAAATTATCAGTTCATTATATAACAAATTCATAAAATTAACGTAGCATTAAAACAACATCGACGTGAAAATATTAAAAAAGTAAAATAGGTTAAAGTTGTTTGTTTGAATCATTGTTTAATGTGTATATAAAAGAAATTCAGATTTAAAAGAAGGCAGAACAATGCAAAGATGTAGCGGATAAACTCAAACTGTAGTAACGTAAGTTATAATGTTGGAACCAGCTGTGCAGTGTCACTTTTATTGGTCAAATTAATTTTGCTGTACGCGTATAACCACACATATATACATATACATATCTATTTTATACCATGTTTTTCATGTAAGGTGCTCTTTCTTTCGCCAAACGCTCAAGTGGTGTCCGAGAGATAATAATCCTGAGAGATAATTCCCATTCTTCAGTCGTGTTTTCAAATTTTAGACGTGCAGTTGAACATTATTTTTTTTAATCTATTTTTAATAATAAAATTAATTCTAGAGAAGAAGTGTTGTTATTTAAAAACTAAGTGAAGCTGGCGTGGAATGCATTAGTCGAATGAAATGTACAGATTATACAAAATAAATAGCACACACACACACTCACACACACACACATATATATATATATACACACACACACATATATATATATATATATATATAAGTGGGTGTTACTTAAATTATTCGATTTGGTATTCTCTTATAATTATAATTTTATAGACTACTTCAGATTAATCTTCGATCCTTGACATTCTTAATAATTTATGATGACATTTTCACTGTATTGTACTTATTTTTGGTAAAAAAAAAACGTTCTTAAATAAAACAAAATAATAACAAGCATAAATGATCTTAGTATCATATTTTTCGAAAACTAACATAACTTATTCTTAAATCCTGTTTAGATGAAGAACACAGCAAATTCTTGTTATATAATTGTTTTATTCCAATTTCAAAATTTCTCCAAATATTAATTGTTGTTGTACTTTATTGTAAAATGTATGAAAAACAATGAACATTAAAATGTCTGTCTTATTTTGGGAATGATTCCCAGAATAAAAATGTTTCAATTTAATCCTCCCAATAGCTAGGAATCGATCGAATTCACTTTGAAATATTCATACTAAATATTGCCAGCTTATTCACGCCGATCGAGTAGCAAGTATACCAGTTTGGATTGATAATCACAAGCGTGAAAGGCTAAACGTGTGTGAGTAAGAGTAAACTTAACGAAAGTTAATACAGAGTAGAAAATGTGACTCCTGATTTTCATAATAAACGAAATATGAAAGTGTTCGAATCACACGATCATAATCTTAAAAAACGTACATACTGTAATACAAAAGACTAGATTTAATTAATATATATATATATATATAAATGCAGCAGTTTAAAAAAGAAGTTTAATCACACATTGTCTGTTTAAACCTATTTCCACGGCAACAATCTAAGCTGTTGTAATTTCAAATTTCTTTGTCGACATCGAATATTACCTTTTAGGCTAAATTGTAAATCAGTTATCTGCGTCCAGTGAAATTTACTACTGTTCTATCATTTATTTTATGATGTTTTTATCTCTTTACTAGTGTTTTTTCGGTAAATCTTATTCGTAGATGAATGAAGAGAAAGAAGTCTTTATTGCAAAATAATCATCGTAATATTTTTTACCGGGCAATAGTTAGCAGTCATAGTTATTTGTGCATTTATAACTTTAATTAAATATCATCCATATTTTTCACGGTGTGCTGTGGCAAATTATATTGGTTTAGTATTGTGATGGAAGCTACTCCTACTCTCCCGTTTAAATTAGTAATCAGCGAGAACCTGGTTGAACAAATAAAGTATAACGTTTACAAATTTGAGAGAAATTATATTTGTCATTAAAAACAATAAACAACATGTTAACAGCATCACCGGCGATGCAGTTTATATATAGATTTTGGCTTATAAAATTATACCCGTATCGCGACAGCGTATGTTTTCATTCTACTTGATGTACAGTATTGATCTTTTTATTATGTTTAAATATGTGGAAATGTTAGGTTTTTGTAGTAACGATTAATATTAGGGGAAATGCTAATTCTTCGCGCTTTTTCGTATTACATTATTGTTATTTGCCGGAACTATTTGGCTTTGAGAAAGATAGTAGACTTATCTGCACAACAGATACTCTATCTAAATATTCATAATTTTGAAAAGATACAATCACGAAACCAAAATCACATACATTAATTAATGTTGAGTTTACATATCTAACTATTCAGTGTTTTTAATTATTGCCTAAATAAGCAAGTTATAATCTAAAATCGTGGTGTGCATAATCAATAGCGTTCTGATGAATTAAACATTAGATATTATATGAAAAACGTTCAATAGTGTGTGTGAGCTGTTTTAAAAATCATAATATATGTGTCATTAATATAAGTATATTTATTATTTAATGCATTGCATTTTATAATATTATATTATGCAAATAATGAGTAAAAACGGCGTTATTGTCTATCATGTCAACTAGGACAAAACTATAATGATAAATAAAACATTTGATAAAATTAAAACATTTCTCAATTTTTATATATTGTCTCGGTTATCTATTTAGTTTTCAGATTGTTGAAATTGCAGTGAAGACTGGCACTTCTGTTAATCACTGTATAATCAACACTGATTCTCTTTGGTCAACCATCTGCTTCCACGTGCCATGATTCCGTCTCATCTTTCTCAATTGACCTTGATCTCTTTCTCATTACTCATTTTTCCTATCAGCATTCTGTAGTAATCAGTGGCTTCAATTATGTGGCCCTATCTACTCTAACCCTAACCCGCTGACATATGCTTATGCGACAAGACCAAATAATCCATACACTCCATCATGTGTACGCAGTAAAGCACGCCTTTTGCTAAACAGTAATTATTCTGCAAGATATTAGCTCCCTCTATTTCTCTTATCTATTTATAGTTATAGGTTTCTTTATTGGTGTATATGTGTGTCGTCTAACTTATATAGCTAAACATCCATCGATATACAGCTGACGGATTTCCGATGGTCGGTTGTCTGCAAACAGGCTGCTACATGAAACTGAATTTACATAGTTACTTCTATCAACTGATTATTTTGGTGGTTGGCTTTCCAAACTGATGTGTTACAGCATCAATATTTCCTTGTAAAACGAACTAAAAATTCACATCTAGGTGATCTTGTAAAGTAGAATACTATAAACGTACGGGGTTGTCCGGATATTTGGCTGGATTAAATTAGGATATGTTTTGGTCGGTACCCGGATATGACCTCCCATTTTTACCTTAAATATTACCTTTTAGGCTAAATAGTAAATGCGTTCGTCAATGGGCTGGGAAACTTGTTTAATCATCGGTCTAGTCATAGCAAAGACTTAAAATGGTATCTGATGTCTTCTTAATGTCGCTTAATATTATTATATTAGAATCAAGAATAAGTGGAGTAATCTTTGCAAAAGAAATAGTTTCTCCAAACCTCCGTCGAATAGGTAAAGAAAAGAGAGTTTTCTAATCGACCTTGACTATCGCTGACTACTTTAATATTTGTGAGGAAAGAAGTATGCAATGAACTAATTTTCTTACAAATGATGTTGTTATAAACTGTATTAATATAGCTTCCGTCGATATTATTCGAAAAAAAAAATGGTATGCTCCTGACCTTTTTTTGCGCGTTAACAGTTCCCTTTTTTAATACATGAATTCTCCAATATAAACTAACAGCGCGCCAAATTTCATGTAATTATGAGTAAGTGCAATTGCACGATATATGTTGTTCTATGTAAAGGATATTCGCAATACATTAGTTCTATAACCACACGGGTATTTATAATAAATATTCAGGCTACTTAAAGTTGCACATTGTAAGTGTAATATATTTATATCTAACCTCTATCTCTCTACACGGCTGCCTTTCTCTCAACCGGTATTATTAATTACCCCACATAGCCCTATCTTTTTCCTTCGTCCGGATATCATTTATTTCTATAACAAACATATACACAGGCAACTGTCCATTAGATAATAGATTCTTTTAATGATGAGTTGACGCTTTCGTTTCTTATAAGTACATAATAACACTAAAGAATTGGACCTTCCTGACGAAACCTGGACTAGTTGACCCCAAGAAAATGAATATATTTTTCCAAATTTTGGACATTATTTATTCAGAAAAATGCTAATCACAAATATAACAACTTTGTGGAATCTTTTTATCTTCTTTTACTTTCAACTGCATGTAGACAACGTCCAATTGTATTATAGATTTTATGAATGAGGAATATCAAAAGGTTATACGTGTACTTATTGTAGATATTAAACTTATGTTTTATATGAAATGCTACCCGAACAACTGTTGCTTTTGTTAAAAGTCAATGCTATAATTTGTGGTAATTGCTAGCTAAAAGTGCTCTTTTGGAAACCACGCATATAAATAGCACTTTCTTTTAGTTGGCGCAAATTACCCCACAGTACGGTACTATTTTAGAGTTATTTGTATTTAATTTCTGTAACAGTTGTGGAACTATTTCGAAATAGGCTGATATTAGGCTAATCCACACCACTTAATTGGTTACGAAATAGCACGTTGAAACCTCTAGTAAAGTTGGCTACAAAAGTGATCAGATTTCAATGTAAGTTAATATTATCACGCATTTCAGGAAAAGAAGTAAAAGTTAGTATACTCCACCAGCTTTCTTACAATAACGTGAGACTTCCATGGAGTAATTAGTTGGGAAACAATTAAAACTTTGTAGAAAACGAATACTTAAAGAGACATGAAAATCTTCGTTAGTTTTCATCATCCGGTTTTTTTTTTTGGGGGGGGAATTAACTTGTAAATATTTTATCGAATCTGATTTTTATAAGTACTGCTGAACAGCTGCTTTAAATTGTGTAAACTAACAAAATTTTAAACAAATATGCTAAAAGAGAAAGCACTATGGATGCAGGTTTATAACTGCAAGTCATTGGAACATGTAAAAAGCGTAAATAAAAGAATAATTATAAGATACGTATTAAAAGCAAACAATATACAATTGAAAATTATAAAACGACAAAACAAACGAAAATGTACACATTAAAAAAGAAAACTGAACGCAAAATGTCTGACAAATACGATAGAAATTTAAATAGAAACGGGCGAAAAATTAACAAAATGCTTTGAAAGGTGAACGACAAAAGATATTTCAAGAATTAACGAGGATAAGAAAATATAATAAATTATATAAAACGTCTAGTAACGTTTCGCGAATCAAACTATAATTTGCTTATCTTCGACAACTGCTGATCACTTAAAATATATCTCATGTATTGTTTTCGTATTCAGTGCCAAACATCACAACTGCTAACAAAAGTATATGCTGTCTGTTCGCATATTTTTGTTAGTATTTATGATAAAAATATAGTTCGGTAATGAACTGTACATGTGACAAGTTTTAATAACTTACGTTGCCGAGAGAAGTAATACATTGGGGAACAGGTATTGCATAGGACACTTTTAAAATAAGAAATCCAAGTAAAATGGTGTTTTCTTGCACCCATAATTACAAAATCAGTTATCCTTTTGAATTTAAACTTTGACCTTTGAAAAAAAGTGTCGTTGCTCATGGCAAAATTATTTGCAAACATGACATATCCAAACGAAACCTAAATACTCTTTAAACTTACCTTCCATTTACATGAAATATTATATGGCCATTGCGTACAAATAAATATCTCTCGATGTTTCGATAACCTCATAACTATATTCAGAAAGATGTAACAACTACCTCAAAATGAATAGTAACATCATGCGAGAAATAAAAAATAATACCTCATTCAAGAAAAGTGATTGGTAAATACTAGATCTGTATAAATTAAAATATAATATTAAAGCGTATTTTATGATTAGGCAACGCCGGGCGGCCTGTACGTATATATATATATATATATATATATATATATATATATATATATATATATATATATATATATATATATATACGAGCAAAACTACCCGTCGTTGACTGAGGTCAAGTACAGCCTACAGAAAATGGACTCTGATTTATGAAAATATGATAGGTTTTGACAAGGAAGGGTTGTAAAGAGATAGCTTCGAATTTGGGGGTATCAAAACCAAAGCAAAATATGATGAAAGTAAACCACATAATTTATTATACAATATCTGTTCACACTGAAACACTTATCACAATATTCTGTGGATCTATATTAAAAAAACCTTGTTAAACTTTGTAACATATTTCCATTCTATGGAGGTCAGGCGCAAACGAACACCCCATAATTTTTTTATACCGTATTTCTTCAAATTGAAACATAATTATCAAAGTATACTTACGCAGATAGATATGAAAAGTCTTTATTAAAGTTTGTGCCTATTTCCATTCTATGTAGGCCAGGCGCGAACGCAGACCCCACAATTTTATTATACCATCCCTATTTAAGTTAAAACATACTTATCAAAGTATTCTTATGTACATCACTATCAAAAACACTTGTAAACGTTTTTTTTTTCCATACTTTGTGGACCAGGCGCGAAGGCAGACCCAACACTTTTAATGAACCATTGTTCTCGCAGATCAAACATACCTATTCCTGTGTCTCGATAAATCTTCTATCATTATATGTAATCAGTTTTTTTTTAAATAGTCAACCATATTCGTGACACACACATACGCACATTCATATATATATATACATACATATATATATATATATGTAAAAGTGAAAGTGTCTGTGCGTCTGTGTATCTGTGTGTCTGTGTGTCTGTGTACATTTCCCTACGCAATAACTCTATCAATTTTTAGTCTACAGACTCGAAATTTTATATGCAGGTTAATGAGATTTGGGAAAATCGATGTGATCTGTTTTTGGCCAGAAATTTGGCGATTAAGGGGTTAAAGGTCAACGATTTGACCTTTGAAAACTCTACCAAGTTCCTTCGAGAATTTTGGGTCTACGAACTTGAAATTTTAGATATAGGTTCCTTGGACATGGATCTAACTTAATTTGACCCCAAAATAATAAATTTTAAGGGGTCATAATAGGGATCAAAGTTTTAAAAATTGACTTCTGCGGTCAATTCAAAATTACTCAGACAAATTCTGGTCTAAATATTTGAAATTTTACATAAAGGGTATTCAGAGATAGAGCAAGCTTTTTCGTCAGTTTGGGTCGAAAACTATTACTTACCAATATATAAATGTATGTATGTATGTCTGTTTGCATGTCTGCCTTAAACTTTCAATAGAGGCGACGGATTTTACCATGACCAGTATCGTTTTGAAGTTCGATCTTTCATACGACAAATATTGAAAAATTGGCTTAAAAGATTAATATTTTCCCCTTCAACTAGGCACTTTTCTAAGGGGGGGGGGGTGATTTTTGAAAGTTATCTTCTAGCCTTAATGTTAACAAATGTCGCTTCCGGTTTAGCGGTGGGCGTAATAGCATAAACGTTAGGTTTTACCCAGTTTTTTCCTCCTTTACGGTACGGGTTCGAGCCTGCCTTCTTACTACCACTTTTTTCTTGCTCAACATACATATCCAAACACCCGGGCAACGCCGGGCGCCCATGCTAGTATATATATAAAAGTGAACGTATCTGTGTGTGTGTATCTGTGTGTGTGTGTGTCTGTGTATATTTTCTGACGCAAAAACTCTGTCAATTTTCAGTCTACAGACTTGAAATTTATATACTGGGTACTGAGATTTGGGAACAACTTTCTAATCCATTTTCGGCCAGAAATTTGGCTGATGTGGGGTAAAAGTTCAGCGATTAACCTTTGAGAACTCTACCAAACTCCTCCGCCAATTTTTGGTCTAAATACTTGCAATTTTAGATATAGGTTTTTTGGAGATGGATCTAACTTAATAACTTGATTTGAACCCAGAACAATAAATGTTAATTGGTCATAATAGGGGTCAAAGTTTAAAAAAATCGACCGTTGTTTTTTTTTTATTGCTCAACATACACCTCCAAACACCAGGGCAACGCCGGGCTGAAGTGCTAGTATATATATATATATATATATATATATATATATATATATATATATATATATATATATATAGGATGGTATCATCAATACGTACTATTAATTCATTCATATTTAATATCTCGTCCGATTCTCGTGTTCATTCATTCCTGATAATGTGTGGTGAAAGTATGTAAGAAATTGCATCTATAAACTTTTAGCTTTTGAATCTCCCATCAGTTCAACTTGACATCGAAGTATTTCTAGCAACATATTAGTGTATTTTCTGTCATCAAATGTCCAATTCACGGATTACTTTCTTTTGAATCTTGTCTCCAACGCGCAGTTTTTTGTATCGGCTTTATGACATGAAGGTTAGATTGAAGGACCGCATTCAGCGTAAAAATAATTTTCCATCTCCTGAGAATGCATGGCGTTGACATAACTTTGTTGAAACTGGTCTATTGTGTAAAGACCTCGAATGCGATTCACGATCCGTTGTTAGTTTAAGAAACAGCCGCGATGAATAAACCCAGCTATCTTGGTCCTGTTAAGTCTTACGATGAGGCGAGCTGAGGAGTCATAGTAATTTGATTGAGTGTTAGTTAGAAAGGAATAATGGGCGTCGGGGTTGCTCGTCGCGTTTCCTCTAGCGAACAGCAAGGGCTAGGATGGTGTGAATAAGGAAGCGAACAAACACTGGCGTTGTTTTGACAGTGAAATCCTTGGTGACTATATTGAATGAGTAGTTAGTTGCTTCTTGTGCCGGAAAGGATAAAGCTCTGCTTCACTCCGATTGACAAATCGCATGCAGTTCGTGGAGGTTACTGGACTTACGAAGCCACCGACGTATAAATCATACACATTTCACCACTAACATGATGTCAGTATTAGCAACGCCTTTTCGGCTATAATTTATTTTACGCCTTATGCCAATAACATGGCGGATTAAGACATTCAAGAAATTACATTTAAGCTTGGCACGAATAATTCACACACTGTATTTGCACCTTTTTTTTCGGACATTGTTTATAGAATTTATGGTCAGAAATTTTTAGTTGCAGCCAGTCTTGATTTGATTATACTTGATTTCCCCATTTTATAAATATTCTTGCTGGTTCTTATTTTTCATCCATGTAGTTCAACATTTTGTGTATTGTATTCTGATCAATTCCTCAGCATTTTTAGTCTCAGTTTTAACATTACATTTCTGTGTACATTTCTCTGTTTACTTCTTACTTAAGCTCGATATTGTAATATTTACATATACGTTTATTGTAAATTCTTTAAATTTTACACGATACTTGATTTTTTTTTTCGGGCAAGTTTGTTTGTAATTGTTTTCTGTACAGCCGAGCGTCTACTCCGCTTGATAAAACGCCAAAATATGGGTTTAAATTAGAATTGATATAATTTTGGAATATCTATGCCAAAGATCAAGATTAAAGACAAAGAGAAGTGTATGCATTGTGCGATAACTTAGATTTTGTATATCGTAGAGTTTCGTGACTCTCTTCATATTGTAGTCGACAATTTCTAGCATTATTTTACGTTGACAGTTAACCGTTAATCTTTGTCATATTGACTTTTTTCCAATATATATGCATGGATCAAATGTTATTTGATAATAATAACTACTATGCAAAATTTCAATCAGAACGAATAAAGAGGATTTAAGTTATCAATTTTTTATGGCATAATCTCGTAAAAACTTCATACACTGTCAAAATTTAAGAGCCAAAAAAAAAGATTTTGACTCGTTCTGCAATATTCTTACTTTATTATGAAAGGATTTTTGTTATATTATTTCTTTACTGTGTGTATGTATGAATAGATACGCCACTATTATACTTTAATTATTACTTTTCGTTTGGCGATTATATTTTATTTACCTTTATTGATTTCTCCTTAATCATTGTTTATTAACCAATTGAATAGAAAAGTTCTTCTCCAAGTATGTTTTCCTTGCATCTGATTGCTATATTGCTCTAATTTTGTTTGAATAACTGTAATTTTGACAGACTTGTCTTTTATAAACAGTGCACACACACACACACACACACATATATATATAATATTTTCTATATGCACACATTATATTGGGTTACGATATATTATGTATATATTCTCAAGAATTACTTCAACAGTACTCAATGCGTAGTAGTATGGTTATTTTTTTTATTGTTATTTTACCCCAACGAGGCACAATGCAAATTGCACTTAAAGGACTCATATTTGGAACCAGCTGTACAAATATATTCTGTCGGCAGTTGAACAACGATATATCTGTTCACATTACACTTAAACGTCTGTATGTCAGTACAGTCAGAGAAGCGGGGACACGGGAGGAAATTCAAATTCTAGCAGTTCGGAAGAAGAACCTAGTATTATTTAGGCGATGGGATTAAGGCTGTAGGTTAGTTTATAGTGCGAGTGCGAGTTCGTGGGCTATTAGATCTATTAGATGGGATTCTACGAGCGAGAAACTAATGACAGATGCACGATCCCGGATGTGGCAGCAATACTCCGTGCTGGGCGAATGATGGCTTTGTAAATATATAAGGTACTCTTTGATTTGAGTAATTTGTTTTAGCTCGGTAGATGACGTCGACCATCTTCGCAACAACCTTGGCAATGTCCTCAATATATTTGTTCGAAGTCATGTTGCATGTGAGTGTTAAACTGACGAGTGTAAGCGAAGAGCTTTCAGGTAGTGTATTATTATTATTATTATTATTATTATTATTATTATTATTATTATTATTATATAAGTATATTATTAGTAGTATTAGTATTATTAGTATATAAGTATATTATTATTAGTATTATTATAATTATATATAAGTATATTATTAGTAGTATTAGTATTATTAGTATTAGTAGTATTAGTATTAGTATTAGTATTATTAGTATATGAGTATATTATTATTAGTATTATTAGTCAGAGCAAGTGATGCTTGAGAAGGGTTGTTTTTGTAATTGTTAAAGAAAAGAAGCGTACACTTGGAAACATTGAGTGTTGCCATTAATTTGCGTCTCCATTTCACTAGAGATTGATAGTTTTCCTATAAGGTTTAAACTCTTGTATGTGTTTATTCACTTTCCTCTCATCTCTGTTACAGGGCGTGATGTCATCACTATATATACCAATCTCAGAAACTATCTTATTATGGAGGTCATTTATGTATATTAGCAATAATAAAGGTCCAGGGATCGCCCCCTGTAGCGTACCCATGTTAATATCATATTGTTTTTACGTACAACCATCGGCGAGAATCTGGACTTTTGTCTTATCTTTAAATGATTTGATTATATAAAGTATACGCCCCGTCATACCATATCATTTAAATTTCATATACGACTACATCTCTAGCATTCCCTTCCTTTTCCAATGCGTGATATATAGATTTAGAGATTACAGTTAGGATATCTGCAGAAAAACGAGCTGGTCTTAATTTATAATCTCAATCGGAAAGAGGTTTAGTATATATGAAGCGGTGGACTAGTATAATTTGACAAACGACTTGAACATTTTGCTGAAGAGATGAAGTAGGCTAATGATGCGAAAATTAAGTGAGCTCGTTCTTTCAATGGAATTCTTGAAAATTTGTATTACATAACCAATTTTCCAACAATCAGAAAGCAAGATTCAGTAAGGTATTTGTTGAAGGGGTTGGAAAGTACTCAAGAACCTCAAGTATGAGATCAAACACATATCTTCAAGGTTTCTAGGAGTTTCAAATCATGAGCATAAGAAGAGGTGATTTTCAGGTCATAGAGTGTGACTTTTATCCGCAGGGGGAAGTTTGAGAGGAAGTGATTTGTTGTGTCGAAAATAGAGTTGACGGCACACTGCCGGGCTAGAATGTAAGCTATCTGGGTTGCTATGTAAGCAAGTTCATGGTTGTTGGATAATGTGGGAATTTTGGATTCCATATTATTTAATATATAGTTATAAAGTTTCCAATAATTGCGAGTTCCTATCTTCTGCGACTCAATGAGGTTTCCAGTGATTTTTGTGCTTTTCTTTTGTTGCGGCATTTTTATACTTACAAATATTTTTAGCGTCTATTAAATTTTGTGTATTTTTACCGGATAAATTTGCGAAATGTTTGCTAACTTTAGGCAATGGCAGCTCACAATTAGAAGTTGGGGATAGAAGGGTTTGATATAAAAGGGAAAATAATATTATCTCACATTGTATTATCAGGACCTTATAATAACATTATTATAAATACTAAATATGTATAGTTGCGAGAAACTACAGATCTGCTCCTCTGTTTTGTAATATACTTAACCAGTCAATACGCGCACGGACATTGTTTTCTATCTTGTTTTTGAGATGCATTCCAAATATTCACAATTATATGGTTTACTTAATAAATTAATTTACTTTAAATTTTCAAGTGTTATTCAACCTAAGAAAGTATAATTTAACATTTTGATTTATGACCGAATATGTTCCTAGTAAGCAAAAATTATTTTAATAAGTAAGGGGAACATAATGAGTAAAACTTTTAGAAAAAAGACTAAGAAATGAACGTTTTATTTTGCTCATTCCACATTGGTTATTATGTCAACTAATTAAATTCAACAATTATTCCGATATTATAGATACTAACAAATAGTTGCCAAATATGGGATAGCTATGCAAACTATTTAAACTTCATAACGAAATAGAATGGAATTTATCATCGTTCCGTTATTCAATTTGTAACTATTCTCTAGATGTAACTGTAAATATCCCAACTATTCAGACGTACCAAATAAACAGTCTGGAGTTTATTATTATTATTATTATTATTATTATTATTATTATTATTATTATTATTATTATTATTATTATTATTATTATCATCATTATTATAAATAATAATAATAATAATAATAATAATAATAATAATAATAATAACTAATGTTTATTAAATATAGTATAACTTCTAATATTCAAATTATTACTGCTTTAGGAGGAAATTCATGACAAACTTCATAGCAAGTGCATAGGTCACGCTTTATCTAATAACGTTTTGAAGCAGTATGTATGCTTGTTAACTATATTTCTGCTAGAGAGAGGGGTTATCACTTTGATACCAAGCATCGTATTTATTCGAGTGTCGGATGAAAAACTTTCCATTTTCATTACTGCTCCGGAATCTGAACTTTCACTACACTTAGAGACCTGCAGAAATGACCCGTGACCTCATCGCGAGACTTTCTTTTTTTCTCCCCGTCATCCAACAGCGAGCTTCTCACTGTGAATACTTAGAAGAAGAGGCCGATTTTTTTATATTATTATTCGGATCGAAGCAAGCGGAAGGTCGACAATGATATGACCTGACTCGTCGAAAGATAATGCTGTAAAAACGTTGAGCCTTTTTACTGTAACCAAAATAGAAACAATCTAGGAAAGAGAAAGATTCTTTAAAATATAGGAGTAAAAGATGTTGAAAACAATACACATTTGAAAATATGAGTAACAAAAACAAAAAAACAAAACTATACATAGTGAGGAATGAATGCAAAATGAATGTTTGAACGCGCGAGAGTTGGCTCAAAAGATATAAATAAGAGTGAAAAAGTAAGTATAAAAAAGAATGAAGACAGCACAGATAATAATAATAATAATAATAATAATAATAATAATAATAATAATAATAATAATAATAATATGCGAATAAAACACCAGTGATTTGTTGAGTGATACATAAAGAAAATGAAAGTTGCATTGATCAAAAGCAAAAGTAAGTGATATAAAAAAAAAGAAAGTATGAAAGAAAATCAGTGCAAATGGAAACTGAGACGAAAATGAGCCAACAAGGACGACACAGAGAGAACGCAAGGTAGAGAAATGTTTGATAAATTTATTCGGCCATGAAGAACAACGCCTCCACACCAGACGCAACGTCAAAATCACTCGCTTCCAGTCAGATGAAAGGAGAGAAAACGAAAAAATTCGCCAAAAACAAAAAACAAAAAACTGAAAAACCGTGTAGCTTGAAAGTGTATAAAGAAAATTTATATCCGTCGGATTTGCCCTTTCCTCTATTCTCGCATGACCCCCGGGTTATGAATTAGGTGCGTGGTGGTGGAACAGTCCAAAAATGTGGATTGTCTTTTGGAAGTGGCAAAAACTTCACGATGCAATTCAATCTAATAATGGAACTATGGCATTTCTTGGGGGTCAAGGGTTCACGTTGAGAAGTCAGACCATGTCAGCTAATCAGAGATTGCGTGGATATACGTATATAATTCACACGGACGGTCGTGCTGATACACATGCTAGTATGTACGAGCGCGTTCGCACTTATGTATACAAATGTATAAAAGAAAAATACCAACATAAAGAAACAATGCATTTAGATAAAACAAAATGAAAGGCAATCAAAAGAGAAAAGACTGAAAATCCTAAACGTGGCACAATGTACGACTCATAAACACTGGTAGTTAATATGTAAAGCTATACAATTGTCGAAATGGTATCTTTAAATGAGAATAAAAATACTGGGGTGAAAGGTTAATGACATGACTTTCTCTCATGAAATAATAAGGAATTAATGTGATATAGTTAAATGAACAAAAACATACATTTTATGCAATTTCTTTGAGGAATACAAATATGTATTCATAAATTAAATAATATGTATATAAAAAAGTTAAGAAAATATATATATAAAAATTAAGATACACAGTTGCTTCCGCGTTCCGTCCTCCTATTAGGGATCGTCAGAATAAAAATGCGTAAAATACTTTTTATAGCACCGGCCGCACTGATGAGCTGTGCTACAACGAAACAGTACTGTATGTGGATGAGTATAACGCTCTATATCCCGGGTTGACCATATTGGGGAGTGATATACAAACTGTGATTAGTATAATATTAAGCGATGTTTCTGTGTAAACAAATCGAGCTTAGGAATTTGGACGATGGAAAAACATCGTTAATTCACTATCCGCGTAGCAGCAGTTGTATAGCGTAATGGTTAGAAGCTTTAACTGATATTTGGGCGGTCGGGTTTCGATCCTGTCTTGAGGTAATTGTCTGTCTATCCGCACTGAATGCTGTGATACAGCGAAACAGTACTATATGTGGATGACTATATGTGTGTGTGTGAATGTGTTTGCATGTGCGTATATATATATATATATATATATATATATATATATATATATATATATATACTGGTGTATGTTTATATATATATATATATATATATATATATATAATCAAAAATGTGTGTGTACACGAGGAACAGTTTCGATTGGCTAATCTAATAATCAAAACTCTTCATAAACGATGATATCAACTGTCTTAATTTCAGCATCAAATGAAAGAAAATAATTTGTTAATCTTGTGGGGGGGTTAATGTTTTTCTAAGTGAACATTTACAAAAATAAAAGGTAATGGTGTAGATTGGCCTTTCTTTGTTTACAAAGCCATTTGACGGAAGTGACATCAGACATATTTTTATCTACGGATGGCCAAAACCGTATAAAATGAACCTATTTTATAAGTTTTTTTTTTTCAAACAGTCTTTATTTAAACTTAATGGACTTTTTTTTTTTTGAAATTTATTAACTGTTTTATTCTTTTTATCAAACAAAAATAGAACTTTTATAATGACATATATATTATGGACTGTTTTTCAAACATCGAATTTTTTTAATTAAAATTAGTTTTATTTAAAAATAAAAGACGAGATGTTTTTTTAATTAAATTATAAACTTTATTTGAACTTTTTAACAAATTTTAAAGACATAAAAAATAAACTTTATACATATTTTATAATAATTTTTTTTAAAATATATTTCACAAAAAGTTTTTCATCATTTCATTGTTGAATAAAATTTCAATGTGATAAACGGTGAAAAAAATACCCCCCAAAAACACCTCGTCTTTCTTTTAAAATAAAACTTTAATTTTAATATTTTGATGTTTGAAACACAGTCCATAATATATATGTCTCATTGTAAAAGTTCTATTTTTGTTTGATAAAAAGAATAAAACAGTTAATAAATTTCAAACAAACAAAAAAAACAGTCCATTAAGTTCAAATAAAGACTGTTTGAAAAAAACTTATAAAAAAGTTATTTTTATACGGTTTTGACCATCCGTAGATAAAATATGTCTGTCCCACTTAGGTCAAAGGGCTTTGTAAACAAAGGAAGGAAAATCTACACCTTTACTAAATAAAATTATACGAAACTACCCCCAAAAGAAATTTTATATACAAAAATTGGCATTTACATTCAAATCTTGAGTCTGGTTTCTATATAAACACACCCAAACGCACATATATGCTTTGTTTAAAAAACCTAAATCATAACCACGCCTGATTTGTTTTGAAAATAAATCGTTTTTAATTATCTCTCAAGGTAGAGATATTTTTTATCTATGGGTATATTAGATGATCTGTTTAAATTATAAAATGCACATTTTCCCTATTTTCCTAGGTGAACCTTAAATAAAATACAATTATGCGAATCTAACCCAAAACACATTGAAAACACGAAAACTCTCGTTTAAATGTAACTCTTACGCAGAAAATTATCGTAAAATTTCAGGCATTCTTTGAAAAAATTCTATTTCTTATTTTTTTTCATTTTTTTCTTAACATTTTTCTTGTGGGTGAGGGGGTTACTTCGATGATTCTTAAACAATTTTATTATTTAGTAGAAGCATAAGGACACTTTGAACGTTATTACAAAAAAACAGGCACAGATTATTTTTACTTCGACATGAATTGTAGCCCCCCCCAATTACTTTGCCCCTTTCTTTCTACTACTTACTTTTCTCTTTACGGACTCAACCCAATCTTGTATATTAAGCTAGTTTTCTTTTGCATTTACTGACCTTATGTTTGTTATATTTATGTTAAGATATTTTCTATTTAAACCTCCTTATGACTGACTGCTTGCTTAAATTATAGCTTTAAGAAATATTGCTTTTTAATTTTGAACTTCTCTTGTATTTAATATGTTTTTTATTGTTTTTTAACTGTTTTTTAAATGACGTTTTTAATAAAAAAATCATCGTAAAATTTCAAGCTATAACAACTTCTTTTCAAAAAATATCCTTTTTTTTTTCATTTTTCCTATTAACTGAAAAATAGTTTTTAGAAAATAATTTTCGTCTGCTTGGTATTTTTCCAAAAATTAAAAAAAAATGTTTGTGTACAGTAAGAAATAATTTGTAATAGGTTATGGTCAGCCAATATTCTGTGAGGCATTTATTAATATTTTTCTTGTGGGTTGGGGGTTATTTTTATATTGTAAAAAAATATTATGATTTAGTAAAAGCAGAACAACACTTTGAACGTTATAACAAAAGAAAACAGGCATAGCTTACTTTAGATGTGAAATGACTTGTAGCCAAATCCCCTAAATAAAATTACTTTGTCCCTGCCTTTCTTTTTTTTTACTATTTTTCTATTTACAGACTCAACTGAATCTTGTATATTAAGCAAAGTATTACCAGTTTAAAAAACAAAATACTGACCATATTTTTGATATATTTGTTATGACATTTTCTATTTATATCTTTCTATTAGTGACTGCTTGCTTAAATTATTTATAGATTTAAGAAATATTAATTTTAATTTTGAATTTAAACAAACGATTGATTGTAATAATTTCGTCAGTCTATTTTGCATCACTTTTTTTACACTTATATTACAGCTGTTAATTTTGAGAACATTCCTATCAATTATGCCAAAAAAAGTGAAGGTCATCGATAAGTGCGTCGAGGCATCAACTAATGCAAAGAAGGCGCATGGCACAACAATTAACAATTACTGTACCCTACGACATAGCAGAACAGCCAGGGGATGCTAGTGTCGTATTTGTTGAAAATGGTCGTTTGAGTCATTCGGCTGGGAGTGGTTCGTCCTTCATTGCAGATTCGGATGCAATTGGTGATAATTCAAATTTGCCTGGGCATTACAAAGTAGTTTCTCAATCGCAGCATTAGACGATGCACTGCACATCAATCTCCCCATTCACCCCAATGAAAACAGTAAAATCCAGGTTGTTTCTCAAGCTTCAATGGACGAACACTCAAGAGAAAGTTGTTTGGAAAGACATGCTTCAAGTTTGGCTGAAGAGTAACGAAAGAATCATCTTAAAAGAAAGTCCACTGCACGCGCTTCAAAAATGTAGAGCACCGAGACAGACGGACGGAGGGTCAGATACAATATAGAGCCAATTTAGAAATAAATTCAAGACTAACAAAGTCACTCTGGTCTTTAAACGCATTCATCTATATTCCCTCTTCTAATTATGCTGAACACCCTTACAGAAAAATAGGCTCTATGTATAAGACATGCTTCCATCGTCTCGCGAAAAGATGGCCAATCGGGAATATGCTGTTCAAATGGTAAGGTGAAACTCCCACTTCTTGAAGAACCTACACAACCGCTACTACGCTTGCTCACAGATTCAAATCCTGAATCAAGAACCTTCATGAAAGAAATAAGGCACTAGAATTGCGCATTTCAGATGACGGCTTTCGGATCTAGTTACCAATATGAAGGGGGGTATGGAAAAATTCAAAGTACCGCGGCAGGTCTACCATCTGATTGGATCTCTTCAGCCAACTGAACATGAAATGGTGTCAAATTCAAAATATTTCATTTTTACGTTTTCTACCAAATTACTATGCCAATTTAGAGTGTAAGCCTAGAATTTAAGATACAGGGTAATCGGATGTGAGGAAATTTTTTTATTGGCTTTGACCTAGAAAAATAACTGCTAAAGGGTCCAGACCATCACCTGGGTAACGACGGGTCTATATGCTAGTATATATATATAAAAGTTTTTAAAAAATTACTCGTGCGCCACTACCGAGACTCGAATCCAAAACGTTAGCTTACGATTTATATTTTCCGTTGACGTTAATGTTAGAGCTATAAAGACATGTTTGCTGCAAGACTAAAAATTTAAACGTGAACAATTAGCTATTATGTTGCGCATGTATATTCGCACTCCGGTCGTCGACCTTCACCTGTCATTTTACTTTTTTTTAATTTTCACACATTTGCGCAGATATTTCTAAAGAATTAATTAAAATGATTGTTCAAAAGAATATGCAAATTAGCTAGATATTTTGAAGGTGAATGCAATTCCACGACCCATATATAACAAATTTGTATTTTCTTTGCAAATAAACATAAAAAAGGTGTTTGATATGAATATCAATGCACATAAAAATGAATTCATAGGATTATAGATATATTTATATGAAGAAATGAAAAACGTTATATCTTCACTAACGGTTCGTCTTTATTAAAAGACTTCGTAAGTAAGATTCCATAGTGAAATAAAGACGAAACGTTGATGAATATGTAATTTGGTTTGCTTTAATTTTATCTCTCCTTTTCGTCGGAATAGTATTTCCTTTATTCACATCACATGCATATATATATATATATATATATATATATATATATATATATATATATATATATATCAATTAGAAACAGAAGACTAATGTTTATAATATTCATGATTAAAAGTAATAAGAGTGTATCAGGCGGGTGCTGGGATTATTATTAAAGTCCCGTTTGTGGTCTTTAAGCAGAATGTATGATTCTCTAGGTTTCAATTTGCCAACTTTATCGCTAATTTTTAGTTTATCGGTAATTTGTTTACTTTCAGTATTTATTATATCTATGTAATCGCATTTGTTTGTGTCTATTTTTTTGTAGTTTTTGGTAATGTTTTCTGTGATTAGTTTGTTATATTCTTGCTTATCTATTTTATAAAAGTTTCTTGTTTTATCTGCTTTTACAAAGATTTTATTAGAGTTGTTTATGTTTCTAACGATTTTGTGTAGTTTCCGTTGGAAATTGTTAGGTTGATTGTGGAATTCTAGGTTTTTAATTACGTTTAAAAGGTCATTTTCAAAGTTTATCAAAAGGTCTACTATTTTCGCATTTTTAAGGGTTTTAAAACTATAGGATTGTTTTTGTTTACGTTTTCATTTTTAAGGAAGAAATTTGCTCGCCATCGCATTCGGCGTATTAGTTCATCTGTTTTTTGGATTAGCAGAAGTAATAATAATAATAATAATAATAATAATAATAATAATAATAATAATAATAACAAACCAACCCCAGACAAGTACAACCATACCATAAATAAAAATACTAATAACGAACAAGATAAATGCAATTGTAGACACCGCACACTTTGCCCAGTCCAAAACAAATGTCTAACAAAAAGCGTAGTCTATCAAGCAACAATATTTGCAAAAGAAAACCCGAATAACAAAAAATATTACATAGGCATGACTTCCTTAGATTTCAAAACCCGATACTATGACCACAAAAGCGCATTCAAAAATAAAAAAAACACCGTATAAAAACAACACTAGCGAATAAATACTGGGAACTCAAAGAAAGCGGACATTCGCCGGTAGTCGAATGGAAAATAATAAGACAAGCTACCACATGCAGACATTTAGACGACCCATGTAAATTATGCCTCCCTGAAAAATTTTCTATCCTGTACTTTAAAGAACCTCAAAATCTATTAAACTGTAGGCGGGAAATAGCAAACAACTGTGTTCACAAAATAAAACTTACTCTAGGATAGCGATACAAAATAGCTTTAAAATTAACAATAACAATAGAAAACAAACAAATAAATAAATTAAATAAACATGAATATACATAAACGATCACACGCATATGTGTATATATATATGTGTGTGTGTATGTATATATATGTGCATTATTGTGTACACATAGGTATATTTATATGTATATAAAAAAAAGAAAAAAAAAAGAAGTAGAACGGCCACCTAAAACCACTAACCTAGCTCTAAAACAGATCCTTTGTTTGATAAAATGCATGCCCATTGGCTGGTAGGAAGGGGCGCGGTGGATACTAGAAAGCTGAGTGGCCAACTAGTAATCCTCAACATGTATAAAAACAAGAAGCAACGACAGAATTCGCGCATAAGCCTGACGAATCCTATAGTTGGATGAAACGCAGAATATTCAGTGTAGCTTAATCGCCATATATACTTTATAAATTACTATATATATATATATATATATATATATATATATATATGTATATGTATATATATATATTTGTATAATGGCGGGATATTCTACCGACTAATCAGGTTTATACTTACAGTATACTTCCATATATATCATAACGCTGGTTTTATTTTATATATAAAAGTCTTTTGGAACAGCTCTTTAGTGAGGGCAAAATCGGTCGAATATTTTTTATCTTTTTATTCCTCTTGTACTTTCTCTATACTTCTCCTATCATTTTAATCATAAAATATAAAAATTACTCTATTCTTACTTGCGACACTCATTTTTTACCCCTAATTAAGCCTATACACACACGCGCACACACAATATATATATTTATATATATATTATATATATATATATATATATAAAATAGACAGAACAGAAAGGTAACCTTGTATGCGCGCGTTTATAAGAGTCCGACCATGAAAGTTAATTTAGCATCAGCACCTCGGATCCATAGTTTTTATTAATATCATATTTCTTTAAGTACGTTAAAATAACATTAGAAACGAAATTTCTTTTATTTATATACCTGTCCGCTAACTACTTTTCTATTAATGAAATTTAAAACATATTTCCGGGTAATTGTAATGTTTTTTTAAAATATTTATTTGCAGCTTTATTGAAATGCATATCGTAAATAATTCAATTCTAAAGATGTTGCATATCGTCACCAAATTAATACGCACAATCCGGGATTAACCGAAATATACGTCGATGTATTTAATTAGACAAGCAAATCATGGTAAAATAATTAAAATTAAGAATTTCACTGCGTTTAATAATCAAGCACAATTTTTAATTGCTTCAAATCTCAAATACTGAAGGTTTCAGCAGTTACATATCGATGTTTCATATTATGAAATCCGTTACAAATTTATTGCAATGCTGGTGACAATATTAATATCGAACTTTCATAACGAAATTTATGTCAGTGAGTAATGTGATGTAAAGAAATACAGTATTTAATTGGGTTTAAATTTATTGGAATATTGTAAATGCCTATATTTTAAATGTTCGCAAAATAGGAACTTGCATGACTAAAAGTAAATTTGGTAAACGCTTACTATACTAGCACGTCGTCCGGCATTGGCCATCGTTGTCCGACGTTGTCCGGTCGTGAAATATATTTTAATTTATGCAGATTTCATATTTATTATAAAGTCCCTTGTCTATGAATTATCATATTGTACCCATATATAGTAGTGATTTATAAAGTAGAAGGATAATCGAGTGCGATTAACTAAAATCGAAACCAATACATATATTTCTCCAGCATTATTCATTATCAGTTGAGCTTAGTCCAATGCATATTAAAACACTAAAAAAGACGTTGTTAATCGCATACTTATAACCTACATATTACTACAGGTAACTACACCTGCCTGCTAAATTTCATTTTTTTTTCAATTTTAACCTCTTAGCAGATATTTTTTCTGACTAAAACCAAATCGATTTCGTTCCATTTGTCCGAATACACCTATATATCTAGTATGTAGATATAACATTGAAAAAATAGTTGTTAAAGATCGTGGTCATATAGTAATATATTACAAATGCATTTCCGATTGCTCTGAAATTATGCAAAATATAAAAAATAGGCAAATTAAGAATTGGGTATAATAATAAAATGAAAGGAATCATCAAATAAGAAAAAAAAAAGTACCATTTTAATTGCATGCGATTTTCATAAAGAACAATATAACTTATTATTGCAGGAAATTTTGGGACGTCATCTTCTGTGGGTAAAATGGATACTGGGTTATAATGTAACATAGAATAAGGGCAATGTATAAGCGCTATCTGTGTCCCAAGATGATGACGTACCGAAACATAAGCGTGTGTGTGTGTGTATGTGTGTGTGTGTGTGTTAAAAGGGTACAAATTACATGTAAATATTTTTTATAGACAAACATAAACTTTCCACATACATCGGTTTGTTTACCCATTTGGTATTAGAGAGACTCAACATCACTTAACTTTTGTGAACTAACGAGAACAATCTAGATTGGAAATATGATTATGTCGTAAGTTGAAGATCATTCGGAGAAAACTGTAATTTTAAAGATGTAATGCATTAAAGTTAGTCATCACACTCAGTTAAACACACACCCACACACACACACACACACACACACACACACACACACACACACACACACACACACACACACACACACGGCCCGTATTAGAATAGATCCATTGCTATGTAATTCTACAAAACAGATTAACTTCGTTGTTCTAGTTTAATAAATGTTAAAGAATAATTAATATACAACATTGCTTAATTAAAATTATTTTACGTTTTGCGTGCAATAATCGAATTTTCGTTAAGTATGTTACAACTATAATTTATGATTAGCAGACGATTCGCTAAATATAGAAAGAGGACCTAAATAGCAGCAAAATGATGTTTAAAATAATGCAATTATGTTTTATTTTGGAGTTGTTACTGCAAGAGGTCAGAGATCAGAGGTCAAATAACTATCATTATTTATTGCCTGTTATAATAACAGCTGAGTATGATTGTAATTTCACATCTGAGTCTTGTTTTATTGATTGTGTTTTTTTTACGAAGTTACAATGTGTTTTGTGGATTGAGGCCAATCAACATTACGCATGTATCCTTATACAGAGAAAGTTAAAATAATAAAGTGAGCAATAAGCCGAGAACGGAAAAGTTATAAATAAATCCAAACAAATAAAAACAACGTAATTCATGAGAAATAATAGAATAACTTGTATTGATACCAGGAGATTAAAATAATAAAATTATTCAGAAAATAATTAATATACAACAAAATTATTTTACGCTTTGGGTGCAAATGATTTCAAAGAGGAAAATGATTTCACACGGTGATTTTGAATATAAAAAAAAACGACGAACAATCGGCAATAATAAAGACTATTTCTCTCTCTCTCTCTCTCTCTCTCTCTCTCTCTCTCTCTCTCTCTCTCTCTCTCTCTCTCTCTCTTTTAACACACGCACACACGTATATATATATATGTGTATATATATATATATATATATATATATATATATATATAAAGAAAAACAGATATCATATGAACTACATGAACTGTTATCTATGAAAATAAAGTTAAATAAAGTGTTGCCTTTGAAGTTTTAATGAAAAGCGATTATATTATTTATTATTGGAATACTTTGAGATGAATAATGTGTATATTTATTTATTTATTTATTTGCTGACTGTTATCCTTATCTTCAGATTTATTTTTTCACGACGTTTCAGCCAACTATTCGTATTACCTTAGGAATGCTTGGTCTCTTAACTGTATTCTTAGTAATTACTGCCTTTCATAGTTTTATCATCTCACTACGATTTGGCCTACTTATCCTTCTGCCGACTTTGGGTAGGATTGAAACCGCTATTTTTAGACAATGCTTACGTGGAACTGAAGAGATTCAACGCCTCTATCCACTGCGCCACGAACCCCGAAGAACAATCACGGTAGGATTTTGGGTCTTATTAATCCAAGTTTTCGTCTTCCATCGTTTGGAGCTGTACTGAATAGTATATTATTTTATTATTGACTTAGTGGCCGAAACGTCGTGAAACAACAGCTGTAAATATAAGAATAACTGTCCGCAAATAAATGAATAAAAACGAATATGTATAAATTTAATATATGCAAATAAATTTTTCAGTGACCTCTCTCTTCCTTCTGAGAATAAGAGTTATTTCGCATATCATAAAAATGCATATGTTTGAAATAGCTAGAGATAATTATTGTTTGTAAATAAAGTCTGTGACGAAAGTTAAGTTCACGTTATATTATTATATTACAACTTGGCGATTTCCAAGAGTTAGAGAGTGTTTTCGTCAAAAAAATCTAGACAGCATATCGATATTAATATGTTGGCGTCACATTTGACGACATGTGTATATTAGTGTTGAACAAGTATATGAAAGTCTTCATTGACTATGTTATAAAGGAGGGGCTTTTGTTGGGATGCGTATACTTTGTTAGATGTTTTACGCGTATTTGTTTAGTATAACTCTGCGGATATTCGTTTTTTTTTACCCTTTTATTTTTCTTTCTGAAACTTTGCTTTCTGTTCAACTATTCTTTGCATTGCATATCTGCTTAAAGTGTTCATTGGTTGGTCACGTTATATATACTTATAAGCCACTGTTTATCAAAACCCCATAGCTTAGTCCTGGATAAGCGTTTGCAAGATTGTAACGTGTATAATGAGATGTCATCTTTAGGGTAGATGACGATAATTAAAACTCGGCAAAGTTCAATTATTTAAAATGTCAACTCAACATGAATTTATTTACATTGGACTTGAAAATGATCATGGCTACGGGGAAGCCCCGCGATATTGTGTTCTCCAATTCGCTGAAAGAGAATTTGCTCAGCAAAGTTCTGGGTTTTTTTTTTACTTTGGCATCCCCGTTGTTTCTGCGAAACTGTGAACATGGCGGTGTATGCGAAAAAATCGTCCCCGGCAATGTTTGAAGTCAAACGTCAATGTTTTATTAAATAACAAGATGTTTTAATTACATTCAAAACTTTATTTGAACTTTTTGATAAATTTCACATACAGAGAACTGATCTTTTATAAGTAAAAACCGACGTTCTCGCATAAATGGTAATACTTATCCTGTCCGTTATACTATATAATTATGTTTATTTTCTTTTCAGGCAAAACGTTTGCAATTTTTAATTTTTAATAAAATGATTCTCTCTCTCTTTCTCTCTCTCTCTCTCTCTCTCTTTCTCTCTCTCTCTCTCTCTCTATATATATATATATATATATATAAACGATTCGAAGTATAGTATGTGAACATTCTGCCAAGCGTTAACCTAGTTCCTTCTTTTCTCTTGTATGTATAATTATATATATATGTGTGTGTGTGTGTGTGTGTGTGTGTGCGTGTGTGTGTGTCTGTGTCTGTGTCTGTGTGTCTGTGTTTCTGTGCTTGTTAATTTGTACGCTAAATAAGATACCGAATTTTATGTATCATTTCTGACGTTCAGAAATTGATCATCCTTTTCTATTAAGATTATGACCATTGACCAACGAATTGGTACGCTTCGAGCTATTAAATTAAAACATAAGCCAAGCATACGAATACATCCTACAAATTAAATCTGGTCATATTGATGGTATTTCCCAAATGTTCTTTTCGTTTCATCTAACATCAAAGTGTAGTATCTGTCCTGATACAACAGGTCATCTTTTCTCTGTTTGATCAGTGGTAGAGAAATATAAGGCAATTTCTATCTTCTTCCCAATCCAGAGTACTTATATATAAGGGTAAATAGATTTTAACCACATTAACCAACGACGTCCTAACTCTGACTTGGTTTGAAGGATGAGAATTAAATAAACACATTTATGTAAAATAATTCAATAATAGTGTAATCTCTTTCTCGATATCCGGATCACAAAGAGTAGTATTTCTAACCGTTATTTATTTTTTTGAAAATGTACGTTTGCGATTCTCGAACTCATCATTCATTTTTACTGCAATTTTCTTGTTTACTTTTACGGTACTAAACGTATTTCATATGGCCGGTGTCATATACGAAGTAAATAGATGCTATATGGTAATTTTGCAAGTCCTTAATTATTTCCTCTTTTAAATAAGTCAGAATTGAATACAGCATACATTAGCATACTCAAGGAAATGAAGATGTCACTTTTGAAGAGTGTAAAGTGATTGACGAAGACATCGACATCGTCATAATGATGGCCGCGACTCGTTTTAAAAAATCTAAACAATTACCTTAGCACTGTTTACCCTCCGTTCTCTTTTCTCAGCTAAGTAGCATATTTAATATATTAACGAAAAGGAAATGACAGCACATGAAGATTATTTTGCCAGTTTTTTGTTTTTTTGTCTTCTTAAAATACCATTATGGAGAGGACGAAACCAGTGAAAGAGAAGACTGCTAAACGCCAAGTTGCTAAAGATAGAATGTAATCTATCTTGCAAAATCGATCTCGCTTTTGACGCAGCTTCCAGTCCATGATACACAACAGAAGAAGAAAAAAATATGAACAACGGGGAGAAGAAAATATTTAAAGGAAAACCCCTAATAACAATATAAATATTGGTAAAAGCTAAGAATAAGGTTTCGACTAAAAATTGTTGACATTACTTCACCTAGAATGACTTTAAGGACCTGACTAAAAACTTGTTCGCAAATAAAGTTTCCTAGAAAGTAAAATGTTGGAATAGAAATGCACACTCTTCTAATATATGCGTACACGTGATATTTATATCTGTGTTTTAAACAGGAATGCAATTGCAGTTTCTGTATGAATACATGGATTAACGTTCAAATTCTTGTGTATGATTTTAAGACCTTTCTCTTATGTTCAGTATTAAATATTTGTTTACTAGTTATATTATAAATAATAGAAGCAGGAAATGTAATTCGCAATAATAGTAAAAATGTACCCATTGTATGATTAGGTTAGTTTGGTGTTTACATTTGTTTTTTGGGTTAATTGTAAGATGAAGGTGCAACAAATTAGTAATTGTTCGCATATGTTGCAAACGTATTCTGTAAAATGCATGTTGGACCGAACAGAAGGTAAACAAAGTGAAACAAATTAGATATGTATGATAACACTATTTAAATAAGAACATAAGTTGCAATACTGCATACCTCTGCTTGATACAATAACGACGAGGAACAATCTCATCCGAGACATATTTTATGGAATATTTCTCAATTTTTTTATAGAAACATTAATAGCTCGAAACCTTTTCATTCGATACTTACTGTCTATAACAGTTACTAAATAGACTTTTAATGGGTTATATACCGTGATCAGTATGTATGTTCGTATGATGCATTGAGCGTAAATCGAAATTTCTGGTAAGTAGATATATTTCTATGGATAAAATCATTCAATATCTCATGCGGAAATTCTATAGCTTACCCCACTCTCCCACAATGGTTAAATTCTACTTGTGCAGCTGCCATTGCTCACAGGCAGCATGCGTTTCGCAGATTTAACCGACATATGTTCAGTACAGACCAAATTTATAGAAGCTAGAAATAATTTTGAGAAAGAGAAAGCGACAACTAAGAGACAATATACTGAAACCATCAGAAAACGCGCTGAAGCACAGAAATCAGGAACCCGTGCTTTCTGGGAAATCTACAACAATGTAGTAACTAATGGGCAATCAACAATTTTAAACTATTTAACAATCATGGGATGGTCTGTACGGAAACTGAGAAGGCTAACATGTTTGCCAGTCAGTTTACCTCATACTTCTCTTTGGACCTGACCTTCCTTTGCGAACAGACGCTACACCAGACGAAAAAAAAAACTTTCTCAGGGGCATATCATAAAAAATGTAGACACCTCAAAAGCATGGGGACCTGACCTCATCCCGGCTGTGCTATTAAAAAGCGCTCTGCTGAGGTTTCTCCAGGTCTTTCCAAACTTTACAACAAATGCCTTAAATTGCTTTCCTGACAGCAGGAAAACTGATTATGTGGCACTAGTTTACAAAACTTCTGGTGAAAGCGCTGACCCATTAAATTATCCCCTCATTAGCCTCATCCCGCTTTTCGGCAAAGTATTTGAGTCCATAATAAACCAAGCCCCAGTCCATCACCTTACAGCTGCTAATTTTTGGACTGGCAAATAATATGGATTTAGGCAATCTCTGAATGCATATACAAGAGACTGGACAAAGCAAAGGTGGGTAGAGCGGTAGTCCTAGATATATATAAGGCTTTTAACAGAGTATGGCCCTACGGTTTTCTCAGAAAAATCAGATCATACGGTATCACTGGACGAATAGTTACCATAATTAAATCCTCCCTAAATAAGAGAAGAATCCAGGTTGTCTACGATGGTCATACATCTAAAAATATTATATAAATGCGGGTCTCCCTCCGGGGTCTATCCTAACACCTTTATTATTCCTAATATTCATAAATGACCTCCCTGATAAAATTGTCTCTGAGATGAGTATATTTGCTGATGACACCACGCTCTATACCAGGTATGACCGGAAAACAAATGAACACATGCCTAAGGAAATGGGAGAAACACTAAAGGAAGACATCCAAACTGTAATGGAATGGGGATAAAATGGATGGGCACATTAAATGCAGCCAAGACTAAGCTTTTTTCCTTCAATAATTACAAGAAACCTTCTCTACCATCAATATCTATAACTAAAGATACATTAGCTGAAAGTGCTTATTTCAAACTCCTCGGTTTAACGTTAACGAGAACATTAAGTTGGAACAGATACATAGAGCATTGCCAGGACCGCTGCGACGAAGGTGGACTCTCTCTTCCGTGCTAGAAAGTTACTTACACCTAAATTTATCTTGTCTCTCTGCAAGGCTAGCATGTAGTATTGTTGTCACATTTGAGCTGGTGCATCTGCTACTAGTCTCCCGCTCCTGGGCAGGGTTCGAAAGAGAGTAGCTAACCTGATATGTTCTGAACTGTCATCTAAGCTTCAGCCTCTGTTCCATCGACAAAATGTTGCACCTCTCTTCCAGTTCTACATGTGTTTAATGGTGTGTGCTCCGACGAACTCCCTTGACGAAAATACCACCGACGAACCTGACAATAGCAAAATCCCACCCCTACACAGTAAAGATCCCTAGATGTAAGAAAGCCTTCTACTCTAATAGATTTTCCTCAAAACTGATAGACTCTGGAACTCCCTTCCGGGTTCCTGCTTTCCCCCTGGCATGCAGAAGTTCAATGTGACTGTTAAACTCCCTACATAGTATCCCTGCAACATATGTCCTCGATAGTCTCCCCCTAGATCAAAGTGTGTTGAATCTTGTTTGGGGTGAAAATGAAATTTAAAAACATGTAGAACAAATTTTACAGTGTTTTGAATATTTGAACACATTTAAGAAAATCGGAAATCTGAAAATTTTTCTTGGCATTTTATAAAATTCTGTAATATTTTGATATTACTTAAAAAAATTAAATTTTACCTACTTTAAAAACATGTAGAACAAATTTTACAGTGTTTTGAATATTTGAACACATTTAAGAAAATCGGAAATCTGACAATTTTTCTTGGCATTTTATAAAATTCTGTAATATTTTGATATTACTTAAAAAAAATTAAATTTTACCTACTTATAAGTGCTTACATCAAACTATTATATATGTTTTACGAACAATAAAATCATCATAAATTGATTCTAACTCTTTTGCACCTGCATATTGACCTTTTGTTAATAACTTTTTAGTGTCAAAAATTGCTTTTGCTCGAAGAAAAATCTGCCAAATAATTACATCTGCCCTCAAATTTCGTTTACTTAGAAGAGTGTTTTCAATTTTCTCAGTTTTAATAAACTTCATGGGTAAAAAATAGCCATACTTGTAGGAAAGCAATCAAATTTAACATAATTAGCACTTGAAATTGAACTCCATATGCATCAACAATTAAATTGAAAGCAGATTAGAAATAAATGTTTAAAAAAACAAGGTGAGTGAAAGAAAAAAAACCCTGCAGATCATGTACTTTTAAGTGATGTCCACCGTGAGTTTGTATAATTTGATCAGACGAATTGTATACTTTGCTCCAGTGTACTTTAATGTTAGGTATATCAGATGTGTATTCGATTGCTCGAGTAATAGATGGTGAACACCTACGATTTGCTTGTTGCCATCGAATTTCCTACTAAGATGGTCCAGATATATTATTGTTTGGCACATAACCCTTTCACATTAAATTATCCTCATTATTAATTTTGATCAATTCAGCATTGTGCTGTATCGTTTCATGTAAAGAATGCTTAGAACCCCCCCCAAATGAAGCAACGTTCATTTTTTAATGCCACTCTATTTTCCGTGACCATAATTTTCGAACAAGTCCTCACTGACCTCTCAATCTTTACCTTAACCTGAAATATCCCAACTTGGCTGTTTTGGAACGGTACTGGCCAAATATAGGAAATTCGGTGCCAGACTACTGAATTTTAAGAAAAAAAAATATATTTAACAGCATTTGTCTAGGCCATATAATTTAAACGATTCCTCATACAACATTATACCATAATTGTTTGTTAGTGCATGCTCAATTTACCCAAATCTGATATTTTGAACTCACCATGTAAGAAAAAGTACAATAATGAAGCAGTAACATTATAAGGGGCATTTTTTTTTATAAATAACATCTTTCTGTAGGGACACATCAAAACAAAAGATAAACATACCTTCTTCCACTGATTCGTCTTGACTATGAAGTGTCTATAATAAGAAATACTTTTCTGCCGAAATATAAACGCCATACTCGAATTTCTATTACCTTATATAAAATTTATCATCTTTATGGGATTTCCCTGGAGTTGTACGCATTTCGCTGTGTTCTGCATCATCATTAGTGGTTGCAAATATTCTTTTTTTGAAACGCTAAACAAAATTATTTTCACGTCCGATGGCTAACCAAGACTAACTGTCTCCTCGACCTGTTTACTACTTAACTGACTTACTGTCCTGTCTTGTTCTCCGTCAATATATGAAACATATTTCCTTGTAGGAGTCTCTGACGTCAAATAACCCGGCCAGTCATTTATTTGTAAACCGTATTTTATATTCCAATTAAAATTCCAACCTTGTGTTTTTTTTTTAATAAACTAAAATATTATCTGCTGGTAAATACTGTTGATCATTGGTGAAAATATTTCTTCTAATTGGTTTATTTTTCCGATATTTATTTTGCTATTGAAACACTCTCTTATGAAAATTTCCTATTTCGTAACACTGACAACTGCAGCTACTTTCGTCTCATATTGATCACATAGTGTTTTGGCGAGTACAGTATTTGCCAACATAGGATAGATGGTTATTATAACACTCCCTTTCTTGAATTTGTTCATTTTCCCATCGTGTCTATCTTCCCGGCGAAATGTTTATCTTGTCGTTTTTTAATTGTTATTTCTTTTTTCTTTTTGTTTTTACCACGATTATTGAATAGAATCAGTTGAAGACAAGTATTGCACAACAAATAGAATAATTCAGTCCTTCTTTGATGGTAGTTAGTGGTAGTGTTATAGATAGAAACATCGATTCATAAATCGACATAATGACTGATTCATAACGTTAGTTTTGCTCTGCTTCTTGTCAATTTCGACTTGGTCCTCTGTATGTGTACCTGATTATAATTAAATTTTTAAAAATCGTGGTAAACAATGCCTACAACAAGACCAGGCACGTTAACAAGAAAATAACCTACTAAATTTAGCTTTTCTACAACTTAATATAAATCATTTTTTAATTAAAAACATTACGTAAAGCATCTGTTCAGTTGAAATGAAATATATTTATATGAATCTTAAGCAATGTTAAATAACTTATTCTCTCTGGTGGAAATTAGTAGAGTAAGTCTTTCGCAAATATTTACAGTAATTATATAACTAAATGAAATATGAATTAAATTTTGCGGCCGGGAAAATAATCCAAATATGAGACTAAAAAATAGTACAAATTATGTATATTTATAAGTATTTCTGTTCCTTTAGGAAGTAAGTTGAGCACTGTCTGTTTAAATGTAAAAGTCAGTCATTCGTGCTGCGCGCGAGTTTGCGACATTTAGTCACTCGATCATTGTAAACCATTGCTGTATATCGTCATGTCTTTACAAATGTTTAATTGTACTTGAATTCCTTGTGGTCGACGGTGGCCTAGTGATTTGTTTCTTTGCTAATGACAGCAAAGATGGTTCGTTGCGGGGTTCGAATTCTACGACCAGCGTCAATCATAACTTTCTGCATTATTATTCTGGAATAATGTAGGTATTAAAAATAAAATATTTATAACTATATATATATATACAGGGAGAAACGATAAATATGTCGCCCTAAAGAAAACAACAGCTTTATTATAAAACTTTATTGCAAAAATATATTCAGGTAACTTCATTATGTAGGAGAACCGACATTTATTTAATGTGGCCGAATTCAGCCTCAATCACTGCCTCGATACGGATCCGTGGAACATGCCTTTTCCACAAGCGCCGGCGTGGGCACGGCGATTACTCGGCGGATAGCGGCGATCAGGCTGGCTTTGAAATTGGGGGACATCCTATTGGTGATGTTCATGACGTATGACCAAACGAAATAGTCCAGCGGGTTCAAGTCGGTGGAGGAGGGGGTGAGAGAAGAGTACAAAGTCGTAGCACTCTTGTTGAAGCAAGGACTGGGACTCTTTGAACTTTGTGAGCCGGTGCCGAGTCCTATTGCCACACCCATGGGTCCGTGTGTGCCTGGATTTGAAACTCTATTATTACATTTATTAATATACAAATATAATATCTTTATATGCTCAGTCGAGCGAGTTCTTGTGCCATTCGTTGAGAGAGGCATATATTTGCTCGTTTTCAAGTTTTCCTTCTAAGCATGAAAATTGATTTGGGGCAGTCTTATAGCATTTTAGTTCTTTTATGTTCGGATAGCAGACATTAACCTTCGTTTTGGGTGGTAGTAGCGCATTCTACTTTCGTTTATCATGATAGCATCCTCTCAGGATGTGCCTGTGGGTCTTATATCAATAAAACTATCAGAATGGCTTGTTTATACGCAATATAAACATATGAATTATAAATATACTAGCAAAATATGCGATCAAATGATTACAAGTCAAGGTAAGATACTAAATAAAGAACGGACAGTAAAAATCGTCAAAAATCAACTCAGTTAAACGTGAAGGTACTTAATACCAAAAACCGAACACAATTAGTAGAATAGAAGAATGTAAACAACGGTTCAACTTTCAAAGATATATATTTTTGAGAATAAGAAAAAGTGGATGATATGACAAGTGTAGCATTAAAAAATCGGAAAGGTATTCGAAAAACAAAATTGAAAAAAACAAGATGAAAAGAAAAACATAGCCTAAAAATTTGACTCAGGAAGATAGAAAAAGCCAATGTGTCCTTCTTCTGTTGACCTTTCTTGAGATAAATCTGATCTTCTACGGTCAAATGACAAACCAAAGTGCAACTCACCCTGCAACCGCTATGTAATATGTACTGTTCACGATGATCGGATTTTCTGATGTCGACGTGCCGACTTCAGAGCTATTTAAAGGCGGCATGGCACAGCAGCTTTTAAGTCACACAGGATTACCTTAAAAAATCAACAAAAAAAAATCGGATCGGATAAAATTGAACCTGTTAGCGTTTCGAGGCAGTGACAAGTTATGCTCATGCATATTTCATGTGCTATGTAATATACTATGCTCAGAAGAAAAGATTTTTTTCTTAATCCTCGCAATTACTTATCGATTTACATATATACATTATATATATATATGTATATATATATATATATATATATATATATATATATATATATATCACGTATAAGTGTGTGTTTATGTCTGCGTGTCCGATTTGGATATATACACAGCTCATCCAAGAAAAAATATGTCTATATTAAGAGCACACAATGACTGTAAAAATATACGTCGACGGTTTTTGCATTCGATATTATTTACATATTCATATAAGATCTTAAAGTTACGCCAATAATTTAAAATTTTACAATAGAAATTATCATTTCATAGTGATGATGCAAGAAAAAAAAACTACACCAACCTTATACGTTTTATTTAAATGGAGAGTTTATTCCAGGCTGGCGTGTATGGCTATATGCGTTATTCCTGCCCCTTAACACCTTAAAGATTTTTGTCTGACGGTTAGAGAAACGTCTGTTTTATTGACGATGTTTGCGTGACAGGGAAGAATTATATACATATCTTAATACAAAGCAACACATAATAACACATACATATATATATATATATATATATATATATATATATATATACGTTTTATTTTTTATTACCGTATCTTTCTGTTAAGTTACATTATTGTTTCAGCTACCCGGCGGTTTTTTTGGGCCGTCTGTAGCAGAAACCTGTAAAAGTCTAGGGAAGCTACAGACGGCTAACAAAACGGCCGGGTAGCTGAAACAATAATGTAACTTAACAGAAAGATACGGTAATAGAAAATAAAACGCATATTTGCTCTACAACAGTATTGAGCACTTTCATCAGTTTTTATTAATTACCAATTCTACTAAATATATATATATATATATATATATATATATAATTTACAGTTTTTATATATAAATAAAATAAAAATTTATTGCTTGGACAAAGAATACAATATTTATATTAATTTTATTAATCCATGCATGTTCCATATACGCTCATCTTCTCGGTGGAAAAGTCATTAGCAAAATGTTAATTCTGGGTTGATATAATTTTACTATTTTATTTAAATATATATATTTAATATATTTAAATGTTAAATTCCTTTTAAGGGACATAGAAGAAGAAAATAAGGGTTGAAACAAAAAAGGAAATGTGATTTTAGTAAGCAAATAGAATATTAATCAGTGAATGGAGTAGGGCGGTGTCCGAAGAAGTTAGAAGATTAGAACAAGACAAATCGCATTATCTGTTGAATTCATTGTTATATTTTGTGTAATATTGGTTCTGTCCTAGTCATGTAAATGAGAACAATTAACTGTTGAACTATATGTTGAATATCATATTTGAAAATATGTGGCAACTGAAATGCAAAAATATGAAACATATTTGTCACATGACGTGATAGACATGATAGACGTGATAGATGAGACCAATAGACGTTTTAATTTTCTCGACTAAAATTGAGTTAAAAAGAGCTTTGCCGTACATGGAAAAGATGCTGCAAAAATCATAAAGGCTAATTTATCTGAAGGAAATGTCTTGTTGTTGGAATCATGTACTTTCCTGTTTGTAATTAAAACAAAGCGTGAAAAAATCTCGACGCTTTTCAAACAAACTACGCATATACGCACGTGGAAAGTTTTTTTTCTATCATATTTATAAGATCCCTCCATTATCTATAACTATTAGATGAGATGTTTCTTAATAGTGTTTATAAAAAGTGATTCTACATGTTTTAAATAGAGTACTAACAACAAGCATATTGCCATGTTCTAAATATTCTATATTTGTCACTCTGAAGTCGAAACTATACGATTACTTCTATTTATATTTTACTACTGCACGTGGAACTCTCTTCCGTCTGCCTGCTTCCCACCTGGCTACAGCTTGGATGTCTTCAAGTCCAACGTAAACAAATTCCTAATGAACCGCCCCCTTAAGTAAACACTTCATCAAATCTCCACACTAACGTACTATAATTGCAATAACCCTTATCCCTGAGTGGCTTCCTGGCCTTGATAAGTGGTGACCACTGTGTAAAAAAAAAACTATTGCTTTTACTATTACTTTCAATGCTCTTTTCAGTTTAGTATACAATTTCTATTATGAATACGCTATATTTTAATACTCAATTCATACATTGCAGTGTAGTATCTGTTCCCTTGTTATATAACTGTCTTCCCAAGAGGGAGTCAGTGTAGTATATGATCTTTGGATCCGATATTATCTTTCTGACTCCTACATTTTTAATGTGAAAGGAGAATATTGTAGCGTCTTTTCTGTCATCATAAGACTATACTCCCATGTATTTTCTCCTCTTTTTCGGAGAATAGTATGGTATGTTTGTTAGTTATGACGCTATCTTACCGTTAATCACCTCCTTACATTAGAACCGCAGTGTAATATATTTTCCTTCGTTATGATACAATGTATCCAGGTTAATTTTGATCGCATATATTTGCCAATAATCATAATAATAATAATAATAATAATAATAATAATAATAATAATAATAATAATAAAAAATAATAATAACAGAGTATTGTAGATATTAAAAGTAAAATATTTCTTTTATAATTCAGCATGTGTGTCTGCGTGTGTGCATTGATCTACAGAAATATAGAAATCATAATGTATAATATATTCTCAATATATTCTTATTAAATAAGATATTGGTTGTTATTATTTTTAACGATGAAAAAGTGTTAATATAGCGTTTCTTTAATATCTTTGGCAATACTATATACAATCTAAGTATATACCTATCAAGAAGAAAAAACACAGCACAGAATTTATAACCATCTTTTCAGAATTCGCTGATCTCGGATAAGGTAGGTTCAGAAATAATATCGACAATGTACTGCTAGTTTTAAGGACACTTTTAATTCATCTGCCATTCATATTACATTCGAATATATGAATAGATAACTAAGATTAATAAATATTTTGTCATATTATAAATCAATTACATTTGATACGCTTAGATCTTCTCTCTCTCTCTCTCTATATATATATATATATATATACATACATACATACATATATATATATATATATATATATATATATGAGAGAGAAATAGATGTAGATATTTAGATTATTATTTAATTTTGAACTACATTTCACAATAAAGAAATGATACAAGTCGTTTAAAGTTATTTTTCTTAGCTATACAATATAAAATATGTATTTCCAATAGAGTATTTCATAATAACTGAAATTGAAAAGCGTCCCATTCTCAGCTGGGAATAAAGAAAGCAATTTAATTCCCTGAAAAACATTTTAAAACAAAATCAAAACAATTTAGAAGCATAAGATCAATGTAAAATACATTGGTAAGACAGAAACTATGTACACAAAATACTAAGAATTTAAGGTGTGCATATAATGTAATTCATTACTCTCTAGCGCACACAAAAACACTTTCCACTGCTTTACTTACTCATTGTTGATTCAATTTCTATTAATATCTTAAAGATGTATATTGATATCAATGTAACTCATAAAGAAATCTATGCTGCTTACGGCCATTGCAATGTGACTTACTTTTTTTTTAGATTAAAAGAATATAAATGAGATGATTGTGTAAGATACTACGTAAAATTTAAAGTATACTAATTTGGATTTATTTTTGCAATGATCATTATTTGTAAAATAATATGCATCTAAAATATATTTTACGTGTCATAATGATACTTCATTGTATATATGTCTGCGGATCACCTATTAGAAAGGAAAGTGAGTACAGTTAGTAAAAAGATGCAACCAAGTGAGTCTAAGGCAAAGTAAAATCATTCAAAACAGAGGAATCATTTGCAAAAAAAAAGAAAAGAAATGTATTGCTATGTATAAACTTCAACTGATTTGGAAAGAAACACGATCAAGGAAATACAGGAATATCTAATTTTTTCGCAGATAAAGATAGATTTAAATGTATTGCTTAAAGCACGACAACAGGTTTGCCTTCTTTTTTCATGATTGGTTTTATCTGTCATTTAATGTTCATTGCGAAAAAAATAAACAAAATATAGAGTTGAAGAGTTGTAGTTAGATAAGGTTATCAGGTTATCGTCTGGCTTCATCTGAGTGACAAGTTTTTACCCTTCCGACACAAACTTGGAAAAGCGTTTTTGACCAAAAATAATGCGCATTTTTTAAACTTTTATTTATGTATTCACGTTTGTCTGTTGATATGAAAATACCGTTTAAAATAGCTCTTAAACTCGTGACCTTTACCTTTCACCCTCTCTTTAAAGGATTCACCTTATATATATTCATGTTCAGCCATGTTTTCTCTAGTTTTTTTTCCACAAATGATTACAGTATATTTTACTTTCCTAATCATAAAACCAAGATTTCTTAACATCCCTACGATATTCCTTAGCCGACTTCAATTTTTTGTGATAGTGTCTACTTTGAATTGTATTTATTCCTAGCCTATTTTAGGGTTTCGTTTTGTTTCAGAGATGAGTGGCATCGGTGTGTAATTATATCGCCTATTTAACAGAGCAATGATAGGAGTGAGAAAGTGCCTGGAAAGCTGATAATCTTAATTTGGAACAGAAACTGACATTTAGAAGTAACTTACGTATTATGTGATCAGTAAGAAAATGCAATCTAAAACACTAAACAAGACAATATTGAAATGAAAATATCATACAAAATCAATAGAACAGTATTATTGTACGTATGCAATATGTGTTAGTATAATATGTAAAACTTTCAATTAATGCTTGTTAATTATAAACTGTTATTTAATAAAATTAGTTATGTACGATACAAAATATATTTCTATATACAAATCTAAATAAAAAAAGTGTAATATAATATATTTACTCATATTTATTCAGGAGGAATCATATATTTCATGTAAAAAGGTGCATTTTTGTCCATTTAAAATATATGCTATTATAAACAGGAAACGTTTTCGTACGTGCTTATTCGTCACAATCAGGCTTGAAAATTAAAATACGTTGGTAATTAAGTGAGTACATCTATTTTATTGGCTTTTTTACTCAACTCCAAGAAAATGCTTATTTAACTTTGTTTTTTGTGTGTATAATACGTTATGTATTATACACTATACTTTTTCATTTTAAAGTCCATTAAATAATGACAAGAAAATTGCGTCAATGTGTGCATATAAAAGATGAATTAATTGCAACAAAAAAGCACTCATTACTCCATGTAAATCTATTTTTATTCGTGTATTCATTCTTTTAGATGTTTTTTTCATTGTAAACTTTTTAACAGATATACAATTCACTATATTGTTGTTCACTAACCCGGATAAATAACTTGTGGATTTATATCAACTTTTGAAATCATCTGATTTAATCATTATTTTTTTACGATCAATCATCAATTATATATATATATATATATATATTTATATATATATATATATAGAGAGAGAGAGATAGAGGGGGGAGGGAGAAAGAGAGTGATAATGAGAGATTGAGAGGGAGAAAGAGATTATGAATGTCTATAGAGAGAACTTGCATGCCTATTAGTCACTGTCCTTAGTTGGTTAATGTTTGTCTGTATAGGAGTTGTCAGGATAACTTGGCATGAGGACAAGTTTCAATACAAGTAAACACTGACTAAATATTAAAAACATAACATGGTATTTGAAGGCCAAATAAAACCCTACTGTGGCTAATACGAAAATTGGCGTGCCCTCACTAAGTGAGGTTGCCTTTAGTAACAACGCTTAACTGGTTATTTCACGAGATTAGCTGGATTATTGTCCTGGAATCCAGAAAGACCAAGACACCACGAGAAAAATGTACTATAATGTAGTTAAATGGTGTAGAGTAAGGGCAAATTCAATAATCTGTACTCTTTTGCTAATTTAACGTTTGAGAGATACAAGATAAATGCAATGGAATATTCGAATAACTATAGATCACATCAAAAATCCATCGATTTTTGCAAACTTCGACTGAACTAATATAAATGACAACAAAAGTCAAAAAAAAATTTCATGATTCCGACTTAAAATTTCAACCGCTAATTTAAATAACACGTTCAGTGAGGAGTACTTTTCAACAGAAAGTTTCGTATCGATTTTTAATTTAACTGATTATCCGGATTTTGATAAAATATTAATAATTAATCCCTGTATTATATTTCAATAAATATTAATATAATTCTTAACATGATTATTATTACAGATTATAATATATATGTATATATATATATATATATATATATATATGTATATATAAATGTGGTAGTATATTATAATTTATATATATATATATATATATATATATATTCAGGCAAACATTATTAAAAACAACAGAGATACCTTGCTTAATGATTCTTTTTTTCATTTTTTCGATCTTTCGTAAGATTTTTTTTAACTTCAAGATGGAAGGTATTTACAAATGTTGCATGGTTTACACGAGCGCTTTCGATTCTTTCTTGAATCATCATCAGGCCGAGATAAAATATTAAAAATAGAAGTGTAATCTACAGATACGAATGATAAAAGAGTCAATGAAAAGTCGATTTTTATCATTCGTAACTATATATTTCACTTCTATTTTTAATATTTTATCTCCGCCTGATGATGATTCAAGAAAGAATCGAAAGCGCTCGTGTGAACCATGGAACATGTTTAATTACCTTTCATCTTGAAGTTTTAAAAATCTTACGAAAGATCGAAAAAATGATAAAAAGAATCATTAAGCAAGGTATCTCTGTTGTTTTTAATAATGTTTGCCTGAATGAAGGAATGCGGCCTAAATACACTAATATATATATATATATATATATATATATAAAGGTGGTAGTATCTTCTGTACGATTTTTACAGTTCTGTTTTACATATATTTATGTCAGATTTTTTACATTATCTCGGTGTTACTATATATATATATATATATATATATATATATATATATATATATATATATATATATATATATATATATATATATATATATATATAAGTGAACATGTCTGTGTGTGTCTGCGTAAATTTTCTAACGCAATAATTCTGTCAATTTTCAGTCTTCTGACTCGAAATTTGATATACAGGGTACTGAGATTTGGGAAACTCTTTATAATCCTTTTCGGTCAGAAATTTTGCTGTTAAAGGGTCAAAGTTCAACGATTTGACCTTTGAGAACTCTAAATGACCCTCCGAAAATGTTGGGTCCAAACACTTGAACTTTTAGATATGGATTCCTTGGACATGGGATCTAACTTAATAACTTGATTTGAGCCCAAACAATAAATGTTTATGGTCATAATATGGGGTCAAAGTTAAAAAAAATTGACCGCTTTTTTTTATTTTGTCCAACATACACCACCAAACACTCAGGCAAAGCCGGGCTGAAATGCTAGTGTATCTATAAAAGTGAAAGTGTCTGTCTGTCTGTCTGTATGTGTGTCTGTGTACATTTCCCGACACAATAACTCTGTCAATTTTCAGTCTACAGACTCGAAATTTGATATACAGTGTATGGAGATTTGGGCAAATCTTTGTAATCCATTTTCGGTCCGACATTTGTCTGTTAAAGGGTCAAAGTTCAATGATTTGACCTTTGAAAACTCTACAAACTCCTCAGACAATTGTCGGTCTAAACACTTGAACTTTTAGATATAGGTTTCTTGGACATGGATCTAACTTAATAACTTGATTTGAGCCCAAAACAGTAAATGTTAAGGGGTCATAATAGGAGTCAAATTTTAAAAATTAACCGTTTTTTTTCTTTTTTTTTTTGCTGAACATACACCTCCAAATACCCGGGCAACGCCGAGCTGAAATGCTAGTAATAATATATAGTGCATGAAAGAGTACAGTAGAACTGATTCGGTATATAATTGTGTCTAATATGTGTATATCTTTATCTATATATATATATATATCTAAAAGTGAACGTGTCTGTGTGTGTGTCTGTATGTCTGTCTGTTTGCTTTTTCCTTCGCAATAACTCTGTTAATTTTCAGTCTACACACGCGAAACTTGACATACGGGATACTAAGATTTGGGAAAATCTATGTGATTGGTTTTCGGCCAGAAATTTGGCTGTTAAGGGGTCAAAGTTCAACGATTTAACTTTTGAGAACTCTACCAAACTCCTCCGATAATTTTGGGTCTAAACACTTGCAATTTTAGATATAGGTTCCTTGGACATGGATCTAACTTAATAACTTGATTTGAGCTCAAAACAATAAATGTTAAGAGGTCATAATATGTGGTCAAAGTTAAGAAAATTGACTGTTTTTTTTTGTTTTTTTTTGGCTCAGCATACACCTCCAAACACTCGGGCAACGCCAGGCACCCATGCTAGTATTATATATTTATTGATTTTACATGCAATATTTTAGGTTACAAAAGCTCCAAGCGATTTTAAATACTAAACGATCTCCACCTGAAAAGAGAGTACAGTGAGTATAAAGATTGGGGTGCGTTTATCTGTGTTCACCAGTCAATAGTTTCGTTTGACTCCGGTATTTGTGTAATCAGACAGTAAATACATAATATTGAGATTGTGTTGATTAATAGAATTCCTTGTGTGCGGGGCGTTTGCTCAATTAGCAGATTGCTTGCCTCGCAGACAAGAGTCTCTGGTTTCGAATCCTGAGTTCGGAGGTCTAACTGATAAGCCCAAATGAGGGCAAAACTCGAGTCTTGGACTTCCGGTTCGTTGAATGTCATGGCTCTTGAGGGGTGCGACATTGTTTAGTTTACCTGTGGAACTTATTACAAATAAGTATATATATATATATATATATATATATATATATATATATATATATATATATATATATATATATATATATACTGGCTGTCTATTCGGTTTCGAGTTTGAATAGTCTTCAGAGATATTCCTGTTTTGATCTCTCCTTTATCCAGGACAAAATAGAAAGAAAAAAGAGAACTCTAAAGGGTACCCGTTTGTGATTTTCCTTACGGTTGGATAGAGCTCGCACAGAAGGCAATTTCCTTTTTGAGTGATACACAGATATCCAAACAATGAATTAAATGATATGATTGGACGATACCAAACTCTAGATTTACTTTTTACCATTAATTACATTACTTCAGATAGGTTGTCCTAACACAGCTCAGAAACCTTATCTGCCTCATATTTAATCTTGAACTGATGACAGCAACAATGCCAATATGTGAAGCATCATCAGAGAACGTTCATCTTTTTGTCAGAATATTCCTATCGTTTAAATAAACTGTCTTTAAGGAGCCCACCTACCATATATATATATACATATATATATATATATATATATATATATATATATATATATATATATATACATGTATATATATATATATATATATATATATATATATATATACATATATATACAACGTGAGAGGAAGGAAAGAGAGATAGAAAATACTGACCCAGCGGATTACGATTATTTAGCTGAAAATAAAACTAAGTTTTATTTTTCGTATATCCAATAAAATGTTTTCTCTATATGTTCAGTTTGTCAAATCTTAAAAATAAACAGAAATCGAATCGAACTCTTAATCAACGATATTGAACGTATTTGCTCATAACTGTACATTTTTAAGAGCCGTCAGTTGGGAAAAATCGCCGTGCCTATTATGTGATTCAATCACTTAAAAGTGTATAATGTTACTTAAAAACTCCATCAGTTTGAAATTATATGGCGATCTGAATGGATCCATCAAATGATGACTGCCATTTTTGTGCAAGCGTCCTGAAAATGCAATGTCACAACCCAAGTGCCGACAGGACCACAATCAGCTGCGTCCATTAAGGCAGGATAAGCCTCCATCTTCTTGCTGACGATCTTCCTTAACAGGCATTTGGAAACGGAAAAAGGTGGAAAGGGAACATCGGGGTGAACTGTCCAACTCACAAAAGATTCTGCAAGTTCGAGTAGAAAAGGAGATGCGTGATTGTAAGTGGCTTGTCGATAAAACAAGTAGATGGGAAAATCGTTCTTTTTCTGCCAAGGCTGAGCCATGAATTCTGTGGCGAAAATTTAGTACGGCTTGACAATTATCTCTTTGGAAATATGGTTCGTAGATTCTCTTTTCATATTTTCTCCTGTAGAGATGAAATCTCATACATTCCAATATTTTCAAGCAATCTCATAGAAAATTAAATTTCTGATATTTATGTTTAAGATTCCGATATGTTTATTATCCGCTGAATTAAATTTAAATTTAAGAACAATTAAAGCATAAATAAACATGGTCATTTACATGTTTATGGTCACATAGTGTATTCTTTCTTAAGAAATATACCGCTTAAAATTGTGTAAAACGGATATTTAACAAAAATATTATTGATGGCAATATAAAACAGTAAGAAAAACGATACTTAAAAGATAATCTATATATCTATAAAAGTGAAATTGTGTGTGTGTCCCTGTGTACATTTCCCTACCAAACTACTCTGTTTATTTTCCGTATATTGACTCGAGATTTGACATAGAGGTATTGAGATTTTAGAAATAAATTTTTGATTGGTTTTCGACCAGGAATTTGTCTGTCAAGGAGTTAAAATTCAACTATTTGACCTTTGGAAACTCTACCAAACTCCTCCGGCAATTTTGGGTCTACACACTTTCAATTTTATATATATGTTCCTTGGACATGGATCAAACTTTTTAATTTGATTCGAGACAAAACAATAAATATTAAGGGTCAAATTGGCGTCAAAGTTTAAAATGTTTTGACCTCTGCGGTCTCTACCAAATTACTTAGCCAATTTTTGGTTTAAACATTGGAACTTTTACATAAAGTGTATTCAGATATAGCGCAAGCTTTTTAATAGTTTTTTTTTCCGAAAATCTGACTGCCAATGGATCATGGATATACATTTGCGGTCTCTATCCAACCATGCAACCAATTTTGGGTCTAAACAATTGAAATTTTACATAAAGAGTTTTTAGGCATGAAGCAAGCCTTTTAATGAGATTTTGTTCGGAAATTTGGCTGCCAAGAGGTCAAAGTTGAAAGAGTTGATCTTTGCAGACTCTACCAAACTCCTCCGTCAATTGTTGGTCTTAACACTTTAAATTTTAGATGTAGGTTACCTGGACATGAGCTATACATTTTAATATATATATATATATATATATATATATAATTTTTTAATTTTTTATTGAGCCCATGATAAATTTACATTACTGTTTCCATTGGATTTTCACCCCAGGAGATGAGGTAGAGTACCAATTTCATCGGAATTTATAGGTGGGCCACCTATAAATTCCGATGAAATTGGTACTCTACCTCATCTCCTGGGGTGAAAATCCAATGGAAACAGTAATGTAAATTTATCATGGGCTCAATAAAAAATTAAAAAATTATATACCGCTCTATTAACATATCGAGCACTTTTATCGGGTTTTTTTTACCTTATTTCCCTTGAAAAGATATGCACATAACGTTATGAACAGTACATAGGGCCCGAGAAAAGCCAGGCTGAACTGTTAGTGATAAACAAAAGATATTTAAAATACTGCGCGTGTTATAAGTCAGACTCATAATTCGACCAGTAAACTTTTATTGAAATCAGAAAATTAAATGATAACTGATTCATGCGATATCTATCTGACATGTGAACTAGTGATGATTTGGTAGTATTATTTAATTGAAACATATGGTCTGGTTGTACAAAATATGGAATTATTTGCAGAAGCTACGTTTATAACGTTTCCAGCCTGTACAAGATATTGGCACCACAATATAAGATGGGAAATTGTCATCAAAACTCGAAATAATTAGTCTATGATTCTTTAAAAGAGGAAGGAAGGGGAAATCCGGAACATGTTTTATTATAGCTTCCTGACGCATCCCGTATTTTAGATTATGCACATTTTAGAAAAAAGTAAATGTTAAATAGAATAATCTGTTGTAATGTCATATTCTTGAATATAAGGAAATAATGAAAATATAAAGCAACATTAGACTCATGTTATCGAATTTAACTATTTGAGGCAATCACGGTTGCTTTCGTACTTATTCTTCTTATCATTCTCATGCTCACTGCAAAAAAATGCGTTTAGTCTTGAAAGATAATGTATGACTCCTGTAACACTGTCTGCACTTTTAATTGTATAGAAAGAGCTGCGCAACTCCTACCCACATCAACAGTGAGTCGTCACAGCTAGATTTCAGTAGAAACGAGAAATCCTAAGCGACTGCTAACAATGCTAAGATAGCATCTGTTATTCCAAAATAGTCATCAATTTGAACACTGACCAGGTTCAAAGTCATTTAAAGTCAGCAATCTAGCGGTAAGCGCCACGTGGAGGTGATTATACCGTATATGTTACCATTAATATTACTTTCTCATACATCCATTCTCAAAAAAAATGTAAATAAGTTGTTTTAATTGAAAACCTTTATCCTAGCATCCTACTTAGCTCTGTAACAGAAATAGTTTCATTTGCGTGAAGCATTATTCATGGAACGAAACACTAAAAATGGGAACAATTCGCTGCTTAAGTATAAATACGCAAGGCTAATTTTCATTCGGTAATTACTAAAGTAAGATTTATTTAAATTTATTTATACTGACTTAAAAAGAAACGAAATATATTTTGAAGATTTTAATGTATTTTTCGCAAAAGAAGACGTAATATGGGAGAAGAAAATGAGTAATTAAGTTCGTTCCTGAGAAAATTCGCGTTGTTTATTTTAATAAAAATCTGTTACTTATTGCAGCCATCTGAGAAATATTCCTATTAGCTAAATTATCTTCAGAAATGAAATGCATAAAATTAAATTTTATTTATTTCCATTTTTTGTGTTCAAAAACACGAACAAATAATGAAGTAAAAGAAATGCCTTTGCAAAAATGAAATGCTAATTTTGTCAGAGGAAAGCGTGTGGCGACTAAAGTGGATTAATAGCTTAACCTCCAAAATACACACCAACACACCCACACACCCCATATATATATACACACACAAATATATATATATATATATATATATATATATATATATATAGTTAAATAGAATTGTAGAAGGCGGTACAATGCAGAAGTAACGGAAAGACACAGGCTGAAGCAGGTGAAAAATGTTTAATACAACTTATAAATACATGTGTACATATTCATATTTCATATACGCAGTATATTTATATTTGCACAGTGGTTACCTGGGAAAGTCGGTCTGGTGGTATGTCCGTGTAATATAATATTTCGAGAAAGATCGCCTCGTCAGATATTTACTTGACTTTGACAAACGTGTTGTTATAAGCAGTAACTATACCGCCACAAATCATCGCTCGGGACTTGTGGGTAGTATATGTTTAGGTTTTTTTTTCTCAATTCTTATTTTATATTTCTAAATTATTTATTTTATATTATATTTTATTTTATTTATTTGTTTTTTATTTTTGTTTATTTTATAATTGTTTATCTTTGGTTCAAACGTGTTGTTGTAAACAGTAAATAGTAACAGTATCGGGCTAAATAATTGTCCGGACATTGTCGGTGGCTTTTTAATTTAATATGATTGAGTTTGTTTGTTTTTCTTATACTTATTTTTAACTTATTTATTTAATTTATTTATTTGTTTGTTTTTTATAGTAGTTTATGTTTAAATTGAGGAGACTTAATTAACTAATGTATTTGTTGTTTGCGTTTCTGCGTTCTGTTTGGTGGTGGTGTGCGTAGACTTAGAATAAATCGGTTGGTCAAGGGAGACTACTTGATGGGTTGTTCTAAGGGGGATAATCGTTACCGATATTTCTTCTCAGATGTATAACGTTGCATTACTTTGTGTGTATTTATTTGTTTGCATGTAGTGTATATATACTCATTTATGGATTTTTGTATATTTAATTCAATTATATAGTAACTATAATTATTTATTTTTATATGCCATGTGTTATGACGAAGTGGTAAAAGTTATTTCGAGAGTTTTAGTAAAAAAATTTTTTGTTTTTTATAATGTATTTATTTATTTGAGTTAACTTGGATTTCTGTTTTTAGTGTATTATGCCTTATTGTTATTTGCGATTAATATTGTTAGGTTTATTCGGAGAAATCAATTGGGTTATATTGGGGCATATATTCGTTTTCAGCACATCCGAAAACCTACAGAAAATATTTTTTTAATGTAGGTTTTGCGTTTTCTACCAGGCTACAATAAACACCACCCTTAAAAAAGTAACAGACCCCTGATGGTGACCATTAAGTGGGTGCTCATTTTACGTTAAATTAATATAAATATTAATAGATTTCGAACGTATAAAATTGCCAAAAAAGGTAGTATATATATGGATATATGTATACTCGTAGCCAAATTGAATATCTTTGATTCTATGGGATGAAACTACATGAAAATTTGCAGGGTTTTGAAGATTATTATACTATTCTATTGTTAAGATTTTATGAAAATTGGTAAAAAAAAAATGATTACATTTTCACACCAATAAAATATGCCCAAATTTCTTACATTTGTATATTTATTGTCCTGGCAAACAGCTTAGGTTTTACAACTTCGGCTGTCTTCCCTACATTTGTCTGTTTTCCTGCTTCGGTATTCTATTATAGACTTGCAGGTTTTGCTGCTTCGGTTGTCTCCCCCGTGGCCTTGCCAGGCCACTAATATGTGTGTGTTTTTTATGTAAATATAGTGTGTGATTGTGTGTATTTGCATATGTATTGATGCATATTGTGGTTGAAATATAAGCTTTTATATATGTATAAATATTAAACTGACTAAGAGTATACATGGAAATTGATGTATCTTAATCAATTGTTTTAGATTCGTATGCGTTGATTCTTAATCCCTCATCAAAAGAGAATTCTATAATAAGATGTACATTTAAGAATCAGTTCGCATTGTTTCATATGAATATACATTATTTTATAAGTCGTTTTGTCTTTGTTCAACTGTATAATAAAAGACCGTCAGATGTTACCAGTGGATTTCGGAAGGAAGATCTTCTTTAAGATAAGACGCGATCTTACAGCAAACCGAAGCGTATGGATTATTGACCTTAAAGCCAACGTAGCGTCTGTAATGAAATAACGTTTCGTTAGCTTTAAAGAGGCATGAAATAAATGAAAGGAAATATAAAAGAAAAATATTCAAAGAACAAAGTTGATATGAAGAGAAAGAATAATAGAAGGATAAAACCAGCTTTGCTAGGGAGAAAGACAGGAAAATGATAGGGTGTCACGATTTGGGGTAAGGCAGTAAAATGAGAGATAATGATGCAAGAAGAAGATGAAGGACTAAGCAGCTGGGTAGGTTCAAAAGATACGTCTAATGGTAGAGAATCATAGAAAACGGGATTAGTATCAACCAGGTTCCGTATTCACAGAAAAACAATGCAAATTTCGGGGTGATTAGTATCATTAGTAACATTTCAATTTAAAACTGTGTGAGAAATAATTGCATTTCCACTCTTACCAATCATTGTCCTCGCAAGTTTTCGTGTTCTGTGATATGTATCACATTCCTAGATACAGTAGTCATTACTTACAAACGAAAACACTACGCCCACTACGAGTGGCATAATTAAATTGGACGCAGGATTGCTTACCGCTGGACCAAAAGTTGCCCCATTAAAATCAAAATGGTGTTCTACCGATAAGTAAGACTGGCTATGATAGTAAAATACGCAGATGTTCAGACTGTGATAAGAGGCATCTTAAATAGAATTATTGCCCTTATCATTACAAAGGCCAAAATGTCAAGACTTGCTGTGCTGTATGTTCAGACATATTTTACTGTTCACTTATTGAACACTATCTTCCTCTTTCTATCCCTTTTCGCTTTCGGCCCCTCTCCATCTTTCTTTCTTTCTCTCTCTCTCTCTCTCTCTCTCTCTCTCTCTCTCTCTATATCTATCTATCTATCTCTAATCATGTTTGCTTTTATTTTCTTTCTCTCTCTCTTTCTCTCCCCCTCTCTCTCTCTCTATCTATCTATCTCTAATCATGTGTGCTCTCCTTTGCACATATACTTTTCGTGTCATAACCTACTTACTCTCCAATTCTGCAGCAACAACTTTTATCCCCACCCAGGCAACCATGTCGTAAGCTATCTAATGTGACTGGAGTTTCGTTGTTTATTGTACTACTTCAGAATTGAGCAAAGAAACAAAAGGACACATAATAAGGAAAATATAAACACTTTTTAATTTTAATCTATTTTCAAATTCTGCTAAACGGGAAAATGTCTTGCAATAAGTTACAGAAATTTTGATAGCAGTATTAAAAATAAAAATAGTAAAGAAAAAAGAGCATTATGTAAAATAATTGTTATTTCAGTCAAATTAAAAATTTTATTTTTTTGTCACGCAGAGTCACCTCGCCTGATCGACTATTCTTCAGTGGTATTATTTTCAACGGAGTTTGCTAATATATTTGTGATACTGGTAATGCATGACACCACGTATTGAACGTATATCTACTATAGAAACATATATCGTGCAATTATTGCCACCAGATTTAAATAGCATTGAATCTTTCAACATGATATTTGAACCGGAAAATTCAAGTGAATTACATAATTTTACAATCTGTGTTTTCTACACGCTAAAAAGAAATACACATATTATTACATAGATTGTAGACTACGGATACTTTTTTACAGATATTTTTCGAGGCAAAGAGTAATACAATTTTTCATATTAGATAATATACTTATATTTTAGATAAATTTTATGAACAGCACCATTTTCTTTATTTGTAATTTTTGACTAAAGTAGGAACATTTTGTTCAAGTTAATAATTAATAGCAACATTTACAATATATTGGGAAAATGTTTATATTACTTCTTTTATTTTAGAATTTTCTTGTAAATGACTGTGTTCTATTACGATTTTTTGTCGAATCATTTATTTAGCAAGAGATATGGAAAATATACACTTCTTTGAAAACAGTCGTTATTTTCCATCGTTTCGTCACATTAGATAAAAGTTAATATAAAATTCCATAGTTAAATTTTAAGAGATATATATATATATATATATATATATATATATTAACTTCCTGTTGTTTTTTTCTTTCTCATGCGAGAACTATGACTCATGTGAGGTTTTCAAGGACGACTTTTCGCTATTATTGCTTTACATGATCGTCACATGGTCGCCACAATTGCTGTGAGAATGTTGCAAGTAAATTAAGGCTGTTAACCGATGTTTTGAAAATCAATGTTGTGCACACAATAACTGATGATGTTATTTACATACATATATTATAAATTACACATATCTATTTTTCTAATTGTTTACACATGTTTGTTCTATACATTTTATTTTGTAGTTCTCATTTTACGACAGACACATACACACATTTTTAAGAATTACTTTCTTTACATTACTTATTCAGATGCAACTAGTTCGTAATAATTTAACCGGGTTATCATAAAATTTCAACCATTAAATTGTACACATTAATTTAATAATGTCATGGGACCTTTTCAGAACCGTGGGGTTCATCAGGAGCGTTCACGTCTTCTACTTCTGCCTCATGGCTATCTTCCGAGTCCATTAGAATTCTCTTCTGACAAGATTACACTGTATCGGAGGCACAGATCCTTCACGTGTCCGGACATTCTATTCACTAAGACGGACTGTGAACTAATTATCTCGGTTACCCGACCCTGGCCAAATCTTGTGGTACAACGCCTCTCTGGTACCTTAACCTATACATAGTTCCCAATTTGGTAAAGACTATGCTCGGGACCTGCTACTGGTGGCAAAACATCGATTTCTTCACCCGGAAATCGTGGTATACAACATTGGCTGCTGAGATCAAAGATCGTCTTTTGTAGTAACGTTGTACCAGTAGACAGCCACTGGTATAGAGCAGTGCATTCTAGTCGCGATCTGTTTCACAGGGCGATGGCATTACTCTGTTATGCCTTTCCCGGTCGGGCATATGCACAGCGAAATCTCAAGTTCACACCCCATTTATCTGCGAACGTCCGGAATTATGTGCTACGGAAGGCTGTGTCGTAATCTGTCAGTAATTTACGAGGTGGGACACGTTAAAAACGATCACTTTTAGTTGGCGAATTATAGTTGACCAGTACTGCCATGATAATTGTCTGCACACTCAAAAACAGTAGCGGCCACACTCCATAATAGTAAGGAAATGATAAGGTATTCAGCAGTTCAAAGAAAAACTTTAATTTACACACTTTAAGCTATTTTGGTCGTTATCATGGCGAAGATATTACTAAGTAGCAACCTGGTCAAGCCATTTTCCGGCGAGAGATATATAGTGGCATGACTGAGGAAGTTAAAGTTGGTAGCGAGACTTCAAAGATAGATGATGTGGTAAGCCTTCTGCTATTGTATCTGGAAGGGGGTACATTGGCCATCAACTTGGATGAGCGAGATTGAATAATTGGACGTCGTGTGGAAAGATACTCGATTAAAGAAGGCATTCACGGATGGTACGTTCACAGCCTATAGGAAGTTAACCATGGTGAAATGAGTTGGCGAGTAGGGTGGCGTTTACTTGAATAGTATCAGACAGTTAGTTTGATTGCCTGGTTTCAAGGAAGTCGAACTAGAAAAAACTTGTCACACTGGTTTTAGCCACGCAGTTCCCTGATGACATTTCCATCGAATTCCAGCAGGAACCAAAAAGTGAGACCCTAATCATGGGAGATCTAATAGTAAGAGCAAGAATGTTGACGTCAACAAAGGACCAAAACCATCATTTCATTGCAGCCGTGAGTCCATCCAATGGTAAGTATGGTGTTTCTACCGGGAATAGACATGGCATAGGAGTAAACTGCTACAGATGCGGATGCAAGTGTCACATAGCGAGATATTGTCGAATACGTGGAACCTATTGCTACCGATACATCAAGGTTAAACACTGGGTCCACGGCTGTTCTGTTAAACGGCTTCAGCGTCAGCCTACCAAAATGTAAATGCGGCGCTTCCGAAGATTTTCATTTACGTTGATGCAATGCGACGTTTTGCATTAATTGACCCTGGCTTCTCGCATGTAATAATAGATACGAATCGATGTCGATCATGGAAGACAGCCAAAGTAGTTGTTGTCGTCGACAACAACTACGGAAGGTAGTAATTGCCGAGGGTGCAGTCAGGAGATTCAGAGTTTCTCTCCCGTCGCGGTTACTACCTGACGAAGGCCAGTGGAATAGTTGGCCGAAACGTCGTGAAACAACTAAGATGAGGATAATAGTCCGCAATAAAATGAAAAAAAATAATAAAAATACTACACTGGTAAATGTAGTAACTGACATCACTTGCACGTTGATCACAACAAGGGTGAAGAATTGACAATTATTATTTTCGGAAACATTGCAGGAATGAATTGTCGTATTTCTACATATATTGCTTCATATTAATGAATGGTCGAACATTTGGTATTGGTACGAGTATTATATGAGATTTGGTGTGCCAAATTTATCGTGCCGCGTCATATGATTTCTATTTTCTTATGTTACACGAAGAAAAAATAAGGCAAGAGGTAAATTTTTTATTGGGGAAAAATCATCCAAAAGATCTACTATACATTGGAACAAAACAATTGCCTATACTTAGAAGAATTGATTCTCCACTTTTCCAGGATAGATTAAATAAACTGTAGTATCAAAAGAGATGCTACACTTTGTTGCTTACAAATTTAGAATGAAACAGCTGTGCATAGCTAACATTAAACGAACATAAATGTTTAATTTTTTATAATAAATCAATTTTATAGAAATTTTAACAAAACATATGGTTGCTGTTTTTCTTAATGAGTCTTTTAGTAGAAAAGAAAAAGATAGTAAAATACCTATTCGACAACTATATGCATTGTTTATATTTGCGAAGCGTTAACAATTTCTCAGTTGTACTTTAAATAATTCCATCGTATACAAACTTAAAAGAAACCTCCTTTCGTTTGACAATGTCTATTGCTTTACTTTATTCTTTTTGTCTATATCTTCACGATTATTGTTATGCTTGCTGATATTGGTTTCATTGTTAAGCGAGTTGAGCTTTTGTATAAAGTTCACGAAGACGGTGCATCAAAATTGCTTACTCTACATATTTTTTCTTCGCAGTTAAGAGAAGTGTGTTCTTTTTCGTTTATGTATTTTAACGCCTTTAATTATGACTCCGCTATGTTCTAAGTCTGATTTAAATGAACGCACGTAGGTTCATTGAAAAATAAATATAAGCATTCAATGTGAAGGGGGACAAACGAAAGGAAGTTTGATTGAAAATTATAGAAGTTCAAAAGATTCCGAAATTGTTATATAGGATGGACGTGTGTACCGCACATTTGTATATGCTGTCGCTGTCTGCGTTTACATATGAATAGGCAGGAGGATATATGCATTGTTGTTCCTGAATATATTGTAAAGACTAGGTTTTACGTTATAAATTATTGTTTTCTCAGTGCAGTTCATATGTTGCTTTGTTAATTGTTGAAAGTAATTCTGATGTCATCCAAGAGGTTAACTGTTTGGCAAGCGGAGAGTAATTGTTTTTTGTTTATAATGGAAAAGTGTGTAGGGTTATGTTTTATTGAAACGTAATTGTAATTTAAAAAATATTCTTATTTGTATCATTTTGTTGTGTTAAGATGTATCTATCCATCGTTGATGTTTTTTTGTTTGATTGTGTGTTTGTTTGCTTTCCCAAGTGAGTTGTTAGAATCGCATCGACTAGACGGGATTTTAATTTTCGCACGAACTTCCGTGAATGCCGTAACGGAAACATTTTTTTCAGATGGTATACGAATTTTGTGATCCATATAGTCGTATTTTTTTTAAATGTGCATCTGATTACATCCCAAAACAGTAGGTTGTTTTTTTTATGTAATTTTGTGATGAAAGTTTGTATTTCCGAACATCTAGCTAGAAGCTATTTTAATAGATGTGCATATAGATTAATACGTTATTATGAATACAGAGATGTATATAATTTGGATTGACGGTTTATTGTCTAGACTGGGAGTTAAGAAGCAGAGGTTCTTTGTAGACGTAGTTCGAAGATGTTTGACGTGGTTAAGGAAAGGTGTTATAAGTGTTTAACAAAATTAAACCGATTTAAGATTGGCAAGAAGGAATTGTTTTCTGCATATTTTCCTTTGGCACCGAAAGCAAACACACTTTCACTGTATGCAAGATGGAGTAGCTTTCGGATAGAACGCAGAATGAAATAGTGTCAAGCAATTTGGCACTTTTTCACTTTGTTCATTTGTTTTTGTACGATTAACACGACTTTGTTTGCCGTCCAGCTCATCAGCGGATGACCGATCTTAGTAGTATTTTTAAACAGAGCCTTATTTGTAATTTTGCGCCCTTAGAACCGTTTGGAACTAAACCTGTTTGCCATGAACAAAGCTGGAAAGAACCGACGCTCCATATGGCATGAATATTAAATAATCAAATTCCACTAACGTACTACAATGAGGATGAGTTCTATTTTTTGAGGATAGAGATAATGTTCTTTAACATCTTGTGGCATTTTAAAATTTCTTTGTTTTGAAAGAGCAGCAGGAAAATTATTCTTTCCTTTATTGTTTTGGTAGGGCAAAATTTTCAAGCGCACAATATTTTGTTTACATCTTTAATTTTAATTCACAAGTAATTTTTACTAACGGATCATTAAGTCTAAGTAAATGTATACTCTGATTAGATTTCTATCAAATACGAGATCAGTTGAATGTAAACGTTGTATTAGAAAATTTGCCACAAGACGTGCATATACATTAAACAAATATACGCCAGTGGAACTCCCTGCCGCTTGCCTGTTTCCAACCTGACTAAAATTTGGACGTCTTCAAGTACAACATAAATAAACTCCTGACAAACCGCTTCCTTTAGTAAGACACTCTATCAAAACGCCCAATACTAATGATTTCTACAATACTATCTCATTGATTACTGTACACGCAATAACCATTATCCCTGAGTGGCCTTTGGGCCTTGATAACTGGTGATCCCCCATGTAAAAAAAAACAAAAAAAAAAACAAATCACATTCATATTTCAATACTTTTTTTTGATGTATAAATATTCTGTTGGACAGGTGTTCTCACATATCATAACTATACTTAATTATCGATTTAATTCTAAAGCTTCCAGATTAAATTTGAAATTATGATAATTGTGTTCAATTTTGTCTAAGAAATTTTCATTCTCTAAGCAATATGATACATGTTATTTCTTTCTCCTTTTAAATTTATTTTGAAATATTAACAAATCACACGATTTAAAATTTGAATATATATTCTATAGTAACTCTTACTTCTAAGTGTTAATAAAGAATAATAAATCAGAGTGCGCGTGTATAAGATTGTGTGTGTATGGGTATGTGTGTATGTGCATTCAACCATGAGAATTTTCATTCATTTTCTTCTTTATAGTGGATATTAATTTCCTGAGTTATCCAAAATACGCTATTGTTGCCACCCATGAAATCTATTTCAATAGAACAGTAAGAAAATGTGTTTGTATGTGTGTGTGAAAATATTTAACCGATACATTCTCAAATTACTTGCCACATAACATGTTTTTGTATGTGTGTGTGAAAATATTTAACCGATACATTCTCAAACTACTTGCCACATAACAGTGAAATTAGCGTGAAATAGTAATCATACACCAAGGGTTGTTTATAATGAGTTGATGTGTTGTTTTGATCGAGGAATAACGCATACAGAAATGTGTCGACAAGTTGAAATGCAAAATGTCGACATGTTCCTATTAGTTTTGCTCATGTGAAAATTCAATAATAGCAAAAATGGTTTCATTTTAAAACTTTCCTATCCATATCAAACGGTAGGTAACGCGGCTGGAACGCTAAATGCTTTGGTTTCGATTCGTCCTGATGGTACTCAAATATTTATACCCATAGGAACCAGTAATAAATATATATATATATATATATATATATATATATATATATATATATATATATATATATATATAGTCGTATAAATTTGTGTGTGCATATTGATATTTATATAAAAAATATTTTTCTATTTATTTAACAAGAAAATACGAATTTGTTAGATATGGGCCGTGGAATCGCATTCATCAATAAAAAAAATGCTAATTTGCATATTCTTTTAAACATTATTTTTGTATTAATTCCTTATTATTTTTTCTGTAATATTATGGGATGTTCATCTTTAGTTAACTATTACGTGTAATTATATTCATGCATATATTCTACATGACTTAGACTTGCGTAATGTTTGCGTAAAAAGGTTATAATAAACACAAACTTCTTTCTATGTATATTTATGTATGCTTATATATATATATATATATATATATATATATATATATTTGTTTCAAAAATAGTTTACGAAACTCTCCTATTAGTTTTGGGTCTGCATATATAAAACTTAATATATTGGGTATTCGGACCCATGCTAAACTTTATATGTGGTTTTAAGCGGGGGGAAATCGGTGCAAAAGTGTGAAAATTGAAGAAATAGAATTGGCGAGCTGAAGGTCGAACGACGACATTACGAATATGCATGAGTAACGTAATAGTTATTGGCTCATGTTTGAATTTTTAGCCTTGAACCAGCATGTTTTCAGAGCTGCAGCATTAACGTCAAATAAAAAAGTAAATCGTAAACCAAACGCTTTGGTGTCGATTATCAGTGATGGCGCACGAGTCATGTTTTGTAAACACCTTTTTAATCCTTTATATATATCGGATCCACTATAATATAATAATAATTACGAAATCTGCATTAATCAAAAATCATTTCATTTTTAAGCGTATTTTACGACCGGACAGCGTCGGGCGGGTGTCTAGTATATATATATATATATATATATATATATATATATATATATATATATATATATATATATATACATATATATATACATAGTTAAATACATAGTTTGTATATATATATATATATATATGTATATATATATATATATATATATATATATATATAATAATTTGATTACAGAAATTTCTCTGGACAAAATATCGTAGGTTTGCAACAACAGATGCCACATTAGAAATTCAATATATCTACTCTGATATCCACTGTCATATGTAGCTTACGTATATTTCTGCCACATTCACTCATGTTAATAACATGCTACATTACATCCAATGAGCAACATCATCACAATCACCACATCTACAGAGAAAGAAGTCCCTGTTTTTCTCTCTTCAATATTTAGTGATTTCACCGCTACTCGTTGTCATCGGGTGCAATTCTACATTTTTCAACTGAACTGTGATTACATCCTCCGTAACTGGCCAATATATACATAACATAGAATATACTTTCCGATTTCGGAATCCTGAATAATAATGTCTCTTTAACTATGTTCCACTCCTTCTGATTGGTTCAGACCAGCCACCCTCGTATTCACGAATGAAACTTATTCCTAAATAAATAAGCACTTCTAAAAGTTTACAAAAATTGCGTCGCTCTCCCTATGAGACACTAACGTAAAAAAATATAAACATATTAATCGCTCATAAACAGGCAATTAAATATTAATAATCTTATTTACCGGAACAAACGTGCACAAGTAAAAAAAATAACATATATAACGTCTTCTCCGCCTTTGCTTGCACGTTCGGAACACACAGAAAAATGTAAAAACGGCAATGGTTTGGGAATGTAAATATGTAAAAAAAATACCGATATGGCACTATACCGCCCCCCCCCTGAATAAAAATCTGCACTAAAAATATTTTTCTTTGCTTTTTACTTTTTTTTGCATTTACTATTCCATTGACTATTAGATGTTTTACGACGGTTTCCTACACCATAGTTTAACGTGAATTTCACTGCATATGAAAATACTTATTTGCTATATAGATGTGTTTTCACCAACTTAAAATTCTGTGGATTATTTTATTTAAGTTTCTTTTCCAGGCTGAATCTCAAAAAATGCGCACACGTTAACTTTTGGTGGGGGGTAAATTTATGCATTTGGTCCATTTATACATTTCTTTTCTTGGAATGACGACTTTTACAGGTTTTGACTATGCTAATTAAATAAATATCATTAAAATTTTGGCCACCAACAACGACTGTGGTTTAGTTTTTTGTGAGGGGGCAGACTTCCACCGGACAACGCCGCTAACCGGGTCCTGCTAGTATTAAATAAAAATCAACTTTGCCATAATAAACACGAAATTGAATTAAAATATATTTAAGCATATTTTACGACGGTACGACGGTTAGTAAATAATAACATTTTAATCGGTTTGAAATTCAATCATTTATATATGTTTCTATTCGTAACTGAAACTGGTTTGATATTTTCCTTTTAACCGATGGTAAAAATAATTTTACATACGATCTGCAAATTTTTGAAGACATGCAAACTTTTAATGTTACTAGTTTGTTTCTTTTTATGAGTATTGCTTAATTTGGAAACTCCATGGATTAAGAAAAATATATTATACGCTTAATACATTTTACGCTTGATCTACTAATGAATAATTTAAATTCTATTTTTCATCAATCCATTTAGTCCTATATAGAGAGAGATTGATAGCCAGGCAAATAGATCAGTGCTGTTGGAGAACTTGCGCGTTTTTGCTAAATGAATGAGCCTTTCCGTCATCGACTACTCTCTCTACTAATATGAAGGATAATTTCAAAGAGAATGAAATAGTTCATCATAAAATCACTAGAATTAATATTTAGCATGTAACTGTACAGACAAAAGACAAGAATATGGAGAAATGAGACATGTAAGAAATAGAAGTTATCAATTTGGAATTTTGTTTTTGTAATCTAGATTTTCAAACGCGTTTTCCAAATCCAAATCATTTAATCCCATGCAATGGGTAATCTATCGGATCACATTAAGGTCTTGTAAGTAAAGCCAACACGAGATTTTACAAAACATTATTGAAGTATAATGCTTCCATTTTAATCCTAATAGTTCGTAATCAAGTTACATTTATGTTACAAAGCACCTTTGTGCGTTTTATCGAGGAAGAGATATCCATTATCAAATTGATGACGATTTGATAATATCAGGTGTTGTATCTGAGTGATTGCGAAACCACACTGAAAATACATTAGTATAACCCGCTAATTCTCATTGTATTGACACAACGTAACACCACCCTAGCGGAAATAGTGTTCCCAATCATGTGAGGAAGCTATTCAGAGAGGTTATGCGATTCATCTTACTAGTTTTTAAAATACATCTGCTCGAAATTAAATAAAACAATGATAATTCTAGCTCGTCATTATGTATATTTTTCAGTTAGGAACCAAATTATGGACTTGATCGACATACCAATTTAAATGTGAAAAAATACTTATACTTGGTGTATTATTAATTTGCTTTCTATAAAAAGCGTTATGTTCCAAAGGAAATATAATGCTCAAGTGATAATTTCGTTCAGAAGCAACAACGCAAGAACAATAGAAACCATATTCTTATAAGAGTAAATAATCTTAATTCAGGCGGCAAACTAACTACCAGTTTCCATATGTCGACTGCGGGAAGTTAATTGGTGAGAAATTGGCTGCGATGGAGAGGGAAACGAGTGAACAATATGGAAGCATTCATCTGCATTTAATGGTTCATGTTGCGGAAAGGTTTATCGTTAAGAAATTCATGTTTTACACAAATTACGCTTTTTCAAGCGCACATGAGCAAAACAAATAAAGAACTGATATTTGTTTTTTCACCTGCACAGTTATCTCTCTTACAATCCTCTACACACTTACATATTATTTTGTTTGCGGAACATATTTTAGTTCATACATGTTTATATATGTTTCTCTCGCAGTATAACTGATCCCTTGTTTATGATATTTATATTTGAGTGATTGCATCATTTTTGTGGTGTGTTCCATATAAGAGACGCATTCCTATTTACCTATAATATTTTGATTCGTTCTAACTTTTTCAAGCTTGTTTTAAATGAGAATTTGTAATTAGTAAGGATTCAAGGAAATGAATCCATAATTCACAACGACCGAAACTTTGTGAAAATATCAACTAAAATGAAGGTAGTAGTCCGACTATTCCAAATAAAGCAAATATTATTTTGTTTTGTTTTTTTAACACGTATATTTACATAAATTCATACATGTTTCGTCTAATAAAGAATTAAATTAAAAACGCTGTCGATAAGTTTCTCGGCTTAATGATACGGTCTTTTTGGTTCTAGTTGAAGCATACTTCCATCTATGTAACCGTACATGTTCGCATTATTAAAAACATGCACTAAATAAATATACGACTTCATTTGTAATCGTCATTATGTGAATGCAGTAAGTTTAATAAGATCGCCAACTTAGACCCTATAAACAGAACCGGGTCTATAATTACACATAATTTAATTAGTCCCGGGCTTAATATGTATCTGACTCGACTGAAAAGAACTAAGTATGTTTTTATCAAGCTTCCTCGCATGACTTTAAAATAGCACCAATGAAATTTTCATCCAATTCAAATCATTAGTTTACAAATGACAATTATTTCAGTTTTTCAAAACATGTTATTTGTCTGCATTTTGTGTGTTGATGAAGAATGTCTTTCTCATCCAAAAATACTGTTCGAGCCAAACAATGGTTTGCTAAGGATTATTTGGACTCTGGGCCGTGTCGACTTAGAAATCTGCCGTACAGACGCAAATAATGGTGATAAATAAGATCGTTCAATTGTAAAACATTAATAGCCCGCGGCGGATCAAAGAAAAAAAACTTTCCATTGTTCCTCTGGTAACTAAAACTAAACGTGTTTTCCATCATCACGTTTTCGTTCAATAACCTACATGTGAAACGTATAATCAGAGGACTGCTTCTCTGGAGAGTACAACATGGTTGTCGTCAAGTTCAGAATCGATGAATGCTTTTCAAGTGGTTATTTTAAATAACTAAATTATGTTCATTCCATTCTCCGTTTTTAATCATCTCATATCATTTTTCATCATCAACTGGCAATCTCCTCGAGTGACTTTTGATTCTAGTAAGTGGTGACTGGTCATTATGAATGAAGTATATATCGTGCACTTCATATACTTACAAGATTACATTTTATTTGACTTAAATAGTAAAATTGTACCGATTTTTCTTATGGATTTAAGTTTTCACTAAAATGCAAAGTGTATCAAATAAATCCTGAACTTTAAAAGAAACACATTTTATTCAACAAAACCTAAAGCAGAGACGATTAAAACTTGTAACTCACGTTTACTACCGGCAGTCTCTTTACTCTTTCTTCATTTATTTTCTTCTATAACCCGCACATTCTATGAAGGATGTTTCTGATAAGGGACGAAGAATTGGTGGTTCCTCGTCAGAATCTATTCATCTAAATTTATCGTTAGATACGTTTTGATTTTGATGTATTATTTAAGCTTCTTATATCAAATGGCTCCATGCCTTGTCTGCAGGGATATCCATAAAAAAACAAAATGTTCTCGTATAATTTTGCTTCAAGATTTAAATTGACAAAAATACGATTAAAATCTAAGTTTTTTAGCTGCTGCCATTATTAATTAAAATATCAATAGTTCCATTCTTATTTTTCACGCCCTTTTTTCATTTCTGTTTCTTTTTTCTTTCTGCATCCTTTTCCTCTCTTCAGCTCTACCAAACATTTAGTGCGAATACTTACTTTCATCGCCCATCAAATAGAGAGCTGTAATTTTCTCTCTTTTCAAAGCATCAAGTCAAGTATGGAAGTTATTAAAACTTTCCTTAAATTCTATCGAATTTCTTTCCTGCTAATTATCTCTTGTAATTTCATTTCTGTTATTTCAAGATCGTCATCGTTTTCGATGTTCGTACTAATTATGCTTTATATTAATCACGGACATACAAGAGTAACAGTAAAATACAAAGAAGAATCGAATTATTTTAAATGTCTACGCCGTAGCAAGAATATTTTCAAGTGGGGAAAACATCTAATTTAAATGTGCAGTAAAATCGCTCGCCTGATGTTTTTTTTTTTTTTTTGGTGTGTGTAATTCGCCGATTTATTTTGAGCGATATGAAAATTAAATAAACCCTTTGGCTGAGATGAATGTGGACTATTCGAAGTTAGTATTTGTCCAGGACAAAATGAATATTAGATTTAGACATAATTACAGCCGACTCGGTGAAGATTCGATTGTATTTTAGGCTGGCTGAATCCATAAAATAAAGTAGGTCACCGATATTCAATAAAATTTGATCATTATGATCAAACGAATAAAAAGAAAAGCTTTGATAATAGTTGATTGATACTAATTTTCATTGAACCAAATTGTATTACTCATGGAAGAAATTTGAATTCTGCAATAGAAATTCATTATTAAGATTTCCGAAGATACTCTGTATCAAATTTTCTTAAACGTTTATCTAATTTTAAAATGCTAACATTATATCGATTATTATACTAAATACAAATTGATAAAACTTTGTATTCCTATAAACTCTCATAACACAAAATAGATCTTGGATATGGGATTGACTGAAATTCGAAAAGACTGTATTAATTATTGTAGCAATTAGCCGTAAATTAAATTAACACCCATTTCATCCTGGGCTATATATATATATATATATATATATATATATATATATATATATATATATATATATAATTACCTGTATTATTATTGTGGGCTATATATGTATGTATTTATCATTACCGCCCTGTTTCTCTGTATGGTTATTCAGACACTCTCTAATATCACATAATGGCGGTCTTATCAATTTGAATAATATTACATTTTTTTATAAAGCGTTATTTTGTAATTATCCTGTCTGTACACACCTAAAACACGTATGGGAATAAAATGGCTTTTCCAGAAGAATTATCCAAGAGCCCCTAATACAATGCGGCCAGCAGATAGCCGCCAAAAGTTGTGTTAACTTTAGCGCCAACATAACCCCTATTCAATGCTATCTTGTATTTTTTGTTCTTGTTATTTTATATAATATCGTTTCTAATAAACAATATACTAGCGAATTGCCCGGCGTTGCCAGCATTTCCCGGTTGTAAAATACGCAGGGATATTATAGTTTAATTAATCCAGAATTCTTATCTTTTATAAACAAAAATACTGTAGGTATTAAACGTGACGTTAAATTCGAAAACGAAAACTATAATAATTGGTTTGGTTATTTTGTTTTACGGCATACCAACCCTTTTCAGGTAATTTCATGCCGAATCTAGTTATTTTGAAGAAAAAAAAAATTAATAGAATATATTTTTTTTCAAGTCGGTTTCTATTTAACCCATAGTTGTCACCCCAACAGGTACTACCACTCCGAGTCAGAGTGGACATGGGAGCAATGATAATTAAAGTGTGGCTCTACACTACCCAAAGCCCGCAAACTGGGACCTCACCATCGGATATAGTTTAAAGTTATATCCAGGATCAAAAAATATAATAAAATAAAAATAAAGGAAATAAACTAAGACACTTCGCTTCTTGTAAGTAAAAAAAAACAATCAAGTTGAGATCGAAACCAAAACCTAAAGGAAGTGAGTGAAGTACGATAACTATTAGACCAGCTTAACACGAGAATTCTAAACTGTTTTCACACCTACGCATTCGTAATATAATGAGAACGATTCGCGCATGCGCAGTCGTAAAAAGTTGACAAACAGATAAAAATTCGAAAACCCCATCCAAAGACGGATTGTTTTAAAAATCGTAACCACTAAAAAGGTTTCTAAAAACCTTTATTCTGGATGAAAAACAATTGAAAAGTCACCCATGTATGAATACCTTATATACCAAATTCCAAGTCTGCAGATCAAAGAATCGTTTAGTTTATAGGATGAGAAGTGTCTTCACACACACACACACACACACACACACACACACACACACACATGCACGCACAGAATCACTTTTATAGATGGAATAGCTTGGATGGCCGACGTAGTATGGGTGTTTGGAAGTGTGATTTGCGCATAAAAAAGTGGTAATAGGCAGGCTCGAATGCGTACCGTAAATAAGATAAAGTACGTGACAAAAAACATGCCGTCTTTGCCGTTGCGTCCATCACCAAACCGGAAGTGGCGAAGGCTAGTCAATCAAAAAGAGGGGATGACTTTCTAAAATATCGGCGAAAAAAGCTACACCTCCTTGTAGAAAAGGGCCCAGTTGAGGGTAAAGAGATTAATGTTTTTTAGACAATTCCTCGATATTTGTCGTTCAAAAGGTCGAGCTTAAAAACGGTACCGATCTCGTCATACGCAGACATACATGGTGGCAGCAAATTCTTTCTCGAATATTGCCATTACTTGATATAGCATTAAAAAAATTGAAACATGAAGACAGATCAGTGATCAGCCGCACGAAAGTGGCTTTTAAGCCCTTCCAAACTCTGACATTCTTTGGCTCACATAGTGCAGACATGAGCGCCAATAGCAGTACGTGATTAATGGTCACTTCTCTGAACATGCAAATGCTGTTTCAAACCGTCTGCAGTCTTGCACTTCTGCCCGTATTTGACGCAAATTTGATCTGGCAACACAAGACTGTTTTGTGGCCCATTGCGCCGATGAGCAGTCTGGTAGCTTTTCAACCCAGCTCTGCTCAGACATAATCTCCCGCACGCCTCACACTCCAGATCAATTTCGCGCCCCAGCTCATCAACTGCTTCTTACACATTCCCTTTCCGAATATCACGCTTCAGTCGTCCATACTGGGTTCGGTCAGCCTCAAACTTGCCCACACCTCCCTGCAAGGCCATTCTCTTCATGATCCAAAGCAAGACTCTTCCAGGTTTTCTAATCCACCTCACATTTTTCAGGGGTGACCTCAAACAATCTTTGAACCTCATTTTAAGCTTTTGAGCCAGACGCTTTCCCTCGGCAAGCTCGCCATAAAGGAGTTGTTTGGGAAGTGGACTGTCTGACATTCTTACCACATGACCACTCCATCTACGCCTATGTTTGATAATAAGAGCTTCAATGCTTAGACATTGGTTCCGTTCAAAAACCTCAGCATCACTGACATACATTTGCCAGCACACACCTAAGATTCGCCGTAGGTACATCTGGTGAAACCACGCGAGACGTCTGAAATGCTTCCTGTATGTTGTCCAAGTCTCACAGGCATAGAGAAGAACAGAGAGAACGCATGCGTCATGAACCTTGATCTTTGTTGGTAGCGAGATTCCACGACAGCTAAAAAAAAGCTTGTTCAACTTTCCAAAAGGATCACTTGCTTTGCTGATCCGTAACGATACCTCGTCATCCAGGACACTGGACATACTTAGTGTGCTACTCATGTATACAAACTTAGCGACAACCGCTATCCTCGACCTATAGACATAAATTGATGGTTCATAGTATGGCATGCCTGGTGGAGACTGATACATTAAGACACTTTTTTTACAGACTGATAATCAGCCCTAATGCGCTGAAGGCAACTGCAAAGGCGTCCACAAGATGATGCAGATAAGCCCCCGCATAGGACACCAAATCACAGTCATCTGCATAGAACAAGTCAGGAATCGTGTTAGTGAGTACTTTTGTACTTGCATTGAATCGAGTAATGTTGAACAACCTACCAGTAGTTTCGTAGCGAATATAGACACTATCAGTGCAACCTCTGAATGCCATCCGAAAGACCATGGTGAAATACAAAGCAAAGAGCGTGGGTGCTGGAATGTCTCCCTGCTTAACATCATTTTCTACTGAAATAGGATCAGCCAGTTTTCCCCCCAACGTTAACCACAGCCTTCATGTCATCAGTGAAAAGCTTTAAGATGGTTTCAAATTTGTCAGGACAGCCAAACTTTTTCAGAATCTCCCACAAAGCATCTCTATTTACTGTATGAAAGGCCTTGGTTAAATCGATGAACACCTGATACAGACCCTTTCACTGGTCAATACGTTTCTTCTGCTGTAAAAATCATATCCACTGTCTCCCGACTACTTTTGAAAGCACACTGCGTATCAGGCAAAACATCGTCAGCAATATGCTCCAACATTCCGTCTAGCATGATCCTACAGAGCACCTTACTGACTAATGACAGCAAAGAGATGCCCCGATAGTTTCCACAGTAATCTTTGGTACCCTTTCCTTTGTATAGCACCACCATCAATGGATCCCAATAACCCTGTAGAACACACATGACGCTAAGCAGTCAACGACAAGTCCGCCAAGCGTTGCATCATCTTGGGCCTAGAACATTTTAAAATCCCTGCATACAACCGATTCAGGTTAGGGGACTTTCCATTGATCAGCTTATGGACAGCTGCTTCAACATCCTGGAGAGAGGGAACCTCAGCCACGATTTTCTTGACTGGATTGCTTGGAATCGACCAAACAATCTCCTGATCAACGTAAGAAGGCATGTTCAGGAGGTCATCAAAATGCTCCCTCCATCTATGAAGAATGTTGTTAAGGTCTCAAAGAAGATCCCCACCATTCCTCGAGCGCAATGGAGTGATAGGTGATCTGGATGGTCCATAAAACGCACGCATTAGGGTGTATAAAACCTTAGTGTTGTTAGAATCCGGGCCAAGCCGTATTTCATCAGCTTTCTGCCTCCACCATTCGCCCTGTATGTTTCGCAACCTCCTCTGCACCTCACCTAAACATGTTGCATCCGTCGAAAGTATTAAACATACTTACATACATACATTCATACATACATACATACATACATTTACACCGACAGGTGAAATTTATATAATAGATTTGGTCTAAAGTTGTAAATTTAAGTTTAAAGTTTATTAAATAGTCTAAATTATTATATGATTGTCTATGAAAAGCAGACGCAACCCTAAATCCCAATGATTGTGGAGACATGCCTTGACACCGTTACGATCGTTTTCAATTTGTGTTCTGAGCAGCATAATTGGATGAAGTGAATCTCGTCAAGAATATTTGAAATGCGGCATCAACCATAACGAACGTAACAGTTTTGGTGCTACCAAATAAGGTTGTATTATGATATCGGCTTATCAAACTAAAATGGACTAAACATGTTATTCTTTTGCATTTTCCTCTACAAAATTGAATCATGTTCTGCAAAATTAAAAACAAAAACATTTTTCTCTGCAAGTCACCAGACTAAACAACATTTGAAATTATAAAAAAAAGTTGAAGTATAAAAAATGATGAAACCTGAAAAGTGTTGATATTCTGTAAAACAAACAAAACTATCAAACATGACATTATGAATAAATATTTGATGGTGTAAAAAAACTAGAAATAAAAACTTTTTTTTTCTATAATTACCGGATTCGTAATTAAATAACCAGAAAAGGGTGGATTGGCTATAAAACAACACAACCAGCCAAAACATCATGAATAAATATTTAAAGATATACATAATTTGAAACGTATTTTTCTTTTCCAAAATTACTGTATTCGGTAGTAAAAAACGAAAATAGATAATCTACCGTAAAACAAAAGCAACACACAAAACTTAACGCAGTCAATTGATTCATGTTTCCCGCAAGAAACATGCGTGAATCAAAAACAATTTTCTGATCACGTCAGTAAGCTTATCTCAGATGCGTATTGATCGGAAAGATATAAGCGTAATATCTCTTTGGTTCCAACATATATACAGTCTAGTACTGCTTTAATATTGCACAAAAATCCGTGAGCGTTGCCAGTGAAGCGATACTAATTCCTTGTTTTATTTTCAATCATTATTCTTTCATCTCTTTTCTAAGTGAACGCTTAGGCGTTTGGAAGAAAATGCGGCGCTGAACAACAATTTTATTTACATATGTACACTTGATTGGATATAATCTCGAATCACTAATTTCACTCAGCTAATAATAGAATTACATTGAGCATATTAACAAGACTAAGAGGCAGCTTGCTTTCTCGTTTACTCTTTCATTCTGGAGACTAGGGAAGCGCTTACAACCTGATCTTCCCAAACCCCTATTGTGACAAATGCAAGTAACACATAATATGACACTTTTATCGACGACTAAACCAAAGGCTTATTGAAGCATACAAATGCCGCCTTAGGAAATGGCATGTACGTAACTTTTGAGATACAAAATATATCCTCTTTCGTTAAATACATGCCGCTAAGAAACACATGTACACATAATTGTCTAATAGACTCGCTGACTAACAAAATAGATACACTAATACACACATATATTTATTCATGCTTATTCATTTACACACACATAAACCGCAGCATGCGCTTTAAGTAACAAAAATGCCTGCAGGTTGGAACGATAAAAGTATCGCACTAAAGAAAACAACAATAAAACTTTATTTTAAAACTTTTATTGAAAATATCATTTCAGGAAGGTTACATCTATTTGACGTAACCGTTTCAGGCTCAATCAAACCCTCGATACGGGTCTGTCACTGGGAGCAGGGTCTTTTCTACAAGCACCGGAAGGAGCTTGACGAATACTCGGCGGATGGCGGCGTTAGGCTGGCTTTGGTGTAGTCGGATATCATGTTGGTGATATTCTCGACGTAAAACCAAGCGAAGTAGCTCAGCGGCTTCAAGTCGAGGGAGGATGGAGACCAGTGAGACAAGGATACAAAGTCGTAGCATTCCTTCTGAAGCCAAGCCTAAGTCTTTTGAAACTTGTGGGTGGACGGTGAGTCCTACTGCCACAACTCAATGTCTGTCAACGGCCACCTCCTTGCCCCAAAGAATCACCACACTCTTCAGCATACACAGATACACTTTGGTGTTGATTTTCCAGCCGACTTCGAAGATGTGAGGTGGCATGATGTGGCCCTCACTTGAAACCACAACAAACACCATAACCTCCGGAAACTTTTATAGGGTGACAATTTCATCGTTCCACTCTGTACTTTACATATCGTTACAAATAGACATATGGTACTTTAACGGAATGTGCTCTGATGAACACATTGCAGGTGTGTCTTCATAGTATATATTCCCGATTAACCTAAAAAGCAAAAAAAAAAAAATGCCACCCCTTCATTGTTGAGATTCATAGATGCCGAAAAGCCTTCTTATTCTCTCGGGCAGGTAAATTTTGGCGTACTTTCTTGTTTCTTTATTCCCTGAATGTACTAGCCTACAGAAATTTAAATGTAACCGCAATGACATATCTCTCCTGAACTCCTCCCAGTCCCCCGTTAGACACAATGCCAATGAGTAGGTTCTTACGTACAAGTAGTAATATGCCTCGATTAGAGTGAATAAGAGTAAAAATAAACACCTTTTCCTGTCACAATAAAAATATAACATGTATACATTTCATTTTTACACAATATATAAATTTTTCACCCGTAAAAGTATCTAGTATCTTTTTAAATGTTTGTACTTTACAAAGTTCTTCCTTGAACAAAGGTTTTTGCTTTTGAATTCTCATACTTCAGGGAGTTTGCCATTTCTTTGGCTTACAAAGCTGTTGAGTAAAGCTAATATATTTTGTATCCATATGCTTATCACGCTTTCTATAAAATTTTATCATCTTCAAAATATTTTGTGTGAATAGACTTTCTCATACTTTCTTTCTGGTAATTTATTTTCATCAAATTATTTTATGTTCGAGTGATCTTGATATTTAGTGTCTCCATATACGATATGCCAGTCGTTGAGTCAACTAAGATGTTGGATTAGTTCGGTAATTGTAAGGTATGCCAATATTAAGCTTGCCTTGTTAGTGATAACTTATATTTGAATCTCCTAGATAATAAATTTTTCCAAAATATATTCTCAACATGAAATTGGGCTCTTCTGCATGTGTTCCCATTTCTTTTTTGTTTTTGTTTTTAATTTGTTATATAGGTCTGTTTTTGTTGTATAGGTTATATATAGAGGCATCAGTTTGTTTTGCGAATAGTAGTTCAACTTGATTTGATATATTTGAACCTTGATAAAAAATGTAGAAGAACATCCATCACATACATCCATGTATACCAGCAATTTCTTCTTGCATCAAATTAATTGTTTTCTCAATGAAACTTTAAGATGTGACACCAATCTTAAAGTCTATGATGCAGTGGTGCCCAGAGATAATAATTTAAGTTCCTGATGTACAGGTATTATTATACTAAATGTTAGTCATTCAAAGTTTGTTTTTAAGTGATTTATGTGTGTGCTGCAATAAAGCACAATACATTCTAAAACATGTATATTTATAGTTTTTTGATTGAATTATGTTTGAAAAAAAGTTATGTGTTTATTAGTGTAATTTGCTTTAATCACTCGTCCTTTCTTACAGCATGTTTTTTAATCTCCCATTTTTACTCCAAATCATATCTACTTCATGTTTGCGTATCTCTACCCAATTATAAGTGACAGAATGAGGATACTCTAGCCATTGGTTTTAATAAAGGTTTCTGATTAAAATTATTTGTAAATTTCTAAGTTCAAAATGATAATTTCAAAATTTTGAAAAATTGCCCTGGGATATTGTGAATAATAACAAAAGGAAGTCTCAGAGTCTGCATAATCCGAATAATATGTTTATGCAAACCTTTACTTAAAGCAAGTCCGATATTTTGTAAATCAGTTTATTATGTCAGAAATTAAAAGCAACTGATAATCAAAACTGAACTTTAAAATTGAGTTTATTTACGTTTAGATAAATATTAGTCTAGAGATTGGAATTTGCAATTTGATTAAAATCCATTCCGACATTTGCATCGCCATTTTGTACTTAATATCATGTATCTACATATTGTTCGTGTTTGCATATATGAACATATCAATATTTTCCTAGACGTATATATATATATATATATATATATATATATATATGTGTACGTTTTTTTTTTATCGCCGTATTTTTCTGTTAAATTACATTATTGTTTCAGCTACACGGCCGTTTTTTGGCTATCTATAGCTTCCTCTGACTTTTACAGAAAGCCAGAGGAAGCTACAGACAGCCTAAAAACGGCTGGGTAGCTGAAACAGAAAAATACGGTAATAAAAATAAAACGCATATTTGCTCTACAACAGTATTGAGCACTTTCTTGAGGTGTTTATTAATTACTATGTCTACTAAATATATATATATATAAATACATACATATATATACACACGCACAAACACATACACACACACACATATATATATATATATATATATATATATAGTTTTTAAAACATAATTATTCACAGACACCTGTTTCCTCGTCTACGACTCATCAGAGTGGCTGGATAATTATATTTTAAAACCAATATATATGCCGCTCCCCATTTGGGGGTAGCAAATTGGTCAAAGGGAAAATTATTCCCAACTCGTATTTAGGTAAAAATGCACATTCCTATAGATAAAAGAATATATATATGACAGCCGGAGCTTCTAACTACTGCCCTATTCTGCTGCTGCTATGTGGGCAGTGAATTAACAATGTTTTTCCATTGTCCAACGCTTCATACGCTAATGGAATATATATAAACATATATACACATATGTAGGCACATATATATGTGTGTTGGTGTATGTGTGTGTGTTTATATATATACACATGTAGATGCAGATGTGTATATGTACAACTATTGCTTTATATATATCGAGGTATATATATATATATATATGTGTGTGTGTGTGTGTGTGTGTGTGTGTGTGTGTGTGCGCGCGCGCATAAGTAACGAAATCCATGTTAGGATGTCGTGTTTACCTGATGTATCCAACGGTAAACTTCAGTCAAATATAAATACCATTATTTATGTAAAGATAATTTGATACCAACCGAATAAAAAAGCTCAATATGCAATAGAGAGTAGAGCTTATTATAAGAGAAAGAAAATTAAAACTGTGAGTTGAAATTTGCGATAAAATTTTATTGTGCGACTGAATACTCCAAAACACAATTTACAAAGTCCTTATTTCGGGGAGTCTCAAAGCATGCTATTCTTGCTATTATTCTCATCGGAGGACAGAATGAAATCAGCAAATTATATTTGTAGCAATACTAGAATTTGCTGGTTATGGCATTAAGTGAAACTGCAATTCATTATAGTCATAAATTACCAAGAAAAACAAGTCAAAAAATGCTGGATATGTAAAAAAAATATATAAATACCAATCGGATTGCTGCATTGTTTTTATATTTTTATTATTTCTTACACTGACTATTGCGTAAGCATGAAGTACTGTTGAGTGCAAGTATAAAAATAATTGTTAATATGTATTATTAAAATATTATAAAAGTTATTTTTATACATGCACACACAAATATATATATATATATACATATATATATATATGTATATATGTATGTGCATGTATAAAAATAACTTTTATAATATTATAAAAGTTATTTTTATACATGCACACACAAATATATATATATACATATATATATATATATGTATATATGTGTGTGTGTGTGTGTGTGTGTGTGTAGAGAGAGAGATAGAGAGAGAGAGAGAGAGGGAGAGAGAGGTAGACAAATAGACAGACAGACAGAGCTGTCAGAAAGTTTTATAGAAACTTAAACACCATACTATTTTTCTTGTTATTTTTACAATCTAATTTATTTAAGGGCATTTTATTCATTCTAGGTGTATTTTACCCATCATTGTCTAAATTATTGCCAATTACCGCCGTTGTTTTTCTTTCTTTTGATTTCTCATTTAGTCAGCCAATCTCTTCGGCTCCAAGCTTTGCTTCGATGTCTACGTCTTATTTCCTTTATTTGCCTTTACACATTGCGTTCGTTTGGTTACTTTTTTATATGAATTTCTCGCGTGATCTAATAAATTAGAATTATCATTGAGGAAAGATTTTGCCAGAAGGATTCACAAAACAGAAATCTTGACGCTTTTCTTTTTTCCTTTTGTCTTAAAAAACAATTACTATCAGAATAGTTTTTGAAACAAATACAATATAAGAGATGTACTACTGTACGGGGACATTTCCATATTTATCCGGACTTTAACTTTATTATTATTTTATTTCTTTTTATTTGTTGTTGTTCTTTTAGCCTTAACATTTTCTGATCGAGTAAACTACGTTAGCGATCTAAAATTGAGATAAACAATGGTCGTGTGTTCAATAATGCATACAATAAAAATTAGCAGAGACGGTTACAGGGCGTAATAGTTCTTTCATGTATTGTCCGAGATTAAGTTTTCAATTCATCAAGGAAAGCAGATATGTCAGGCAATAATAAGTTCGTATGAGTCAAAATTATGTATTCAAGCAAATAGTCTCGCATACTTTCACTTAAATAGCCAATTTTCTTTTTTGTTCGGCTCTGAATGCACGGTGATATCCTCGAGGATATTGGAGTACCTGCTCACCTAAATACACTAAATGGCAATAATGCAACAATGTGGATTACTATATACGTTTATACATCCATATATATATATATATATATATATATATATATATATATATATATATATATATATATATAAGTTTAGTGGTTAAAGTAAAATTCTGAAAATCAAAATATAAACACATATATTCGAATTAAGAGTTAAAAGTTTGATACAAAGAATCTATAGAGGGGAGTTATGTTAATTTCCTTAATCCATGGATTTTCAATAATGGCTCATATCATCATAGGAAATTAAATGTGGTTAGCAAAATGTTCAGCTGTGAATAAACACGTATTTTGCTTTTCAGCACAAATATTGAAAAATGTTTTTTGGGTTGTGGGGAGAAGGAATTTCATACAACCTAGGTAGTTCATTATCGGAAGGAGTAAGATATCTTCCGGGGTATTATTGCCAGGTCATAGCATATCCATCCCATCTAATCCCCACTCCAATCGAAAAATCACAAGAATATATGCTCCCCATTTGAACCTAAAATTAAGAGGTCAGCACAATGACCGAGACATAACACACCATTTCTTCCCGTGAAGAAAGTCTAATACGCACATGCCTGCTCGCCCAGACCGAACCTTTCTCCTTCCTTCCTTATACTCTCTACTCTACCCTCCTCCTCTTCGTTCTCTCCTCTAAATGGCTTCCTACACGTCTTCTCAAAAAGAAAACTGACCCGCAGACTACCAGATTTCAACCTATATTAGAAGATAATCGTCTAACACATCGGATCGAATAAACATCCCTCCGAGCATTTTTCAATCCAGGCCTACTAATTTTCGAGGAGCATCGAACCCGAGATATGCATATATAACTCAACGTACAAATTCCATCACGACGGGAATATATGGAATGGGATAGAACGTTTATTCAATATTTGATACACTGTCTCCACACCCACAAGGATTTTGGATCTCATCTACCAAAATGTATTTAAATCAACAACGAATACGGCTGCTTCTTATACCCTTCGGTAAAACACCATGGAGTAACTATACATTCTTGTTATATATATTCTCCCTTGGGCCACTATTCTGTTAACCTGGCAATAATACCCCGGAAGGTATCGTACTCCTTCCGATAATGGACTGCCCAGGTTGTATGAAATTCCTTCTCATATTAATTATTTTCCTATAATTATTATTCACCACCCAAAAAACTTTTTCAATATATGTGTTCTGAAAAGCAAAATACGTGCCTTTTCACAGCTGAACATTTTGCTAACCGCATTTAATTTCCTATGATGATATGGACCATTATTGAAAATCCATGGATTAAGGAAATTAATATAACTCCCCTCTATATATTCCTTGTGTCAAACTATGAACTCTTAATTCGAATATATGTGTTTATATTTTGATTTTTAGAATTTAACTTTAACCACTAAACTTATATATTGCTCTATCTTAAAATATTGAGCTTTACCTTTTTGGCTAGGATCACCCTGAAAGTATTACCTCAAAGTAATATCTATCAGGATATTTTACCTGATCTTTAATCTGTGTTATATATATATATATATATATATATATATATATATATATATATATATATATATATATATAAATCTACATATATATACTTACATGTATATATAAAATTAATATTTAAAGAACTTGAATAATATATAGCATAATGTCAGAAATAATTTTGAATATTTATCTCTCTATCTCCCCCCCTCTCTCTCTCTATATATATATATATATGTGTGTGTGTGTGTGTGTGTGTGTGTGTGTGTGTGTATACTTATTAAAACAATTAAATTAATTGTCAAAATGACATCAATTGTGTGTGATTTCTATGTAATCTCAACTGAATTTATAATAAAACTGTTGTTAAAATGTATAATGGAAATAGGAAAATAATTTTACTATTTGATAGATAAAGAATCAATCTGATAGTTAAAAAATAATAATAAAGACAGTTGATGTCGGAGCATTTGCATTTTTCTCAATACCAGCAATCATTCAATTATTCATTCATTTTGTAATGATTACAATTCAGAAGTTCAAATTTCTAACATGATTCATAAATTTTACAAACAAGAAGTTTATAGTGCTTATTTAATTATCTTTTATATTTGCGGATGACAGATGAATAAGTTAATGACAAGTAAAATTGTATTTCGTTAATATACGTATTAATTAATATGTGTACCATTCGAAAATATCTCCTCTGCTAAATGTTGATAGCACTGTTCATTATAAACAGTTCCTCAGCAGTGAATAAATATGTCAATTTTGTTCGAACATCACAGCATTATAATTGGCAACATGGTAATGCCCTTTGATGTTATCCGCTGATCACAAGTATATCTGCCATTCTACGGTGTATCCAGCATGATCTGAACATAAGAATTGACTTTAAATCTATCGTTGTCATGAACTAATTTTGACACTATAAAAAAATCGTGTTTTATCTTATAGCATTATCATATTATAAGAAACATATTTGGTTTATGTGGAAAACGCAATTTAAATAGTTACTCTTAAATTGTTATTTTTT